>NC_138358.1:26346352-27546352 GCF_046562875.1 Panthera onca | reverse complement strand
GATAATTCACTGGATCGTGACCAGAGTCTGTCTGATTCCTGCTGAATTTTTAGGTTTGGGCTGTGATTGGCACATCACATACACTCATCAATATTTGCTGAACGTGCTCAAACAATAGGTAGGAGGAATCTTACACAAGACACATTCTTCATAACGCAAAGTTGGATAAAAGTTCACAGTATATTGCACTACACTATATTTTCCAGTATGTTGCTGTAAGACAAAAAAAAAAAAAAAAGAATCATTCAACAGATAACAGAACTCTTGTTCTCTCACTGGGTCCATACAACTTGAGAAGAACTACTTTGTGATTCAGTGTTGCTGACATTTGCTTTTGCTCCAAATATAGCGAGAGCTAATACCATAACAGAGGCAGGGGGGAGGGTAGATAAAAGCAATTCCTATCTGGCTGACATTAAACATTTTGATAGAAGACTATGTCTAGAACCTGACTGATTAAAATGTCATCACAGGAGTAAAGTGTCCATCATGTAGTAAGACATGCACAATGAAATGAAAACAAAGAACAAACAGAATGCAAGTGAAAACCATCCATATACAAATGTAAAACCAAAGGTAAACAGTGGAAGGAGACAATGGGGACCTTTCTGGAAGCTGCCCTCTCTGAAATTTGTAGGATATCATTCTAGTCCCATCCATATCTATTTGTATACTTAAAAGTTTCCATAAGTTTCCAGAAGGATTAGGGGGGTCATGGAATATGCCAGACTTCTTAGAAGTTTATTTAAGTAATTTCTGTACCCAAGGTGGGGCTCAAACTCACAACCCCGAGGTCAAGAGTCACATGCCCTTCCAACTGAGCCACCTAGGTGCCCCAAGATTTTTCTCCTACGTCTCTTTTCCTGTCCACAGGGATGAGTTTGAGGGATTCTCAATGGCAAGCATGGACTTAAGGGGTGCTCCCAGGGGTGAGAGTTTCTAGTGAGGAAAATCTGAGATAAGGTATAGATGTCATTTCTCTCACTCACACTTAGTGTTTATCTGGTCTTGGCCTGGGCTGTTTTCCTCTTCAGAATGTTTCCAAACAGCATGACTTTTAATAGGAAAAGGGTGATGCTTTCCAGAGTCAGACTAATGAAGCACCCTAGGGAGATAGGCTAAAGTGTACTACCTGGGTAAATATTGCCTAGAGGCATTGCTGTTCTCTATTAAACTGGCTCTAGGTGGGGACTTCCCTATGTGTTTCTCGCTTCTTCATCTATCCCCATGTGTCTTACTGAACACAGCATGACTACCTTTCTCTATCTCTGTGTGTCACACACTGGGGCATGTTGTGTGATTCCTACTTCCTTCTACATGCAAAATCTTGTGGCGGGAACAAAAACAGAGAGGAAGAGAAGCTATAGATGGGATCAAAAAGATCAACAGTGTAGGCATCTGCAGGCTATGACAGGGACTGAGGCTCTATTCTGTGGAAGAGGAATGTGTTAATACATATGAACCAAGATTTCTGAACCTTGGCATGATTGCTCTTTGGCTGGATGATTCTCTATTGTTAGGAGCTGTGTGCATTGTAGAATGTTTAGCAGCATATTTACTGTCCATTCATTAAATGGAAGGTATAAACACTCCCCTCTCCCTTTGTGACAGCCAAAAATGTCACCAGACATGTCCAACTGTCTCTCCAGACAGGCACAATGCGCCCAGTTGGGAACCGACACCCTACACACAGTTTAAAAAGCCTTCTCCAATTTGGTCAAACCACGCTTCTGATTGAGAACCTAGAAATCTACATGGGAAACTAGTACTCCAGGGATCTTAAAACAGGAGACGCTTGGGAAAGATGTGTTGTAAACCGCTGGCACTGGAAAGGGTGGTTTTAAGACCAGAAGCAGTGACATCTCCTAGGCGACTGCTGGAGAGGCAGTGTTTCAGGCAAGCCCTAGACACGTGGAAACAGAACCAGCCTTTCCAACAAAAACACTCTGGGATCACTGAGCATGTTCTTAGTTGAGAGGCACTGTGTTAGAGAATTTCAACAGGATCAGATCTCAAAAATGAAGCCTTGTGATTAACTACATCATCTTAGATTCTAAGGACATTGAGACATTGGTCAGGAATCCTTGAGGGAACAGGGTATTTCTGACGGCCAGGGAAGCCAGAAGCTTCCTCGCCCTACAGAGAAGGGACTTGTGGAATGCAATCTACCATCGCAGGGAAAAGACAAAACCTAAATACAAAACTTCCATAGTGGGAGACAGATGCTAGAGACCTGGAGAAATCTGGGACAAGAAGGCCAGGAGGATGGATGTAGATACCTGATCCATTACTTGATGGGTTACAAGGTATGAATGTTTCCGTAGGAGGGCTCTGTTCTGCTTTTATTTATCATTCTCTTACCTATGTTTTGACTAATATTAATGAAAGACAGTTGGGACCTACGGGTCGTATATCTTCTTGTAATTTCTCCTTGATTGGTAGTTAGAATGATCTTCCTGAGATGAGGTTATGTTAGGCTGCATTCCCAGGGAACACATGTTGGTAGGACACAGAAACAAAACAAAACAAAACAAAACAAAACAACCAGACAGGAATGTTAGAGGTACACAAGAAGACATACAGAGGATGGCAATATGTGGAATGCTACGTTAGTCAGGATCATTACCCAAATCAGGGAGACAATGGAGAAAGTCTGCAAGGACGTTACAAAATGTGGAAACTGTCTATTGTAAAACCTTTCACAATAGGAGGTCACATGTAACACTATGCAGACGGTCATGTGAAAAAAAAAAGCAAGAAATTAAAAAAAAATAAAGATCTTGGAACCAAAACAAAAGAGAACAGAAAGTAAAAAGGACAATTCTATGGCACGAATAGCGCTGGTCTGTCCTGAACACAAAGGTAAGTGACCACTGGAAGATGTAGGCTAAGGATTCCGTTGGGCCATGGTCTCCTGGAAGGTCACACACCACACACAGATTGATTCTGAGGCTCCGATGCACCCTAGGGTGGACACTACCTGGTCAGTCCTCTGGGTGTGTCCACTCCAATGATGTGGACAATCACAGGTGCCCTTATTTGTTCATTTTTATGGTAAGAACAAAATATACCATAAAGATATTAATCTCGTATTTCTTTTTTTTTAATATGAAATTTATTGTCACATTGGTTTCCATACAACACCCAGCGCTCATCCCAACAGGTGCCCTCCTCAATACCCATCACCCACCCACCCCTCCCTCCCACATAAACCCTCCATAAACCCTCAGTTTGTTCTCAGTTTTTAGGAGTCTCTTATGAGGACTCCTCAAATTTATTTATTGATTGATTTCTTTATCTATTTATATTTATTTATTTGCTTTTTTTTATTATGAAATTTATTGTCACATTGGTTTCCATACAACACCCAGTGCTCATCCCAACAGGTGCCCCCCTCAATGCCCATCACCCACCCTCCTCTCCCTCCCACCCCCCATCAACCCTCAGTTTGTTCTCAGTTTTTAACAGTCTCTTATGTTTTGGCTCTCTCCCTCTCTAACTTTTTTTTTCCTTCCCCTCCCCCCATGGACTTCTGTTAAGTTTCTCAGGATCCACATAAGAGTGAAAACATATGGTATCAGTCTTTCTCTGCCTGACTTTTTCACTTAACGTAACAATCTCCAGTTCCATCCACGTTGCTACAAAAGGTCAGATTTCATTCTTTCTCATTGCCACGTAGTATTCCATTGTGAGGAATGAAACAAACATATATGGAAATATTGAACAAACCTCCCCTCCCCCAAACAAACAGAAAAGGTTCTCTGGCTCTTTTAACGTGCTTGAAAATAGCCAGATGTACACAGATAGGAAAACATTTGTTTTCTTCCCTGCAAACTTGTAAAAATTAAGGAACGAGTATTATGCTTTCTTGCTTGCTTGGAGAGATGACTGAGCCAATGAATAAATACTATATTAAAGATCATTAGAAAGCTGTTAGGAAAACGGAACAATGAAAATGAACTGTTGGTACATTTTCTGATGAGGTCATTGGGTTGAAGATCCTCTTAGTAAAAACGATGAAAGAGTCTCCTTTGGGGAAGAAGGTGATGAATGTTTTGTGTTGATATGATGGTCATCTCAGAAGAATGGCTGACTTGCTTGGGGTCTTAGGAAACTTAAAACTATCACAGGAAAATGGAAGAGTAGTCATTCTGTGAGGTTGTTGCAATTGGTTGATTTTGGCACCTAAGTTTTATTTTATTTTATTCCTAAAGGAAGTCATACAACCTTCATGTTGTAACTGCCTTTTCTTTAATATTTCCCAAACATAACTGAGGCAATAGGAAGAATAACACAAAACAAAATATTCTTGGATGGGGGAGGAACAGGAATAGACAATGTATCTTTAATAAACGTAGAAATGAAATTCAGCAGAAAATAGTTGTCTTTTCGACAAAAGTTGTTGGAAAAATTGGATATTCATATGCAAAAAAAAAAAAGAAAAAAAAGAAAAACAGACAGAAAAGAAAAGAAAGCAAAGAACGTTAACCCACACATTGTCCCATACAGTACAACTAAGTAAAACTGATTGAAGATCTAGGTGTAAAATCTAAAGTAAAGAAAACATAGAACACTGTATGCCAAAAGATCAGGCAAGTTTTTCTTAGATAAGAGAAAGCATGATCAAGCAAAGCATGATCCTTGAGTGAAAATAATATGTCAAATAATAGATAAAAAACCTGACCCTTATCAAATAAAGATTTTGGATCTTTGGGGGATACCACTAAGGCAATGAAAACAGAAGCCACAACTAGGAGAAAATCTTTGCAAGTTTATCTGAAAAAGAACTTGTATCCAGCAGACATAAAGAAATCTCCAAACTCAACAATGTGAAAGAAACTGCCCAATCATGTTGAACAAATGATTTGAAGAGACACTTACCAAAGGAAATATAGAGATGGCAGGTAAACACATAAAAAGATGGCTCCCATCTTTATTCATTCCGGAAATGCAACCAGTACCACTCCATACTTATTATAATGCCTAAAATGGAAATGACAGACCACACCGAGTACTGGAGAGTATCTGGGGAACATGGGCTCTCATACACTGTAAAATTGTACATGCACTTTGGATCCAGGAATTCCAGTCAAAAGTATCTACCCACAGAACAGCACAGCCTTTGCACGGACTTGTGCATGAGTATGCACCCATCGCTATGTAAGTGGATAACTCAAAGCACAGTGCAGAGAGGATGTAAGCAACGTTCTTGCAAGAGCAGGTGTCTGATGGACAGGAGCACACGGGGCAGTCACAGCAGACAATTTAGTTCCTAGGACCCAGGTCCTTCCCCTGGTTCTTCATTGGCTGACTACCTGGGCTTATCATTTTATATGGGAAGCTTTTTGCAAGGTAAAGACTTCTCAGCAGACATATAAAATCAGTTGGAGGGTCAGGCATGTGTACATCCTGAGGAAGGGCATTCAGACAGAGAGAAGAGACCCGAGAAAGCTTGTTTGAAAGACAACATGGTGTCATAAGCAAAATCAGAAATAAAGCTATATTTTACTAAAGAATTTCCAATTGCATCCCAGAGTAGCTAAGCTAGGTGGTTACAGAAATCTGTAGTGATTTGGCAGAGAAGGTTGAAGAAGATCCACAGACATTATCTGAAGCTTTGTTAGTTGAGATGATAAATTTAGCATAGCTGGAGATGCCGTGGGGCAATCCCTATACAATGATGTGTGGAGTTAAGATAATAAGGTCTCTGGAAAAGGTACCAAAAAGGACAGTAGCACATCAAGTGCCTGGATAAGAATGGTGAAAATATCTCCTGGTGAATTGTGGTCAACTTAGAAAGTGAGAATGACCAATGTAGGATCATTTTCTGAAACCAACATTTCCTTCCTCTTCTGGGCAGTAGCACAGATAAAAATATAAAATATATAGCAAAATATTTTAACAAGTCTAAGTCCAAGAGGAGATGAAAAGAAAATTAAAAGAAAGCAACCAGAATGAACAGGAGTCTTGGCATTTCGGATAGTACGGGGGATAAGAGATAAATACAAGCCGGGCAAAGCATTATTCTGTTTTGTTCTTTATCTTAGTCTTCTTGGAAGGTCAGAGAGTATATGAGCGGAATGATTCAAAGGCCCTGATGACTCTTTGGAGGAGGGTCTCCTATGTCAATACCGTGGAATCCCGTACTCACCTCATTTGGAAAGTATTCATCATACAACTGTTTTTCTTTCTCACTTAGGAGAGAATCAAATGCTCTTTGCCTGATACTACAGTAGGCAAAAAATAAATAAACAAACATGACATACAGAAGGGAGTCTGAAATTCACTATCTTTTTTTCCCCAGTGTCCGTTAATCCAACTTGATCCAGAGATAGGACAGCTATTTTCCCTCTCTTAACTTTCAGAAACTGGGGCAATCACACTCGCTCCCGCAATGCTGTGGGCAAAGAGTATACAGTGTGTTACAAATTACAGAATCCTGTGCAGGTGTTAAGGAAATAGGAACATCCACAGAATTTGACTGTATATCTCATTAACTTCAAATAAAGTGATTGAGCATATGGTGGCAGTGTCACCTAAGTAACCCCAAAGAGGCTGGCTTTAGAGGAAGAAAGAGAATTGTAAATCTCCTTTCCTCCTGAGATATAGCCTCAGGGTAATGATCAAATCTCTTGGATTCATTCATGACATCCTCAACCTTGGGGGAGGAGCCTGAGTCTTGGCTGAACTGTTAACAAGGGGAATGGAGAATACCGGGAAATCTGGGGAGATTACTCCAAGAAGTTGGCGATAGGGGACTGCAAATTTTGGTTTTGTTTTGTTAAAAATGGTGGCCATTTGGATTTAGAGGCCTCCTCCTATTCTTTATGGAGACTCAAGAATTCTTTCCTTATATTTAATGCTTGCCAAATCAAGAGTAAAGAAACATAAAGATGCTCTGTCCTTTCTAAGAGCTTGTGAGGCTCAACAGTAAGCTGATTTGCGTGGGAAGAAATGGGACTCTGGTTTTCCCAACATACCTTTGTTATTCTTAGAATTGATCTGCGGGGTTTCATAATAAATACAACAGCAAATGTGCAGTGTATATCATTTTCTCTCTGTCAAGCATATAATGTGTAGATAAGCATTGGAACTATGTTATATGAGAGCATATAATATATATATTTGTGAAGTCATCTTCCACAAAAACAAGAAGAAAAGCTAGTTTGGGGCCAAACAGAAGGTGGAAACAGAGGCAGGGTTCAACAAAAGGGTTACAGGAAAGTATCTCCAAAGCTGCATATGCATAAGCCTCACACTCTGTTCTTCTCCTGGCATACAACCGCAGATTAGGCGTCGACTCTGTAGCGTCTCGGTGTTGGTGCCTGTGTTTGGAAGCTGTTGTGGCTCAGGACATTCTCTGTTCTGTGTGCAGTGTAGCAAGGAATTTAGAGCAGGTGCACTGAGGCATCTCTTATTGGTCCACTGAGGTCATCTGCCCTGAGTTCCCTGTCTTGAGAAGGAGCAGAGGGGGAGGTGTATTGAAATGGCATGTGCCCATGTTGCTAGAGCACCGTGGAATGAGGAAGAAGCATGGCTGTCACCCGAGACATGCCTAGGATGCAGCTCTTCTAGCAGTGATCAGGCAACGGACTCTCAGAGTTAGAATTCTGCACTGGTCACACCACAGGATGTCCTGGAGCCAGCTTCACACTCACGCAGCCAGGCTCCAAGGTCAGGTACATGCCTCTCGAATCCCAACTGGGCTGGATGCCATAAATGTACCCATGTACTAAGTGATTTGGAAACAACCAGAAAACCTTCCAACTCGTATATAGTGTATGTTCTTAGCTACAGCAGTAACGACATTTGGAGCTAGATCATTGTTGGGATTTGTGGGCACTGTCCGATGTTGATCACCATGCCAGGCCTTGACCAACCTGATGCTAGTGGCAACCAAGAATGTCTCTGGTCATTGCCAAACGTCTCTTTGGGGCGTGTGCACTCTTGCGCCCAGTTGAGGAACCTACTCTAGTGCGTAAGTACCTCCTTTGCCCCGCAGTTAAGGACCCTCCTGCTCTCGTGTCTAACTACCTGGCCTGGTAGGCTGCACTATGGATGAATTCTTCACAGAACCAAGTACTAGAAGATAAAGTAAGAAATGCAATGTGTCTTCACAGAGAAGAAAATCTAGGTTGAGTATACGCGCTATGTTAGGAATGGGAACAGCGACTACTTCTGGCCGACTGGGACTTTTGTTTCTGGCTGTTCCCAGAGGGCTGACGCAGCCCTATCCCATGGCAAGGTGCACGTATGAAGGCCGCTCGCTCTGGACGGCTGTGGTGTGGGCTTTGGAAGAGCAGAGATGATGGACTGTTGGCACTTCCATTCTCATCCGGCAGTCTCTTAACACCACCCTGCTCTGAGCTTGCTTCCTCACACTCACCCTGACTGTGACCTTCATCATTCCTGCACTGGACAGACCACTGTGTCCACATTGGCTCTGTGGACCATGTTTGGTTTTTTGTTTTGTTTTGTTTTGTTTGTAATGTGAAACTTATTGTCAAATTGGTTTCCATACAACACCCAGGGCTCATCCCAACAGGTGCCCCCCTCAATGCCCATCACCCACCGTCCCCTCCCTCCCAGCCCCCATCAACCCTCAGTTTGCTCTCAGTTCTTAAGAGCCTCCTTCCCTCTCTGTAACTTTTTTTTCCCCTTCCCCTCCCCCATGGTCTTCTGTCAAGTTTCTCAGGATCCACCTAAGAGTGAAAACATATGGTATCTGTATTTCTCTGACTGACTTATTTCACTTAGCATAACACTCTCCAGTCCCATCCACGTTGCTACAAAAGGCCAGATTTCATTCTTTCTCATTGCCAAGTAGTATTCCATTGCGTATATAAATCACAACTTCTTTATCCATTTGCCAGTTGATGGACACTTAGGAATTTACCCAACGGATACAGGAGTGCTGATGCATAGGGGCACGTGTACCCCAAAGTTTATAGCAGCACTTTCAACAACAGCCAAATTATGGACCACAGTTTTGATTTCTACCATTTATCCTGTTCTGGAACTGGTGGTGTTTCTCAAGCCAACATTGTATAAGGTGTTCCCTTTCAAAGGAAACAAAACAGGGATGCCTGGGTGGTTCAGTTGGTGGAGTGTCTGACTCTTGATTTCAGGTCAGGTCATGATCCCAGGGTCATGGGATCGGGCCCTGCACTGGGCTCTGCGCTGAGAATGGCACCTGCTCAGGATCCTCTGTCTCTCTCTCCCTCTCCCCAACTTGCACTCTCTCAAAAAGAAACAAAGGGAAAAAAAGAGCCACAAGACAGAAAAACAGAAAGCAAATTCATTTTCTGGATTCTAGTTGTCTAAATGCTCCTCTTTACACTCTTTATCGGTGTACAAAGGACTCCAGCATCGAGATCTCTGTGAGTTAAACGTATCTGGTATGCGTTCCTGCAAAAACCAATATATCGAAGCTGCCAGAATAAAGCACCACTGAGTGCGTGGCTTAGATAACAGACATTTATTTTCTCACAGCTTAGAGGCTGTAAGTCCAAACGCAGGGTACTGGCAAGGTTGGTTTGTGGGGAAGTGTGTCTTTGGCTTTCAGACAGCCACTCTGTCACTGTGTGTTTACAGGACTCTTTCTCTGTGCCTATAAATCCTGTGTGTCTCCTTCTGTTGATAAGTACAGCAGCCACGCTGCATGAGGGTCCCACCCTCTGACCCTATATTACCTTAACTGTTGCCTTAAAGGCTCTATCTCCACATGCGGTCCCTTTGGGCATTAGAGATTCAACATATGTATTTTCGGGGCACAGAGTTCAGCCCATAGGAAGTGGTCCGTGCCCAGCCCACGGTCAAGGAACAGTAGCTACATGCAACTGAGAAACTCCTGGGCCCAGGACCCATGGTGACAGATTGTTCAAGTATTTCCTGGAAAGTGAAGTCCCCTGGTAGAAACCTGTTGCTCTGGAACTTACAAACATTGCTTCTTCAAAGCTAGCAATCAACAGAGAGAAAAAGGGAGAAAGAGAGAGAGTTGAGAGAGAAGAAACGGCAAGAGAAAATCCCATAGAATCCTAGGGTAGGAATTTGCCTGAAAACAACTGAAGGGGTGGATTGCCTTTCGCCTTAGAAAGGGATGATTTCTTCTTCTTCATCTTGTTTCACACAACACTTGTCCTCGCGCTGCTCCAGTGGTGTTGTCGGTGGTTGGTTATTTTTAGTGCCACTTTCCATCTAGAACTGAGTTTCCAGTCTGGGAGAGGAGTGAACCGGGGCAAGTCACTTCTGCTTTGAATGATGTGGTTTTTTTCTGAAATCTGTGCGGTGTGGACGCCAACATTAGAGTTATTATAAAAGTTAGAGAAGATAATACAGAGCATGGCAAGTTGACTGGCATGACCTACATGACATTTTCGCAGTTGTGTTTGACAATTAACTTGGATTTGCTTTGTTTCCCAGGGACCGCGATGCACACTCAGTAGAAAGGAGAGCCGAGATAACCATGTAAGAGACTGACTGCTATTTCATTACCTCCTGCTGTGGATGCATGGCCCAGACCGTGAAGGGCTTCAAACAGGCATCTGCACGGTGGAGTTCAAGTCTAATTTCCATGAGGAGACAGGAGCAGTAATTCTTCTGGCAAACATCCCATAATCTTCTGACTACTAGTGCTTTCGTTTTCATTTTCAGAAGGGTCAAGAACGGGACCGTTATATTCCCGTGATCTTGTTTGCTCTGAGTCACTAAGAATACACCTCAGCATATTTACTTCGTTTGAACCTTTGACGTAAACTAGAGGAACTTAAAGCCACACTAACTTGTTCCATAATCTTAAGTTGAGTTATTTGTCCCCTTATTCACGTAAAGTGCGTCTCCACTAGAAGCTGGGTTTTGTTTTTTGGTTTTTGGTAAAATGTGGAGGTATTCACTGGATTACTTTTAAAGCTTATGATAATCATAAGAATATCAAACATGTTTTATGTAGTGGGCACTTTAATAAACATGGTGAGGCTCTTAATTCAACTTTTCCTTCAGTGGTATAAAGAAGATGATCTATTGTCTATATATTTCAACCTTGAAATAGCTAGATGTCTAAACACTTGATCAAAAATTAATGCATGTGGTTGGAGATAGGAATGCCTAGCACACATAAGAAACAACTTCATTTCTGCTTTGGTTGGGATCTTGTGTTCCTATATTATATTCTTCTGTTCTGGTCATCACACTTTTTTTTTTAATTTATTTTTTATTTTATTTAAAAAGTATTTATTTTTGAGGAAGAGAAAATATCTGCACACATGGGGGAGGGACAGACAGAGACGGAGAGAGAGAATCCCAAGCAGGCTCTGAGCCTCAGCCCAGAGCCCAATGCAGGGCTCTGAACCGTGAGATCATGACCTGAGCTGAGATCAAGAGTTGGACGCTTAACTGACTGACCCACCATTTTTTTGTCTTTCAAAACCACCTATGTGTCCTTTCTCCTATTTTTTTTCTCACTTATCTGGACTTTTCACAGCAATATAAGGAAACAAGAGGCACACGATGGGATGGTTTTGTTTTCCAAAGGCCTTTCTAACTGGGAATTGCCAAGTACCCTAATCAGTTGGCCATAATAATAATAACAGTGATGAATAACATACCCCAACCAAGTCCAAGCAACTGCTGGCGAGAAGAACCCTCACCATGAGACCTCCCTCCTGTGAAATGCTCACGTGCACGGCATCGGTCACTGGAGGTGCTGAGCTGCAGAGCAGACCTCTAAAACTCCACCCACTTGCACGACTGAGACTACGCACCTGTTGGACAGCAGCTGCCCATTTCTGTCTCCCCTCCAGACCCCGGCAACCACCGTTCTCCTCAGTGATTTCACTGGAGTCTCTAGAACATCTTCCTCTACTGCAGCACTACTCACAATAGCCAAGATGTGCCAACGACGCAGATGTCCTTGAGGGATGGTAAAGAAAAGGGGCGCATGTACAAGATGGAATATCAGCCTTCAAAAAGGACATGTTACCATACGTGGCAAGACAGATAAACCTTAAAGACACGATGCTCAGTTACAGCACGATGGATGCTGCATGATCCCACGGACACCAAGTTCCTAAAAGGGCCAGGAGTTGCTCTGATTTGCAACAAGAGAGCAAGCAACCAGATCCAGCGCTGTCCTTCAGATCAAATAATCTCTTCTAGAATCGGTTCTCCAAGCTTGGCCCTCTTTCAAACCACAATGATCTCAGTTTGTGTATGTTGCCATCTCAGAAACTCAACTTCACTGAGTGCGCACATGTCCCCAGAGTATGTCAAGGGATCAAGACCCAGCACGGGCTTACACACAGTCTGTCTGCGAGGTTGGGGATGTAAAAAAGAAAACAGAAGTCCTTTTCGCTTACTGTTCGTTGAAAGGATTTCGGTGGAACAAGGATTGGGGGCAGAGTGCAAAGACAAAGTCCCAAGACAGAATGGAGCAGGGTTCTCACTGTGTGACTATGACAGAGACGGATATGTAGGTGAGTAAGTCGGAAAAACGTGTATCTTCGTCCCTGCGAGGAGGCAGGTGGACAGCATGCATTTATGGCAAATACAGAGGGCACTTGGGGTAACAGCCTGCTTCACAGCTACGGGAGGCCAATCAGGAGACTTAAGTCTCCCCTGTGTGAGCACTGTCAGAAACAAAACCGGCTCAGGACCTATTACCTGCTGCTGCATTAAGTACTTAGTTTGAGTACCTAGAGCTTATTTTTATTTGAGGGTAAGTGCATTGTCTGGATTGAGATGGGGACAGAAAAATGCCAGGCACGGAGTAGCACACTGCATACCTGCAGTGACATTGCGATTCTGTTTTTGTTGAATCAAAAATGTGCAAAATATCGGGGTGCCCGGGGGGCTCAGTCGGGTGAGCGTCTGATGCTCGATTTCTGCTTGGGTCACGATCTCGTGGTTCGTGAGTTCGAGCCCCACGTCGGGCTCTGTGCTGACTGTGAAGAGCCTGCTTGGGACTTCCTCTCTCCCTCTCTCTCTCTGACGCTGCCCCATTCGCACGGTCTCTCTCTCTCTCAAAATAAATAAACTTTAACAAATGTGGAAAATATTGGAAATGCCATTATAAAATTGGATATGGAAACAGGAGGCTCCTGGGTACGTAAAGAAGCATCTGAACAGAAACACTGCCATGCTGTTAGCTCTTGTAAGTCATTCCAAGAGTTTGCAGGGCCTCATAATTTGGGATTAGGAAGTTCCCATATAATAACATGAATGTGACGAGGGCCATCCCAGGCTGGGACACTGAAATGGCGTGACTGATGTTTCTGAAAGGAAGTCAGAGGAGTCACCAAAGGGTTAATGGGACCACTCACAACTTTTTATGCACATCTTATCTTTCACCTTCACTTTAAATTTCCTTGGCCTTCCTCCCCTGGGGAGAGGGATTTAAACTCCAATCTCCTAGTTTAAAGGTTTTTTTTTTTTTTTTAATGTTTATTTATTTTTGAGAGAGACTGTGAGGGAGGGAGGAGCAGAGAGAGGGAGACACACAACTTGAAGCAAGCTCTAGGCTCTGAGCTGTCAGCGCAGGGCCCGACGTGGGGCTCGAACTCATGAACTGCGAGATCATGACCTCAGCAGGAATCGGACGCTTAACTGACTGAGCCATGCAGGCACCCCCGCCCCGTTGTCCTAGTTTAGATGCCTCTCGAATAAACCCTTTCTTTGCTGCATACTCAATGTCTCCTCCTGTGCATGGGAACTACCTGGTTCACTTAGAGAAGGGCGGGTCAGAATTGTTCAGGCATCATAAGGCACATAGGGTCATCAGGAATCCATTGAATTACACACGTCACGGGCATTTGTGGTCATTATGAATTCAATTATGCAATTTACAGAATACTAACCAATGGTTACCAAATATCCTCAGGGCACTGAGGTGCCTGGATGGCTCAGTAGGTAGAATGTCTGACTTCAGCTCAGGTCACAGCCTCACACTCACAGGTTCAAGTCCCGCATAGGCTCTGGCCTGACAGCTCACGGGGTGGAGCCTGCTTCAGATTCTGTGTCTGCCTTTCTCTCTGCCTCTTCCCCTGCTCTCGCGCTCTCTGTCTCTCTCTCTCAAAAATAAGTAAACACTACAAAAATGAAAAAAATATCCTCAGGGCATCAAATCCTTCCCTGCCTGTGTCCAATGGGTCATTTATAGGCTGCTGTTTGAACAGCATATCAACCTCATACCAGCAGCACTTAGAAAGATAGTGCCTTTCCCTCACAAAATGTTCCAGAACAATTATCGAATTTAGGATTGTTTTCATTTTTTATCTCCTGAGAGTTATGTTTATGTCAGCATATTTTAACATGGATTTCACAGGGGAAAAAAGTCTGTAGGATGCTCTGCAGACAAGTGGCCACTGGTCAAACTCCTTTGTGAAATTCTGCATCCCATGTCCCTGTTCTGGCCATCGTTCAATCTCTGGATCCTCAATCCGCAATTCATAATAATTATTACTGGGACGCCTGGGTGGCTCAGTCAGTTAAGCGTCTGACTTCGGGTCAGGTCGTGATCTCTCGGTTCATGGCTTCAAGCACCACGTCAGGCTCCACACTGACAACTCAGAGCCTGCTTGGGATTCTCTCTCTTCCTCTCTCTCTGCCCCTTCCCTGCTCACATTCTCTCTCTCTCTCTCAAAATAAATAAGTAAAAACTTAAAAAAAAGCATTATTACTACATTAGGAGCCCAAGCGTATTTCTGAGGCAGCTGAAAGTTTTCACAACTACAAGAAACAGGGGGCCTTTCTGCGTTCCTACAGATCACGTTGAAACTCAGAAGAAAAAACAAAACAAAACAAAAAAAAAGGAGTTATGCTGATGTCGTATCAGTTCCTATCTTCATGTAGTAAAGGGATAGTTGAAACCCAAAGACCCATGATTGCTTTGCCTACATTGTCCATCTCCCTCCACCAAACACGTGGGCGTGTGTTCTTATTTGCTCTGCTGTTCCACCCTACTTACCGAGTTCCTCTGATTTGCTTCATGACTTTGAGGTGTAAGAGCCGATGAACTATTTACAGGTCAACTTACGAACACGCGACCTCACATTTTGCGATGACTCCAACTCATGCCACTGGTATTAGGACATGTGCGTAAGTCCTCATATTGCTTTAAAGCTCCGATAGTCTTGCCATCAGCAACTGATACGTGGCTACAAGTACAAAGTCCACTGCAACTGAAACAGAAACAAGGAATGAGTGATAGTTTTTAGAATCTGTTAAATCAAGTATTAATGAATGTCGTATTAAAATCTATCAGACTAGCGAAGGTTCTACTTTTTTTAGGTTGTGTTTTATGTAAAAGGAGAAAATGCACCTGTGAAACTCTGAAGACTGCTGAAATACTGCCAATTCCATCAGTCTCACCCAGTAAAATATAAAATTAAAGCTGTGTGTCAGACATGCAGCAATGTCTTTGTTAAGATCACCTAACAAATCAACATCGCGTATAAGGTGGAACGTTTTCCCCCTGCAAATAGGGAAGCTGAAAAGTGGTGTATTTTGTTAAAAGATCATTACACTCATTAATGAGCGGTTTACACATCACTGGAGCAGGCTGGCAGATGTTAGGGATTAAATCCACGGTGAATTTTTACAAACGTTCTTGCAATGGTACTGACGTTGGAAGGATGCTTTAGATAGTGATTTTTTGTTTGTTTTTTGAGAAGTCTGGCTTAAATATTTCTCCCTCGTCGGTTTCAGCATTTCTTACTAGGAGCATTGCTTCTGCTCCAAATGAATAGAAACAAAAAGTTGAATATATGGAATATATTCATATATATTGAATATCCACATATATTTTGGATATCCATATCCATATATATTGGATATACAGACTATATGTGTACATATGAGAAACTGCCCAGGGACAGCACTGAAATTTTTGCTTAAGAAAATAGGGGTTTGGTCTTAAATATTTTGTCTTTTGGGGCAATGAGCAGCATCACGGTTGACAAGAAACAGAAAGGCTTAGAGACAGACCTAAGTGCAAGGTCTACACACAATTGGCCACCGGAGTGAGGCAAATATTCCCAAGGAGTTGCAATACTCAAGTATGATACCAGACCTCGTGTCTTTGCATCTGGGTCCTGAAGAAACGCAAATACCTTCTCTGGAAACACTATGCTATTATCTCTCACTAGACTGCAGTTTGAAGCTAAACACGGAATCAAAGAATCTAAGCCATATTGACAGCATGTGCTAATTCTATGACCAGGCAAGACTCCCTTGTACTCCCCCTAAACCGTCTTCTATAAAGATATTAAAGTTCTTAGATAAAGATGGTTTATCATCAGCGGCCTTGTCAAATGCAACAGAAGACGAAATGGAGTATACGCCCCATATCCTGAACACTGTTATCTACAAGTGATTATTTTTAATAATTTTAGCAAATTCCATTGCCCTTAAATCATCTTTTCTAGTGGGGTTATGCTGTGCTTTATAACTTCAAATAACTGCCACCAACAGTGATGTGGAAGCTAAAACTACTTTTAATTGAACTGAATGCACTAACTGTAGTTTACTGCGTGCAGTGGGTTAACTACGTCATAGAGTGCCTATTACCTTTATTTTATAGAAGAAAAAAAGCAGACGCATAAATAACTTACATGCCCATATCACAATTAATGGCTGACTTCCGCATGTGAGAACTTAAAATGAGCCACATCTTCCCACCTGCCTTAAATTTCAATTTCTGCCTCTCACGATTTGGTGGTCGTTTTCTCCGTTAACTAAAAAGTATTACAACAGAGGATGTCAGCAATCTCTTACTATTTCATAGGACTGTCTTTGTGTGAGTTTGGCACAGATTTAAATACATTAATTTATTACGTTGTAGAGGCAGAGAGAAAAAAGAAAGTTACTCAAATAATAAGAATAGGAAAGATATTTGAATAGGACTCTGGAGTCCAGGGATCAAACTTTTATTTTAAAGTCAATATTATAAGCCATTCCATAGGAAATGATGTTCAAGGTCTACACTGAACTACCATGACATTTAAAAATAACTTTGACAAAAAATGATAAAAAAAATTTTAGTGGCAGACAGCTCAGTTGGTTAAGCATCTGACTTCAGCTCAGGTCATGGTCTCATGGTTTATGGGTTCGAGCCCGGCATCAGACTCTGTTCTGACAGCTCAGAGTCTGGAGCCTGCTTCGGATTCTGTGTCTCCCTCCCTCCCTCCCTCCCTCCCTCTCTCTCTTTCTCTCTCTGCCCCTCCCCCACTACTGCTCTCTGCCTCTCAAGAATGAATATTTAAAAATTTTTAAATGATAAATTTTCAAAAACTGATAAGGTGTATTACTGTACTAATGAACAAGAATATCAAAATATTACTATTTCACAAATTTTGATGAAAAGTATGGTGGGGAAGTAGGTTCTCCTTACATAAATGGGTTAGAAAACACCTTAGGGCAGAAAGTCGCCACGGCGGGGCGAAAGCGTCCGAGGTGAGCTAGCAAGATATTGGACTGGGATCTAAAGTAACTTGTTGTATCGCCTGCAGGAAATTACTTTCCCTCTGGTGCCAATATCCTTTGATCACAAACACCACTTGCCCCACAGACCCTTTGCTTCTTCCACAAAGTTACTGATTGTTTTCTCCATGTTCACCAAGCGTGTAAGATCTTGTTCTCTTCACGCTCACCACGCGGGTAATATCTTGTGGGCTCAATAAATATGGAGATAAAACCCCTGTTCGGGGCTCCTGTCTCATCCCGGACATCAGCTTCTCCTGTATTCAATTTTTCCTCCTCTCTCTTGCTGGACAAGAGAGAACTCCAGACTCATAGTCTTTGACAGAGTACTATAGCGTGTAGAATTTTAAATTTTTTAAAATTTATTTATTTAGCTTGAGAGAGACAGAGAGGGGGAGTGGGAGAGTGGGAGAGAGAGAGGGAGAAAGAGAAACTAATGATAGAACTCAATGGCCACTTATGATTAAAAAATAAATTTTAGGGGCGCATGGGTGGCTCAGCTGCTTAAGCATCTGACTCTTGATTTTGGCTCAGGTCACGATCTCACAGTTCATGAGTTTGAGCCCTGTGCTGGGCTCTGTGTTGACAGTGCAGAGCCTGCTTGGGATTCTCTCTCTCCCTCTCTCTGCCCCTCCTCTGCTTATTGTGTGTTGCTCTCGCTCTCAAAATAAATATTTAAAATTTTTTTTCATTAAAAAATAAATTTTAGGTCAGAGTGATGGAAGACGTGTTCCTTAATGCAATAAAGTCTGCAAATTATGGCATTCGGGTAATTGCAATGCATGGGAAAAGTATTTTGTAAATCACTAAAATAATGCTGAGCCTCTCTATTCATACATTGCTCTAGATGCCCTGATTAATGAAATAACACACGGAAAACCACCACTATCCACATAGATTACAAACATAGATATAAAAATGGCACTATTCAGATGACAGTGTTTAGGACGTGGAAAATCTAAAAAAAAAAAAAATACAAACTATTGGCATTATTGAGGATTCTGCAAGATGGTAAGACAGAGAGGGTCCCTGAGGGTCAGCGTTTCATAGGGACAAGCCTCCTGCTGCTGCTCTGTATTCTCCTCTAGGTGCAGAGTTTGAGATTTGGAACAGGAGGGAAGAGGAAAGCACACTTGAAATGTGCTGTCTACGTCAGAGAATCCCGCAAGATGCCCAGGCCAAGCCCCAGGACAGACTCGGAAGAAACAAGGTGTGCCATGAAGGAATAAAGGCAAGGACCCCATTCTGCGTCTGGGTGAGGTAGCAGAAGGCAGGTACACACGAGGGGCAGTGACAATTTTTAGTTACATTTCCAAAAACGTGTGCTGGGAAAAATCTGCGAAGATGTCCAAACACAGGGTCACCTGGGTGGCTCAGTCAGTTAAGTGTCCGACTTTGGCTCAGGTCTTGATCTCATGGTTTGTGGGTTCGAGTTCCGTGTAGGGCTCTGTGCTGACAGTGCAGAACCTGCATGGGATCCTCTCTCTCCCTCGGTCTGCCCCTCCTCTGCTTGTGCATTCTCTCTCAAAAGTAAATAAACATTAAAAAAAAAAAAAAAGAGAGAGAGAGGTCCAGGGCTCCTGGGTGGCTCAGTCCATTGAGAGTCAGACTTCAGCTCAGGTCATGATCTCGCAGTTTGGGAGTTGGAGCCCCATGTTGGGCTCTGTGCTGACAGCTCAGAGCCTGGAGCCGGCTTAGGATTCTGGGTCTCCCTCTTTCTGCCCCTCCCCTCCCGCACTCTGCTTCTCTCCCTCTCAAAAATAAACAAACATAAAAAAAAAAAAAGGTCCAAGTAAATAATTGTAAAAGACAAAGTATTTAAGGACAGGTATACTGAGATTTTAGAATAGAGAATGTCTGTATTGACAGGGGAGGCTTAAAAAAAAAATGAACTTTGTCAATTACATTTGAGGAAGAAAGAAATCAAGACAGAGAATGAGTTAATAATTGACTTCATGGGGGCATTCCAGGTTAGCTTGTGAACAGAAACCGCCTCCTGTAACCTTTCCATTTGCACCAGAGTTCAGTTTAGACAGTTTTGACTTTGTCCTTCTTGCTAGTGGGCAGGGATCTCAAATACAGGGTATCTTCACAGCTGCCAGCAGGCTCAAGGGCGCGGGACATGGTTACTAAATATTAGTGCATTGAGGTATCTTCAGAGAAACATCATGTCATGGCCCTGCGGATTCACTTATGTAAATTTCCTTTAAACGATTCTACAGAACAGTAGCCTCTCAAAATACTCTGCCAGAGAATGTTTCCTCTATCAAATATATATAAAATATATATGTATATGTATATGTGTATATATATGTATATGTCATATATATACACATATACATATATATATACGTATAAGTATATGTATATGTATATATATTTAGAAATTATATACATATATACATATGTATATATATACGTATATACATATATACATATACACATATACATATACATACATATACATATATGTATATATATATATATATATATATATTTAGAAATTTGGCATAATGTAAGGCCACATGGGATTTATTTATGTCACTGGACATACTGAAAGTTCAAAGAAGTTTATCTAAACAGAGATCTGGGGAATTAGTGCATAGCAACAGCTTTCTCTGTTTAGATAAGTGCTTTTAATGAAATATTAATCAGTGATGCCAGCTTCGTAATTAGAAACTTCTTTGGACTTGATTTCTTTCTTCCTCAAATGAAATGAAGCCTCACCTGTCAATACAGACATTCTCAAGCAAGTCAAGTAGCTACTGGCAGTTTTTAGGTAAACTCTACTTATGTGATTCACATTATATTTCACATTGTCTTCATCGGCCGTCAATTTCAAAATAACTTGCTATTTAATCATGGTCAAGTAAAGTGCCGTGGTTTCAAATCGCCTGCATGGGACGGTGTCAAAACTCCTTCATAAATTCTCTTTGGTTGACAGGACCCTAATTCCTTAAGTAAGTACAATGCAAGTAGTTTTTGTGGGTGTGTGAACAATTTTCTTGGTTCTGGATGGAAAAGTACACGGACGATTCTGTGGTTCATGGAAACCGTGTGTTTAAAATGAAAATCACACGCAGCAGATTCACATGGTCCTCTTTAAATTAAAAAAAAAATTTCTTTTTAAAAATTTTTAAATATTTATTTATTTTTGAGACAGAAAGAGACAGAGCATGAGCATGGGAGGAGCAAAGCGAGAGGGAGGCACAGAATCCGAAGCAGGCTCCAATCTCTGAGCTGTCAGCACAGACCCTGACGTGGGCCTTGAACCCAAGAACTGTGAGATCATGACCTGAGTCAAAGTCGGATAATTAACCGCCTGAACCACCCAGGAGCCCCCTAGAAAAGATACATCTGTTGCTTTCTATGTTACTTCTGTTAACTGTGCCATAGACAATGAAACATAAGTGAATGAGCATGGCCGTGTTGCCAGTCAAACTTTATTTACAAAAAGAGGGTGCTGGCTATAATTTACGAGATCTTGGTACAAGTTAGGAATCAGCCTTGCTCTCAGCTAGTTCCCTAAGTATGACATATGTGAATTCCTCTACTGTGGAGATTCAGATACTGGCTGCCATAAAGGTACAGACTACTTGAACCAAAAAAATAAAAACAAAAATAAACAAAAATAAGATAAAGTATAACCCGTCCCCTTCCGTTTGGCCTGTTCAGAACACCTACTATGTGCCAGATAGTGGTATTTGTGTGAAGAATACAAACAACTTCACTAGTGGTCTGGTGGGAT
This sequence comes from Panthera onca, assembly GCF_046562875.1. Classification (NCBI taxonomy): domain Eukaryota; kingdom Metazoa; phylum Chordata; class Mammalia; order Carnivora; family Felidae; genus Panthera; species Panthera onca. The sequence continues at coordinate 27,525,132 of NC_138358.1, read as the reverse complement.
GACATTTAAAAAAATGTTCTTTTAATGTTTATTTATTTTTGAGAGAGAGAGAGAGAGTGTGAGCGGGGCAGGGGCAGAGAGAGAGGGAGACACAGAATCCAAAGCAGGCTCCAGGCTCCGAGCTGTCAGCACAGAGCCCGACTCGGGGCTCGAACTCAGGAACCGTGAGATCAGGACCTGAGCCAAAGTTGGACACTTAAGTGTCTGAGCCAGCCAGGTGTCCCACACATGGTCCACTTTAAAAGCCATGATTGCCTAATGCATGATATATGAAGGAGTTCTTCTCTCCTGCCACGAAGGATTCAGACTTTCTGTGACTTCCTATTTAATTCTCAAGAAACACTTACCATGCGGTAAAAATCTCATCATTGATACTTAATACTAGATCCTTGGGAACTAAGGGTTCCGGAAAACATTTGTCATATCTGTCATCCTATTATGCTACTGAGTTGTCCAAAGAGGAAGCTCGTTCGTTACATATAGTATATTAATTACGTGAAATGCAAAATATTTTGAATTCGAAAACATACTCAAGGGTTCACATAGGGGATGGTGGGCCTACCTTTCAAGACTCCAAAATTCTTCTCCGTGGAGTATGGAAACATAAAACGGCTGAGCGACGTTGAAAAGTTTGTTCGATGCGCCCATGCACTGGCTGGGAGGTATGGGAGGGGGGACTTTTCCAGCACAATGATGATGTGAGGATGTCATAGAAAAGTCCGATTTGAAAATAATATGGAGGAGAAAAGGGCAAGACGTGTGTGTCTGCTGCTGTGTCCTGTGACCTGTCTTCCTGCCGTGGGTCCTCATAATGATGGACACTTGTATTCCTCTTTCTCCAGACCCCATGCATCCGATTGTTCCCAACTGTCCTTTGGGATTGGTCCTAAATGTTCCCGTGAGTCCCTGTGGCCTGCTCCCACATGGTGGGAAGTTATACGCACCGTGTCAATAGGACTCCTGTGCTCCCAGAGCCCCTTTAATTCTCCCGCCAGGGCCCATATTACATTAGGTAGCAGGTGCCGTGGTCTTGGGGGTCTAACGCAGGACATTCAGGGTCTGGATGTACGGATTCGGATCGGTCCTATCTGCTTGCTCGTATGTGTCAGAGTTGATTTCCACGGGAACACACGAGACACACGTATCTGTTGTGTATTCTGTGCAAATCCTACAACTGCTGCTATTTCCACTTGCATGTGCTATATACAAATACATATGCACTTATGCGATGAGTAAATAATAGTTTGATAATAAACTAATAGTTATTAGTTACTAGTAAATAATAGTTACAATCAGGTTTACCAATTGATAGATTACATGTTGGATATAATTTTATCTCACGTATTCGGTTTACCTAAACACAGGTTTGGGAGAATTTTATATTCTGTTTGTCTAAATACACGTTTGATGTACTACCTAGGCTCTCTCTATATTTTATAAATCTAAATCTATATATAAATATAAATATAAAATATACGGAGAGCCTTGGTAATACATGATAATGACAGCTAAAATATAATGTAATATAAATGTAATTTTCTGGTATATGCAATTATTTATAAAAATTTATACTTATTTACATGCAAATTATAGTGTGTAATTATAAATGATGGATTATAAATGCATATACAGTTGTATATATGCTATCAATATTCGATGTCACAACAATATATAATTGTACTTATGTACATTTAATGTTTAATCGTGTATAATTATAAGCAAATGATTAAATTTATTTAAATAAACAAATACACGGGGGCACCTTAACCAGTTGGTTAAGCATCTGACTCTTGGTTTCAGGTCAGGTCATCATGTCACAGTTTGTGAGTTCAAGCCCCATGTGCTGCCAGCATGGAGCCTTCTTGGGATTCTTTGTCTCTCTCCCTCTCTCTCTGCCACTCCCTGGCTCTCTCTCTCTCTTTATCTCTATCTCTCCCTCAAAATAAATAAGTAAACATTTAAAAACTTAAAAATTAAATAAACAAATACACTCATGCAGATTGATATACTTTATGCAGTTATAAGTAAATATTTAAGTATATTCTCCATTCATGTATTACATAGCTGAATACATAACAGATGTAGTTTTTGATAGCATGATCTACAGAATATGGTTTATGGTGCAAGTCAGTAAAGAGAAGGTGGAAAGAGTGACATATATTGTAAGCTGTCACTTTGGGAGGCTGACAGCTCACGGACAACCCAGTCCCGGGACAACAAGGGCTACGGCAAGTATCCAGGAGGAAGGCAGGAAGGCACCGAATGACAGCAAAACCTCGTAAAAAGACCTCGTAAAATGCCATATTCTACACACAGTACGTCTCAGGTGTCCTCAGGGTCCCCCTGGGCACGTGGTGTTATGACCCCCGACAGACCAACAGTCACTGAGTTCAGAGACCTTGCGTTTCACCCTCGTCACTGCAACAGGTGACTTTGTCATATTGTATCAGGCAAATATGGACAGAAGCCCAGACTCACAGGTAAGCTCAGCGATACTAACCCCATCAGGTTAGCGATACGATACGATACGATACCCCATCAGGGCTACAGATACTAAGCTATCTTTTCGACCTCGCTCCGTACCCCACACCCACGTCTGTGCCTGGAAACGCACCATGCGTCCTTCCCTAGTGGACGGAAATCCTTCCTTATTTACTTCTTGCCTGTCGGCAACATGTCCTTCTGTTGAATTAGCAATGCATTCCTCGTTTCTCTTACAATATCCTACATATAATTTGTCTAGTTTGTTTCCTACACAGACTACACATTCCTCGAGGCAAATGATGGCGTTGTGGGGTTCTTCACTTAATCAAGTTTTTCGGAATGAGGCTGAATGTCTCAAAGCATTTACATTATTTTTTTTTTCAAGGAAAACAAGAACATTTAAAGTATTAATTGGAACAGAGTAGAGTTTTCTTCTACATCGCTGTCGGTGATCATCGTTGCTGTTGGCACCTTATTAACGGACTGGGATTTCTGTTCTCAATTCCCATTGGTTAACCTACACCTGTTGTCTGAATATCATTCTTTTAATTGGCGTGGGATTTTTTTTTTTTAATTTTTTAATGTTTATTTATTTTTGAGACAGAGGGAGAGAGAGAGGGAGAGAATGAGTGGGGGAGGGGCAGAGAGAGATGGAGACACAGAATCCGAAACAGGCTCCAGGCTCCGAGCTGTCAGCACAGAGCCCGACGCGGGGCTCGAACCCATGAACTGTGAGATCATGACCTGAGCCGTAGTCGGACGCTCAACCGACTGAGCCACCCAGGCGCCCCTGGCATGGGCTTCTTGAAATGGAAATCCATAATAACATTTGAAAATTTACTGTTAGGCATGATTTAATTAGTGCACGATCCACATCAAATCCAAAGTACTTAAAAAAAAAAAAAACTCATGTGTATCTTGCACTGTTCATATCACTGAGGTCTCAGATAAAGGTGGTGTACCCAAGAAAAATGAAATCAAGAGTCTAATGACAGGAAGCAAGAGGTCACAGGAGAAATGTAGCCAAAACCACAGAATCTAATAACACATAATGAAGCTTTGCTGATTTACTTAGAGGTTGTTGTGTGAACAGAGCCAGATTCATGTGTTAATTGTATACCCCATTTCATTTTGGCTGCAAGCTCGTTTCTGATTAAAATAGCGGGTGCTGTCATTCATGTGTGGACAAATCCATCCTGGCTGCTTCTTAACTCCTTGTTATCACTTAAGCATTCATCTATCAGCATTGAGATAATAAACTGAACCCAGGTGCAACAGGTATCTTTTTCTCCAAAATCTGACAGATACGTTGTCAACTTGAGGAAGGTCCTTGCAAATAATTTTGAAAGATAAAATTTGTCCAAAGGTTTGAAATCCCTGCCATTTTTAACTTTATGGTGTCTAAGTGGGTTTGGCTATTCAAACAGCGACTGCTTCACTTAAAATCCTTAAAACTATTATAAAGGCTTGTCTCACTGGTAAACCTACAACCGTTATCATCTCATCATTTTATTTAGTGCCAACCGTATAGAGTCTGGTTTCAGTCAGTGAAACGTAACTTCCAGTGCAAATAGTGTGAATAATGTGTCTTCCAAGAACCTTTGGGGGTTTCTTTCTTGTATCGTTTGTCATAATTCAGAGGCCTCCCCCCAAAAATGTTTCAGAGTCCTGCCTTGATAGAATTAAAAGTGTTCTCCCATAGCTTAAATTTGACTTTCTGTCCCAGGGGTTTTTTGTACAGTTATTTATGTCCTTGATATAAACCTCCTACTTCTTTTTTGAAAAAACTTAAAAATTACCAATTCCTGTGATATGTTAACAGTCATTGTATGGGATTCCTTTTTTCTTTTTTGAATGTAGGCTTCTTTCCCTTTTCTCATTTCTGCCCCCAGCTTTATTCAGGTGCAACTGACAAATAAAATTGCACACATTTAAGGAGAACAACACAAAGATTTTATAGACATACACACTGTAAAATAACCACCCAAGTCAGAGTCAGGGCAGGTAATACATCCCCGATTTCACATGGTTATTTTTGTGTGTGATGAACATACATAAGTTCTACTCTTAGCAAATTTCAGCTACCTGCAGTCCTGTTAATGACACCATGTTCCTTAACGTGTAGAAACTTCTCCGGGTAATTACAATTTTTAAAACACTGGGAGTTTTTATTGAAGTCATGATAGACTTTATTTTTGAAACGGCCTGCCTGTTCACGTGGAGTCCTCTGCAAGTCCTAGGTAGTGACCGCAGAATTATTTATTAGGACCTATCCTATTCCTCCCACAGTGTGAATCTGGGCTCCAAAGTTGCCTACAGAATGCACACTCGTGCAAACATGATCGTAGTTAACAAAAGAGTCCTTCGAATACTCCACTGTGCTTTCTACTGTGGTCTGTGTGGCTCTCAGAGTCTTGGGAAAAGGCTTTGCAAGAGGGTGACTTTGGATCTGGGTCTGAAACTCAGCACGAATCATGTCTTAGTGTTTATGATAGCTCCTTGGAAACATCCGGGAGAATATACAAGGTAATAATCATCTACATATGTATCAGCAATATTGTTTTCACAAGTTTATGAACCATAAACAGTTTGTGCTTTTGACACTAATTTGTGGAAGGCTAGTCTTAGCATGTCTCGGGAGATTTATGTTTTCTCCTTAAATGTTAGAATCAAATAAATGTCTTCTGGTATGAGGCTAACCGATCCATTTTGAGGTCACGATTCCGGGGACATTAGCTCTCTATTCCAACAAACCAAAGATACCTAATTACAAATTATCCCACTAAAACGTGTTCCAGTATCTATTAGCCCATGTTTGCTTTCAGCTTCACATTTTTTTTTTCCTAACCATTAACTGCTTGTCTGGTTCAAGAGCAAATGAGACTCTGACAAAGTTCATTTGGCCATATACCACAGGTTAGCCCCTTCTGTTAAGTGTTCTCTAAGTGGCTTGTAGAGAAAGCAATTCAACAATTACACTAATAAAATCTCCCCAACTTGATTATCCTTTCAGCAGAGCACAGTATCAGAGCCTTCCAATGATCAGGATAAAAGAAAGAGCTTGAGAGCCTCTTTGCTTGCTTGTTTTTTTGTAATTTATTATCTCCAGAGAGAACAATCTGTTTCCAGGGTCATCATAGAGAAAAGTCGGCAAAGAACTAATAACAGAATCATAGGTACCTGATATTTCAGAGGTGGGTGTTCTTGCTTTCCCCTCACCTACCGAGTCTAATTTTCAGTACCTCCTAGTACTAAAGTCATTGAAAGACACAATTATTCTTAAAGAATGGAAATAAAGAAGGGAATAAACACATGTTGTAAAACTTCTACACTGAAACATGTAAAATTAGCTTTTATAGGTTCTCTCCTTCTCATACTTTTTTTATACCAAAGTACTCTTTCTTGTTTGATTTCAGCCTTCTGAAAAATCAAAAGTCTCTTAAATTTTCTATTACATTTCCTTATTACTTTATTTTTATCCTGTAGTAAGTCTAGAAAAATAAAGTTCATACAAACAAAGTCCACTGTTATCTGAAGGTACCCAGTAAGTATTTGTACTGACTTTTCTTCTTTTTAAACAAAGAAATTAAAACAATTTTAAAGTTTATTTATTTTGAGAGAGAGGGAGAGAGCGAGCACGGGCAGGGGAGGGGCAGAGAGAGAGGGGGAGAGGGAGAATGGCAACCAGGCTCCCAGCCATCAGAATGGTGGGCAGATTTGCTGGCTCTTCAAAAACAACACAGTCCTAGGAAAGCAGTGCTTGGATACTGGGGGATACCACAACATTTTCTGCGTAAACGACCGAGTGAATCCTCGTCCACTGAGATTAAACTCTGCAAATGTCTGGATATTTAGGTAAAACATTTTTACAAGTTGTGAATGACTCTCTGTGGCATTGTGCAAATTGTGGGGATGGTGAAGAAAAGGAAGAGGAAAAGGAAAAAGTATATATGTCTGTGTGTGTATGTATATGTGAAAGAACTGTTATGGAGGTAGATGAGAGAGGGACGTATTCTATATCTTATGTCATATAATATATGCATATATATGGACATGCAGAATCTAAATATATATGCAATATATGCACATAGAATATATCTACCCCTATTTATGTATGTATTTATATAACAAAAAGTAGGTGTGCATATATACACACAAACACACACACACATATATATATACAGAAATACATATATACATATTCCTGCCAAAAACAATTAGAATTACGCTGTATATACATACACATACATATATATGTGTGTATATATATTATATATGTGTATGTATACATATACACATATGTATATAATATATATGTACACATATACACACATATATATGTACACACATATACACACATATATGTATGTGTATATATACATATATGTATGTATATATGTATGTGTGTATATATACATATATATGTGTGTATATATGTGTGTATATAGATGTATATATAGTATATGCATATATATATATACACAACTTTTCATAAGTTTTAGGTACTTGTGAATAGAAGATTAAATATTTAAGGTTTATTTTTCTTATACCCATTATTTAAACTTTCCCCAAGGTCATCTTTATTACTCTGCTATTCAGAAGCTGAAAAAACGTGAGTCAGTGAAATCCTGTACAGAAGTGTGGCATTTTCAAAGAGGGGACCATAATCAAGTGGTCTCTATGTAAATATAGGATAGTTGCATGTGTTCCTGTAATTTTAAATAACCTAAACTCCTGGAGTTCCAGAAAAAAGAAACACATTAAATGTTGCTAACATTCACCTAAATTATATATTGCAATTGTAATATGAAATTACTAAACTGAGCAATACTGACAAATATCAAGTTCTGGATTAACTTATATATAAAGTGTCCTCAAAAGCAGATGTGAGACACATACTGGCTTGGTGTTACTGGAGACAGGCAAAGCAGGTATGTATCCCGCATCCTAGTGACTATTCAATGGCACCAGCATCTAGTAAAGAAGCATATGAGGAAATATGAAGAATCTATTATAAATTATGAGAATTTGATAACAGAGCTGAAGCTAGGACCTAAGCCACACGTGAAACCTGGTCTCCCAAAGCCTATTTGCAAAGCCGTCAGCAAGCTGACAGCACAGGGCAGACTAGTCACTGTCCTTCTCTTCCTCATGAATGAGGACATGTGTACAAGTCACATGGGAGGTCCGGTGGGGAGTGGGGTTAACAGCACCAGAAACGAGGAGATGTGGTCAGGAGTTCATGCAACAGCAGATACCAGCTTGTGTCACACGTACAGGACTCAGACGTAGCCAGGGGCATTAGCACTGGCGATGCTCCTGGAAACGTGCAGAGGGAGAGGGAAGAAGGGTCCCCTCACTCACAGCAGGAAGGCAACAGGTAGTCCTGACATATTTTTCTTTAAGGGTCCTGAAACCGTATTAGCAATACTGAGGCAAACTGAACTGAACCGAATTAAAGGGAGTTTCACGAGTCCTGGAGAAGACATGAAAGCAGATAGACAGAAGGAGAATATCAGAGATAGAGTCAGGTGGATTTTGTCGCAAACAGAACCTTTTTTAGGGTTTAGGAGGAAGTGACGATACAGGAAAATGGCGGAACGTTAAAGGTTACAGCAGAAATCTCACGCAAAGACAAAAGCAAGTCCTGCAAAAGTACTCCTCTACAAGTTACACTAGGCCAAGCACGAATAATTAAGTCATGTATCAAAAACTCTAAGAATTACATAAGATAATGTAATAATTATGAATATCATTGAGTCGTTTGCCATAGTCAGGAATTATATATACATACATATATACATATATATATGCATTATATGTTATAGGTATTTATACATATAATTAAAAATTTTAACTGTCTTGGGGCACCTGTGTAGCTCCGTCGGTTAAGCATCCAATTTCAGCTCAGGTCATGATCTCACAGTTCGTAAGTTCGAGCCCTGTGTCGGGCTCTGTGCTAACAGCTCAGAGCCTGGACCCTGCTTTGGATTCTGTATGTGTGTGTGTGTCTCTCTCTCTCTCTGCCTCTTCCCTGCTCGCACTCTATCTCTCAAAAATAAACATTAAAAAAAAATTAATTGTCTTGATTTATCCATCGAAGTATTTTTTCATATATACATATATATTTTAAATGGGCATATATATACTTATATGAGTCATTTGCTGTACTCAGGAAATGAAACCTGTGTGTGTGTGTGTGTGTGTGTGTGTGTGTATCATATATCATATATATAGCTCAAAATTTTTAATTGTTTTGGTTTATCCAAAGCATTTTTTAAATGTGTATTCATTTTCAGAGACAGAGAGACAGAAAATCCCAAGCAGGTTCCAGGCTGTCAGCACAGAGCCCAAAACGGGGCTTGAACCCACGAACAGTGAGATCATGACCTGAGCTGAAATCAAGAGTCAGATGTTCAAGCGACTGAGCCACCCAGGCGCCTCGTCCATTAATGTATTTTTTTCAACGTTTTTTTTTTTTTTGTTTTTGTTTTTTTTTCTGGGACAGAGAGAGACAGAGCATGAATGGGGGAGGGGCAGAGAGAGAGGGAGACACAGAATCGGAAACAGGCTCCAGGCTCCGAGCCATCAGCCCAGAGCCTGACGCGGGGCTCGAACTCACAGACTGCGAGATCGTGACCTGGCTGAAGTTGGACGCTTAACCGACTGCGCCACCCAGGCGCCCCTGTATTTTTTAAATAAATACTGTTCTGCATGTTTTCCGGTTCGTGAAAAAAGTCACGCGTTGGAATGCATTGTATTTTTACTTATATTCTGGAAATAAAACCACAATATCGTGTTATAAGCTCCTACCGACATGACTCATTCATCTGAAGTTGTCTTCCCTATTCCAAATTCTTGGTTTAAAGTTAATAGATGCATTTATAAAATAGCTACAGACCATGCCTTGTTTACAGGCCATTATAACAAGTTTTTAAAATACATTTTACGGATAATAATCACTACTATAGCATTAACATGACAAACATAAAAAAAATATGACATTTTATTTTTCTAAAAACTTTTTTAATGTTTTATTTATTTTTCAGAGAGGGACAGAGATGGGGGGGCAAGCGGAGGAGGGCAGAGAGAGAGGGACACACAGAATGTGAAGCAGGCTCCAGGCTCTGACCTGTCAGTGCAGAGCCTGATGCAGGGCTTGAACTCATGAACCACGAGATCATGACCTGAGCTAAAGTCAGACACTTAACCAACTGAGCCACCCAGGCACCCTGAAAATATGACATTTTAGATGGACTTTTCCCCTTTCCTTCCTTATTTATTATAAAATATCTTCTTTGCATAAACATAAAACTATATGGCAACTATAAAGAAAAGAATGTTCCCTGCTCTAATGTTCTCCACCCCCTATAAATGTGGTTGTGTGTCATCTAACTGTAGATACAGATTGGAAGGATATGGATAGAGACAGAGATCATAATAGGCATCTAAATTAAGATTTCTACACATGTATATTTGACGATTACAGTTTTACTCAAGGAACACACAGAGTCTAGAAACACACAAAGATTTGTATGGTAAGACATTTATCTAATGATGATTTAAAAAAATTTTTTTTAACATTTTATTTAGTTTTGAGACAGGGAGAGACAGAGCATGAACAGGGGAGGGTCAGAGAGAGGGAGACACAGAATCTGAAACAGGCTCCAGGCTCGGAGCTGTCAGCACAGAGCCCGACGCGGGGCTCGAACTCATGGACCGTGAGATCATGACCCGAGCCGAAGTGGGACGCTCAACTGACTGAGCCACCCAGGCGCCCCTCTAATGATGATTTTAAATAAGGAGTGGGGGTGGTAAAATCGCATTTAAGAGGCATTAGGATGGAACTTACCATAACATTGGGAGCCATGATCAATTTAAACGTAGAAAAAAATGAACTCTCAGAGTCTATCAAGGGCACCAGCGAAAGTGAGTAAAGAGCAGGTCACAACATTTAGGTCTTCAGTCAATGCAAAGTGACGAAGTAACATTTTTCAGGCATCATAACATAAATATAGTTCACCTTGATATAAAATATAAAAACTCTTTTATTCCAGTCACACCTGAAATTCCCCTTGAGCAAACCTTAGATGTCTTTGACAATGGGGTCCACCATTTGCAAAGACCCAAGTCACTGCTTATGCATTAATATATGCCTGTTAAACACGGCCGGGGTGCTTTAAGACAATAACGTCATGCCCTTTAAAAGTCCTGCGAGATAGTTTCTTTTTCTTTTTTTCTTTTAATTGAAGTATAGTTGATATTCTATTACCTTCAGGCAAGGTCGTGTCTGGAAAAGAACACATTGGTGCTATCTCTGAGCCCCCAGATTTATCGTGTGTGCTTTCAAAAGGTTGGAAGTCTTATCAGCACGCCAAAATTAGATATTTGGTAACATCCTAATATTATTTTTTCCACAGTGACCAAGATGTAGAAAGCACTTCATGTTCAAGTATTTTTTTTAATGTCTTTATTTATTTTTGAGAGAGAGAGGGTGAGAGGGACAGAGGGAGAGAGGGTGAGAGAGAGAAAAAGTGGGGGACGGGCAGAGACAGAGGGAGACACAGAATGTGAAGCAGGCTCCAAGCTGTCAGCACAGAGCCGGACACGGGGCTTGAACTCCCAAACCATGAGATGATGACCTGATCTGAAGTCAGGCGATCAACCGGCTGAGCCACCCAGGCGCCCCCATGTTCAAGTGTTAATGGTAAGACTGATGAAAGCAAGGTTTGACGCAAGGAGCTAAGCCTTTCTGCAATTGAACGGTACTCTTGAAATCCCATTTTAGAAGGGTACATTATAGATTCATTAGAAGATTTTTATTACACTTTTTCCAGACACGAAGCGAGACATTTTCTAGAGTGCAAGCACTTTAATCATGAGCACCGGGCACACAGACAAAGGACAAAATTATAGACGGGTTTTCTGCTCTGGATATGCAATGAAGCTTCCAGACTTTAGACGACGGTACATTTAGAAACGTGGGTCCCAAATGCCGCTACGTGTGACGTTCATGCTGTTTCATTTTTAATCCTCTGTAATGCTCTACACCCTGCTCTTTGTGAGTAACTGTCCTTTTGCTGGGCACACAAAATGTGTCAAGTGTCGTAGATATAAACTGGAGCATATTCATAATGAAAGGAAAAGAGCCGCCCACTGGCAGTTCGACACCAGAAGGCAGATATTCATGAAATTTCTAAGAGACAAAACACTAGGTATACATTGTTAATATTTATAGGGACATAAACTCTTATAGATTTCTCAGTTTGATTACCTTCTTATCAGCATGCAAGCAGGGAGAGGATTAAGTCTGAAATGAGAAGGTAAGGCATTTATATTTGCTATACCAAGATGATTTTTCTTTGATTAGACTAATTTCAGGTATAGAAGTTTAGATTAATCAGGGGAAATATGCATGCTCAGTAGTCTCCAATAAAAATCTAAATTTATCCTCACAAAGCAAGAATAATGCATGTGGTTTCCACTACATCAATTATGTACACGTATTCCAATTCTGGACTTGATCAGTACAAATGAGATAATTTATGTTACACATACTCTTTTTTTTTTTTTTTTCCTTTGCGTCGTATTATGAAAGTCTTATGTGTTATTTGTCCCTGGCTTGGCTAATTATAAAATGTCGACTGTATTCCACATCCCCAAATGAACTGTCAATGCCCGAGGTTGAGGTAGATTTCATTTATTTCTGCTTGGTGCCCTGTATTTTGGGAACCGTGGCAAACAGTGAATATCCTGTGCCTTGATTGGTTTGCCCATCTAAGTAGATCAAGAGGACGGGCAATGGGCATCCAGAGCACATCACTAGGGGAAGCAGCCATGCACGGAGCCAGAGGCGAGGCTCAGAGGGCACTCGCAAAGCACCAAGGATAAGGAGGAAGGGTATATGCACACAACCATTCACAAAACACTTCTGCTGACAACGTGAATGCCTTTGTCACGTCATCTCTCCTGGATTCGTACGCACACGGTGTTTTCAGTTTTGCACAGTGTGCCAGTACGTGACCCAACAATGCAAGTGAGCCTTTGGGGAGCTCCCACTGTAACAGTCACAAACAGGCCATGGTGCAAGTCTTTCCAAAACGGGCTGCACCAAAGCTAGCTTCAGAAAGTACGTCATGGGGAGAGGAAAAGGCGTCGTGTGAAAATTAGCCGGGGAAACACCCCGCCTTAAATATTCCATCCTTGAAGAGCCATGATGCATCCCAGCCAATAAATCTAGAAGCTTCTTGGTAAATTAAACATGTCTGACAGTCACAGCTTGAGCTGGTGTTTCCCAGACCCATTTCATTACAAATTACTGCATTTTTTCCTCCTAATATCTATTAAACATCTGAAAACATTTTTAAGAAACATTGCTTGAATATATTGTAGTTTCCAAACTTGGAGTTTAAGTCAATTACGTTCCAGTGAGATTAAGTCTGGTGGATATTTATTTTTCCCAATGCAATTTAAACAACATATGTTTGGAGTATTTCTATCAAATGTCATTAAACTTGAAATTATTTTACAACTCCTCAGCACGGATTCAGTGATATGCGTGCCCCAAAAGTGGTATAATGTTTATGTGTGAAGGAAGCCCAATGTTTTTAAATCCTAGATATGTCATTAACGTGATAAAAGGCATATTCTTGTTTAGTTTACAACCTACACTGATTTTAGGCATATATGTGAAAATACACACACACATATGCACATACATGTATAACTGTAAGAAATACCCGTCAGCAAATTTCTAAGCTATATTTTCTTATAGTCCTGTTTTAACATATCACCTTAATTCCTTTTTTATGTCTTGTGCTTTCATGATAAGGGACAATGCATTAAAACAGTAACTGAATTTTCTCTGCTAGAACACAAAAGCTGGAAATTCGGTGAGATTTTTCAGTCCCGGGTAGCTAGTATGGGCTGGACTGGGTGCCCTATGCTGGTACTGACACCCCGAGGACCACAGAATGGAAGTGTATTTGAAGATGGGGTGTTTAAAGAGATAATTAAGGATAAAACGAGGTCAGGTGGGTGGGTCTTAATCCAATCAGATCTTACAAGAAGTACACAGGCACAGAGGGAGCCCATGTGAGGGCACAGAGAGAAGATGACTTCAAGGACAGAAGCCTCACTCCCACCTGGATCTCAGACCCCAGCCTCCAGGACTGGGGGAGGGAGACATGTCTGTTGTTTAAGGCACCCCGTCTGTGGTGGTTGTAATGGCAGCCCTGGGAAATTCATACAGTGGATGAAGAACCATGAAGGAATGAATCAAAACTTTAAATCAAGACATAATTACAGTAGGCTTGTGTTAGGGTTCCCTGGGAAAGCCTTTGAACAGAAGTCTTAGATACAGAAACTTTTGCGTGTGTGTGAATTTGAGAGGGGCAGAGAAACAGGGAGACAGAATCCCAACCAGGCTGCATGCTGTCAGTGCAGAGCCTGATGCGGGGCTCGAACTCATGAACCTTGAGACCGTGACCTGAACCGGTCAAGAGCCGGACACGTAAGCGACTGAGCCACCCAGGTGCCCCGCTGCTTTCATTTCAAAAGCATACGATCATGGGGGGCACCTGGGTGGCTCAGTTGGTCAAGTGTGTGACTTCTGATTTCAGCTCAGGTCATGATCTCATGGTTTGTGAGTTCAAGCCCCACCTAGGGCTCTGTGCTGACAACTTGGAGCCTGGTTGGCATTCTCTCTCTCTCTCTATCTCTCTCTCTCTCCCCTCCTCCTCCTCTTCCATCTCTCCCCAACTCTCTCTCTCAAAAGTAAATAAATACTTATTTTTTAAAAAAGTCTATGCTCATGAGTGTTTCTGGATGACATCATACACATTGTAAAACTCCCCTCTGTTTATCACAAAGTATGGATTCACTTTGATAACCCAGAGCGTGGATCCCGTGTCTCCTTTCTGCTTGGAGTTTTTATTCCAGAAGGACGTTCCTCTCTTCCATGTAGGAGGGCATGCCCACAACGGTTGACAGAGTTTCTGTGCCTAAGATAGCAGAAAGCCTTGACGTTTTATCATAAGCTGTTTTGTAACTTTGGAGACAGAAAAGGAAGAAAGGGTATCACTATACACAAGATGTGTGCAAAGCATTCTGGCTGTTATGGTGCCCCTCTTAAAACGCCTCACTTTCCACTTAAAAATAAATCTTTGGCTCAGTTGGGTAAGCGTCCGACTTCGACTCAGGTTGTGATTTCTCGGTTTGTGGGTTCGAGCCCCTTGTTGGGCTCTGTGCTGACAGCTCGCAGCCTGGAGCCTGCTTCAGATTCTGTGTCTCCCTTTTTCTCTGCCCCTCCACAGCTCAAGTTCACTCTCTCTCTCTCTCAAAAATAAACATTAAAAATTTTTTTTAAATCTTTGAAAAACAGAAAGGAGGAGCAATCATTAGATTGTCTTCCTGTGTTGTTAAAAGTAAAATAAAATGCCTCAACACAGATGCTTTCCATCCACTGCCACCTGACTAGGATGCTATGCAACCTGAGGCACAGTACAGGTCAAGCCTTCTGTTTACAGGAGCTACTTGGCATTTCCAAATGATTACAAATTACCCTGGACAAGCTACCACCCACTTTATATTCCTGCAATCTGCCCCTTTGTGTTTATATTATGTTTGAAATAATTTTTAGGAAACGGCTGAGTGGCTGTTCATGTTAGGTCCGTGTGGGTCAGGAACTCATTTTTGAGACACTTACCCCGGCAAGAAATTAGAGTTACCCAAACTGTAGCCAGCACAACGTGTAACCAACATGAAGTATCCTTCCTTAAGGTCATCAATTTGTAGTTTATCAAGAAATGTAATCAGATTGCAGTAAACCACACCGGCGACCAATTAGGTCCACACGTTGATGGAACGCAAGCCCAGGGTATTTGTACTATTTAATGGAGCATATTTTCGTGGCTCGTCAGTTCGTAAAGTTCATGCGGACATGCACACGTGTCAAGAGAGCATTTCGAAAGCGTCAAGAAATAAGTCTGCGCGTTAGTGAAAATGACCGGCCTGTTCGCTGATGTTCCCGCGTGGCGGTTTTAACCATGCATAGAAATTTGCGAATTTAACCAACTGGTGTCGTTTGTTGAGTGTTTCATCTGAACATTAAATAAAAATAAGCAAGCTATGGTCATGTGCTCTTACTACACAAAACTGAGAGAGAGAAGGAACATTGCCAAGTTTAGTGTACGAATCTCCATTTCCAAACTCAACCTCTATGCTAGTGAGTTACATAGGCAACGCCTGTGTGATAAGCAAAATTCTTCATCCTTTTTAAGCATTTCTTCTTTAAGAAATTTTTAGGGAAGTCTGCTTCTAAAGGATAGATGGATGGCAATTTATATTATATAAGGGACTCTTTCCACATTCTTGTTATAAAAAATAAGCATTCTTTCTTTTTCTTAAGCTCATTTTTGCTACAAGATTAAGATCTCTGGTGTAAGATTAACATGATTAAGGTCTAATACTCATTTGAATATTAAAAATTGTTTTCTACCCCAAATTAACATGCTTTGTACCATAAAGTTACGTGAACCTATTATTCTGTATTTAAGATATTCCAAATGAGGCCAGAGTGGAGACCAGTATTCACAATTTGTATTTGCTCTAAATCTTACATGGTAATTCGTTCTTAAAAAGGTGGGGCATTAAAAGTCTCACAGAGCATCTGTATATATCATGGACTGAATCACGTTGCTGAAGTTTGGCCCATGCACATGACCGCTATGCTTCTTTCCGCAAAGACTCTCTGTGTAGAAATCGCGAACACCGTTTGAGGGAGTCGTGGGGATTCCTTCTCCCGGGATTTATGTGTTCAAGCCTTGCAAACTTTTATCTAGGAGTCTCTGATAAGAGTAAACGATGAACACAGGCGTTTTCGCTTCCTTTCCAGGAGAACAGTGGTGGTTAATATTCGCTGGGACAATGGCCCTTTATTAACTGTGATCCCAAATGTCTACAGTGAGAATAATTCATCTGAGAAGTGACTGAACACAGTAAGGAACAGGGCGCTCTCTCTGAGATTAGCTTCTGAGCCAGCTCCCCACCCCCGTTTCCTAGTCCCCTCAGAGCTGAATTCTTACATTAGATTCTGGGCAACCAAGAGTCTATTGAGATCTTACAGTGTCTCTGCCTCTGTCTCGGTCTCTCCATCCGCTCTCTGTGCATTTAATCTCACATCTGGAGAAAAGATGTGATGTTACGCTGCCTGTTTCATTTCAAAATACTGTAAAAGTAAGTGACTGGCCTTTCTGACTCCTGCAGCACGGATGCTGAGATAATCAGGTGTCAGATCCTGCATGGATTCTGAAATATGACCCCAGGACCTTATTAATGAACACATGCTCACACCCAGCCCAGAAAGACAAGAGTTACCACCACTGACTTCCAGATATGGTGACGTGGAGTTTAGAAAGCTATCACTCCAACCCCCTTTCTCCTAATTAATTTTAAGTTAGACGAGCACATCCGTTTTTAAACCTGAGCTCATTTCCATGCAGATCATATGTATATATATGCAGAATATGCGTTATTTCATCCCACTTCAAATTCTGTGAATTTATAGCACTATGTTTCACTAAGCTAGACTTTTTTCCCTCAAAGATGAGCATGATTCAATTAAAACTCTGCTCCACTCTTCACTAGAATAAGCTTTTGGAAAGCATCCTAAAATCATCCCTACTTCCACTAGGAAGCTAATAAAATACGGATCCAAAACACACACACAGACACACACACACACACACACACACACACACACACACACACACACACACACACACCTAACAAGAAAAATGCTTTAGGAGCAAAAAGTGTTTTTATTACTTTATGATTGGATTTAATTTCTCCCCTTAGAAGTAATAAAGATTATTCTTTTTATTCTTTTCCAAATTTATTTTACTTCAGAAAAAGCACAGACTTTTGTATTTTCATGCCAAGAAGAGATCCTTGGTCAGTTCAAATAATTATACTGCATTTGGAGAGAAAACGATATTTATATGATAATCTCCTACCCTCTAAGTTCAGCACAAGGAAGATTTCATGCTGCTAGCTTCAGGCATCCAATTTTGATTTGGTGAAATAAGCTGTTAAAAGTTACTGTCACTTATTTCCGCGAAAATTTTCTGGTCGTTTCTACAATTTTTTTTTTTAATTTTATTTCTCTGTGTTTGAACTTTCAACTTAGACTTGATTCTTGTATTCTTGAGGACAGTAATACTTTAAAAGTGCATTTTTGGGGACTCCTGGGAGGCTCAGTACGTTAAGTGTCCACCCTTAGTCATGATCTCAAGGTTTGTGGGTTCGAGCCCCATATGGGGCTCTGCTGACAGCTCGGAGCCTGGAACCTGCTTCGGATTCTGTGTCTCCCTCCCTCTCTGCCCCTCCCCTGCTCGCATTCTGTCTGTCTGTCTCTCTCTGTCTCAAAAATAATGAAACATTAAAAACAATTAAATAAATAAAAGTTCATTTTTCCCCCAAATCAAGATGTTGTGAGCAGAAAGTGGGATCTAAATAACGTATTACTTCTGTCCTTTCAGTGTGACTGAGCCAGCCAGGTGCCCCTATACATCTAATGTTTTAGTCCACAAAAGCGTTGAACGTATCCTCAATACCCACAGATGTCACTAAACAAAATAAGGAAAGTCATTCTTTACTCAATGAGGAAGGATAGGATTTTGTTTGGGGCAACTAGACTCAGGTGGCAGATGGCCATTACATACTGATCCTAAAACACCAAAGACCAAACTGACCAGATCCAAGCTGTCTGCATGCTCCAGTAGGGCTGATATTCAAAACGGAGTATAATGCATGAATCTATTGCATTATCACCCGATCACTGCAGGTGTCCCTTACAACTTGATGTGTAAACATGACAGGCCTGATAATGGCATCATGGCCAAAGAAATTTATTTTGTACCCACGTGTCTTCGAACGCATGGAGAACGCATGGACTGCTTTCTTCTGGGAGCATAGAATGAACTGCTTTTAGAACACATGAGAACCAGAGTCTGGTATTTCAGCCACCTTTATCATGGATACTACACGTATAGAAGGAGATAAAATAAAACATATATATACTTTGGTGCACATTCTAAGAAATATTTTATGATGGCGGGGCAAGAGATATATATTTTTTGTGTTGTCTATTTAACAACGAAAAATGTGTTAACCCAAGTTACCGTGGGTGAACAAGGATTAAAAGTTTTTTATTTTAAGAAAGGAGTAAATTAAAAAAATTAGTAAATAATAAAAGAATGTATTGGGAAGGAAATTAAAATCCAAGTATATGCATATAATATATATTATCTTTATTTTATTCATAAGTTATATTTATCATTTATATTTATATATCACATAATTATACATTATAATGTACTATAATGTGTTACATGTTATAATTATGTACTATATGTCATATAAATGTATTATATGGTGTATATTATACATATTATTTATTACATGTGTGGTAGGATATTACATGTTGTATGTATTATATGTTACGTTCTATCTACGTTACGTGTATATAAAGGTCATTTCGAAAAATGTACTTGTGAGTGTAACGGCATGCAGAGAGGATTTACATCCACACTGCCAACGTTAAATTCAGGGAACTGGAAAAAAAAAAAAAAAAAGTCAAGGGTAATTATCACTTGACGCTAGGTATCTCTCACCTTACTTCACCTGTGATGCATTCCAGATTGAAACGCACCAACTCTCCCCCACTTTTCAGGCACTTACATTAAGCCTCAGTGCACACACTTGAGTGAGCCTGTGCACGCTGCCAGGTGTGCTGTGTAGATACAATTATGCAGTGACTCCCGCACTACCCCCAGCACCCACTCTGCTTCTGGGTATGGGGACTGATGCCTAACGTCGTGGATGTGGAGGGAGCCGAGTCTTGTGTTTCTTAATTAGATAGAGATTTCTATGTGAACACAAGCAATGTTATATGACGGGTAACCCAGTTAAAACGTGTATTTTATATATATGTATATTATATATTAAAATGTGTATTATATAGATGTATATAGCGTATTATATACATTATACACATATATCATATATATAATACACATCATACAGTATAATATAGCATTGTATACCTATATATATATATATATACACACATATACGTGTATATATAGTATATATACATACATTATGTATATATATGTATGTATATGTATATATACACGTATATGTGTGTATATACACACACACACACACACACACACACACACACGTGTATGTAATAACCCTGATTTCTAGGACATCCCATTATTTGATTCATGTTCAAAAAGTGTGAACAATTTCCCCAAATAAAACTCATACCTGGATTAAGGAAAAAGTAAATGCTAGTGTTAACGCTGTTTTCTGAGATTTATTTCCCAAGTCAACAACTTTATAAAAACGTGTTCATCTAATGAGTGAAGGGGTCAAAATGTACAAACTGGCAGTTATAAGATGAAGAAGTCTTGGGGATGCGAGGGACAGCATACCGATTACGGTTAATCACACTGTATTGTACATGACAGTTGCTGTAACAGGGGATCTGAAAAGCCCTCATCACGAGAACAAAAACTAAGTAACTGTGTGCGGACGCGTCTTAAGTCACTGTGGTGATGGATTCAAAATACACAAAACTACGGATTCATTACTCTGTACATCTGAAACTAACATAACTGTGTGTCAGTTATAGGTCGCTACAAAAATAAAGCTAAGTCACAAGGGGTGCCCGGGTGGCTCAGTCGGTTAAGTATCTGACTCCTGATTGTGGCTCAGATCACGATCTCACGGTTCGTGGGTTCAAGCCCCGCATCAGGCTCTATGCTGACAGTACGGAACCCGCTTGGGGTTCTCTCTCTCTGCCTCTCCGCAGCTTACGCTCTCTCTCTCTCTCTCTCTCTCAAAGTCAATAAATAAACTTCAAAAAATAAAACTAAATTTTGAAAACTACTTATCTGAGCAACAGTGAGTGAGTCACTAAATGATATAACATGAATTACAAAGTCCCCTCTCCCTGGAAACTCTTAGAGAGAGACAGAGCACGAGTGGGGGAGGGGCAGAGAGAGGGGGAGACACAGAATCTGAAACAAGCTCCAGGCTCCGAGCTGTCAGCACAGAGCCCAACGTGGGGCTCGAACTCATGAACCGTGAGATCACGACCTGAGCCGAAGTCAGTCGCCGAACTGACTGAGCCACCCAGATGCCCCTGATATTCACTCTTTATTTAAAGTAACTTTTTGGCGTTACCATTTTTTACTTAATTATATAGCAAGTATTTGCATACGCAGAAATCACAGTACATTTCCAAACTAATTTTAAAATGGGAAAAATTAAATTGCTACGTTTTATAAGTAATGTCACTAGGTGTGTGCTTGAATGTATTATGGCTTACTTAATCTGTTTTGTCTTACTAGACTCTGGTCTTGTCCTCAAGCTATTACATTGTGGCGTCGGTGGTTAGTTTTAGAAATAGAACCCTTTCTGGTAACTGACATCTGACATGTTCTTTCTGTGGGTGAAAAGAGCTAATTTATGTTCACTGTTACCTGCACGTTCTGGCTTTTGTCAAGTCACAGTTTTGTCTATTTCAGTGTGGTTTTTTGCTATCTAGGGTACAGGAGCTTTGTTTTACTGATCCATTCGACAATTTTGCAATATACAACCACATACGTGGAAGCCAAACACGCAAACACACAGACACGCACACAGACACGCGCACACACATACCTGCCAATTTACATAATAGGAAAGACACTAAAGGAAGACATTTGGGGCTCAAATCACATATTCAGCTCAGCCTATGCTGGTCACTTTTAGATGAAATCAGTCTACAAGGTTATCCGTGTAATGGGGATAAATGTAGTGACTATTCACAAGGGTGTCGGAAAAAAAAAAAAAAAAGATCTTTGTAACAACAAAGTGCATTTAACAGCACATAATTATCACTCAAAAATGTTAACTACTCCATCATGATGATCATGACGTAATCTTTAAATTACGTACTTACACCTGTATTTCTCGACGTCTTTATCCCATACTTGTAAGCTTTTCACTGTAAACATGTGGCCACAAACACATTATCTTCCTACCTCTCGGGAATGTCCCCTTCCCACTGGTATTTTGAGACTGTGGGAGAAAGATAGCATTTACACTCAATGCCTATCTGTAATTATTTCAATCCTATTCCAAATAGGATGCAATCTCTTGGCTCTTGAACACAACATCTCCCTCACTACTTAAACTGTCTGTCGTTCTTTTGTCTGTCTGCCTGCATTGTCTAAAGTAGCTGGTGCATTTTATTTTACAGTGACTCCAGTAGACTTGGGGACACAACACTGTCTTTGATGACGTGTGCTGTTAAGTCAGATATCTCTCTAGAAGCTGCGTAAGGTGAACACACATGCCTGGAAGCCGTACCCCTGAGGCACAGACACCAATGACACAAGAAGACCCACATGAAAATCTAGAGGAAGATTAAAAGAATAAAAAGGTCCAGAGGACTGTGTCCGACAGATGACTCTGTCATCATTTCACCCCAAGCATGAGCCATGCACTAATTTGTGAAGTATGTACGAACATAACACCAATGAAGCTGTCCCGGGCCAGGTGAGTGTCCCAGCAAGGACTGTAACATCCGTGCACGTGCACATTAGGCACCAGACAAGGACACTCAGGAGAGTATCAACCCCCTGGCAGCTGAGCTGAGCAAAGACGGATATTCTTGACCCGCAGTTTTCTTATTTGCTTGCGGCTGAAGGGGTGGAAAGTCACCTCGATGTGTTTTTCCATACGTGTGCTTCCTTCATATGGGATTAGGACTCAACCGTCCAAGCCCATGACTCCCGTCACTATTTTCCCCTCACAACACCTAATCCCCCAAACCTGTTCTGTTATGTTCCATCCTTTTCCTCGTGGGTAGTCCTGAGGGATGTCAATGTTTGCTCCTCGGGTTCCTGGGAAGCGGGTTTTAAAAATGAGATGCGTGGGGCGCCTGGGTGGCTCAGTAGGTTGAGCGTGACTTTTGATTTTGGCTCAGGTCATGATCTCATGGTTTGTGGGATCGAGCCATGCGTCAGGCTCTGTGGTGACGGCACACAGTCTGCTTGGGATTATCTCTCTCTCAAAATAAATAAATAA
This sequence comes from Panthera onca, assembly GCF_046562875.1. Lineage (NCBI taxonomy): Eukaryota > Metazoa > Chordata > Mammalia > Carnivora > Felidae > Panthera > Panthera onca. Next base: position 27,502,503 of record NC_138358.1, on the reverse strand, counting down.
ATAAATAAATAAATAAATAAATAAATAAATAAAATCCTTAAAAAAACAAGATATGTTTCCTTTTACTTGCAGATTTCGGAGTTTTACTTACTGCCTTGTCGTACAAAAATATCTGCTTACTGGCATATGGGTGGGGAAATGAGGTAGTTCACATTTGTAATTTTCATTAGCGGCTGACTTGGCAAATATATGACTGCCTGATGGATGGTGAATGTTTGTATATTCTTTGGAGGTCCCACAGAGCACTGCATTTTGTATGGTGCTAGGAGGAGCATTTGCTGTCTGTGGTTGTTACCCACCCTGCCATCTTCCTAACTGTGGATCAAAGAGAGTACTTAGTGATTTCCTATTATTCTCTCTCTCCCTCCTTCTCTTTCTATCTTTACTGCCCTTTTTGTCTGTGCCTCTCTCATATTCCCCAAATAAAAATTCCACTATGCGTTGTTCCCTTCCCTATTTTATTCCCATATACATTTTCCTCAAAGTTGCCTACTATTTTACATATTAGCTAGCATAATAAGTATGATATCTATTCAACAGACCAATAGGGTTATGCTTCTCCCAACCATCTGCTTAAGATCCTTGACTCAAGCATGGAACCCCTGTCGAGTTAGCCAATATCTTTTGACCAGCACAGAAAGCGAGTTTTTGGTCCCAGTTTCTAAAAGGAGGTAACCCTCCCTTCTACCCTTGCCAGTTCAGATTATTTTCCTCATCACTTGGCTTCCTGGGAAGTGAAAGGCAAAAGTCCATGCTTCATGTGATTTGCCTTTCTGAGGGTCAATGCTGGATGTTTGAACAAAGGCATAATCACAGGTGGGGGGAAACAAACACTGAACATGTTATTATCTATCTGTTAGCTGCCATGATTTTTGTTTGGCATGTCCTATAAGGATGTCTTGCATGTTTATGGCTGTAAGTGCAAGCACGCTGATTATTTTCAGATTTGCACACTCAACCTTTCTTCCATTAAGAAGGAACACTGAGTCTCTCCAGTGGAGGGGGAGGAATGACTTCATTTCCCACAACATGGCCAACCTGGATCGACAACCTGTGGGCATTTCAATCTGCAATATATCAACTCACTTCTTCTGCACGGGTAGCTCAAACATGAGTTAGTGTGCTCATTCACCATCGAGGTAAAACATTGAATACGGACGTTCTGCTGCACAAAACACCCTGAACTCGCCACTTTTACGTGTCTCCTTCTCAAACACATCTTTCTCTTAATTAAAAAAAAAAAAGTCTGTAGATCTAGATATATCACCACCTACCTATGTTCTCAGCAACTTCCTCCTGAGTTTCATGATCCCACCAGTTTAAGCTATTAAAATATATGTATATATTTCCTCTCAAATTATAGCCAACGTCTTCCTATTTTTGTTCATCACTGTGACTGTAACTCACTCCATACAGAAAATCTGATATGTTTTTTCCATAATTTGGGTAAACTTCCTTCTGGTTCAAACACAAACCCACCAGAATACTTTGCAACCTAAACGGGAATGTTAGTTAGCAAACAATTCTTAGATAAACCATTTAAAGGGAAGTCGTGTATTCACACATATCTTCTAAACAAGCAGGTAAGACAATGTTCATGGTTTCCACACTTGTAAGTGACAAAACGGTTCGTACAAATATGGGCGTTGTTTCCGCCTTCTTCTGCGACCCATTACTACTGGCTTTCCTCTCAGTCATCGACTCACGGGGTCATCAGTCTTTACTGTGGCATGGACCTCCTCCCGGAAAGATGTGATTCATCAGTGATTTTGGCTGAGCTGAGAATCTGCACGCACACACATGTCCAGTGGACGATGATTCTGCGGTTGGGCGGTCTGGCCCTGAAAGGAACAGACTTTAAGGATGTTTGGGGAAGTGTTTTGAGGCTGATTCTTGCTAACTAGGTCAAAAGGATGACAATATTGGTGCTCCAGGGGAAGGTTCTCAAAAGCCAACAGTGCAGGAGGCTCCTGAAATCAGATTAATATCCCAACCTCATTCTGTGGGTGGCTCCATTGTCTTTCAACAGCCACCCCATGCTTGCTTGACGGACTTATGAAAAATAAGGCCCACGGTTTCAGGGTTAGGCATTATCCTCAGGGTAAATAATTTGGACTCACTAGGACTGGACATGGCATTCTCCACTGTGTCTGCAATAGTGCCCCATCTTGAGCCTTTACTTCTGGACCGAGCACAGGGTTGATGAGATGTTCATCTAATGGAAAGTACAGTTCATTGAACGTCTTCCTTCAGAAAAGAAAGGGGGTTTCTGGTTCTAAAACAGACACTTTGCCAGGACATAGCATTTGCCTTTCCTCGTGTCTGCTCTTACGGTCGCAATCCATCTGGCCTTCCCCTCCATCTTGCTGTCCCGTACAAAAGAGCTGTGATGAAAGAAAGCGTTTTCTGGTGAGGTAAGACAACATCCTGACGCCCTGATGAAATTCTCAAGTCTTCTATCATTAGCATATCGCCGAACAAGAAGAGGTGGTCTCACGGAACAGCGGAATAGTCTTGTGACGACTGCAAGATGGAGCCATTAGGCAAACGGTATCTTTCCAGGCTGTGCCACTTTTAAATAGAATTCTACATAAGCTCTGAACGTTGCTGTTCCCACATAAAGCACACAGGCGTATAAAGGGTGAGCGAGGAGGAGGCCAGATCCACCATGGACATCTTGTAAACCACATGCCGACTCTTCCTCCTGATCTGAGCTTTCTGGGCTCTGCGTGTTTAGAAACATCGTCACGTGAACTAGAAATGCCTTACCATGGGATACTTTAGAGCCGTAAGGATGTACGAGTTTATTCATTTGAATAAAACAATGAAAAACTGACTTAAACGGATGTATCTAAAATCCCTCTATGTTTCATTTCCCTAAACCAATATAGCCTTAGCACCTCCTCTTAGCCCTACTCTCTAATTTTTTCTCTACACGTTTCTTCGACTAGTGCTAATGTTCTCTCTTTTTAACAGGCACATGTAATGCATCCGTGTCAGTTCTCAGACAACCTTTTGAGACCACATATAAACACAGTAAAACCTTGGTTTGCAAACATAATTCGTTCCAGAAACACGCTTGTAATCGAAAGCACTCATATATCAAAGTGAATTTCAAGAACCATTGGCTCAGTAGCAATCATGTGACATTTGGCAAGTCATGTACGACTCGTATCAGAGCACATCGCTCATTTATCAAGTTAAAATTTATTGCAAATGTTTGCTCATCTTGCAGAATACTCACAAAACAAGTTACTTGCAATCCAAGGTTTTACTGTATTATCTTTGTGATATGCCATTTTAAAACCCACAGACCTACAACTGACGAATGGATAAAGAAATTGTCGTTTATATACACAATGGAATACTACGTGGCCATGACAAAGAATGAAATATGGACTTTTGTAGCAACGTGGATGGAACTGGAGAGTGTTACGCTAAGTGAAATAAGTCAGGCAGAGAAATACAGATACCATATGTTTTCACTCTTAAGTGAATCCTGAGAAACTTGACAGAAGACCATGGGGTAGGAGAAGGGGAAAAAAAAAAAAGTTACAGAGGGAGGGAGCCAAATCATAAGAGATTCTTAAAAACTGAGAATAAACTGAGGTGGATGGGGGGGGGGGGGAGGGAGGGCAAAGTGGGTGATGGGCATTGAGGAGGGCACCTGTTGGGATGAGCACTGGGTGTTGTATGGAAACCAATTTGACAATAAATTTCATATTAAAAAAAATAAAATAAAATAAAACCCACAGACCATTAAAAAAAGGAATCATGATGAATTAAAACTGAGTGAAATGATAACAGAAATAGGCATGTATGTGTATGGAGAGGCGGATATGTAAATGATCATAGCAGCAATGTTCACAATATCCCCAATCCTGGAAAAACTTGAATGTCCATCTACAAGAAAGTACAAATAAACGCTTGACACATTCATGCAACTGAAAGCAAACAATGCACATGAATGATAATTAGAATGCACTAAAAAGTACATATAAGGACACAGATGATTCTCCAAACCATCAAACACATGTGTGACCTTCCACATCTGTGGAAGATCAAAAGTAAGGTTACTAAGGGGGAGTAACTGAAGTGGGGAAAGGTAGAGTTTCTCAGATGGTGATAACGCTGTGTTTCTTGACGTGGATTGATTTAGTTTCATACTCTGGGTGCTTTTGGTTTGTGAAAAATTCATTACCTGGCACACCGCTTGGGATTGGTAAACTTGTCTGTACTTGTGCAACATGTCACTTAAAAAGTTTTAAAGAATGTGCATGAAAAAGATGTATGGGGGTGCCTGGGTGGCTCAGTTGACTGAGAGTCCAACTCTTGATTTTAGCTCAGGTCATGGTCCTGGAACTTGGGGAACAAGCGCCCCATGTCTGGGTCCGTGTTGAGGATGGAACTTGCTTGGGATGTTCTCTCTCTCTCTCTCTCTCTCTCTCTCTCCCTCTCCCTCTCCCTGTCTCCCTCTGCCTGTCTCCCTTGCTCATGCACACTCTCTCTAAAATAAATAAATAAGTAAGTAGATAGATAGATAGATAGATAGATGATGGATGGATGGATTAGGTAGATAGATAGATAGATAGATGATGGATGGATGGATTAGGTAGATAGATAGATAGATAGATAGATAGATAGATAGATAGATGATGGATGGATGGATTAGGTAGATAGATAGATAGATAGATAGATAGATAGATAGATAGATAGATAGATGGATGATGGATGGATGGATTAGGTAGGTAGGTAGGTAGGTAGGTAGATAGATAGATAGATAGATAGATAGATAGATAGATAGATAGATAGATGATGGATGGATTAGGTAGGTAGGTAGGTAGATAGGTAGGTAGGTAGATAGGTAGGTAGATAGTTACAGAGATAGATAGATAGATAGATAGATAGATAGATAGACAGACAAAATGAAATATACGAAGGTCACAATGTGCAAGCTCTCAGTAGCCTACTTAGAGGAACCATCCTAGACAGGTACTTCCTGCAAGGTACTGACTGTGTTCTCTGAGACGACGGATGCTACTTCCATGGCATGGAGACCCCCTGAGCACATCATGAGGGGTGGAGTGAGGCTTCTATCATGAGGGCTTGTGGACGCACCTGTCCCAGCCTCTGCACCCCCCCCGGGGGCTGAGTCTAGATTTCGTACCTGGGACCAGGATTGTGGCTGTAGCCTAACTACTTGGAAATTCCATGCCAAGCTGGACGATAGCAGATAGCTATGTGATGTCTCATGGGGCCCACACTGCACTGCCATCCTGTGTGCAGCACTCGTGATCCCTGCCCCCGTGCAAGTGCAAACAGCAGCCTGCAGGGCCTCTGCAGATTCCCAACCAGATCCTGCTGACGTGGGCTTCCTCCTCCCCACCACGTGTGCATGGCCGCAGTCCTCCTGCTCAGCAGGGAGGATTTCCTTGTTGGGTTAGTGTCTCCGTGACACCTTCAGGCATCCTCTTGTAACGCTCCTCCTGGTATTTGATTTCCGTAAGCCAGAGAAAAGGATCCCAGAGTGAAATCACGGTGCCCTCCTGATGGAGGTTCATAGTCTGAGTTGTGTCCCTGACGCATGTTTTTACTCCTCTCCAGCTTGCGCTGTCCTCATTACCGGCAAACCTAGTTATTTTATTAATGCCAATGGACACCACGGTCATGGCACATCATTTATTTCTTCCTGTTGGAAGCTGACAATGTTGTGCCAAATCACGGCCAAGTGGTAGTTCACTGCAGGGAAAGTTATATTTATTATTAATTAAATGTAAATGGGAAAATCAGCCCATGATAAATGGAAAAAGAAGGGGAGAAATGAAAAAAGAAAGATTTCCCACACATATATTGAGAACACCATTTTCACCATTCAAATATTTTACAGTGTGTATGTTTGGACTTTGGATTTGTATTCAACAAATGATGATATTCAAGATTTGCTGATTTGGGCAATTACCTAATTTGCTATTAACTGATCAATTTGAACTCCTTTTATATATTTATGTTTTTTTAAATTTTTATTTATTTGAGAGAGAGAGAAAGAGCATGCGGGGCAGTGAGAGAGGGAGAGAGAAAGAGAACCCCAAGCAGGCTCTGTCCAGCGTAGAGCCTGATGTAGGGGTTCTAACTCACGAACCATGAGATCAAGACCTGAGCTGGAATCAAGAGTCGGATGCCTAACAACTGAGCCACCCAGGTGCCCCATATATATTTATGTTTTACAAAGACGTTGATTTTCATGACAAACTTGCTCCTAACAAGCATGCTGACCATGACATAAAGGATGTTACTGTAAGGGATGTCACATGTATATATATGAATCTATATATATATGAACAATGTCCTCGATCTGTGGTATCTGGAAAGAAACGTGATTAACTTTTGTGAGAGACAGAACAGGCAAATCCTGAACGAATCAATTGAAATTCACTGCATCTTGTTTTCCCCAATCACCAATACATCAGAGCAAGGGAGGTGTGCTGAGTAAGTTAAGCACCAAGTATCAGCATCCTGTTATGAGGATATTAAGAGAGGCTTTTCTTACACACACACACACACACACACACACACACACACACACACACACACACACCAACCTGCATTTCAGAAAACAGGTGCTTTGTAAAACGAGTATCATGGATGACTTCCAGTCCATTGTTTAAATGTTGAGTGCAAGCAAGAAGACAGGAATGGTAAAGCTTAATGGGAGGGGTTTGGGGAGGAAAACATTTATTCCTCTCTGCAAAGGGCATACTGCGTTTCCTTGGAAACATTAACGCACATAAGCAACTACACGAGGGAGGCAAACCTTGTTTTAATCATTTTAATTTCTACTTTTTTTTTTCCTTCCCGAAAGTCTCCTCATTCACTCCAGTGTTGCCAGGATGTAACACTTGTGGTGTCCCAATTTATCTCGGTTGCCACGCCTCGGTGAGACTGCTATTACCTACAGCTTTCCCATCTCGGGACATTACGCACAGCTCAGTATGACAGAACAACAGAAATTCAAGTCTTAAAAAAATGAACCCTACCCTTATCTAAATATGTGCAAAATGGAATTTTGGAAAAATCTGGAAATAGTTTATCCAGAAGTCAATGTAGTTGAAGTTTCTTTTATTTTTAAAAAAGTTTTTTCAATGTTTACTGATTTTTGAGAAGGAGACAGAGAGACAGAGCATGAGCAGGGGAGGGGCAGAGAGAGAGGGAGACACAGAATCCCAAGCAGGCTCCAGGCTCCAAGCTGTCGGCACAGAGCCTGATGCAGGACTCAAACCCACAAACGTGAGATCATGACCTGAGCCTAAGTCGGAAGCTTAACCAACTGAGCCACCCAGGCTCCCCAATGTAGTTGAAGTTTCTTTACTGTCCTTGAGCACATCTGGTTTAGTAGAACGTCACATGGTCACATGGCTAGTTCCCTCAGTTAAGCGTATTTACGGCTCATGCCATTCAAGGACTCTGTTTTCTACCACATTAACGTTTCTATGTCAGTTTTGAGCAGATGAGTAGGAGTCACTGAAACTGAAGCATCCACTGTGGTTTCACATGACAGTGACCATCGTGAGGTTTTGGTGGAAGTGGCATGAACCTAACCTGTGTGGTTTTTCCTGGATTCATTTGTCTACTGTTCATTTCACACAGTGAACCAATATCAAGTTGATATTCTGTTCTTAATGCTGTGGTGGGTACTTGGGCTACATCAGAGAACCAAACTGTCAAAGACATCTAATCCTGAAGACCTTACATTCATGGGAATATGGACAGAGGAAATAAAAAATAAGTAGGGGCACCTGGCTGGCTCAGTCGGTTGAGTGTCCAACTTCAGGTCAGGTCATGAGCTTGAAGTCTGTGAGTTCAAGCCCCACGTCCGGCTCTGTGCTGACAGCTCAGAGCCTGGACCCTGCTTTGGATCCTCTATCTCCCTCTCTCTGCCCTTTCCCCACATGCGTTTTCACAAAAATAAATAAATACTAAAATTAATAAATGAATAAACCATGCACCAGGTGACAAAATCATTAACTGCTATGGCAATCATCATCATCATCATCTGGTCTACCCTTGGATCCCATAACCATAAATTATCACATGTTTTCATAATTACATTTTTAACATAAGGACAGTTGGTGAAGTCTAACATAAAATGTTCAAAGGTTATCAATACTTATTTGATTTTTTTAATGTTTACTTATTTATTTTGAGAGAGAGTATGAATTTGGGAGAGGCAGTGAGAGAGGGAGAGAGCAGGAGAGCGGCAGAGAGGCAAAGCAAGAATCCCAAGCAGGCTCTGGGCTGCCAGTGTAGAGCCCAACATGGCCTCGGTCCCATGAACCATTAGATCATGACCTGAACTGAAATCCAGAGTCAGACGCTTAATGACTGAGCCACCCACGTGCTTTCAAACTCTAAAACGTTTCCTGATAAATTACACACTTGGTGTTAAAACTATTAGAACCAGTAAGTCTTATATTAAACATTTTTTAAATGGAATTCAATTGAACGTCCATAATAAACTAATTAGTGATAAGTTAGATTGGCAAATGGCTTGCTCATTAATCAGAATTAATACAGACTCAGGAAGAAACAGGGCTGTCATCTAAATGCTGCTACCCCATCAACATTCATGTTAAATCCCCAAGCCAAGGGGGATGGTATTAGGAGGTGGGGCCTTGGGGAGGCAATTAGATTGTGAGGTGGAGCCTCATGGGCGGGAGACCCCCAGGGAGACCCCTCGTGCCTTCTACCGCATGAGGACACAGCGAAGTGGGTCATGTCTGAGCCGTAAGACAGCCTGCCCCAGCCACTGAATCTGCCGATGCCGCGACCCCGGCCTCCAAGGGGGTGAGAAACGAAGGTGTGTTGCGTACAAGCCCCCCAGTCTACGGTGGTTTTGTTACAGCAGCCTGAACGGACTGAGACAAACACCACTGTTCAACTTGTAGTTCACACTTCAATCGTTAGAGAAAAAGTAAAATGTACGAGCTGCCGAAGGAAATGCCAGGGGTCTCTGAGAGCACGCTTTCAAGCTTCAGTGACACAGAATCCCCTCAGAGCCCATTTCAAAAGCGCGTTCCCAGGCCACATCCCAGACGGTCTGTAGGGCTGGGAGACAGCGTATATAATCTGGAAGGGATAAGAAAGTCGAGAGCAGACCCTTTCCAGCATCATACTCTGTCCTTCAACTACAGGTCTCACCGGGGATCACTACATGCCAAGCATCCCTGTTTTCAAGCAGAGATTTGACCTTTCATTGGACACCCCCCAAATTTAGACCCAGGGGATTCCACAGGGGATCCCCTGTCCCCTGCTCCCACTGTGTGCACCGACCGAATCCTGTCCATTTTGCTCAATCTCACGTGTTTCAAGTCTGATGCAGACTTGAGCGTGCAACTCTGGTTGGGTCGTCGGCATGAATTCTGGGAGATCTGGGGGAACCTGAGAACGTGACGGCTTTCTTTGCACCCCACGGCTGAGCTCCAAGGATATAATCCTGCAGGTGGCCATGCCACCACATGCACTGAGGAGCAGCAGCTGGCAAAGAAAAGGAAAGCCGACATAAGAGAGGAAGTGCAGAAAGGCTGACATGAATAAGAGACAAGAATGTTCTAAGCAGCAATTGGGAGCCACTGGATGGGGCCACACCTGCGTCCCGCGAATTTATACTTCTCAGTTTGGGGAAGATACCTTCTCTCTTTCTCGCTCTCTGTCTCTGTCATTTGGCTGAAAGAAAAACCATCCCAACCAAGCCTGAGTCTGCCACGAACGAAGCCATTCCTACAGGCTGTTGGGGACAATTCACCGAATATTTAACTCCTCGGTACCAGACGGTCCTTGGCCACGTAATGCCCACAGAAGGAAGGCGTCACCTGTGCCCGTCATCCGTCTGAAGACAGAGGTAGCAGGTAACTATATCTCCCACCGTGTGATGAAACGGTGCTCCGATGAAGAAAAACATGTTATATTACCAAGGAAGTAGGAGTGATGCACTCTGCTTCAAGGAAGCATAATTAATTACATTTCTCCATTTCCATGACAACGTGGAGAAATTATCTAGGATGATACAGAGTCCCTGAAATAATATTAATTCCTTTGCAATAGTATTTTGGAAGGGAAGGAAGAATTTTTAGTTGTTTTAAAGGTAAAGCTCACAAAAACAGTACCATTACAGATATTATATATTCCATATGCATGTAACTATGTGCACATATATATGCATACATATATATGTTCTATAATCCACATTTGGGGACCATCTATTTTCTTTCAAGTGACACACAGGAGCTTCATGGAACAGAGGATAGAAGGTCCCCACATAACGAGACATAAAAATGAGAATCCTACGGGATTTAACTTTTTTTTTTTTTTTTTGCATCACACAGGACACCTTCCATCTCTGATTCACCGTAGAGACAGGCAGTTGTACTTAAATGGTACCAACTTGCAGAATAATACAACAGCTACTTCCTTCCCTCCTTCCTTCTTCCTCCCTCCCTCCCTCCCTCCCTCCCTCCCTCCCTTCCTTCCTTCCTCCCTCCCTGCCTTCTGTTCTGAGACTGAGCTCACTGAATCCAGATTCTGTCTAGCAGCTGACACAGGAAGGCATGACATTACGTCAAACTATATGGTTTGGAGAAATGAAAACAGCCGGTCTGGGAGGGATACACAGAATGAGACAGAGAAATGCAGAAAATTCTGGGTGTAACTTGATGACAAAATCCCACGCGAAGAACGAAAATCGCGGTGTAATATTTCGTCTTGCCGTGTGTTTCTGGTGTGCTACATTTTAATTTCATGTGTTAGTGGATTGGACTTTCTGTTATTAAAACAGAGGTAGGCTCTGCCTTACCAGCATTTCACGAAAATCAATGTAAGGAACAATTTGACTGCGTTGTTCCGGCTGCTTTAAATATGTTAATTCATTTAATTCTTGCAAATTTTTGCCACATTGTTATTATACTTTCACAGAGAGGAGACTGGCCCAGCGAGAGGGACTAAATTATCCAAAATCCTACCTAAGTGACAGCGCTTTGATTAAATCAGACATGGGATTCCAGAGCCCATGATCTATTTCAACATTTTATATATATATATATATATATATATATATATATATATATATATATAATATGATAGATAATATATAATAAATATAAATTATATATATTATATATAATATTATAAATATAAAATTATAAATATAATTTATTTATAAATTTATATTTATTTATATATATAAATTTATATTTATTTATAAATAAAAATTATAAATATATAAATAGATAATATATATTTAAATATATATAAATATATAAATAAATATAATATATATAAATAATATATATTATATATATTATATATATTATATATATATATATTTCCATGATTACTTTGGTTACCTTACTAAAACATGTAAGTTTTAGTACAGATATTAAAAACAAATTTGTATGTATATATACCTACATGTATGTTCATATGCAAAGACGTGACAGACAGATGCATGTTGGATGATCGGTGGTTACAGAGTTTTAAAATACTGGAACTCACTTAAAATTATTGATGCCAAGCCCAAACCTTTTCTTTATGTTAGGGTTATAACTCTTGATAGTTACCATATTAGAAATTTTTAAGAGTGAAAAAAAAATAGATTTTTCTTAACTCATGTGCATAGAATAATCAAAACCCATTGTATTGTATCCCTTACACTGCTATGAAAACGGCATTTTCTCAAATACAATGTAGTAGCAACATTCGTGTCCTATTTCACTTTGTAAATCTCCTTAATGTTTGTCTTAATAGAAGACAGTTGGATGCTGATGTCTGTTTCTGCGTTCAATCTGTTGCAATATCACATGCCACATGGTTTCTGGAAAACTCGAGTGACAGAAGGAGATTACAAAAGGCAAATAACGTCTTTGGGCAATTATGAAAACAGAAGTGAACACACGGGCATACTACCTGGGGTGACCCTGGGCTTCCCAGAGCAAACGATTCACTTTGAGAATAACTGGGTCAGATGGATCCATCACTCTCTCTCTCCATCATCTACAAATATGTCTATCTAGCTATCCATCTATCTTCCCATCCATTCTATTTATCTATCAATCATCCACCCATTATCGACCTATCATCCATCCATCTATCCATCCATCATTATCTACCTATCTTTCTATCCCTGTATCTATCCATCAATCAATGTATCCCTCAATCTTTCATCTATCATCTGTCATCCATCCATCTATCACATCATCTATCTGTCCCTATATCTATCCATTTTTACATCTATCATCCATATCTATCTCTCTATCTCTCTATCTCTCTATCTCTCTATCTTTCAATCATCCATCCATCAGGTGTCTATCCATCAGCTATCTACTCATCATCCATCTATCTTTCCAGCCAGCCAGCTATCTACCTAAGTACTGATATACCTACCTAGATCTATGTGGTTATCTATGTAGCTCTTCATCTGTATCTATCATTACACTGATATTTATAATTCTGTTCATATTTAGGTGTGTATTTACCCTAAAATTGAAAAGAACTTTTAAAAACTGAAATTCCAAAGGGATACTACAGAAGACCCAAGGTAAACAAGTAGGCATAAACCTGACTTTTATCACTAGAGTACATTCTCAGAATTCCGTCCTTGCCTTTATATTTCTCTCCTAATCAGGAAATTTTTGCAGAAAGTACTGTGGAAATGCTCCTCAATTATCTTGACACTATGTTCGACTTTTCTCTGAGCATCGCACCTACTTAAAATGTCACGGATTGTCTCTTTAGTGTAGACATGGGACATGAACAGTTTGGTTTGCACATGAACCAGTTTACTTCGGAACCCAGGGGAATACGAGCATGGTGAATATGTTGCGATCTGTTCTCCTCAAAGAATGCAACTTGAATTTCTTCTTTTATTTACGTGTTCATGCTTTTGCCCGTAACTGTCCTGGCCACTGGATTTTTCTTACAAATTTGTGGGAATTTCTCAAATGTCTAGGTGATATTTTCTTGGTTGTAAGATTTGACAGGGTAAAAATGTTCCATCCATTCGACTTAAAAAAATTGTTATGTATATTTATCCTGTATTTTGATGGAAAAAATATCTGTCAAATTTCATATCCTATACTTGGTATTTTTAAAAAAGAAATGTCCCTACAACCCTAAACCACTCAGATGTTTTCCTGTATTTTCTTGTGTTAATTTGTCACCTTTACTCTTCACATGTAGACTTCTCTATCTAGAATCCAACTTGGTCTCTGGATATAGGGTAAGGTGCACTATTATTTCTTATACAGAGGGAGCTAGTTTTCCATATACTAACTAAATGGCCAGACTTTCTGCAGTAAGTCATGATGCCAACCGGACTCCATATCAGTTTCTACATAGCCAAAGTTCTGGAATTTTCTGTGCTGCTCTCTTAGTCTATTTCCAGTCTCTGACCCATCAACAAAGTGTTTTCAATATCATACATGCTTCATAAAATATTTGTCTGATAAGACAGCTCTATCTGTTATTATTTCTTAGTGTTACCTTAGCTATTATCTGTTTTCTATTATGAATATAGACTTCAGAATATGTTAATGGAGTTTCTAAAAGAAACAGTGGGAATTTTGATTAGTGTTGCGTTGATAGTATGATTAAATCTGCAGAATTCATATTAACATATTAGTCACGCTTTTCAAGGTTCACATGATCATCTCTCTTGATTATTTTCCTTTGTTAACTTTGTATATTCTTAGATAATTCCTAGATTTTTTATACTTTTAAGTTAATGTCATAATAAATGTTATTTGCATTATACTTAGGAATTCATTACTATGGAAAAACACCATTGAATTTTTAAAGATAATCTCATAAGTTAATCTTTTATCTAATCATCTTGCTGGGTTCTCTTGTTAAATCTGATTCCTAAGTTTATATACACAACTTTTTTCTCATACAGATGATGATTCTGTAAGTAAAGGCAAGTTTAACTGTTCCCTTCCAATCTTTAGTCAGCGAATTTATTTTTCTTCATCGTATTTATCAGGATTGGTAATATAACATGCAGTAATGATTTTATGCCACGTGTGTATCATGACCTATGAATACATATGAACTATGTATTATGGACTAGATATATAAAGTCCCCACACAGCGAATACCCTTAACATCAAAGCCATACCCCTGGGCATTTATGCCTACATAGAGCCAAGCAGGTCCCAACAGAATTGTAGGTAATCATATTTGTGTCCACCTTGATAATCAAAAGAGAAATCTCAGGAGCCATTAAGACAATAACAGATTTATACAACTACGTAAGAGTTCATTTAAAATTTTCTCTGTGGCTAGAGCACCTGGGTGGCTCAGTTGGTTGATCATCTGCTTCTTGATTTCGGCTCAGGTCATGACCTCACGATTCATGAGATCGGGCTCTGTGCTGAGAGTGGACCCTGCTTAAGATAGATTCTCTCTCTCTCTCTCTCTCTCTCTCTCTCTTCCCCTCCCCAGCTTGTGCACTCTCACTGTCTCTCAAAATAAACATACATACATACATACAAATGTCTCTGTGGCAAAAGACCCCAAATCAAACTCAAACCAAACATAATGCTCCAATAAACACAGGGAAGATTTTTCTGTAAAGGGCCAGATGGTAAATTTTTGGAATCTGTGGGCCATATGTCTGTGCAGCAACCAAAGTCTACCATTAGAGCTTGAAAACAGCCACAAATCATACATAAATAATGGGTAGCACTGTGCTCCAATGGAACTTTATTTATAAAAAAATGGTTCACAGTTGGTGACACCTCACTTAGAATAAAGTGTTTGGGGCTGATATAAAACAGAATGGATAAGTAACAGTAGTGTTCTAGGAAATGTTTACAAACTGAACCAGTACAAAAATTGCCAGAGGATATGATTTAAGTGTATACACCTTCTTTTTATATATGAATATTCCATTCTTTCAAGATGAGCAGGAATCCATAGAACAGTATTTTAGTTTTTCAGTATTCGGGTGACTGTCAGAAAATACTGGGCCTAGAACTCTTAATGCAAACTCTCATTGTTTTGTGGATTTGTTTGTTTGTTTTTTGTTTTTGAATTTTCCTATCATTTGCTTTTGGTTACTTTTTGTTTTAATCAACCGGATAAGATCTGCTAGGTACCAAAATCTAAAATGAGGTTCTAACTTAGAGCAGGTAATTAAAAAAAAATTTTTTTTAATGTTTATTTATTATTTTGAGACAGAGAGAGAGAGAGAGAATGAGTAGGGGAGGGGCACAGAGAGAAGGAGACACAGAATGTGAAGCAGACTCCAGGCTCCAGGCTCTGAGCTGTCAGTGCAGAGCCCTACGCAGGGCTTGAACTCAAGAACCGCGAGATCTTGACCTCAGCTGAAGTCAGACACTTAACCGACTGAGCCGCCCAGGCGCCCCCTAGTGCGGGTAGTTTTAGCACTGGCATCTGAAAAGTCGTCCCTCTCCCATGAAAGCCATTTCATCCTTAACTAGGTACTTGGTGACCATGTCCACACCTTGGGGCACACGAATTTCCTCTTGTGCACGGGCCAAGCTGACGGAGCATTTCCATCCAACACCGGCTACACAGGACAGATACGATGAAGGACACCAACGGTCAGCTGAGGCCTTCAGAAGGCAGTGTTCACCCAGAACACCCATGTCTTGGCCCTCTGTACGTCTCGGTCTTTTGTACGGCATTTATTTTTTTCTCCACGTGTCTTTCTTGGGCCTCACATTTTCTAGCGTGGAACGTCTGCCATTTGGTTACTTCACACATAAACATGGGAAGCGATCGTTTCACGTGATCTTGAAGGAAGTGTTTCGCGATCTCCCCTACCTAAGCCTGGATCTTGCGCCACCGAGGAGCCAGCTGATAAGCCAGATGGTCCACAGGTGCTGTCTCTGGGTGTGTAAGAAGGCTGAGTTCGTTACGAGCAATTATGAGGAACCAGGACAGATACCCTCACACTTTTTCCCTCCAGACCGTATTCTTGCCCTTCAATGTATATTTCACCTGTCTTTGTTCTCTCGTCAAAGAAAGTTAGGAATACAAATGAAGAGTGAAAGGGAAAAAAAAGAATTAGAACGTCTGTCTTCATTATCATGTGGTGAGGCACTGAAAAATATAGGCAGCCATGTATTTTTTAAAGCTACAAGAAGAATAGTAATTATTACTATTTAATTAAATGACATCATATTGGATCCACATGACGTATAAACGCAATCCACCCATTTAACATTTATTTACTCTGTTTCTTTTGGCAGTGTGTTATTCCATTTTAACACACTGCACTTTGTTTATTATACAAAACAATCCTTACCCCTAAACTGTTATTTGTATGGAAATACAAATGTCAGTCCATTCAGAAAATTGATTTTAAATGAGAAAAATCTAAACAGACAGAAAGGAGGGAGGGATGGGAGGGACGGAGAAAGGGCATAGGTAGAAAAATACATGAGGTTTTGGTTTGTTTTTAGGAGAAAACAAATAGAAACTTCACCAAAAAGATGAGAAAAGACCTAAGAAAGCACAAATGCAAGAAGCAGAAAGGAACAAGATTTCTCTTCCCCTACCCGCCATATTTATTTTTATGATTTCCATTCTATATTACAAACTATGGTTGTGATTTGCACATCTTCAACTTCCTTCTGAGAGTATTGATGGGCACTTGACCCTTCAACAAAGAGGGGGCCAATCCACACTCAAAAGTCCGCATATAACTTCTGCCCCCGCCCCCTCAAAATGTAAATAGCCTACTGTTGACCAGAAGCCTTACTGGTCATATAAAGCTCATAAGCACATACTTTCTGTGTTATAAGATACTGAATTCTTACAATCAAGTAAGCTAGAGAAAAGAGAATGTGATTAAGAAAACCATAAGGAAAATAGGTTTATAGTACTCTATTGCATTTATCAAAAAGAAAACAATAAAAATCCACATCTCAGTGTATCCATATTCTTCAACCATCAACTGTATGTAGCACTGTAACCAGGTTATGTAATAGAATACATAAGCTAGAATGAGCACTTCACAATTTGGGGCACATGCACTTTGTTAAAGAGTATCTTGAGCCATGACCCCCAAAGACGGCTATGAATGATAGCAGGACCCAGACGGAGCACCTCAGGGTGGGGGTCATTTACAGGTGTCCCACCATTACCCTACTATATAGATATTACACCACTCCATTATTATATGGATATTACACTATTGTGAATGCGCACAAATTTCTTATTTCTGGTATTTATGTACTGGTTTCTGCTACACCATTAAGCAGTTTCACTGACAATCCATAATTTTATGAAGGTAAATTACATCTAACGAAAAAACCAAAAAAACCATTTAAGACTACTTTAATCCATTGTATATTATCAAATCCTAATCTTCTGTTCTAACTGTACAGTTTAAAAAAATAACTCTATTGCAATTTTGATGAAAGAATTTAGAATTCTTTATTTTTTTTTTTTTTTTTTATTTTTGGGACAGAGAGAGACAGAGCATGAACGGGGGAGGGGCAGAGAGAGAGGGAGACACAGAATCGGAAACAGGCTCCAGGCTCTGAGCCATCAGCCCAGAGCCTGACGCGGGGCTCGAACTCACGGACCGCGAGATCATGACCTGGTTGAAGTCGGACGCTTAACCGACTGCGCCACCCAGGCGCCCCAAGAATTTAGAATTCTTAAATTTTGTTTGTATAGATGCCTCATAAATAATTAGTTTGGGACTTTATTTATTTGTTTGTTTTTTAATGTTTATTTACTTTTGAGAGAGAGACAGAGAGACAGAGCACGAGCCGAGAAAGAGCAGAGAGAGAGGGAGACACAGAATCCGAAGCAGGCTCCAAACTCTGAGCTGTCAGCACAGAGCCCAACATGGGGCTTAAACCCACAAACCGTGACATCATGACCTGAGCTGAAGTTGGACGCTCAACCGACTGAGCCACCTAGGTGCCCCATTAGTTTGGGACTTTAAAACTAAGGTCGTTAATTGACGTAAAAGTGATTAATGTATTTGCAGGACAAATCTTCCAAATCTATGTTATTACTGAGCTATTTGTTTTCATTAAAATGGGATAAATATTTCACTCAATCAAATTTAAACAGTATTTTCATTTTGAAAATGTCTTGGATCTGGGATTCCATTTTTTTTTTGTTTATACCAGATTTTTGTAACACTTGTATTTAAATGATTGACTGATTATTCTATGTCCACATCAGCAAACTGAGTGTGAAATCTATCTGATGATCCGCTTTGATATTTTCATGGAATGTATATCTATCATCATATGAGGAAAGTAAGATATGCTCCCTCAGGGAACTGGGTGTGTGTGTGAATATCAAATTGGTTTTTATGTATAAAGAGCCCGGCATGTGGTAAGGTCTGTGTAAGCTTTGCTAGTATTATTATTATTATCCTCATGAGCTGGCCAGAGAAAAGCCAATAAAGTGTCATACTAAACAAACACAGGCAACACCACCTTCCTAAGATGTACATACAATCACATGATAGGGCTGAACTTCGTTTTCATCCTTCTCAGGTGTCAGTTCATCATCAGGGATGCGGCTCTTATTCTCAGGTGTCTTGCAGGATGTGAATACAAAGATAAGAAAACAATCTTCCTGTGTAATAAAGAGTCAGGTCCTTAGAGGTGAGCTTACTCCCCTGGAAACGTGATAAAGGCAGGATCACCACCGTATTAATAGACTGCTTCGTTTATGTAGCAAGAAACAGCTGGTAGGGAGTCACGTGTTTTGAGGTCTCCTGAGTGTGTGACTGTAGTGCTGAGTGGGTTCCTCTGGGGGGTACGATGTACCCTCTAAGCCAAGAGGAGATGTTGTGATGGTGCCCATGGGTGAGCCATGGTTCTTGTCTCGGGCTGGCCTCAGTGAACTGATACCTGGTGTGGTCTGTACTAACAATGAGCTTTCTGATGCTGTGACATCTTGGGAACTTTGCTGACCCGGGAGAGACTGCCCCTGCCAAGGTTAGCCCATTTTCAGAGATAACAAACAGCTCAGTCCAGCATGGACTTTTCAAATGCCAGCCAACCAAGGCAGAGCCTAACCCCAACCACCTTCCACCTGACTTAGCCTCCTGAGTGCCAGATACCGAACAACTCAAGACAGGCCCCTGTACCCTAAAGCCCACAGGAATTATTCAAAGCACCCTACCCCAGACCTGCTTACCTGCCTCACTCATACCTTCCCAGGGGAACCACCATCAAGGCTCTGCCCACTGAGGCTCCGTGTATGTCCTGACTGGCGTTTCCACACATGGCTGGTATGGGGTATCTCTTCAACAGTCTCCTGATCTACTGGCTTTACTGGACCTAAATTTTTTTAAAATTTTTGTCAATGTTTATTTATTTTTGAGAGACAGAGAGTGAGCGAGGGAGCACGAGCAGGGGAAGGGCAGAGATAGAGGGAGGCACAGAATGCAAAGCAGGCTCCAGGCTCTGAGCTGTCAGTACAGAGCCTCACGCGGGGCTTGAACTCATGAACCGTGAGGTCATGACCTGAGCCAGAGTCGCATGCTTAACTGACTGAGCACCCAGGTGCCCCTGAATGCTTTGAGTTTTTTTTTTTACTGTTTTTATTTATTTTTGAGACAGAGAGAGACAGAGGATGAGCAGGGGAGGGGAAGAGAGAGAGGGAGACACAGAATCCGAAGCAGGCTCCAGGCTCTGAGCTGTTAGCACAGAGCCCAACGCGGGGCTCGAACTCACAGACCGTGAGATCATGACCTGAGCCGAAGTCGGACGCTCAACTGACTGAGCCACCCAGGCGCCCCAGAATGCTTTGAGTTTTTAAAGGTCCCTTCTGTGCTAGTAGGATATTTAAGACAGAATTTATGATATCATCCTGCTAACTGCCGTATTTTGATGTATTTAATAAAATGGTGATGAATAAAATATTGCCGCATATCCGGGAGTTGCAGAAAACTCCTTTATAAGTACCAGCAAAGAGATAAGTGAACGTAGAAAAGATATTTCAGTGTACAGGTGGGGAAATAAATACCAGGGAGTTGGTATTACCTGACCTCTTTGGAAGAGGAATCTGAGATGTGTGGGGGGACGGTCACAGTCTCTTTGAGGGGCTGCAATATTACAGATTGAGGTGTCTAAAGTGTCTCTGCATTCAGCTATGTTGGCATAGGCTGTTCTACCACCTCCCGGAAAATGAGAGGTACCAGATCTCCCAGAATGGGGAGCCGTGACGGGTATACAGCGCCAGCCTCCCGGACAAAATGCCATCAGTCGGTTCTGTTTTCACATCACATTTCACAGTGTGATTTAATGGCCAACGTCCTCTCCTAGCCATGAGGATCAGCTCGGGTCCCTGAACATGACAACAGTCAAATGACACAGGGGACTTGTACATCAAGTGCACAAAATGAAAGAGAAATATTTAATATCGCTTCAAGGACACCTGTGTTTGTGGAGGGCAGTCTCCAGGATACGGTGTTTAGGGTTAGGAAAGTTACAGGTGCACAGTGAGGAGTGAAGGTTGTCTCTCCGAGAAACAGAATCTTTAAGGAGAAGGCATTTCACTAAACACGTGCCATCGCGTCAGGTGCATGAACTCTGATTTGGTGGTTGTCCATATCCGTGCTCCTGCCTAGGAGGGCCGGGAAAAATGGCCCCCGGATTCCACAGACAAGAGTCTGTTTATTGCCCTGGACAATAAGTCTTGGGAGCGCCTTCACCCACTGGATAGCCAGACAGCGTCTTGGCTGTTTTTTCAGATTTCCCTTGTTTTTCTATGACCTTGGGAGTTTTGAGGACTAGTGATCGGATACTTTGTAGAAGGTCCTCAGCTGGGCTTTGCCTGATGTTTTCCTCATAATTAGACTGGAGCTGTGGGTTTGAGGGGGAGGGCACAGAGGGGACGTGCCACTCTCACCACATGGAATGAAGAGTATGTACCATCGGGGGCACCCGGGGGGCTCAGTCAGCTGAGCTTCAGACTCTTGATTTCAGCTCAGGTTATGATCTGGTGGCTTGTGGGTCTGAGCCCCTCATTGGGGGCTGTACTGACAGTGCAGAGCCTGCTTGTTGGGATTGTCTCTCTCTCCCTCTCTCCCTGCCTCTCACCCCCTCTCCCTCAAAGTAAATAAACTTAAAAAAAAAACAAAACAGCATACACCCTCAGTATGACACATCACTGTCGATGTTCCTCCTGAACAGTAAGCCGAGTTAGGGTTTTACAGGTCGTTTACGGTGAAGATACTCCATTATCTAGTTCTATGCAGTCCTCTTGGGGGAAAAAGAAAGTCACCACACTCAAGCCACACTTACGACGGGGAATTCTCAGTTCACCCTCATTCTCTTGCGAATTAATCCTAGATGATACAGTACTGTCTGCATCCACCCAGAGTAGTGAAGTACCAGCAGAGTATCCAGTGAATCCCCCTCCCCTTAGTTAAGACAATCTAAGAGGGACAATACAGGTTAGGCAAGCTCTTTTGTTATCGAAACACCCAACGCACCAAGGCTCAATTACTTGTGTCTCCAATGCAACAAAAGGCGGCTTTGAGCTGGGTCTGCAGAGAGCTCAGCAGCCGGGAGGTTCACAGGATTGTACGTTTGTCACGCTGCTAACGAGCCACACAGCAGAGTAAACGTGAGCCTACGGCATAGTGAGCACGTGTGTCCACGTGTTACAGTCATTTCTTAAACCACTATTCTAGTAACACTAGGAGCTTCCGATGTGATCTGAAGATGTGCCTCGTTTCCTGGGTCTGCCTTGACAGTCTACAAGAGGGGCCGGTGAAAGGCAAACAATGGGAGAGATGCTGAGGGTATTTCCAGAATTCTCTGACCAACAAACTTCACAAATTTGCATCATAAAAAAGGATCGCTTGACTTCAGCTTTTGTGTTCTGACGCCCTCTTAAAGGTCTTTCAAGTTTGTATTGCTGTAAACAACAAATGGATATGGGATTCAACATATGGATGTACGTACATCACTAGTGAATTCTTCACCAACTAGGAGAATTCTATTTGGATACAGCCAAAACAAGTGATTAATCGAGGAAAAGTTTTACTTGTAGATTAAGAGATAATAACAATTTCCACCTCGATTTTCTTTCCAAGTCGTAAAGGTTTTACAGAAACATAAAATCACAAGTTGTAGTACTTTAAATTTTTTGTTTTTATTTTAGAGACACAGAGTAGGGAAAGGGCAGAAGGAGACAGAGGGAGAATCTCAAGCAGGCTTCACACTCAGTGCAGAGAGGGACATGGGGCTTGATCCCATGACCCTGGGATCATGACCTGAGCCGAAATCAAGAGTTGGGCACTCAACTGACTGAGCCTTGTTTTTCATATATGAGACAAAGAACACTAGTGAGACTTTTTTTTTAACCAAAGTTTATCACAACTTGGCTGAAAGAATTTTCTAGTTTGAAATCTACCAAACTAAAAGTGTGGTTCCTTTTTCCTCTTAAAAAAAATATCTTTCAAGCAAATTTATTCTTTCTGAAAGGGTTTCATAAAGTACAACATAAGGCAAGTAAAATACGTTTGTGGATTGAAATTGTCCAAAGCACTTTACTAGTTGTGTTTTTTTAAAATATTGTCCAAGTCTCTAGCCCAGCAAACCCAACAAGACTGCATCCATCATGTTAACCATATTTTCTGCTTTAAAAAACAGAGAGGAACAGTAACTACTGCATACATCATATAGCAATAGAAACACAGTGAGACTGTTTTCTCCCTCAGGAATAATAATTAATGTTTGGAGTAATTTTTCCCAAAGACAGCTGTTTGATTGATTGATACTTCATAGGTTCAAGGAGTTAGTAATACTGTTCACTTCACTGTACCATCAGAGGACCCAAAAAATATATACGATGGATATTTAATATGTCCAGCAACCGGTGCAGAGATCTTTCACAGAAAGGTTTTGTTAACTGTGAAAGAAGGAGTGTGATCTTTACAGACAGAAAATATAGGTGTTAATTCTTCTTAAAGAGAATTCTTCTAATTTGCTCAGACTAAAGCCATTATTAAATAGGAATACTGTGCTGGTTTCCTCTGCAGGGGGAGAGTTCACATGCACTAGGGGTATTTAAAGTAAAGAGCAAAGCAGTAAGCAACACACGTTGTTCTTTCCACAGAGGCAGGACGCAGGACAGAGAATCACAGAAGACGTCCAGTGGCTTCAAAACCGATTGGTGGGGAGGTGGGGGATTTTCTCAGCCCTTGACCTTTATTATTCGCCCGAGGGTGAACGGAGACTGCCTCTTCCACCGTTTTCTTCTGTCCATTATCTCTTCACACCCAATGCTAAATGCTGTCAAGACCCAAACAGAGGGGCGCCTGGGTGGCTCAGTCAGTTAGGTGTCCGACTTCGGCTCAGGTCATGAACTCAAGTCGCGAGTTTGAGCCCCGCGCCGGGCTCTCTGCTGACAGCTCAGGGCCTGGAGCCTGCTTCGGATTCTGCGTCTCCCTCTCTCTCTCTCTCTCTGCCTGTTCCCCACTCACACTCTCTTTCTGTGTCAAAAATAAATAAACATTAAAATTTTTTTTTAAAAAAAGCCAAAGAGATCTCTGGTAAAGCACATGAGATTGGCCAGGGTGCGGAGAGAAGAGAAGGTTCAGTTTCCTTTTGATGGAGTGAGTGAGTGAGTGAGTATTCATGGGTACTCAGGCACCATTTCTTGCTATTTGTGGAGAAAACTATGCAACGGCCAAGACCAGATGCAGGTCACAGGGGAGCTGCCGAAGGAAGTCACTGGGCGTGCTGGTATGTCCGGCCACCGCACACAGCTAACCCGATGCGCAGTCCAGGGGAGGCAAGTTCACAGAAGTCTGGTTAGGAACCGTCCATTTCCCAAATGGTCTTTGGTGCCCATCGACACACAGCATGCTAACAAACCACAGCTGACTGAATGTTTTGGTTTGTGTAACTATCAGTTCTCATTTTTCTAGAACATGACTAACAGTCTAGGTTGCTTCTAAAACAGCAAGGCAGACCACCTGGATCTGGTCAGTTTGGTCTTTGGTGTTTTAGGATCAGTATGTAATGGCCATCTGCCACCTGAGTCTAGTTGCCCCAAACAAAATCCTCTCTCTCCTGATTGAGTAAAGAATGAGCTTCCTTATTTTGTTTAGTGACATCTGTGGGCATTAAGGATACGTTCAACACTTTTGGGGACTAAAACATTAGACGTATAGGGGCACCTGGCTGGCTCAGTCAGTTAAATGTCTGAATCTCGATTTGGGCTCAGGTCTTGATCACGTGGTTCGTGAGTTCGAGCCTGTGTCAGGCTCTCTGCTACCAAGGCTGCTTGGGATTCTCTCTCTCTGCCCCTTCCCCGTGCACATGCTCTCTCTCTCAAAATAAGTAAAAATAAAACTTAAGAAAATTAGATGGACATGCACTGGTCTTATAAAATGGACTTGTTTACAGTGAACTAACTTAGACCTTCTAATGCATGGCAAATGGTGCTAGCTTCTCAGGTAAGTTAGTGTCAGGACACATTAAATAGGTCAGACAACGGGCATCTATGTCCATTTATGGAAAAAAAGTAAGTAATAATCTCAAAGACACAATTTATTTGGAAAACCTTATTTCCTAAAGTAGAAATATATCCAATTATCATTAGCAAATAATTTTGCATATATTTACATTAGAAGTTAGCAAATAAAATGGATTAAATATGGTTTTGCCACTTGCTTAGTAATGTACGATATATAAGCTACAAAAGTATTCTATAAAAAGTGAGTTTTAATATGAAAACTCAGGAGTTTTAACACTATTTTTTAAAGCTGGTTCGTTACACTTGCTTTTATAGTATCTCTCAAATCCTTCTCAGTAGGTGCGCAATGCCATTATTATAATTACATATATTGAACTCATTTTGCACAATTAGGGTATAACACTACGGGCCTGTTTGTTCATACTCAAGCATTTCTGTCATGACCCAACTGAAACTCATTACTCTTTATGCATCAACATTATTTCCTCCAGCTATAAAATAAGGGTGGTAAATGAAATGATCACCAAAGTATCTTCCATTTCCAAAATTCGTTCATATGGTAAGTCACAGATGCATTCACATGCTTTAGGGAATGGGTCTTTCCAGTATGGAGGTAGCCCGGACTTAGAGATTAAGATGTAACACAGTGCTGATCGTGTGTAAATGTGAACTGAAAGTATTCCATTATCCTAAAATCAGCAACCTTAAGAATGGGATGGAAAGGCTGTGGTTAGAGAGCTGCCTCCATCCAAGACGAACATCCGTTCAAACGATGTATGATTTCGGGTTTTTTGTTTTCCATTCCATCTCTTGTTGAGTGTGTACCCTTCCACACAAGGCAGCCCTCCTACACCACATAAATCCCCATCCCCACCAATTCAACATGGCACCTGTCAGGTTTCTGCCAAGGAAACACAAGGGGCTCGAGGCAGTGCAAGGAAGAAAGGTTTTCCTGTGGAGAAACAGAGCCTCGCATCACTCAGAAGGAAGAGAGAAGCTCACTCACAAGGAAGATTTTGAACATTTCAGGGGACGCTTCTGGCAGCACCTTTTCTTCCAGCATCAAAACCTCTCACTTGGAACTCTACCTGGTGAAGGCAGTCCCTCCTATTGTCTGTGGGAGTATGGTGGAGTACAGGGAGAGGGATGTTAAGTGGACCATAGAGAATCCAGCACCAAGACTCTGAGGCTACTGGACTAATGTTCTAGAAAAATCTGTTGATTTCCCCAAGCATGCACCACTGGGCGTTTGAATGACCTACAGTAAGGATTTTCTACCGATTTGGGGTACCGGCGTCCTTTCGCACCAGGCAATGGAAAAGGGCTTTCATGTTCTGCAGCAAGTGCGAGCAGATAAACTGAGCTGTACC
Organism: Panthera onca; assembly: GCF_046562875.1. Lineage (NCBI taxonomy): Eukaryota > Metazoa > Chordata > Mammalia > Carnivora > Felidae > Panthera > Panthera onca. Next base: position 27,476,647 of record NC_138358.1, on the reverse strand, counting down.
TCGGAAGGGAGGGGACATGCTATGAGGGCCAACCAGAAACCCACGGAGGTGGGAAAGAAGCAGTCGGTGGGCACAGGCGAAAGGGACACCACTGCCCTGCCTGCCCAACGTGACTCCTTCCCAACAATACAATCCATTTTTATTTTCCCAGCTCTGGGAGTTACAGCCCACATCCTACACCATCCTTACTCTCTGCTCACCCAACAGCAAAGCCACAAACCCTGCACTTCACGAGCTACTGACTGGTTCTTGTTGCAGATATGCAACTAGGGATTTTTAAAAGCCCAATAAACACACTATTACCTTGAAAATAATTATTAACTCTAACCATCAACTGTTATAGAGAAGCAAGGCTTCCAGAGAATGCTTTAACACTACGACCTCAACACATGCTTCGTTACTTGTGAAAGTTTTAAACATTTATAGGCCACGTTTTTATACTTTACATGAAATACTACACTGTTTTCCTGGTTGAAAACTATTATATGTCCATCGTGGAAATGTGGGACAGGTGGAATAATTTAATTAGGAAGGTAAAATTTAACCCAAATCTTTATCCAGAAGCACATTCGGTACAAGTAGTATATCTCAATGTCTGCTTCCCACATGTAACGATATGTATGGAGTATTGTACCTCATCGTTGTTCCATATGTTAACAACAAAGCAAAATTTAAATGGCAATCTACATGGTATCATGGGTAGATTCCATAATTGACAATATTATTATATTTTAAAATCACTGTTTTCCTTTATGGTTCATGAGTGTTCTATCTTGTTAAAGTGAGCCTTTGTTTTCATAGGACATGTGTGTAGTATTCGTAAATCCTTCAACGCATAATAATTTTGTGCATCATATTTGTGTTATTAACCCATGGGCATTTATTCTGACATGTGATATATTACTTTGCTTCCATATGGAAGACCAGTGGAAGGCTAAATTCTTTTTTATATAGTGTCTATCAGTGCCATCCAACAGAACCCGATTCAATGATGGAAATATCCTATAGGTACGCCTTCCAAAATGGCAGCCCCACGGGCGTACTGGGTAATTGAAATATACCTAATGTGACTAATTTAATGAATTTCTGAAAATGCATTTACTTTTAATTAGTTCTCATTAGCTTCTGAACCTTTATTTGCTGCATGGTCTGCACTTGAACAGTCAATCGGGCGATGGTCTTCCTTGCCCGTGTGCCATGTGGCTCAGCCCATGACTAAATGTGTGACCTGCTTTAGAAATGAAATCAGTGTAAACCAATGGATTGTCGACATCAGTGATGCTGGCCCTTCCGTTGCCAAGCAAAAGCATGTGTGTTCAACTTCAGGTTCATTCTTATCACTGCTTGACATATTTTAGGGACTGACTCGGGGCCAATGGTTTCATGGAAAGACAGTTCTGCGAAAAAGCAGAGAGCCCTGTTTTAGGAAATAAATCATTTTCCTTCACAGAAGAACAGCAATTGTCACCCAGTTCCATTAACTTGCTCAGTTGTTCTTTCTCATCTCTCTGTAGACTCAAGCTGATTCTCAACTATGGCACGTCAGCTTAAAAATGTTTTTTGGGGCAGGAGTGATTTCCTTATTCTCAATAATTTTGAAGATAAGAAACTATCGTTTCAAATGGCAATTAGTGTCTCATACCACAGAATACCATGTCTTAAAACATTATAATTCCCCGGGGCACCTGGGCGGCTCAGGGAGTTCAGTGTCTGACTTCAGCTCAGGTCACGATCCGCTGACTGTGCGGAGTCTGCCCGGGATTCTCTCTGTCTGCCCCTCCCCGACTTGTGTACGTGCTCTCTCTCTCTCATTCTCAAAATAAATAAAAAAATAAAAAAGAACGTGGGGTGCCCGGGTCGCTCACTTGGTTAGGCATCTGACTTAGACTCGTGTCATGATCTCACAGTTCGTGGGTTCGAGCCCCGCATCGGGCTCTTTGCTGACAGTTCGGAGCCTGGAGCCTGCTTCCGATTCTGTGTCTCCCTCTCTTTCTCTCTGCCTCTCCCCTGCTCACTCTCTCTCTCTCTCTCTCAAATATAAACATTAAAATAGTACTAATAACAACTATAAACTTTAAAACTTTAAAAAATTAGAATTTCTCTTCTCTTTTGTTTCTACATGTATTGAAAAATCTATATTAAAATGTTTTTACAAAACTGCTTGTGTGCATATATATGTATACTATGTATGAATATAAATGTATATGTATGTGTGTATATGTAAGCAAATATGTACTTTTTTATCCCCTGTTCATAAACATGATACTTCCCGTAAATGAATGGGAGATACTCATATCTTTGGTTCTAAAAAGGTTTCAACTCAATATGAAAACAAGTAAAATAGAAATACAACTGATCACTTCCTAGCATGGAAAATGTGTCTTTCAGAAATGTCCCACAGATTCAACTCTTGGTGAATACAAACATGTTGAAAAACTAAAAGGGATTCCCAAGGGAAATATTCTAAGAACCTGGGCATAACCAAACCAGAAGGCGTCAGAGCGAGGAAGCTCCATGGATCAGGGAGGGTGATGGGTTTGAAAATCTCAAGCTACGGCTGGCCAGCTGTCACCCAAGTGGCCCACGTTGCGGAGTCTGCGATATGGTCACATAATTATAGATGACTGACATTATGAACTGAACAGGCAGGCTGAGACACAGCGGAGAAGCTCCATCACATCTAATTAAGAAGCAGAACAGAATGCAGACAAGCCTTTCTGCCAGGCTCAGGAAGAAAGCTGGTTCTCCACCCGTGGGACCTGTCAACATGCCTGTCCATGATCTTGTCTATAAATGTGTCGTGGTCTTCAGCCACATTGTTTGTGGAATAGTATTAACATTTCTGAATACAATAGCTCATTTAAAATCTTTGTATGTGTATTTATTTTTGAGAGAGAGAAAGAGGGCACAAGAGGGGGGCGGGCAGAGAGAGAGAGGGAGACACAGAATCTGAAGCAGGCTCCAGGCTCCTAGCTGTCAGCACAGAGCCCGACGTGGGGCTCGAACTCACAGACTGTGAGATCATGACCTGACCCAAAGCTGGACACTCAAAACTGAGCCACCCAGGAGCCCCTACAATAGCTAATTTTAACAACAAAAAAAATTTTTTTTAAAGAAAGCACGCGTTCTTATCTGGATCAAATCTGTTTTGGGACTGTGGGTGGGCAAAGCTATGGGACAGAATCAATCAATGGGAAAAAAAGTCCGAGAGGTCCCGACACCAATGTGTTGCAGGCACAGAGCTGGGGACGGAGGCAGTGTGAGTGGAATCTGTCTTCAAATATGGAAAGGTCACCTGTGGGCACTGTAAAAAAAATGATATAAATGTCTCTCTGTGAACCACGCGAGCGCATTTCAGAAACAGGCAGCTTGTTGACCGTGATGAAAAATACATCACGATGCTGACTTCAATGCCAGGAGGGGAAAGACGGTGATTTTACGATTTCTGCTACCTTCTCTGTGCCCACACTTAATCACGTTCCTTCCACAGTGGTTTCGGGTTTTTTTGTTTGGTTTTTGTTTTTGATTTTGCATCTTCTCAGGGCTGCCTCCCAATTTCCATTTACGCGGGGGAAAACAGATTCTTATTTACAGCACTGCAAAGGTATTAGTGTCAAAATGAGTGAGTTCTGGAAGGCTCAGGGCCAAGCCTCTGACAAAGTGCCTCTGCCTTCTTGTGCTCAGGAAAGCACATTTCGTTGGAGCAGGTGACCCGTGCAGCGCTGATCACCGCCTGCCTCTGGCCCCCGGTCCCACCAAGTAGCAGCCCTGTGGCAACTGGCTCCCAGGCCGTCGGGAGTCCTGAGGACTCTTCTTCCGAGAGGAGCACCGGGATTCCTGCACCCGATGGTGAGGAGTGGCACGGATCTGTCTACGTCCAGAAAGCTCCGTGCACGCAGGCCTGGGGAGATCAGCCAAGGACATACGGCTGCTCTCGTCACAGCTGTCATTTCACAGGCAAAGGACTTTGCTGGGGACACAGGCAGGTTTCAGCACAGGCCACGGGTTTGCTCACGACCCTACTGCCGAGGGATGTGCCGTGCGCTTCGTGACAAAAGCATATCGGGATTAACACGGACGAAAGACCAAAGGAACGCGGCTTCCACGGCACGGACACAGCCCTGATGGGGTCGCTGCGTGTCAACAAGGTGGGAACACACGAGACAGCTCGCGCGCCCGTGTTTTCCCCCAAGGCAGGCGGACAGCGGTCACTGACCTGATTCCAAGTGCTACCAGCCCCACAGATGTGCTGCAACCACACATTCATTCCCAGGGAAATACACTTGTGCACGTGTCCAAATTGCTCTGCCTGAACGACAGACACTCTGAGCCAGAGATAGGAAGCATTCTGGGGTGCCTGGGTGGCTCAGTCGGTCAAGGCTCTGATTTTGGATCAGGTCATGATCTCGAGGTTGGGGAGTCTGAGCCCTGTGTCGGTCTCTGTGTGGATTCGGTGTCTCCCTCTCTCTCTGCCCCTCCCCTGCTCACACTCTGTCTCTCTCTCTCTCAAAAATATATAAACATTAAAATTTAAAAAAAAAAAAAAAAAAAAAAGGAAGCAAGCATTCTGTCTGCGTGATCTCATTGATTGGATTCAGGAAGGAGCCCTGCTAGGATATGGTTATAAAGTGCTTCCAACACACATTCATCCATGGGATGCATTTGATTCATGTATTTGTCACATGGCCAAAAAAAAAAAAAAAAAAGCAAATTCATATCTGCATCCCCGCTGCAAAATAAACTAACAAGGATGCTTAGTTATGCCTTTTCCATGCAAAAAACATGTTCCCTAACAGGTCCTATGCATTTTATTTGAAACCTGAATGGAGCGACGGTCTTCTCTCCAAAAACCACGGTAAAAACACCCAGAGTTAAGCAAACACTCACTTTCGTGTCTCTGGATCGCTTCTCCACAGTTAACTTCTGACACTCTGTCACCAAATGTACGGGAGTTTTCTCCCCACCAACCAATTCTCTGGGACACCAGCTGAACATCCTGAATCGTGACTCATTTCTGACATGAACCGGGGCCCGTACAGACCCCCAGGTGAAGGACTCAGTCCCATGAGACGGCCCCCACCTCACACACCATCCCCAGTCTCAGGTTTCGGTCTGGACTTCTGGACGACTGTCTATATAAACCGAGGTTCCTACCACCAGTTCCCTTGGCTTTGAACATTTACTAGAACAGCTCACAGAACTGCAAGAAACTTACACTTAGTACTTTATTATACAATAAAAGATATGATAAAGGACACACACAAATAGGCACATAAGAGGTACCAGGGATGAGTCCGGAAAGGTCCCACACACAGGAGCTCCTGTCCCCATGAAGCCAGGGGCACCGACCTCCTTGGAAACAGATGTGTTCACCAACCAGGAAGTTCCAAACCCCACACCAGTGGGATTTTTATGGACGCTTGCTCTAGCATGCATGATCAATTAAGGTTTTTACGTTTCTTGGTTTTCTGTGTGTGTTTTCTAAAAGAGAGAGACAGCATGAGCAGGGGACAGAGAGAGAGAGAATCCTAAGCAGGCTCCACACTCCGTGCAGAGGCCGACACGGGGCTTGATCCCACAACTGTGAGATCATGAGCTAACCCAAACTTAAGAGTCAGAGGCTCAAATCACTGAGCCACCCAGGTGCCCCAACACGATCAAGTATGGAGTCGATTTCCAGCCCCTCTCCCCTCCCAGGAGGATGGGGGTGGGGCTGAAAGTTTCAGGCTTCTAAACAGGACTTGGTTTTCTGGTGACCTCGTTAGAACAAAAAATGCTCCTATGATCTAGAAGATTCCAAGGGATTTAGGAACTCTGGGTCAGGAACGAGGGGTAGAGACCAATATATCTATCTTCTATTATTTCACACCAGATGTCTAGAGTTTTCCAAACATCTTTTATACTGACTTAAGATTTTAAAATCATGGGGCGCCTGGGTGGCTTGGTCGGTTAAGTGTCCGACTTCGGCTCAGGACATGAGCTCACGGTCCGGGAGTTCGAGCCCCGCGTCGGGCTCTGTGCTGACTGCTCAGAGCCTGGAGCCTGTTTCAGATTCTGTGTCTCCCTCTCTCTCTGCCCCTCCCCTGTTCATGCTCTGTCTCTCTCTGTCTCAAAAATAAATAAACGTTAAAAAAAATTAAAAAAAAATAAAATCAATGTTTTCCATATATATATATATATATATATATATATATGTATATATATACACACACACACACACACACCATATTTTCTATATATATGCATATACTATATATATATAATGTTTTCCATATATATATACATATACTACCAAGAATGGAATTATATATATACATATACATATAAACACATATGTATATAAATTATATATATATATAATTCCATTCTCGGTTTAAATAACAGCATTATAATAATAGCATGATACATACACCTGGTTTTAAAGCCATCAGAAGCACATATATTCTAATTTTAACAGCACAAAGAATGTTCCTCTCTCTGATATACTCATTGATTCATCATAGAATCATACTTGAGGGAAGAAAGTAAGCCTTCAATACAAGTATTCCAAAGAAATTTGTCAACAGTTACTACGTCAGGGAAGCACTCTTCATTATCACGAGAATGGCAGCAAAATTCTTCCTCCTGCTTCATCGACTCAATGTGAAGTTGCTTAAACACTAACAACTTTGTATTGTCAAAGCAATTATGCGTAAGTGCACAAATTAAAATAAAGCCACGCCCTACATCTTTGGGCCATAAGCAACATTAGGTAAATGATCTTCTGTGCTATATTCAAATACTGAAGTGATTAATGCTTCATCTTATTTATATGAATCCAGAACCTCCTATGCACACTTATAATCATGGGGTTTATTAGTAAGTAACACCTATATACGTTACAGAATTTTTTTTTTTTTATTTCTGTGAGAAATGAGTCAGACGTCAATTGTACTTAGGTCTGTAGAATGTAGAGGAGTCATTGTTAAAAGACAGTGAAAATACTGAATAATACTTGGGTGATACAAATCGGAGCAATGGCCAAAAAACAAAACAAAAACCAAAAACCAAAACACAAGCCACGTACTCCCAACGTTTAGAAACCCCAGACAGAAGCATCACTTGGCATTTTTAAGAACAGCCACGATTCACACTTTCTGGCAAACCCAAGGTTAATTAAAACCCTCAGCCATCTACGTCAGGGATTCCCCGGCGACATTTTACAGAGACGATTCCTCTCCCTTCACAGTTCCCACCATCTATGTGGGCTGTGACTGTGTTTGTCTGTAATCTAGCCCTGTCTTGTCCATTTTTCCAGGCACTTGGGGGTATGTGCTGAGCTGGCAAGGGAGACAAGGGTACCAAATACAGACTCCAAACGCAGAGAGAGTTCACAGTGCATTAGTTAACGTAGATGAAAAAATTGGCTTGGTGATTCTCTCTGTGGCTCTTCTGAATATGATACTTCATATCCAAATGACTTAAATGATGGATCTGGCAGCAGATGAGCATGGCCTCTCCTTGGGGAGAGGAACAAACACACCGCCATGAGTCTCCCCCATCCCCCAGCACGACGGCCTCTTAGAATCTTTCCCAAAAACACAGAAAGCAAGAATATTAATGTAAACCAGAAGACACCACTGTAACACATTCTTTTTCGGATTGATTTACATATTCAAGTCTTTCCCCCCAGCACTTCAGAATGGAGCGGTATTCGGACATGGGGTGTTTAAAGAAGGGATTGAGGCAAAATGAAGTCAGAAGACGAGCCCTGATCCCAGAGAGCCGGCGTCCTTAGGAGAAGAGGAGATCAGGACATAGACACGCACTGAAGGACGACCATATGAGGACACAGGGAGAACACAGCGTCTACACACCAAAGAGAGAAGTTTCAGGAAGAACCAACCCTGACCCCACCTGGATCTCAGGCTCCCAGCCTCCATGACTGGGAGCCTCCATAACATAAATGTCTGTTATTTAAGTACCTGTCTGTGGTGTTCTATTATTTCACGCCTAGGAAACTAAATACACATGCTCTTTAAGAAAATTTAGGGGCACCTGGGTGGCTCAGTCGGTTGAGCGTCCAACTTTGGCTCAGGTCATGATCTCACAGTCCGTGAGTTTGAGCCCCACGTTGGGCTCTGTGCTGACAGCTCAGAGCCTGGAGACTGTTTCAGATTCTGTGTCTCCATCTCTCTCTGAACCTCCCCCGTTCATGCTCTCTCTGTCTCAAAAATCAATAAAGGTTAAAAAAAATTAAAAAAAAAAAAAAGAGGTTAGAGTAGGAGGGAGCCAAAGCATAAGAGACTGTTAAAAACTGAGAACAAACTGAGGGTTGATGGGGGGGTGGGAGGGAGGGCAGGGTGGGTGATGGGTATTGAGGAGGGCACCTTTTGGGATGAGCACTGGGTGTTGTATGGAAACCAATTTGACAGTAAATTTCATATATAAAAAAATAAAAAATAAATAAATAAAAAATAAAAAAAATAAAAAATTTTTTTTTAAAGTTTAGTAACATGACTATTCACACTCAATTCTCCTAAAGCCCCCAAGAAGGCTGAATTCACGAATACAAAAGCATTGCTCATAGGGGAATCCAAGTGAGGTTCCTGGGAGCTTCTGGTCAACCACACTGGCATTAACGAGTCAACACATAACCCTGTTTTACGTGTTTTCTGTTTAAACACACCTTACTGAATAGATATCGCTGATGAGTCAACACTGAAGTCAGAGCCAATAACACTGCAACCTGTTAGTGAAGGAAGCTTATCCAAAACAGCTGTTTTCTGGGGACAGCACACCACAGCCTCCTAGCACCTAGGATCACTAACCAGCACTGCAGGACTACGCTTGGGGACCACTGTAAAGAGTGAGGTGGACTCCCTGCCCCCGGCCAACAAAAAGCACCGAAACAGGAAATACATGGTACTAAACAGACCATGAAAAGGACACCTCTTTACCGCAAGAGCTGAAACAAGAAGACAGAGGGACCCTGTCCAGCCCCACCGGGTACCCCCATGACACAGGACTACGACGTCTCACTGCTCTGCGTGTGTCCAAGAATGACAGAGACACCGTGGGATCCCTTTGGACTTACAAACACCTTTCAGCAAGTTGAGTAAATTTGCAAACGTGTGTTCTCTAAGTTCATAGGTTTGAGCACGGAACACAGCCTCAAAACCATTTTGCAGTGGAGATATAAATATATAGAGGTATTGTTTGTTATTTTTTTAATGTTTATTTATTATTGAGAGACAGAGAGAGAGACAGAGCATGAGCATGGGAGGGGCAGAGACAGGAGAAGACACAGAATCCAAAGCAGGCTCCAGGCTCCGAGCTGTCAGCACAGAGCCCGGCAGGGCTCGGACCCACAAACCGTGAGATCATGACCCGAGCCAAAGTTGGACGCTTAACTGACTGAGCCACCCAGGTGACTCTCTTTCTATTCCTATCTTTATAATTTCACTACAAAATGGTGTAGAGGCCCAAAGATTCAAAAGTTTGATACTGACCTTTAACTATCTGCGAATGGGATAGTGCAGGCTTCAACTTTCAAACTTCTGGGTTTCTAAGTGTACCAAACTCACCCATAACTTTCCGTTGAAATTGGGCTGCTTTGGGCATGTGCGGATCAGAGACCACACGCCCGTAAAGATACCCACTTATGTAGAGAAGAGCGTGTTCTCGCTCCAGCACAATGTCACTTTCCCAGCTCACATGTGAAAGTGGGAGGCATTTTTTTCCTCTAGGATGCATTCCTATTATCTAAATATGAATGTGAATATTAGTAACAATGATAATATGAATATTAGTAACAATAACAAATGTGTGATTCAGAGAGTGACTATCACACCTTAAGACATAACGGTATCCCTTCCAGCAAATGGTTTCCCCCATTTTCCTTTAGAGGATAAACACATTGGTTAGCTGGGCACAATACGCAGCACGTCACAAACAAAACTTCAAACGTAGATGACGGGCATGTACTCCTGGACGTCTTTGGAAAGAGTGAGGCACTCATCTACGTCTGGACTATAAGATCAGGAGAACCTCTGAACAGACAGCTTGGAAATCTCAGGGTGTCGTTACACGCCACCAGTAATAATGTGAGAGAAATGCCCTAAAATACTGCGGACCGTTGCCAGTTACACTGCATTCTGACAGATTTAGGACGTGTGGCATTAGAGGAAATAAGAAATGTAAGAAGCATTGCTTTGCCCGAAGAGTAGATCTTAAATGGCACCAACCATAATTCAAATTAGTCACGTCTGCTGGAATATGAACGATGCGTTAACCTTTTTTGGGAACGGTGTTCTCCTAATTCACCCTCTTCCAGAAATTCAATGCAGCAATGAAACCTGAGTTCTTCCCTTGAAGAACAGAAATACCAAAAGTTAGACCTTTGGGCCGTTAGATGCCATTAACCCAACACTGCGCATTGAGGACACCGTCATAAGTGCACGGTATTAGAGTAAATGGGAGAAACAGACCACAGGAATATATACTCCTCCCCACACCTTGGAGAGTGAACAAGGTAACCAAATTCATATTTTTTAATGTTTATTTAGATTTGAGAGAGAGAGACAGAATGAGAGCAGGGGAAGGGCAGAGAGAGAGGGAGATACAGAATCCCAAGCAGGCTCCAGGCTCCGAGCTGTCAGCACAGAGCCCGACGTGGGGCTCGAACTCACAAACCGTGAGATCATGACCTGAGCTGAACTCAGACCCTCAATCAACTGAGCCACCCAGGCGCCCCCACCAAATCCATATTAATAAGAGTATTTGCCCTTACACCCTTCCTTCTTCTCCCTATGCATTATCCTCCATTTTTAATTTTTTTCATTATTTTAATTGTTTACTTTTTGTTTTTTAAAAATTTTAAGTGTATTTATGTGTTTCTTATATTAAATATAATTTATTGTCAAATTGGTTTCCATACAACACCCACTGCTCATCCCAAAAGGTGCCCTCCTCAATGCCCATCACCCACTTTCCCCTCCCTCCCACCCCCCTATCAACCCTCAGTTTATTCTCAGTTTTTAAGAGTCTCTTATGGTTTGCCTCCATCCCTCTCTGTAACTTTTTTCCCCCTTCCCCTGCCCCATGGCTTGTTAAGTTTCTCAGGATCCACTTATGAGTGAAAACATACAGTCTCTGTCTTTCTCTGCCTGACTTATTTCACTTAGCACAATACCCTCCAGTTCCATCCACAGTGCATCCCCAAATCTATTTCACAATAATGCTATGCCTTATTTTTATTGTGCCATATAAACTAATTTGGAAATTCCATAACCCATTACCCCAGTCATGTACCCTTACTTGCTACGGTCCAGCATTCCAACTTTTAAAATTTTTGTGCAATTTTAAATACTAAAGATACATTTAAATACTAAAAAAATATACATACTCATATATATATGAATCCATATTCATTCATATATATGAATATGAATCTATATATTCATTCATATATATATGTCTATTTTCATCGGCTTATTTGGTCTGCAAATGCTACCAGAAAAAAGGAAAGGAATGGCAAAATTACTTTCCAAAGATTATCTCCTTTTTAAAAATACTATTTGATCTAACTAATAAAACAGCAGTTTACTTAGTAGCCTAAGTCAGAGAGCTAAGTTTTGAAAACCAGTCAGTAGTTAGAAAAAAATCCTTTCCAAAATCTTACTATTTTATAAGTGGGCTTGTGCCCTAGTTTTTAATTGAAGTGAAGTTTTAGTGGAGGTATTTAGTATTCATTAGATTTGAGTCCTCACTATAAATCACTGTAATAACGAGGCAGGAGGGACCAGAATCTCCTATTATGTGCTTTTACAGGACACATTGAAACTCCTTTACCTTTACATTATTTAAAATACAGTAGCAAGAGTAATTCTGAAACACCATCCACCCATTATAGCAACTATACCAAGTGACATTTAAATCCGTTCAGGTTGTGCTCAAAGCGGAGACGTGGGACAATGAGTCATTGTTCCGTTTTAGAATGTTCATTAGGGGCCGCCCCGCCAGGAAGCTGAGGGCCAGGCTGATGGGAACGTGGGGAGGGAAAGTGAAGCCAATTAATTAGCAGGTTCGGTAATGATAGAATAGCACAGTGGCCGACGAGGGCTCTCTCCTGTCCTGTGTGTGGTCATAAAGATTTTTGGTGCCTCCCTGTGTCAAATTTGAATTGGGCATATCATGGGAAGCTGTAAGAGAACATTTTTAAAAAAGAGCATTTTTTTTTTGAATGAGCGAAGGCGTCAGATGGGTAAAATTTCCGTCATGCTGCAGATGTTATCGGAAGTTCCGTGCAGAATTTCTCGCACTTGGCTCTACTAATATTTTGGACAAGCCTCACCCTGGCCGGGATGGGGGTGGGGACACTGTCCTGTGCCTGTGGGCTCTCTAGAACCCTTGTGGCCTCTAGCCCCAAGGCCGTATGCCCTCCGCCAGTTACGACAACCAAACAGGTCTCCAACTGTCTCCTAAAGGGCAAAATAACCCCAGTTGAGAACCACTACCACTTGAAAGACAAACGAAGCCGGACCTACACTACGTATCGATCTATACTAGATATTCTGCGGGTCTATATGTGGGTCCTTAACATAATACATATACTAAAATACTAATATACGTATTCAGTGGCACTGTAATATATACATATACACAGTTTCTTTTTTTAAGCTTATTTACTTATTTTGAGAGAGACAGAGAACGAGCACAGTGGGGGAGGGGCAGAGAGAGATGGAGACAGACGATCGGAAGCAGGCTCTGTGCTGAGAGCAGAGAGCCGGACGTAGGGCTCGAACTCAGGAACCGTGAGTCAGGAACCGTGAGATCATGACCTGAGCTGAAGTCAGACGTTCAGCTGACTGAGATACCCAGGTGCCCCTAGGAACATAGTTTCTAATACAATTAACCTATAAGCAATTCCTGGTTACTTCATTTCATATTCAAAGTTCTAAAGTAATGTCACTTTTGATGCAATTCTTACTCAAAACCCAATTCCTTTTCCTAATTGAAACATGTCAAGAGATCATCAATTTCTGCCTCTTGCCTCATATATCTTTACACACACACACACACACACACACACACACACATGCATGCATTTTAAGAGGAGATTTTTAAATTTAGAGGGAAAGACATTGATATTTTTATCAAAATACGTCAGAAAAGTCTTAGTGACTTCTGAAATGAGAACTAATATGGCTTATCCATTTTTATAGACTTAGCTGTGTGTCGCACTCCACAAAATTCATATGTGGACGCCTAACCCTCACTCAGTACCTTAGAATCTGACTATATTAACTCATAAAGATGGGTTTCTTCTAAGAGATGATTAAGGTAACATAGGGTCCTAAGGGTGGGTCCGATGTCAATCTGACCAGTGTGCTTATAAGAAGAGGGGACTAGGACACAGACACGCCCAGAGGGATGACCACGTGAGGACACAGGGAGAACACGGCATCTACACGCCAAGGAGAGAGGCCTCAGGAGGACCCAGCTGTGCCCATGCCTGGATCTTAGACTCCCAGCCTCCAGGATGGCGAAAACATTCATTTCAGTTGTCCAAGCCACTTGATCTGTGCTATTTTGTTATGGCCACCCGAGCAAACTAACACACAGTGATGCTTTTTGATAAATAATCTTGGCTTAATTTGAAATGAAACAAAAAAATAGAATACAACATTTTTTAAATGGAAACATCCATTTCATACCCATCACTGATTCTTACGGAATGGATAAAGCCCAGGAATTATTCTTCTTCATGTTATATTAAATTTAAATATATCTGAATTAATTCATGGTCTCGACAGATAGTTAAAAATACTTTCTCTTCACATTCACAACTGAAACAGAGTTCCCTTGCATGATTACTGTGTTTTTAAAAGTAAAGCTGTTCCCATTTGCTTAACACACTTTATTAATCATGGTTAGATGTGGTTCCCATCTCTAGTTAGCGATTATAAAATCTCGCTGACAGAATGCCAGACAATTGTATTTCAACACCCTAATAGAAAAAGACTTGAGCTAAATATTGAAATAAAACCTTCATTCACTTCAGCTCTTTTTGTGTTTATGAATTCTGCCCATAAACAGTTTAGGAAACAAATGTCTATACGTGTTATGGATTTCATTTATACACATCATGTGCTTGCCACGGTTAAGTCAATAGAGAGTTCTTTTCACCTTGAAACATGGAAATGAGCGTCAATGTAGACTTTTCCTAGATGAGGACCATCGCAGGCTCAGGAAAATGGGAAGATTTAAACGGTGTTGACGCGCTGTTTATGATACTATATTTACTAGACACGCAAAATTTTAAAAAATCAAACATTTTCCAAACTGCTCGTGTAGTACTAACAATAAGCATAAACTCCACAAAGTAATGAATTACCAAAACTGAGAGGCAGAACAGACGTAAAAACAGTCATCGTCCCAGAGATTTTCCATTTCGGAACCATAAGCTATGCACAAGGAGATACTAACTGCTTTATAGTTCTAGAAATTAAATGCTTTGTGAATCTCTATTGGAATTTGTGGTGAAGAGTACTTTATATTGATTAAAAGGAAGAAATTATACTGAAGTCAATGGATTTGATCAAGATACAGAATCTCTTCTACTTCCTATCACACAGGGTAGAATGATACACGTACCTACTCTATCCAATAAATTGGTAATTGAGATAAATGAGTACACACAGTAACTTAGCATTTGTGCATGGATTTGGATGGTATGCCACACAGTGCATTTTCTATTTCAAGAAGGGCGATTCCCTCCAGGTTGTAAATACACACGTTAACGTGAGTCTGCTGACTCAGTCAACAAAAATTAACCACCGTGTCCCCACTGTCAGGTGACAAATACTTACAGGGAACTGCATATTACATTCCATCAATAACGTGAGCATGTGGACGAAGATAATCACATGTTTTCCCGAAATCAATGTTTGGTGTTCCTTGAGATCATGAGAAATCGTAGTGAACTCAAAAGTTCTACACTGAGTGTTATGTTCCGGGATTTAAAGACCACCCTCACGTTGGATGATTTGCTAGAAGGACTCAAGGCCCCAGAAAAGCTGTTATACGCATGGTTATGGTTAGTTGTTGGGAAAGGATACATACTGCATTAAATGACTGGAGTCAGACTAATTCCAGTTAGGGTAATAACTCAATGGCTAGAATCAACAGAGAAAAGAGGCACAGAGGAGGGAGTCCAGGAGAAATCGGGTGCATGCTGCCCTCTTTCAGGGAGTTGTATGGGAAGCGTTTAATGGTTCCAGCCACCATGTGACTATGCTATGGAGAATTGTCAACAAGGGCGACTCACCCAACTCCTGGTGTTGAGGGCTTTGGTTGGGAGGCCAGTCACGTAGGCAGGAGGAACCTGAATGGCAGATCTTAGCTACTCAGTCTCCAGTGCCCTCAGAGATCAATCCAACAGAGTGTGGCCCAAAGCTCCCAGTACCAAAAACAAAAATCGTCACAGGTGTCATGGTAAATGACGCAGTTAGCATAAACCTAGTGGCCATCTCAGGGCTCCAAGTGTGCAAAGACATTCCTGTCTGCTTGTGGCAGAGTGAGAACTAACAACGAATCCACTGAAGTAAAACCAGTGTCTTAGGTAAGAAAAGGGCACGAACATAGAAAATAGGACTGGGAGATCGCTGTGGTTTATGCTGAGTGACGACTGAATTATAGGAACCATGAGTGTTTGAAATGTAAGACCGGAATCATTACGGAGATGGCCTTCAATCACCTCTAGTTTATAAAAACGATGTAACTGATCACCAAGGTGTTGCTAACGTGACCACAAATTACGAAGGCACATTTGCGTGTTCCAGTTTAGTCAGGTCACCTCGCTGTCCCTTACAACTGCATCATTTCTGCAATCCTGAGCTCAAATGATTGAATTTCCGTCATGCTGCAGATGTTATTGGAAGTTCTGTGCAGAGTTTCTTGCATGGCTGCCTTTTCCCTACTGACCTTGCCAGCCTCCTTTCCAGATTGGGGACCAATCCGGTGACCACATGAGGGAGACTGAGTGGGGTTGTGAAGGGCACGACGGTTTGGGGCCCTCCTAGGCTCTGCAGAATCATAAGGACGATGGCCAGCGTCACCATGAACCACCTGCTGGTTCTCCGGCGTCATCTCCTGTCCCCCTAAAGCTCCAGGCTTTGTAAGCATCCAGCATGTCCCAGGAGACATGTGCTGGCCCCACGTGTCCGCACACCTCATTCCCTCTGCTGGGATGTTAGCACGCTGTATTCTTCAGCCTCAGAGTAGACGTTACCCCCTTCTGAGAAAAAGAGGTTAGATGCTTTCTGGAGAAGCTGTGGTCCCAGAGCTCCCTGACTGTGCAGCCCTGTGCTAACTCCCTCTCCAGCCCATCCTTCCCAGGACAGGACAGATGATGCGAAAGCAATTAGGTTGTATTTTACTGGGTCTTGCCCCTTCGTGTCTGAATAACACGTGTTTGCTGAATCAGTCTAATGAGGAACCTTCACAAGTTCTTTGCTTTTCAGTCGTACATCTGTGTTCATACGTAGAACAAATTTCTTTTCCAGTCTTTTTGTCAGAGATCACGTCAGGCGGCCATGTTGGTTTTTCTCAAGTTTGCGTTTCTCCATCTGAGAAGGGGTCTCCACAAGCACAGGCACCAGAAACACTTATTTTAGGCGAGCCCATTAAAGACACAGCATGGCACGATTTTGAGACTCGTGCGATGGTCTGACCCCTCTTGACACTCCTGGTTTCTCTCATCATCAAAATCACGATATGAGCGTCAAACATGTGCTTGGATGATTCTTCACCATCGATAAAACCCCGCCCCCACGTGTTCGATCCCACACGCTCTCCCTGTAGACCAGCCTCAGTCTTCATTCGCTCTGTAAAAGCATCGTTAGTGAGGCTGCTTGCAGTCGGGACTCGTGTGTGCCAAAGCCGGCTGGGTGTGTCCACTCACGGGGTCCGTGGACTGTGGCTGTGCTTCCCAAGCGTGAGCCAGCAGCCGATGGGCACGGGTGGCTGCTGCAAACACACGCCGTGGGCTCTGCACCTGGGTGCCCGATGGCCAGGTTGGGAGCAGGGCCGAGGACTGACATTGAACAGGGCTCCAGGCGACGCCGGCAATGCTGATGTGGGCAAAGCGACAGTCCGCTGCACCAACGTGCGTGACTGGGGTGCTGAGACAGGGTGCCAATTGTGACACCTCCAGTCGCTTAATTCACACTTGAATTAACTCTGCCCCACACAGTTGGGAAGGGATTTAATGCCTTCCACTGGCACACTACCACATAACCTTACGGGCTGAACCGATGTGTGTGGGTCACAGATGTGGGTCTTGGCTGTGTGCCAGCTGCTACACTCCGTCCCTTCCTGGACGCTGACTCCTCTGCGACTAGGACACGGTGGTTTTCCGTCCGGAAAGTTTCTCTGGGAAGCTGAAGATCGGCAGGTACGTTCACGTGTCAGGTCTGGGAATTTTCCTGCTTGCCTCGCTCTGTTTGTGACCTTGTGCTCACCCCGGGGGTGTTGGTTTGTCTGCACGGATCTCTTGCTTGTGAATGCTGCGGGATTTTCCAGCTCCGCGCCAGTAAGGCTGGTATGCGGGCCAGGCACTCCTCAGCGTCTGCTGGGCTTGACGTCAGCTGGTACCCCAGGCTTCGTTCGTCCTTCTCTGATTTTGAAACCTGCACTGTTTATGCAACTGAACCAGTCTGTCGCTGTTTCCGTGACTGTGGCTCATTCTCTCCCCTTCGTGGTTTCCATATGTACTGCTAGACCCCTCAACACCAGTCTTCATCCCCCTCCTGTCCCCGAGACAGGAGTTTACCTTTCCTATAGGATTCGTCTTCTGGTGAGATCGTGAAACTGGGCTGTAGGCTTCTAGAGCATTTCACGTACGTAGCTTGAATCAAGTAAGCGGACTACTGTCTCCTTTTTAAGACTCTGTCCGTGAAGTCTACAGACTTGTGACTCAAAGCGTAGCCTGACAGGCCCCAGCACTCAGCCTGTGAGGGGAGCTGGGTAGAAAAGCAGGGCCTCAGGCCACACCTGTGACTTCCTTGGTATCTGTGTCATAACAGCAGGCCCAGGGGATTTGTGCAAATGCTGGAAAGAACTCACAGACGCTATGCCTCCTACGGGATGAATTGTCATCACCTCAGACCAATCCTTCCACCAGGTCACTCCTTTTTCCAACTTCTAACCGCTCATGATCCTGACGAATTTGCACTGGGTAAGTTTCCCACCAACACTATGAACTAGGCCAACCCCTCAGTCTGCAGGGAACAGAGGCTTTCTGTGTGCATTTGAGGTTGGTCACTTCTTGGGATCGTTCTTCAGCCAGGCTTCCTCAACTACGTGAATGTGCCAAAGAAATATTTCTCATGTGCTCTCTGCCATGATCTTCTGTGGACTTGCATGAGAGGCGGCCTGAGGGCCCGGGGTAGATGAACGCTACACTGATCCCAGATGCTTGGGGTAATGCTGGCCCACAGGAGGTCCGTGTTCAAACATCCAGCCCTGCCATTTATCATGGGCAAGGTGGATCAGGCTGGCTGAGTGAACTCCACACCGCGGCTCGTGCGGTGCCTGGGGCCAGCAGTAGTGGTCAAGACAATGACGCGGCAATTGCCTTGTTGCCAGAAACGCATCCCTCGAGGATCAGAACGCCAGCCGGTGACTCAGAGTCCAGAAGTCTGGTACGTGCACAGCAGGGAGAGGGAGATGGCTCAGGCTCGGGGTAGGGTTGTAGCTCCCAAAAGCATGAAACAGGAACCCGTAATCTGGAGACTCAGGTGGAAAAGCCCTTCTCCATAAGCACTGCAGTAGAAAGAAGGTGGCTTCTGAAATCCAGCCTGGGCCTGCCTCTTGCTAAGTGTGTGGCCTTGACTAACCTAACCTGAGGTGTTCTCTGCAGTCAAATGGGAACGCTCCTCATGGGCCACACAACCTCAGATAGTAGATGCTTCATTGGACTTGCTGTTCTGCTTGCTGGTACAGTTAGAGGCAGTCCCATTCCTCTGCAAGCATATGGACCTCAGGGACGTTCCAGGCTCTCTGAATTCCCAAGGTTAACGGTAAAGCTAATTCTGGCCTGACTGCTTGGAGGGCTGGATGGCTGGCATGCTTTCTTGGTGGCCAGGATGTGGGCAGAAGGGGGCGTGTATGATCAAAGCACAAGCGTGTGTAGTTAGACAACCGGGAGGGGGGATAACTGATGCCAAGCAGGCAGCGGTACAAAGGGCCGAGAGCTTCATGGAGCCCCTGGTAACCAGGAAGGCTGGATCCCACACGTGGGGTGCCATGGACGTCTGTGGTGTTGACAAATAGGGTCATTACCCTACGCCTCGGTCTCTGCATCTGCGAATGGAGAGATTAAATCCCATGCCCCTAGGAACTGGGCGGGAGTCTTGTGTGTTGCCACATCAATCCACAACATTACCTCCGTGGTAGGTCTTCTTCCTAAGTGTGGCTCTTTAGAGCGTGGCCGTAGGTCTTCAGGCAATCAGCAACATGGAGCCATGGCACGTGAGAGACCGATGTCGCCTGAGCCCCTGCCCTGGTCGGGATCAGGCTCCTCTGATTTTAGGAGCAACCAAGTCGAAAGGGACCACTGATCCCTTTGGAAACAGAAGTCCTCCAGCTGAGGGTTTAGGTCTGAAAGCACATCCGAGTGCCCAGCTGGTCTCTTTTACCAGCCATTCTTAGATGGGGAGCATTCCTTTTCATGAGGGAGCTCTTCCTGCATGGGATCTGCTTCGCTAGCGAACCAGCCTGTGTGAGGGGAGCCCTGTGCCGATCAAAGAGGACGGAACGTCGCCCCAGGACCAGGTGGAGGTCTCCTGGTGTCCAGGGTGTGCCTTCTGGAGGCGCTGCAGAGATGTCTCTGAGGAGTACGTCTCCTTCTTGAGCTGACACCTGACAATCACCTCGAAGGCATGTGAACTCCTGCGCCCCATCCCCACGTTTCATGGTCTCGTTGTATGTCCAGCAACCTCCCCAGTGGTACCGACGCTGGTCTGTGGACCCCGTTTGAGGAGCCAGAGGCAGCCTGTGTCCAGTATCCTTTCCTAATAGCAGCATTGGTCTTCTTTTCCCCTTCTGTGCCCTCCTAAGAAAAGGGAAGACATGGCCAAGGAGACCCTCCCGTCAGCCTGGAGGGGATTTACTCCTCACATTCAAGACCCCATGGTTTGGATGCCTTTCTGTACAAGGCAGTTTTGATCATGGACAGCAAAAAGGCTTCTTTCTGCCAAAACAGAGTTTCTCCTAATATTCTGAAAGCTGGGTGAACACTTCGATAGACACACCAATGACCAGATACTTGCTTGATTCATTACCCTCTTCTTGAATCCTTTTGTCAGAACTCAAAGAAGGAATTAAAAGTCACAAAGGTCCAACTTGAGTCCTGTAGACTTTTTATTCCAGATGGCTCTCCACCCAGACAGACGGCTTGTTCTGTCCCAGTGAGCAGTCTCAGAAGGGGTGGAGGGGGTTGATGGCTAAGGAATATTCCATGGTAAGGCACATGCTCTCTGTGAGTCTCAGCCATGAGCTCTTGGAGAAGCCATCCTAGAGGCTCCTGGCACTTCCTTCTGGGAAAACTCCTCACTGCCTCCTGGCCTTTGGGTAAGCAGATTCCAAAAGCTTTGAACAGCTGTGTGACTCTGGACTGGTGTCTTCACGTCACCAGCCCCATTTTCTCTACACATTCTGGGTCTAAATCTGAGCCCGGGTGTTAGGCTTCTTGTTCCAACTAGATGGGTAGGGAGAGGGGTACAGGGAGATGGGCTGCCTACTTGTACTGTTAACCTCTGGCCAAAGGTACCGTCTAGCCCCAATGTCGTGGACAGACTCAGGGGTTAAGGGTGCCCTTGTATGGGAGAAGCAGAAAGCCTAAGGCCCCATCTAGGACACGGGGTGACTACTTCAAATACCAACAATACCAATCCAGTTACATAAATACGGGAAGTAGGCCATGACTGACACTGGAAAACACTGATGATTAGGGCCAATGGGAGACCATGTGCCCTGTCTCAAGAGGGCAGCAGCTAAGGAGACCCAGCCAACTGGTGGTAAGCAAGAACAGCCTACAAGCTCTGAGATCTTCTGAATTTTCAGAAGCCGGAACTCTAGGGGATTGATTCTTCGTCCTCCCTCCATCAACATAAGAAGTACTTTGAAAAGTTGTCAAATGATCTAAATATCTCTTTAGATTGGATCTGGTGCTCAAGACCTTATTTTTTTTTTTAATGTTTATTCATTTTTGAGAGACACAGTGCAAGCAGGGGAGGGGCAGAGACAGGGGAGACGCAGAATCTGAAGCAGGTTCCAGGCTCTGAGCTGTCAGCACAGAGCCCCATGTGAGCTCGAACCCATGAACCATGAGATCATGACCGGAGTCGAAGTTGGATGCTTAACAGACTGAACCACCCAGGCACCCCTGTTCTGACTTCTAGACTATGTCATATTTAGAAAGGAATTAAAAATCCAGTTTAGTGGCTACTGATCAACATTTATCAATATGGATTGGTCTTGTTTCACAGGCTTTGGATACAATTCACCAGATTGGGTTTACTTATGTCTTAAGTAATAAATATTGAGCAGATATTCTAAACAGATTTTAAACTTAACATATTTTATTAATAGGGCAATTCAGGGGAGCCTAGGTGATTTAGTTGGTTGAGTGTCTGACTCCTGGTTTCAGCTCAGGTCATGATCTCATGGTTTGTGGGATTGAAACCCATCTTGGGCTCTAAGCTGACAGCATTGATCCTGGTTGGGATTCTCTCTCTCTCTCTCTCTCTCTCTCTCTCTCTCTCTCTCCCTCTCTCTGCCCCTCCCCCCTGCTCATGCTCTCTCAAATATTTTAAAAAACACGGTAATTTAAACATAGGACTATATTTAAAACAGGACTCTGGATTCTGTTCCAAGTGTGGTGCAGAAATGGATCTCTACGTGCATATTTTGATTCTGTCCTTCTGTCCTTTTTCCTTTCAAAAATTACCTTAAACAGCTTAATCAAACGTATTAATGACATGTGCTATGAATACAAATCTATGGCCCTTTTAATTTGAGCATAGGAGGAGAAGTTCAGAACATGGTTGGTCAAACAGAAATGGGTAAATCTAGTGAGCTGCTCTGAGTCTAAATTTCAGATGCCAACATATTCTTGAGAGATACGGTTCAACCATTCTTCCAAAACCCTTCAAGAGAAAAAGGTAAGGGCAGAGCAAAAACCAAACTTCAAGTCGGTGGAAGTCCTATGGAAAAGCCAAGGATGCTCTGCCTACCCACACACTCCCCTCCCCTCTTTCACTGTCTGTCCATTCCGGGGCTCGTAGAAGAGAAACAAGCAGAAACCCAGAAATGTGAAAATACCGTCCTATGAAAATGTCCACATGGGGGCGCCTGGGTGGCTCGGTCGGTTAAGCATCCGACTTCGGCTCAGGTCATGATCTCATGGTCCATGAGTTCGAGCCCCGTGTCGGGCTCTGTGCTGACAGCTCAGAGCCTGGAGCCTGTTTCATATTTTGTGTCTCCCTCTCTCTCTGCCCCTCCCCTGTTCATGCTCTGTCTCTGTCTCAAAAATAAATAAAACGTTAAAAAAAATTTTTTTTAAAAAAGGAAAAAAAAAAAAAAAGGAATGTCCACATTATGCCTCAGAGTCATGGTCAAGCCACATACTTCTTCATAAATTATTAGCTCAAAGTTTACAGATTCCTTTGCTTATCCATAAAGACTCTAACACCAAACCCCACAAATGTCCACGTAAAGGGGTCCAATCACAATCCACTGGACTCACTTGTCCAAGGCGCTAACTTGAATTGGTTTCCACAACTCTCAATGTCTAGAGGTGTTAATTCTTGGAACCCATTCTTATGGTCTAGATCATATTCTTGGTGTAAATAATTTACAAAGCTTAGGAGAATGTGGAAGAAATGCCATTTAAAAAAGCTGGACTGAATGTTTCAGACAGGGAGAGGAAGTAGGACTCCAAGTTCAAAAGCACTTCAAGCTCTTGTGAGCCAGGCAGAACTTGCATCTGGCCAGGGCTGCCTGGGTCGCTAGCTTCTGACTGTCGTGATGCCACGTGACCTAAGCGTTAAGGGATCTACAGCACTGCCTCTCTGATCTTGAAAGACATGTGGTCTTGAGCCTGCCTTATTATCAAATACCATGTAACTGGATGTGACAGCTGCCCAAAGGCATCCTAAATCCACCAGAAGGCTATTTTATTTTTCCAGCACTTACCAGCTTCCTTACATTTCTGAGCTACTGTAACCCTGCGTGTGGGTGCTGGCTTCCTTCTTATTCCTAAAACTCAGACCTTATCTAAGCAGCTGCTAATACTTTCTCTGGAAGCATACTTTATCCTGGGCCAAGCCTCTCAATGTCAGGACCCATGATTTCTGTCTTCAAATCATTTTGGTTCTAAGAACTTTGTTTAAAAAGTCTTTCCGGGGCACCTGGGTGGCTTAGTTGGTTGAGCGTCGGATTCTTCATTTCGGCTCTGGTCATGATCTCCTGCTTTGTGAGATTGAGCCCTGTGTCGGGCTCCATGCTGAGTGTGAAACCTGCTTAAGGTTCTCCCTCTTCCTCTCCCTCTCCCTCAGCCCCTCTCCCCCGCTTGTGTGCGTGCTCTCTAAAATAAAATATATAAAAAGTCTTTCCTAACTAAAATCACCAGTCACTTGTCATCCTTTAAGGTTCTGTATCCTGACCTTCAAACATATCTACGTCTGTCTCCTTGTAGCTGGCTGCTCAGACGCAAGGAATTAGTTGGAGACTAAAATGTGCCTGTTCTTCTCTGTTTAAAAAAAAAAAAAAAAAAAAAAAAGGAGTTTATGCACGACCCACCTAAGGATTTTTGCTCCTTTCATTCACTAAGGCCAGTCTCCATCAGTCCCTCTGCTTCTACCTTTCTGAATTGCGTGCTGCTCATGTTTGTGTATAGCCCACCCTTCAGAAAACAGGGCCCATTCCGAAGGGGCCATCTGGTGATCTATGCTGGGAAGTCCAGATCTGAGTGCACAGCATGACTACCCACCCTTGCCCTTAGGTCTCTCCCTATCTTCTGGCCACACTCCCATTCCTGATGAGCTGTCTACTTCCAGCTCCTGTGAGGGAATCCAATAACTGTTACATAAAAGCTGTATTTGACCTCCACATAATTTGGTCAGCTGCCACAGGATTGAGAGCAGACATTTGCCTCATGCTTGTGAACTCACGATGGTCCCTCCTTTCAAGCTATTTTGTGAAGACCAACCCAACCTGGGGACTGGAGTAGAAAGAAGTCAGTTTTCTTTTGCTCTCCACCATCAATTTCCTTCCCCTTAATAATGGAAAAACTTTTTTTAAAAGTATTTTTTAACGTTTATTTTAAGAGAGAGTGAGAGACAGAGTGTGAGCAGGGGAGGGGCAGAGAGAGAAGGAGACACAGAATCTGAAGCAGGCTCCAGGCTCTTGAGCTGTCAGCACAGAGGCCAGTGTGGGGCTCGAACTCACAAACTGGAGATCATGACCTGAGCCAAAGTCAGACGCTTAACCGACTGAGCAACTCAGGTACCCCGATAATGGAATAACTCTTTAGCAGGGAGATATAGGACTTACAAAAATAGGCCTCCTATATTCTCAGTACAAGTGGGACTATAAACGAGTATAACACTGCCTGGAAAGAAATATGGCAATCACCGTATCTAGTAATTACAGTTTTTAGAGATTTTCCATAAAACGGTTAATATGAAGGTATCTGTACAAAACTGTATACATAGGAAGAAACAGTCTAGCAGGCAGCAACGATTTGTTGTGGCTTAAGAGGAAGGAAGTCTGTTCTTGTCAATTCTCATAGTGTTGCTCTATGAAAATACTTTTGGAAGGTCTCCATGGAACCAGCACGCACGAGGCTCAGTAGGATGAGCAGAGCCCAACCACAGACTGTGTGTTATTACAAGATGGGCCATGTATGTTCACTTTCCTCACCCTGCTCTGTGTCCAGAAAGCTGACCTGTGTGCATCAGCGTGAACCTTCAATGTGGGTTCCACGTGGACTCAATGCAGGAGATATGACAAGACTTTAAATGTGTGTTTCTTTGAGAGAGAGAGGGATTGAGAGAGGGAGGGAGGGAAAGCACATGGGAGAGGGGCAGAGAGATGGAGAGAAAATCCCAAGCAGACACCATGCTCACAGCAGCAAGCCCGATACAGGGCTCAAACTCACCAACTGCGAGATCACGAGCTGAGCCAAAACCGAGAGTCAAATGCGGCAATGACTGAGCCCCCCAGGGCACGGGGGAGTTTAAGGGTGGAGGCGTCTGAGGTTAGGCATCCGCTACACTGGCTGGGCTAGCGGTGTCTGTCAAACAAAGGTCACTGGGCCTCCCAAGGTGAGTGTTAGTGCCTAGAGCCGTACTTACGGGGGGTTGGTAGATGAGCCCTCTGGGGCCCCTCATGGTTTTGTGTATCTTGTGAGCGGGGCAATAGTTCCTTACGTTTTTCTAACAGGATACTTGTGTAGAGAACCCTTCTGGAAGGCAGAGGCAGCACCTCACTCCGGGGAAGAATGCAGCTACTGTCGGCCGTCCAGGACAGTGGGCATAACCTCTCCCTCCAGGGCAAAGATCGGAAGTGTACTGGGCAGCATCTCGTAAGAATGGCAGCATCTTGTAAGAATGGGCGTGACCTAAGCTTTGTTCCAACTGCACAGCATGCCCCTGCACCTGTCCCCTCATGGCCACCGAAGGATGTGGGACTTGGGCAATGCAGAGCATAACCAACCGCTGAGATCAAGACCTTGGTGTCTGACTCAGAAGTCTTCGGTCTTCTGCGAGCGTCTACGGAACTATGCCTGGCTGATGTGTTAGCCTGCGAACAGGGTATAATGTCAAGGCCTTCACGTTTCTTGGCCGTCACTACTGCTTTCCCCTGCTGCGTCAAGCCTGAGAATCGTCTCGTCTTGACCGTGCAGAAAACCCGGGAATACTGACAAGCTCGTAGAGTTCCCATGTAGCTGTGTAATTGAGCCCCACTGCATAATATTCTAACTTCAATGTTTTTCCTTCTGCGACCCCAGTAACTGGTAGTACGGCTATAACCTCTCATAGACCTTTCACGTCACGATGGAGGTTGTAGAGCAGACACGTACAGGGTGGTAAGGAGGCAGAGGTAAATGGAGAGTCGCGACATGACGTATGAGAGCTGTCAGAAAGTGTCACAGGGGCCCTGGGACTCCGACCAGAAGAAAGTTGGCTCCAGCCACTGGGTTAAGAATGTCAGAAAAGAGCGCAGGTTGAGGGGCAATCCAGAAACAGGTGTGGGGCACACAACATACATCACATGGGCACAGCCCGAAGTAACTCCAAAAGCACGCCATTCCTTTCCTCAACAATAATTTCACTGACGAGCATTTGAATCCTTTTAATGAGAGACTAAGAGAATCCTCTGGAAATATTTTCTAAATACCTTACATGTTATGTGCTTTATTACTTATGTGGTTTGCAGAACTGAGAGGTATCTCATATATGTCAAACTATAACCAAAACAGGGGCACCTAGGTGGCTCAGTCAGGTGAGCATACAACTTTGGCTCATGTCATGATCTCAAGGTTCATGAGTTCAAGCCTCTCGTTGAGCTCTCTGCTGTCAGAGCACAGGCTGCTTTGGATCCTCTGACCCCTTCTCTCTCTGCCCCTACCCCACTTGCACTCTCTCAAAAATGAGTAAAACCTTAAAAAAAAACTATAATCAAAACAAACTGATATGATGGTTTCCTGACCCAAGTTTATTTTAAACTGATCCCAAAAGGATAGGGACAGAAATGTGTTAAAGTTGTCTTTCCAGCATAGGAAAGGGAAAGGCAATAACTACATGTTGAATTTGCTTTTAAGTGGAGGCATTTTTAAAAATTTTTCTTAGAGTGTATTTATTTTTAAGAGACAGACAGAACCTGGGTAGGGGAGGGACAGCAAGAGAGGGAGACACCGAATCTGAAGCAGGCTCTGGGCTCTGAGCTGTTAGTAGAGAGCCTGGTATGGTGCTTGAACTCGGGAACAGTGAGATCATGGCCAAGGCTGAAGTCAGATGCTTAACCAACTGAGCCACCCAGGCGCCCCTTTAAGTGGAGGCATTTTTAATAAGCCTGGTCGACAACCTTGAAAAATAAGAGCACCCTGATAGCTCTGGACACTTTGGGCAGCACACCAAGCATCCAACGTGCATCATTTTAGTAAAAGTTATTAAAGAGAATCCAAATAAATGGAGACAACCCATGTCTGAGAAAAAGAAATAAAATTATACACTGCATCTAGAAATTGTAAGGCTCTTTTTGTGAATAGAACACAGCAAAAGAAATTTCAGCCAATAGTATATGTTTACCATTGGTTAGTTGCAGCAAATTAAATTTTTTTTAAGGTTTAATTTTGAGTGAGAGAGAGAGAGAGAGAGAGAGAGAGAGCATGAGCAGGAAAGGAACATAGAGAAAAGGAGACAGAATCGGAAGCAGACTGCAGGCTCTGAGCTGTCGTCGGCACAGAGCCCGATGTGGGGCTTGAACTCAGGAGCCCTGAGATCATGACCTGAGCCGAAGTCAGACGCTTAACCAACTGGCCACCCAGGCACCCCTGCTGCAGCAAATTATAAACCAAAGTAAGGATACGTCCACTAAAACAACAGTTAGACACCACTGCGTGCATATTGGAATGGCCAAACTCCAGAACCCTGACAACAGCAAATGCTGGTGAGGATGTTGAACAACAACGCTCATTCAGTGCTGCTGGGAAAGCAAAATGGCACAGCCACCGTGGACGACAATGTGGCAGTGTCTTACAAAAGTAAACATGATCTTACCACAAGGTCCAGCAATGGACTTTCATATTTAGCCAAAGGATTTTAAAACCTGCCCACCAATGTTTGTAGCAGCTACAATCCTCATGGCCAGAATCTGGACGCAACCAAGGTGTCCTTCAGTAGGTGAATGGATAAAAAAATGGTGGTCCATCCAGGCACTGGAATATTATTCAACACTAGAAGGAAATATGCGACCCAAGCCTTGAAGAGACGTGGAGGAAACCTCAATGCATAGTACTAAGTGAAAAGCCAATCTGAAAAGGCTACATCCTGTAGGATTCCAACCCTGTAACGTTCTGGAAAGGGTAAAACCACAGAGATGGTAGAAAGACTGATGATTGTCAGGGGCTGGAGGAGGTAGGGATAAAGAGGCAGAGTACAGAGAATTCTCAGGGTAGTGAAAATGCTTGTGATGTTATAATGTAGGATACACGTCATTATACATTCATCCAAACCCAAAGAGTGTACGATATGGTGAGTGAATCCCCATGCAAACCATGGACTCTAGCTGATTACATATCAGCGTAGGTTCATGAATTATAGCAAATGCAACCACTCCTGTGGATAATGATAATTGCGGGGGTGGGGGGGCATGCATGTGTGAAGGACATTGCCCATAGGGGAAATTTCTCTACCTTTCCGTTTTGCCGTGAACCTAAAACAGCTAGTAAGAGTCTTTTTTTTTTTTAATGTTTATTTATTTTTGAGAGAGACAGAGACAGAATGCGAGTGGGTTAGGGGCAGAGAGAGAGAGGGAGACACAGAATCCGAAGCAGGCTCCAGGCTCTGAACGGTCAGCACCGAGCCCGACGCGGGGCTCAAACTCACGAGCTTTGAGATCATGACCTGAGCTCAAGTCGGACGCTCAACCGACTGAGCCACCCAGGTGCCCCGCTAGTAAGAGTCTTAAGAAAAAACTTCACAAATATTCCTCATAACTTGGAAGTCATAAATATCCTATTTAAATACTAATGTGTTAAACAACTAAAAGAGGATTCATATAGGCAATGATTTACAATGTGGTTGTGGACATCTGCCATTGCAAGGAGGTAGGGTGGAGACCTCGAATCCCTGGGCAGATTGTGGGTATTCAAGCCCACAGAAATGTGGGCAAAGTGAGCTGCGTTTCGGCATTTCCTGAAAAGATTAAAGATGGAGTCACTGTATAATCCAGCAGGGGTATACCCAAAAGAACCGAAAATAGGGAATGAACAGATATTTGCACACCCATGATCACTGTAGCCGAAAAATACAAGTGTCCACGATGGATGAATAAAGAAACAAAATGTGGTTCAACCGCGCAATGGAATATTATTTGGTTCTACCATACAGTGGCACGTCCTTAAAACGCAAGGATGTTCTGACAAGGGCTATAAGGTGGGTGAATGTTGAGGGCATCCTGCTGAGAGAAATCAGCCAGGCCCAAAAAGACCTCACGGTAAGATTCAACTCATGTGCACCGGGAGTTGTCAAATTTATAGGACGGTGGATGATGGATGCCGGGGCTGGGGGAAGTGGAGAATGAAGGGTTGGTGTTTCATGGGGTCAGGGTTTCACTTCTGCAGGATGAAGAAGTTCTAGAAATGGATGGTGGTGATGGTCACACGTGATGTGAATGTACTGAATGCTGTTGAACTGGACCACTTAAAAGGCAAATTTTAGGGTGTATATTATGACAATTTGTTGTTGCTAAACGTGCCCTGCCCCGGGGATCCAGAAGTCGGAGATCGGCAGCTCTATGCAGTCACCCTGTTTGGGGACAGGTTTATTAGACATAACTAAGCCTTCAAACCAAACACCCACAGAAGGTGTTTCAGACACAGGGGGACATAAAAATAGGTTTCCTGAAAAGATCTATTTTTGCATCAGAGGATGGCTAAAAACAGAATCTCTGTGAAAGCTTTATACCTTGCTCTCCATTAGGCACTAAAAAGGTCACGCTTTTAAAAAGAGAAAATGCCTCATTAGCATTTTGCTGGTACGACTCTGATTATAATTGCCACGGCACCTTTTCTTTTGAGCAGTCTGTTTTATTTAATGTTATTTAACTTGCTCAAGTTTCCCCAAACCTGTGGTCACTGACCTACAAAAAAATTGCTTAATTAGGAAGTTAACCTAAAACAAATGTTAAGGAAACTGTAGGAGAAGAACATAAACACATTTCCTGTTGTATTCTAACTGAAGCCAGTGAGCCCATTAGCCAAGTGCTGTCATGTTTAACCTGTGGTGTTTCTGCAGAAAATGAGAACTGGCTTGCATGGCACGTGTCCCCATGTGGGGATCTGGCCAGCGGAACAGGGAGTAAAGGAAGGCTCTTGAAAAGCCAACATGATTTTCTTCCTTTGAGCGGCAATACCCAGTGTCACCCTTTCCGGTTACAGGTCCTCTCCTTGTGATGCAGGCAAGCCTGTGGTCTTTGTGCAAAGCCCAGATGACCTACGGTCGGTCGGCCCAAGGCAGACTGGAAGTTTGCAGAAAGCTAATTTCAGACAGCCATCGGGGGTAAGGGTAAACCCTCTGTGTTGTTTTCCTAAGGCTGTAAGGACAAGTAACACTCACTGCGTGGCTTTAAACAACACAAATGTCAGTTCTGGAGGCCAGGAGTCCCAAATCAATGTGTTGGCAGGGGGTCCAGGGTCCCTCTGAGATCTGGAGGGGAGGTGGCTTCCTCGCTTCTGCTGGCTTCTTGCCGGCTGTCTCTGGTGTCCCTTGGCTTGTCACAGACCTGGCTCCAATCTCTGCCTCCACTGCCCTTCACAAAGCTGTCTTCTCCCCTGTGACGTCACGTGGTCTTGTCTCGGTCCTGATCTTAGAAGGATATCAGCCCAGCGGGATTAGGGCCCTGCCCTGATAAGCTCATCTTGATTATATCCACAAAGATCCTGTTTCCCAAAATCAGAATGTGAAGCCTGAGGGGCTCAGACTTCAACATCTTTTTGGAGGACACAATTCCACCCGTAGCATGAGCCAGCAGCAGCTCGGGGGGTGGGGGGGAACTCTATGCTAACTCGGGATCCCACTGCCTTAGCACCAATCAATCGATTCAGTGGGCATGATGCTAACCCAGGCTGATCCCTGAGGAATCGGTGCACAGCCTGCAGATGCTCATTCATACAAGAAAGGGCAGTGTGTAAGGATAAGGTACAACCTAGTGAGGCACACTGTCCCTTCATTTCCATGACTCATGCTGCCTGTTTACGGTAGGCCAGCCCCCTAAACCCTCTTCTCATCCACAGTCTTGGGACTTGGCTCGCCATGGATTTATCTGCACTGATTTTTTGCTTCTTGTAAATGTTGCTTTAAGATATTTATATTTATCCTAACAACTGAGTAAGACATTTACATTTATCCTAACAACTGAGTATCCCTGAACTTTGCACCCCAGATGATGTCTCCCACTCTTCCCCCTACCCCTAGCCCTGCAAATTGTTAGCAAAACATCTCCCCTGATGTAAAACACTAGCTCTATCAAAGCCGTAACTGCCCCGGTGTGTTTCACTCTCTTCTCTTACAAAACCTAAGTCCTCTCAAGGCTCCAATCTATTGGCTGTTTTACACCCACAGCAATTTGCCATCTGCTTCCACACATGTTTTATTAGTTCAAATAGGCATTTAAATAATTTACATAGGCGCCTTAATAATTCATTGAGAGCCAGATCACCGATAAGGGGCAAAGCAGAAAATCAGACTTCGATCCTCATCTTCTGATTTCATTTTTCTTCCCAAGTCAGCATGTTGAGCCTCTTGTAAAACAAGAGGTGATGAGCTGGAGGTCTTCCCAGGAGGATGTTTTCCTGAGCCTAGGGGGGTTGGGGAACTGAAATTCCGTGTTTAAGACGTGCAGTCTGTCTTCATGGCACAATAATTCACCTCGATTGTCATTCCCTTCCCGTGTCTGGACGAACCCTACCAGTCACGTCTGTGTCTGCTTGTTCCCCAACACTAACAGAATAACAAGGACACCTGATCCAATGCAGGGCCCTCACATGCTCAAAGATGGTGTGTTCCACAAAAAGGAATGTCCTTGAGAGAGGACCTATCATTCAACAAGTGGATATGTATAATTTCCCACGTGGACTCACATAGCAGTTAACAGGAACAATGCTCCATAAATAATCAACAGTTGAACCATTAATTTATGGAACGCCAGCCCCAGAACTACCCAGGTCTCCTACCTGCCTGGCAATGAATGTTTTCATTCGGGTGTGGACCATGAGCACGCGGGCAAGAATATGGAGATGTGTATCAGAAGGAGGCACGTGGAAGAGGCATTTTGAAGATCTGTTCCATTACCTCGCTTCTCTCGTCCTTCCCAGAAGTGCAGCCAACGGCAAAAGGAAAATGAAGACGTGGCCGGTGTTTGCTTGGCTACGGTATTCTTAAGTTGAACTTGAGAACCCAACACGTTTCTTGCCTTCCCATCGATGCTTTTGAAGGACAGTTTGTAAACGTGTGCACTGGGAGCCGGTACATGACTTGCTTCCGTGACTTCGTGAGGTCACCCAGAAGCAGTTAGCAGAAGGACTGAAGAGCAATCGTCGTAACCCGTTGACGGAGGCAGCGTTTTCGGCTATTTTGTATCACGTGAAACTCAATTCGGAAGCTCATCTTATTATACTGCAAAGTGGAGATGTGTTTCATAATACAAATGTAATACAAGGGCATTCTTCAGCCAGCGGAAATGAACCCCAAACTCAATACAATGTGCCATTTCCCCAAGTGGAGACAGAGAAGGTGTTTGGAGGTTCATGGCACCATCTTAACTGGAAACAGCCTAAAACCTGCAAGAGGCAAACGAAAACTGGAATGATACTGTTTGGAAACGTAATGACTTCCAAAATAAATCCCTTAAACCATAAAAGAATACTCGCAAGATTTATCAAAAGCCATTATTTTTAGGAACTGGAAATCAAAGCCAGCAATAACCCATGGAGCTTTTAGTCACAAAAAATAGATGGATTTTTGTAGAAAGCTTTGCAAGGTCTTAAGTGGACTATTCTCATTCCAAGTTCCATGGTCACCTTCATGACCAAGATCCCACAACCGTGAGGAAAACCAGTAGCCTCACAGCCACGTCAGAAACAACACCCCATCTGCAGATACGACGCGGTCTGTCTGGACGTTCCCGAGAAAATCCTACTCACAAAGTTGTCTTCATCTGGCCTGACGGAGCTCACCCTCTGGAGACCAGAGGCAACTGTTTTAACAGTGCACCTGCCTGATGCGGTGATAAAAGCTGGGGCAAATAAGCTATTGAAAACTTCCTAAAAGCTGGAAAATCAGATGTCCTTGGAAATCTATTTTAACGTTTATTTATTTCGCGAGAGGTAGAGAGCGAGCAGGGGAGGGGCAGAGATACAGGGAGACAGAGAATCCCAAGCAGGCTCCACAGTGTCAGTATGTAGCCTGACACGGGACTTGAACTCACGAACTCTGAGATCATGACCTGAGCTGAAATCAGGAGTCGGATGCTTAACCGACTGAGCCACCCAGGCGTCCCCTGTCCTTGGGAACTTTTACAAGCTCTGGCGTAGTCCTGGCAATTCAGGTCATGTGCACGTGGTACGCAGGCACGTTCAGAGATGCGCGTGTGTGTAGGGAAGACTTAAGAAGGACATAACTCCCCGTTTTTGTCTGACCTTGAAGCATCGCACTGAGAGGAACTGAAAGCTAACACAGAAATGCCAACTAGCCATGGAAATTCACCAAAGGTTTTCAAGAACACAAAAAGGATGTGTGCAAGAAAAGAAAGACTGAGAACTCTGCCTAAGTATAGAGATATGTACCAACTGGCATACTGAGCCCATGCCTCACTGGGAGTTTCCAGCCGTTGCAGCAAACCTGTCTATCTGATCACGGGCTGAGTACCAAGCCAAGAGAATAGAGACTGACTCTGGTAGAAAAACACAACTGGGTATATAGGCTTTACTGAATCCGTTCAGAAAATTCATTAAACAAATGGCAGCAGCAGAAAAGACAAAAACAAACAAACAAACAAACAAACAAAAAAGGAGCAAGCTCTGAAGAGCTGGGAGAAGAATGAATATCAGGGGCGCTGGGGTGGCTCAGTCGGTTGAGCGTCCAACTTCAGCTCAGGTCCTGATCTCATGGTTCGTGGGTTCCAGCCCCGCATCGGGGTGCTGACAGCTCAGAGCTTGGAGCCTGCTTCGGATTCTGTGTCTCCCTCTCTCTCTGCCCCTCCCCTGCTCATGCTCTGTCTCTCTCCATCTCTCATTTATAAATAAATAAATACATAAATACATAAATGCCATCCGATCAAAAGGCAGACATTGGCAGAATAGATTTTTAAAAACCAATAATAGGCCATTAACAAGACATTCATTTTAGTTCCAAAGACACCAAGGATAGCCATAATAAAAAAGACAGCCAACACAAGTGTTGGTGAGGATGAAGAAAAGGTGGAACTTGTACAACGTGGGTGGCAATATAAAATACTGCCCTCATCTTGGAAAACAGGCTGGCAGTGTCTCAAACGGTAAGACTGGGTTACCAGAAGACCCAGAAACTCCATTTTTAGATATACATGTAAGACAATTGAAAGCCTGTCCACACAAAATTTGTACATGGATTTTTATAGTAGTATTACAATAGAAACTGCTGAGTGTATATATTTCAATCACATCAATAAAGTATTATACGTAATGAAATACTGTTTACCCATAAAAAGAACGCATTAATATATGTTGTAACGAACCTTGAAAATGTGCTAAACTGAACATATGTAGACACAAAAGTCCACATATTGTACAAGGCCACTTATATGCAGGGTCCAGAAAGATAAATCCATCGACACAGAAGACAGATTAGTGGCTGTCAGAGTTTAAGGACAAAATTAGGGAGTGACGGGTACAGGTATCACTTTTTGCAGTGACAAAATTGTGGGGATAATGCATTGGCAATGATTGTAAAATGTGAGTGTATTAAAAGCCACTGAACTGTATACTTTACCTGCATTATACCTTAAAAATAAACTTTGGGGCGCCTGGGTGGTTCAGTCGGTTGAGCGTCCGACTTCGGCTCAGGTCATGATCTCTTACAGCTGGTGAGTTCGAGCCCTGCATCCGGGCCCTGTGCCGACAGCTCAGAGCCTGGAGCTTGCTTCAGATTCTGTGTCTCCCTGTCTGTCTGCCCCTAACCCACTTGCATTCTGTCTCTGTTTCTCTCAAAAATAAATAAGCGTTAAAAAATAAATAAAGTTTAAAAATTCCATGATGAACAAACTCACCAAGAGTGTAATAGGACACCCTGAGGTAAAAAAAAAAAAAAAAAAAAAAAATCATTGATAATGGTGATCCTGTCAGTATTGGGAATGCCCATAATTTGTTCATCATGGATTTTTTTTTTGCAATAACTTTGAGTTTTTAAATTTTTTTTTGGCTTTTTATTCCAGTGTAAGTAATGTTTGCTGTTTTATTAGTTTTGGTTGCTTAGTATGACTTAACAATGCTATACATTTCTCAGAGCTCATCAGGGTGAGTGTATCCTGAATCCCTATATCTAACCTATCCACCCACCTCCTCTTTGGCAACAACCAAAGAGGTTGTCTCTATTTATGACTCTGTTTTTTTTTTAAATTTATTGTCATTGTTCATTTGTTGTTTCTTTTTTTTTTAAATTTTTTTAATGTTTGTTTATTTTTGAGACAGAGCATGAG
Organism: Panthera onca; assembly: GCF_046562875.1. Classification (NCBI taxonomy): domain Eukaryota; kingdom Metazoa; phylum Chordata; class Mammalia; order Carnivora; family Felidae; genus Panthera; species Panthera onca. Next base: position 27,441,142 of record NC_138358.1, on the reverse strand, counting down.
TGGGGGAGGGGTAGAGAGAGACACACATACACAGAATCCGAAAGAGCCTCCAGGCTCTGAGCTATCAGCACGGAGCCTGATGCAGGGCTCGAACTCACGGACCGTGAGATCATGACCTGAGCTGAAGTCGGACGCTTAACCGACTGAGCCACCCAGGCGCCCCTCACTTGTTGTTTCTTAAATTCCACATATAAGTATCACTTACACTGTATTTTTCAGCCATGAAAAAGAACAAAATTTTGCCATTTGCAACCACATGGGTGGATCTGGAGGATATAATGCTGAGTGAAGTAAGTCAGAGAAAGACAAATACCTGAAATTATAATTTATATTGAAATACGAAGTTGGTGCAAATGCCAGAACGGTGCTTCAGTGACCCTGCAGTCTGCTGTCACAGCTCTGTAGATAAATATGTGCAATGGCGATTTTTTGGCTCATGATTACTTAGAACCAGGACAGACCATAAGAAGGGGGGAAAAAGTAGAAAGACAAAAGATGGACACCTTCAGTTTACATTTCTCTTCGTGAATTAAGGAAGCGAGTGTTTGATGGGTTCCCTCTTTCCTTCTTTCTTTCCTTCCTCTCTTTCTTTGAAAAAAGTACCACTTAGTTGCCAGGTTGTCTGTTGTGGGCTAAATCCCAAAAAGCCCTTCTCACCAGAGGGGTACTTTTGCCATATCTTGGATTCAATGGGGGAAAATTCTACGTTCGTCTCCTATTAGCAGCTAACAACTCACAGAGACACAACTTGTTCTATGCCCAAGAGGTGTCGGCGCCCGTTCCAAACCAGGATGGCAATAATAAAACTGAGGCAGTAATGCTCCTGTCTATGTGTGTCAGACTCAGAGGTTCTGTGTCTCCCATTTGCTACCGCTGACTCGTGGAAGATGAACAGGGCAACGGATGGTGAGCCAACCCAAGGGTGAACAAAGTCATGTTCGTGGCTCCAGGTTCACAAGGGATCCTTTTCAAAGTATTGCACCCTAAACTGTTTAGAGGATCCTGGAGAAATTTTAAGTGTATTCTATTACTGAACTGCCAGTCTCAATAGCTACCATATTCTATTCTATCGCTGCCATAATAAGGTGTCACAAAGTCCATGGCCTAACGAGCACAAACGTACTTCACAGTTCTGCTGGTCAGAAGTCTACAACGGTGACATTCCTTCTCAGAGCTCTAGGAGATAATCTGTTTGCTTGTCTTCAATAGTTTCTAGAAACTGCCTGCATTTATGGGTCCATGATCCTGCATCGCTCCAACCTACGGGGCTACCTCTTTCTCAACCTGATCCTTCTGCTTCTGTTTCTTTTTTTCTTTTAACTGAAGTTTTGGTGACCTGCAATGTTGCATTAGTTTCACGTGTACAACACAGTGATTCAACCCATCATGCTGTACTCACCACACACTGATTATATTCACTATGTTGTGCCTTTTCATCTCTCTTACTTATTCATTCCATAACTCAAACCTTCTACTTTGGAATTCCCTTCACCTATTTACCCCATACCCACAGTGCCCTCCCCTCTGGCAACCATCGCTTCTCTATATGTACAGAATCCCGTTTCTGCACTTTGTTCATTGTTTTTAGATTCCACGTATAAGTAACATCATACGGTATCTGTCTTCATCCGATTTAATTCACGTTGTATTCTACCCTCTAGGTCCATCCATGTTGTCTACAAACGGCGAGACCTCATCCTTTTTTGTGGCTGAGTAATATTCCACTATATATATATATGCATGTATATATCATTCATAATATCCTACATATTATTCTTGACATACATATACATATATCAAGTGTTTACCCATTCATGTAATGGTGGATATTTACTTTGCTTCTGTATCTGATTATTGTACATAAAGCTATTATAAACATAGTGGTGCACACATCTTTTTCTCCTTGAATTACTGTTTCCATTCTCTTTGGGTAAATTCCCAGTAGTGGAATTTACTAGATCATACAGCATTATTATTTTTAATTTTTTTCAGGAACCTCCACACTGTTGTCCACAGTGGCTGCATCAATTTATATTCCCACCAACAGTGCACGATGGTGCCTTATTCTCCACATCTTCAAAAACAGTTATTTCTTATCTTTTTATTGAGCATCTTTTCTTGGATCTGTTGGCCGTCTGTATCTTTTTCAAGAAAATATCTATTCAGGTCCTTAGCCAATTTTTAATTGGAGTCTCAGATTTTTTTTTTCTTGAGTTGTGTCAAATCTTTATATATTTTGGATACTAACCCCTTATGGAATATAACCTTTGCCAATATCTTCTATTCAATAGGTCTTTGTTTTGTTGACGGTATCCTTTGCTTTTTATTTTGGTGTAGTCCCAGCACTGTATTTTTGTGTGTGTTTCCCTTGCCTGAGGAGACCTATCTACAAAAATGTTGAAGACCAGTGTCAAAGGGATTACTACCTACGTCTTCTTCCAGGTGTTTTATGCTTTAGGGCTCTTTAGGTCTTTAATCCATTTTCAGTTAATTTTTGTATATGGTTCAAGGAAGTGGTCCAGTTTCACTCTTTCGCATACGGCTATCCAGTTTTCTCAGCAAAATGTATGCAGGAGACTGTCTTTTCCCTCGTATGTATTCTCGCCTTTGTCAAAGATTAAATGATCATATGAGCATGGGCTTATTTCTGGACCCTCTGTTTAACAGATCTATGTGTCTATTTTTGTGCCAGTACCATAGTGTTTGGATTCTACAGCTTTGGACCGTATCTTGAAATCTTGGACTGTGATACGTCCACCTTTGTTCTTTTTCTCAAGACTGATTTAGCTCTTTGGGGTCTTCTGTGGGTTCACAAAAATTTGGGGATTCTTGTAGTTTTGTGGAACATGCCACTGGTATTTTGGTAGGGATTCCACTGAAGCTGTAGATTGCTTGGTGTACCACAGACATTTTAACAACATTACTCCTTCCAATCCATGAGGATGGTACACCTTTCAACTTGCTTGTGTCATCTTTAATTTCCTTCTTCAATAGTTTATAATTTTCAGGAAAACGGTCTATCTCCTCCTCGATTAAGTTTACTCTTAGAAACTTTATGCTTTCTCATGTAACTGTGAATGGACATATTTTCTGAATTTGGGTGGTGAGGACTGCCAGGCTGTGGCACCACTATGAATGGACTCCAACTGAGGGCATATTGAAGGGGGCAAGAATGCAGGGGCAGGGTGCTCTGTGTTAGCAAGGTTTGAAAGGTCTGTGGTAGGAAGGGGCAGGTCCACAGGAACATGCAGGAGGAGCACGCTGTTAGGTAGGTGGAGAATGTAGGTGCTGTGCTGGTTCCTGAAGGTGCCTGTGTATTTGGACTGGGTGGCAGGGGAGGGAAGTGGTGACTACCAGCTCTTTTGTTCTTGGGGAAGTCTTCCAAAGATCTCTGCCACTCCAGTACTTGTTCTGGTAAGAGTAATCAAATCTCCCTCCTGTATACTCCAGGCATCAACCAAACTGCTGCTTCTGTGCTGAATTTTAGGCGGGGGCGGGGGGCAGGGGGGTGCTCTTTTTGTGCTGTCACTTGAAGGGCAGGGACTCAGTTTCCCACTGCCTTCCAGTTCTTACAGAACCAAGCCTGCTGATTTGTTCAGTCCCGTTGATTTTAAGAACTTGAAAAGTTAAGCCCCTCTGGTTTTCAAAGCCAAACGTTGTGGGGATTCATCTTCCCAGTACAGTTCCTTCATGCCTGGGGCATGGTCTACTCCATTCCCCTGTCTGTGCCACTGGCATCCCTCCCTCCCACAGCCAGTCCTATGGGGACAGGTGAAGTCCCCACCACATCTCCACCCTGACCACCCTGGTTAGTGTGGCTTGTTCTCTACACATAGTTGTGGTGAGTCTGTTCTCCCAGTCTTCAGGTCATTTTCTGGACTGTTTACATTGATGCGAGTGTTAGGTATATCCATGGGACAAGGTGAGCCCAGAATCCTACTCTGCCATCTTCCCTTGAAGTCCTAAAGTCTTCTTCCTTCTAACTTTGGACTTTTCTTGTTCTCTTCTGCCTCCTTTTTATAAGAACCACTAGAATTCCACGGGTCCAACGAGTTAATCCAGAACAGTACCCCCACTCCAGGGCCCTTAATCTAATGCCATCTGCAAATTTCCTTTGCCATGTCAGTGGACATATTCTAGGATGTGGACATCGTCGGGAAATCATTATTCTGCCTACCAATGGTGAATTGGGATATGGAAACCTTAGGCAGCCATTATTCTAAATACCACAGCCACTTTGTTAAAATATCAGCCAATAAAAATGGTGCCCAGTGAGTCAGATTCAACTGGATAATTTAAAAACTGCAGAATCTTATTTCATTCCAAAGCATCTTTGTAGGGAGTCCATTCTTTTGTAGTCAATATTTTGTTGTTATTTGTAGGCAGTTCAAATTACACAATAATTGACTTTCTTTCTGGCCTAAATTATAAAGTCTTAACTAAACATTTCCTTTCAGACATTCTTTTATCATACAAATGATTTTTCGTATGTGAAGGGTGGCGCTCAAATATTTGACTGCCAGCATCCAATCAATACACATAAGTTAATTTTAAAGGCTTAGTTTTGAATCATTTTCTTTCCTTCCTGAGGGTCTTTTCTCCATAAAAGAAAATCTTTCAAACCTCTCCTATAGCAATTGAATTTCAGGAGAATGTGGTTTTAAACTGCACTGCGAATCATTTTCCGTGAAATAACGAAGTTCTCTGGTCTTGGCATGTGTAAGTCACAGTCTTTGTCCAGCTCTGAGTCAAAGTCTATCTCTTTCTACAGGTGAGGCCACTACTCAGAGTCCCAGGTGTTTTTACCTGTAAAATGAGAGCACTGACCTGAATACCATGCACCATATTTTCCATCTCTCGCTTTCTTATGAAGTAATATTCGGACGATTCAACGCCAGGTTTGTCTTCACCCATCCCATCTCATTTGGCAAAGGGGAAACTTTAAGGATGAGAAAACTGAATCATGCGATGTCCACGCTCTTGAAGATCACTGGAGAATCTAGATCCTAACTGCAAATCAAGACCATGCATGTCTTATTAACTAAAGGGCTAGTCAAGTGATCTTTCCTTCCAGCAGTTTTCGATCTTCCAAGGTTTCCCTGACAAATTACACTAGTTCCTTAAGGCTTTCTTTACAATGACTGCCTGAAATCAGGCTTCATTAGTTTTCAGTTTGCTAACTGTGTAACTGACTTATTTGTGTAGTCTCTTGTTCAAGTCATTGAGATGAGGAGACATTTGGTTGGGATCATGTCAAGAGGTTCAAGTTGACCAGAACAGTAGACAGGGCAAGAGTTCACAAACACTGCGTTGGGGTCTCCTGGATACAGGGTGTGGTTTGCAGATGGTATGGGTTTATAGGGCAATATCCTGAGCCACCATTAGCGTCACCAGTGACAAGCTCCAGGTTCCACACGTGTTCCGTGCTCCTGCCGTTTCAGGACAGATGCCTGATTTATTCTGTCTCGACGAGGGCTTTCGGGAAGCAGTTGTGCAATCCTTTTCTTAGGACCTTTTGTCCAAAGCGTCCTACAGAACTGGCAGAAGCAGAGGCTTTATTTAATTATTGTGAAATTGGGGAGCTACACAGAGCTTTTTCATTTAGGAAAGGAAATGCTTCTGACCAGATAGGCATCAATTCCGCAAAGGTCACGGGGGGGGGGGGGGGGGGGGGGGGGGGGGGCAGGTAGCAAAACACCCATTGTATTTCCACCATCCTCCGGGCCATGCAATTTAGAAATCTTGAATAAATCTCCCCATCGTGAGGCAGCCACGTCCATTTCTAATTTAGCTGCATTGAGGGGGCTGACAGCTGTGATCGGATAGCAGAGGGACCTGAGGTTCGTTATTTTGAAAGAAATGCTGGAAGCAGATACAATTTAAAAAGCAGAAGAATAACACCCAAAGAGACACCCAGACACACAGAGGAACCAGCAAATAATCATGTCATAAAAACGCAGCATCAAACTTTTCATATCAATCTCTATTTTTCAGATGAGAAAGGAAGGTGGATTTTAATGTCTATGTGCACACATGTACGAATACATATACACTAGATACTTATATACATATATATTAAATACCCGGTAACTCAGGAGGAGAAGACAAACGTATTTTCCTGGAACAGGCAGATGAAAGCAGCGGCTAATTTTTTTTTTTTTTTTTACAAGTTATCTAGATAATTCTCACTCATGTTTATTTCTTCCCTGCATGTGGACACAGCATGATGATGACAGCAATAGAACAAAGAGTGGAAGAAATAAAAGGATATTGTCTCTGCTAACACTGGGTTTTCTTGTTTTAAATAACTGTCATGTTAGATCAGCTTTCGGACTATTCCTTATGTGGAATCCACTTGCCTTCAATAATAAAGAGTACATGGGATTTTTTTTTTTTTTTATCATTTGAAAGAAGGAGTATAACATTTCATCTGATGAGTTAGGAATCATAATTTTTACACAATTACTTCTATCATTACTTTAATAATTTTTACGCAATTCTCATGCTAGCAATACCACCAATTTCTCTGTGCTTTTTGTCGATAACTGTATCAGTTCAGTGGGATCACAGCAATAATGTCACAAAGGCTAGGGTTCTTGTCTCCTCTTTTATATACATTTCACAAACAAAAATGAAACCTATTCTGATGTTTAGCTTTCCATGTAATCATCATCAAACAATGAGCACAATGAGAATATAAATAAGTGACCTTGAGGAAATATTTTAATGCAAGCAACTTATGAAATTTTATAGTCAGCTTGAAATATCCGATATGAATACAGGAATTTATAGTTGCATGCATCTTGTCAAATAATTAGGTATTGCCGGGTAGAATTTATGCATTGGTCCATTGAACCTGTAAGTGTAAAAAAAAAAAAAAAATTGTTCTTTTTGAGTCCAACTTAATTTAACGTTACACAAAATGGGCTTCTGGATAAAGGGCAAATTTTCAAAAATCCTAAAATAGATACATGGAGGAAATCATGTTTTGAAGTCTGATGCTTTTGAGATTCTTGAACACGAAATGGAATTTATTTTGTATCTGAAGAACCATACTTAAAAGTAAATGAAAAACAACAAAGGTAAATAAACAAGACATTCAGATCCTTTTCCCTTTATATATACACAATAATCATCTTTTCATATATACATATATAATAAAACCCCTATCACCACAAGTGTGGCTCACATCTGTCACCATAGTTACAGAAAAATTTTTCTCGTGATAAAGACGTTAAGATAATTCTAACAACTTTCAAATATGCGAAAGAGTATTATTAACTACAGTCACCATGCCGTGCATTACATCCCCATGACTTATTTGTAATTATATATACTTACTAAAGGTGTATTTATTGTACCTTTAACTCCTTTCACCCTTTCACCCCACCGTCTCATCGCCTGCCTCTGACAACTACCAATCTGTTCTGCTTCTTTGAGTTCGTTTTTTGTTTTGTTGTTTGAAATTCTACAAACAAGTGAGATCATATGGTATTTGTTTTTCTGTGCCTAACTTACTCATTTAGCATAATATCTTCAAGTTCCATCCGTGTTGCCAAAAATGGCAAGATTTAATTCTGGCAGCTGAACAGTATTGTGAATATATACATCACATGTTCCTTCCTCACAGATAATGCTGCAATGCACATGGTGGGCATATATCTTTTCAAATTAGTGGTTTTTCCCTCTGGTAAATACACAGAAGTGGAATTGCTATTTCTATTTTTAACTTTTTGAGGAACCAATCTGATAGGTATGATGAGCGACCTCAGTGATTTCCATTTGTAAATCTCCAATGATGAGCGAGGTTGAGCATCTTTTCATGTGTCCATTGGCCAATGATGGGTATATCTTCTCTGGAAAAATGTCCGTTCAGATCCTCTGCTCACTTTTTAAGTGGCCTGATTTTGCTACTGACTTGTAGCATTTCTAATTAATCCCTCATGGGATACAGGATTTGCAAGTATTTCCTCCCATTCCATAGGTTGCCTTTGATTTTTTAAAATATTTATTTTATTTTATTGTATTTTATTTTATTTTATTGTTGTATTTTATTTTATTTTATTTTATTTTATTTTATTTTATTTTATTTTATTTTATTTTATTTTTTGCTGTGCTTAAGGTTTTTTTTAGCTTAATGTAATCCAAATTATTTTTTTCTCTTTTGTAGCTTTTGCTTTTCAGTCAGGTCCAAAATAATCACAACCAAGACCGATGTTAAAGACCTTCCTGCCAATATTCTCTTTGAGGGGTTTTATGGCTTCAAATGTTACATTCAAGCCTTTAATCCATTTTGAGTTAATTTCTGTGGATGGTGTAAGATAATGGTCTGGTTTCATTCTTCTGCATGTGGCTATCCAGTTCTCCCAGCACCATTTATCGAAGAAACGATCCTTTCCCAAGTATATCCTTGTCTCCTTTCTTGTAAGTTAATTGAGCATGTAGGCATGGGTTTATTTCTGGGCCCTCTATTCTGTTCCATCGATCTATGTGTCTGTTTTTATGCCAATATCCTACTGTTGTGATTAAATTAGCTTTAAAGTATAATTTCAAACCGGGGAGCATGATACCTCAAGCTTTATTCTTCTTTCTCAAGACTGCTTTGGCTATGTGGTCTCCTCTGTGGTTCCATATAAATCTTAAAACTGTTTGCTCTGAGTCTTTAAAAAAATGTCATTGGCCTTTTGGTTGGGATCGTACTGAATCTATAGATTGCCTGGGGTAGTGTGGACATTCACCAATCCTCTTCCGATTAATCAGCATGGAGTAACCTTCCCTTTGTTCATGTCGTGTTCAGTTTCTCTCACTGATGTCCAGCAGTTCTCAGTGTACAGGTGTTTCACCTCCTTGCTTAAATCTAATACTGTTTTATTTTTGGTACATTTGTGAGTGGTATTTTCTTAATTCCTCTTTCTGAGAGTTCATTGTTAGTGTACAGAAACAAGACAGATTTTTGTGTATTGATTTTTGTACTCTGCAACTTTGCTGCATTCTTTTATAGTTCTAAGTTTACGTTTTCTATATCTAACGTGATGTCATCTGCAAGTAGTGACAATTAGACTTCTTCCTTTTCAATATATGCCTTTTCTTTTTCTTGGCCGACTGCTCATAACATAATGTTGAACAGAAATGGTGAGAGTGGATGCCCTTTTTTTTGCTCCTGACCTTAAAGGAAAAGCTCTGTTTTTCACCATTGACAATGATGTTAGCTATGGGGTTTTCATATATGGCCTTTGTTATGTTGAGGTCTGTTCCCCCTACACCAACTTGGCTAAGAGCTTTTATCACAAACGGATGTTGAATTTTGTCAAATGCTTTTTCTGCATCTATTGACATGATATGGTTTTTATTCATTTTGTTGATGTATCATGTTGACTGATGTGCAGATGGTAAACTGTGGAGCATCGCTGGAATAAATCACACTTGACTGTGGTATATGATCCTTTCAAGGTATTGTTAAATTCAGTTTGGTGTAATATTTTGTCGAGGATTTCTGCATCTATCTTCATCATGGATACCGGTCTGTCCTTTTCTTGTGTTCTTGTCTGGGGTAATGCTAGTTTCATAAACTTGAGTCTCAACGTGTTCCCTCCTGTTCTACATCTGGAAGAGTTTGGTCCTGGACTTTTGTTTGTTGACAGGTTGACAATTAATGGTTCAGTCAGGGCGTAACTGTGATTCTGTTAAATTAAGAGGAGGACACAGAGGAGACTGTGATCTAACCCCACCCAAGCAGCAAGGGGACAGCTAGATACGTATTTCACTATTCAAGCTTCACCCTCCTCCCCTATCACCATCATCCACCACACTGCCTCTTCACTGGACACTAAACCCATGAACAGCTTTCCCCAGGTGGAAGAATTAGAAGAGTGACATCACAGGAGTTGGTCTTAGCTAATAAAAACAAGGCTACACAGAGAAAGTGAGAAAACAGACACGGCCACATTCACCACGGTTTTGCCTAGAGCCAACCTATTTGCCATCCAGTGAGTCAGTCCAAAAATGGCCACGTGTGGCAGCCCTTCAGAGGTCATGTTTTCCATCTACCTGAGGCACTGTTTTCTTAACTTTGGTTTCCCTAATTACATTTTTATGTCCCCCCTTTTTTTTTTTTTTTTTAAATTTTTTTTCAACGTTTTTTATTTATTTTTGGGACAGAGAGAGACAGAGCATGAACGGGGGAGGGGCAGAGAGAGAGGGAGACACAGAATCGGAAACAGGCTCCAGGCTCTGAGCCATCAGCCCAGAGCCCGACGCGGGGCTCGAACTCACGGACCGCGAGATCGTGACCTGGCCGAAGTCGGACGCTTAACCGACTGCGCCACCCAGGCGCCCCTATGTCCCCCTTTTTTTATGGTAAGAACGGTAGCTTCCACAATTAACAATAACTCTAAACACCAACACAATGCCATAAAACCTGTAAAAAAGGGTGTTGCCCATGTTGGTTGACTGTTTTTTCCAACCACTTTGTATTCTTTAATAAGCGACTGTCATCGCCATAATTCTTACATGTCTTTGACATGTCGCAAAGACGCTGGTTTTTGTTGTGGTGGTTGTTGTTTTGTTTTGTTTTTGTTCTGGATAAATGTGGATGCCACTTGTAGGTGAGGCAAAAAGCATCCTCCATGAAAAAGAAAATCTTATTAAAATCAGCTCATTGCTTATATTTTCCTTACATTTTTCTCATTAGGAAAATGTCACTGACCATTTTCTCCCTGAGATAACATTCCATAGTGATTTCATATAGTCTCATTATGATCGATCCCTGAATTTGCTGTAAGAATTGGTAATACGGGACACCTGGGTGGCTCAGTTGGTTGAGTATCCAATTCTCGATTTCAGCTTAGGTCATGACCTCACAGTTAGTGGGTTTGAGCTCTTTATCAAGCTCTTTCCTCACAGCCTGGAGCCTGCTTCAGACTCTCTATCTCCCTCTCTCTGCCCCTTCCCCACTCACACTAGCTCTCCCTCTCTGAAAAATAAACAAACATTAAAAAATAAATTAAAAAAGAATTGGCAACAGCCTACTTACACAAACCTTTTGTGAAATGGATAAATTTCTTTCACATAAGTTTCACCTGTGGGCTATATAAAAACAGAAAATAATAAATGTTGGGTGGGCCCAAGATTTCCATCGTGATACCCTTCCTAGAAGAAGTTTTGATATAAGTAAGAAAAATGACCACTATTTTTTAGTTTTAGAGATTATTCATGCATTTTTTTTCTGAACAGAATTAAGGGGAATTCTCCCACAAAGGGGAATATGAATATTTTAAATCACTTGCATGCCTGAAGGGAATCAATTTTTTGAAACTACATATACATACACACTGTCTGTTATCAAGAATGTGCACAGCAATTTCTCCCATCTCCTAGTCCTTTCTCCCATCTCCTAGTCCTTTCTCCCATCTCCTAGTCCCTTCTTATAAAGTGACTTTAAGATGCCTCCCAGACAGAAGACGTCCCTATTATCCCCACTCTTGAATATGGGCAACACTGTGAAAAGAGAAGACGTAAGACCGTATGTCCGTGCAGAGGATGGGTCTGAGAAGGTTACACAATGTCCCCCTGGCTTTCTTGGTGGTTTGCTCTTGAACTCAGCCCCCAGGCAGTGGGGAAGTCCAAGTACACGGAGCTGACATAGAGTTATTCCATCTGAGAGCCAGGACAGGTCCTAGATGACCACTGGCTGTCATCGACAGGCAGAGGAGTGACCACAGGTCCAGCATGATCATCCTCGTCCCGACCAGTGTGACCCCCCAGCCTGCGCAAATTCCCACGTGAGGCCCCAACCACTGCAATGGAAGACAAGCCACACCCAGTGGATCCTCGTAGAATTCCTGACCCACAGAATCCACTCGCATCATAAAATGACTGCTGTTTTGCAAGATTAAACCAAAAGTGAGTCGCCACACAGCAGCACACAGAGACACAGGTACACACACAGACCAAAGCTCAACTCGGCCGAAGCGAAGATTCAATTCAGTATCGAATATATGAGCAACTGTTTGTGAAACTATTCTGCAGCATGTCAGCAAAGTGCTTTTTTTCCTTCTAAATACGTGCATTTTTACATGTACACTGTGAATCAACATTCCTAGGTACCACTTATGTTTAGGGTGCACACTTAGCAAATTGACTATTTTTAAAAAGAGTTAGAGGATTTTTTAAAACTATGGAAGTGGTTAGAATTTCTGTCATTCCAATCGTGTAGTTGGTAATTCAACTGTGTGCTTCACGGTTTCAAAGCTTTCCTCCCCAGGTGGGTGTATTCCGTATAATACTGGACAACGTACTTTGTCACAAGTCTGGCTCCTTCGTAAACGACACGTTCTAGCAAGGAACTTTTCAAGCATAAGAAAACATTTTTTACGGGCAAGCATGAGACAAGTTAAAGAGTAGGTACTATGTTGTATCAGCATTCAACAAAAGGAAATATTTGAGACTTTTCAGTGCCTTGCTACCACATTTCCAGAAATATTTACAATTTCTTCCGGGAATCAAGCTGAGTGCCCACTGGAATGAATGTCAACATTTCATTAGAAAATGAAAGTATTCATCACGGTCAATTTGCTTTTTGATTCAAACACCCAGTTTAATATTTTAATCCACCAGTAATGCAAGAAATATTAACACAACTAAATGGAACTCCACACCCACTAGCTTAGCAAAAATTTAAACATCCACCGTCTCATTGTTGGGACGTCGTAGCAAAGGGAACACAACGCTGTTTCTGAGAAGCAGTTTTGCATCATCTAAAGCGGAAAACCCCTCTCTGCATGATCCTCAGCAATGTTCTTCAGCAAAGAAGCAGGACGTGGTTAGCTGAGCTGTGTTTTCTGGACAAACTGAGTTTGAGCTCACCTCTACCGCTTGCTCGCCGTGCAACTGGAGAATGCCGTTTGTGGGCCTCGTGCTCTGATGTGTAAGTCAGGGAGACAGGAGTTTTGCTGAGGACATCTGGCGCACTATTTACAAAGAGCACTAAGGAACGAAATATACCAAAGAGGTGCTTTTACAGGTACACAAACAGGAACTGACAGTGTCTTCGTTTCCCTATTACACTGAAAGAGGAAAACAGGAAAACACTTGGATTCCCAAGAGGAGGGAACACATTCCAGTGTTTGCAGACACGGTGAACTGCATCTATTTCACAGAAGAAACTAGCCGGGTCCATGTGTGACAAAAAGAGAATAATTTGCAAAAATATGCATAGATCTACGTACTTCTAATGTAAATTTTTAAAATATTTGCTACGTGTTGTTTACTGACATTTTCAATGACAACATGAAACTGTATATTAGAGATTCCTTGAAAAATTTTTTACATATATATATTTATAAATGGTTATTATTTTTGTTTATTTACATATATATATATTTTTTATCAATGATTATTTTTGAGAGAGAGACAGAGTGTGCATGGATTAGGGACAAAGAGAGAGGGAGACACAGAATCTGAAGCAGGCTCCAGGCTCTGAGCTGTGAGCACAGAGCCCGACGCGGGGCTTGGACTTATGAACTGGGAGATCGTGACCTGAGCCAAAGTCGATGCTTAACCGACTGAGCCACCCAGGTGCCCCAATATAGATAGATAGATAGATAGATAGATAGATAGATAGATAGATAGATAATAGATAGATATAGATAGATCTTAAAACTGATCATTCACATGGATATTTATCACAAACCCAAAATCACGTAAATGTCCTGCCATTATAACTTTCAGGGGGGAGGGTGAATAGTTGAGACACAGGGTTATATGGCATTCAGGTGCACAATTCTATTTATGGGCCTGTTTCTGGCTTGGGTTTTTTTTTTTTTTTTTTCCCCGCTGTTGTTCTTTTGATTTGAGGATTCTACGTGAACATGAAATCATACGCTGTGTGTCTCTGACTTATTTCACTTCGCCTACTGCCCTCTAGATCCGTTTGTGGGACAGATGGCAAGATCCCATTCTTGTTATGGCTGCGTAATATCCCTTTCTGTACGTGTGCGGACACACCCCCCATAAATACGTGCATCTAACGTCTCTACCGATTCACTATCTGCGGACACTTGGGACACCGGGGGAACGTAAATAAGGCTGCAATAAACACGGGGTGCCTATATCTTTTCAACACAGCATTTTCATTTTCTTTGGGTAAAATACCCAGTAGTGGAATTGCTGAGTCATGTGGTAGTTCTATTTCTAGTTTTCTGAGACCCCTCCATACTGTTTTCCAGAGTGGCTGCACCAGTTTGCATTCCCACCAACAGTGCACAAGGGTTCCCCTTTCTCCACAGCCTTGCCAACACCTGTTGTTTCTTGTGTTTTTTATTCTTGCCATTCCGACAGGTGTGAGGTGATCTCTCACTATGATTTTGATTTGTATTTCCCTGATGATGAGTGATGTTGAGCATCTGTGTGTGTGTGTGTGTGTGTGTGTGTGTGTGTGTGTTGACCTTGTGGATGTCGTCTTTGTAGAAATGTCTACTTTGTAAAGCATCAGACGACCACCCCCTCTATGGAGCTGGATGGCACTGAGAAAACTTCAATTTCATCAATAATAATCTGACTTAATAAAAAGAATAAAAAGCATATGTGATCTTTTAAAAATTCCAAGCAGTGTATGTAACTTTAAAAAAAAAAAACATATACTAACAGGGCACATCTTTTCAACATTTTCTAAATTAAAATCTGTTCTCTATCCAATCTATTTTCACTGTATCTTCTTTGGTTTCCAGGACCTCCAGTTGTAAAAGGAAAGATTTTCACTTAAATAAGCACCTTAAGGAGAAAAGGTGTCTTTGGGACAAATGCAGAACTTATACATAAATTAGTGATTTGAAAATAATCCATTATATCTCCTTTTCAGATTGCAAATCTGTAAAATGTGTCTGTGTTGCTGGTGCTTTAGAAATTATCCAAAGAAGACTGCCTAGGTACTGATATCCTATTCAGAACACTGCACCTTTTTTCTGGAATTCTAAAATATAAATGGGGCTTTCTGGCTTGAAAACTTGAAATACAGAGACGAAGTGTTAATATGAAAACAGAATTAAGGGGATGCTTCGGTGGCTCAGTCGGTTAACCGTAGGACTCTTGATTTCGGCTCAGGTCACAATCTCATGGTTCGTGGTATCGACCCCACATCAGGTTCTGTGCTGGCAGTGCGGAGCCTGCTTGGTATTCTCTGTCCCTGTCTCTGCCCCTCCCCCTGCTACCACTCTGTCTCAAAATAAACAAACTTCAAAAAAATAGAATTAAGATTATACCACAACTAATTTTACTAAACACAATTATGTACCTATATAAAGACACAATTTATACGTGTCTGCATGCATATATCTTTAACATCTGTATTTATGTACATTTAAAAAATTTTTTTAACATTTATTTTTGAGAGACAGAGAAAGACAGGGCATGAGCCAGGGATGGGCAGAGAGACAGAATCCGAAGCACGCTCCAGGCTCTGAGCTGTCAGCACAGAGCCCGACGCGGGGCCTGAACCCCTGAACCGTGAGATCCTGACCTGAGCTGAAGGGAGACACTTAACCAACTGAGCCACCCAGGTGCCCCTAAATGTACGTTTTAAAATTATAGTTATATTAGAACTTATTTTTATACATATTTCTATTGACCTTAATAATGTTAGAATCGTTGTACCGAGAAAACATCTCAGATAAGAATTGCAAAGAAGAGGGGTGGCTGGGTGGCCCAGTTGGTTAAGTGTCTCACTTTAGCTCAGGTCAGGATCTCATGGTGGAGATCGTGGGTGGCTCAGTCGGTTGAGCATCCAACTTCAGCTGAGGTCATGATCTCACAGTTCATGAGTTCCAGCCCCGCATCGGGCTCTGTGCTGATGGCTCAGAGCCTGGAGCCTGCTTCAGATTATGTGTCTCCCTCTGTCTCTGCCCATCCCCCACTTGTGCTCTCTCTCTTTCAAAAATAAATAACTATAAAAAAATGTAAAGAACTGCAAAGAAGAAATATTATCATAGACAACCATATGCAGCCACCACACGTGTATTAAGAGCTTATTTATGGGCACTTTCTGCTATTTCAAGGCCTTTTCAGTAAGTTGCCTCAACAGGCCTCTCTTGGAAAGGAGAAATACTGCTTACAGAAATTCATGCTGTAACACCAAAGCGCTTGCAGAGAAATTTTTGGTTCAACTGGAAACTTCCTTGTAGAACCAGAAACCTTTAGGAAAGAAATAATTGGCAGGTACTGTCAGAAGAAATGTTCTGTAATCCTGCGGGAAGTCAGAACATAATTCTTCCATTGACACTTTTCATCAGAGCTGAACTTCGGAAGAGAAAAAAAAAGCTGATGCCCCCTATGGATCGAGTTTTACACATCCATATGTGTTACCCTTGCCTGTAGCAAGACGGAAACCTGCACTTGGCATTTAGATTTATTATCCCGAATCCTACCCGTGCATCAGGTATTCATGGAACACCGCACTACTTCTACTGAACCAAAGTGACGAAAGTCAAAATGGCCCGGATTCTGTAGTCGGAGGGCATGAAACATTCATGCCACTGGCAAGAACCGTGGGTGGCTTTCTCGGGTCTATTTTAAGGATAACCGTTCTGGGAGAGTGTAACCCAAAGCTATTGGAGACAAAAGTGGGTGAAAGTTTTCCCCCCGGCCCCACCCGTGAGCAGCGTGAAGGCAGATGCAATCAGCCACAAGGAGCTACCTCAGTCAGCCATCACCTCTACCTGCCCACTCCTGAAAATGGGGGCATAAATGACGTCCACCACCGCTACCAAATATCAGGCAAATGCTCCGCAACCATGAAGCTTTAACGTTTAAAGCACATCATGAGGTTTCAGGAGAGACGTTGTGTTTCAATTGGGAGGCTTTAGCATATCCGTGAGCGAACTTGGACCAAATCCTGCCTAGTGTCTGTTTTTATAAATAAAGTTTTATTGAAACACCGCCACACCCGTTCATTTTCATGTTTTATGTGGCTGCTCTTCTGGTACAAAGAGTTATTGCAACAGAATCTTTACAACTCACAGGGCTGCAAATACGTACTTTTTGACACTTTTGCAAGATTTCCTAGCACGTGTCTAAGTAAATATGTCACAATTGCAACAATCATGGAAACGCCATACAAGACTAATTCAGCTGATCTGATTTCACTTCTTGATATACCAATCTTCTACCAATGCTGTACGTCCAGCCTTCTCATAAAGAAGGAAGACTTTCCCTCCTACATCATCGTCTTTGGCATAAGTAGATGGCAGGTTACAAGGAGTCACATAAGCACGAAGTATACGAGGTAAGATCGTCTTTTTCTGGCTGTTTCGATTTCTAACAACCAAATCTGGGTCCAACAGAAAGCCAGGCCACTCTGGGCTGCTAGACCATCTCTGTAATCCTTGAGGTAACGCGCTTACCCTGTTTTCATTTTGAATTTAGCCCAAATCCACACATTTATGGTCCAGACAACTACTGTGCTCATTCATAGGGCACCATGGCCCACAGATGTGGGAGATGTGAGAGTTGGCGAGGAACTTGCCATCAATGTATGTGCCATATAGATCCTCTGACCGTGTGCAGTGTTCATTTACCCACTAGACTCCCCTTACAAAACACCAGTTCAAAGTTAGTATTTTAAGAAACGCAGAAGAACACTGAGGCCTGTGACCCTTCTGAGAAAATGGCAGAAGTCCTCAGATAGGAAATGGAACAAGTTGTTGAACACCAGGGATTTCTTCGTTTTGTTGTGTTGTTTCTTCATTCACGTAGGTGTATTAACTATATTAACATACAGTTAGCTATACTAACATGATTATACTATTATTTTCAGTTTTGTAATACAAGTCCATAATTCCATACATTACTCCCTGGTCATGAGTGTACTGTAAATCTCCTTCACCTGTTCTGCTCATACCCCCTGCCCCTTTGTTAATAATCAGTTCTCTGCATTTAAGAGTCTGTTTTTCTTCCTCTTCTCTTCCGTTTTCTTAACTTCCACGTATGAGAAATCACACGGCATCTGTCTATCTTTGACAGACTTCTTTCACATAGCATCATACCCTGCAGAACCATCCGTGTTGTTGCAAATGGCAAGTCGGCATCTTTTCAGTGGCTGAGTAATATCCTATCGCACATACATACCACATCTTTGACAGTCCTATCGTGGATACATACCACATCTTTTGAGATTTTTCATGCTTCTTGAAGTTGGCCTGTATTGTTATAATCTTCCCTCTTAGACGCGTTTCGCTGCATCCCAAAGATTTGGGACTGTTGTGTTTCCATTTTCATTTATGTCCATGTATTTTCCGATTTCCTCTTTGACTTGTTGGTTGATCCATTCGCTGTTCGGTAGCACGCTATTTAACCTCCCTGTACTTATGTTCTTTCCCAGTTTTTTTCTTGGAATCTCTACTTTTACACTGTTATGGTTGGAAAAGATGATGAAATGATTTCTGGCATTTCGAAATTCTTGAGACTTGTATTGTGACCTAACATGGTATCTGTTCCCCAGAGTATTCCATGTACCCTTGAAAAGAATCTGTATTCACTGTTTTGGGATGGAATTTTGTCAATATACCTGTTAGGTCCATCTGGTCCAGTGTGTCAAGGCCACTGTTTCCTTGCTCATTTTCTGTCTGGATGATCCATCCACTGGCGTAAGCTGGGGATTGAAGTAGTTTTGTATTAGTACCAGTTTCTCACTTCATGTCTGTTAGTAGTTGCTTTATGCATCTGAGTGCTCCTGTATGCTGTGATCCTAAATGTTTACAATTGTTATATCCACTTGTAGGATTGTTCCCTTCACCATTACATCGTGTCCATATTTGTCTCTTACAATCTTTTCTAAAAGTCTCTTTTGACTCACATAAGGATTGCTGCCCTACTTTCCTTTCCACTTCCATTTGCCTAACTTTTCCTGTACCTTCGCTTTCTTTTGTGTTTTTTAATTTTTCCTTTATTTATTCTTGAGAGGGTGTGAGCAGGGGAGGAGCAGAGAGAGAGGGACACACAGCATCCGAAGCAGGCTCCAGGCTCTGAGCTGTCAGCACAGAGCCCGACGCGGGGCTCGAACTCACGAACCGTGAGATCATGACCCGAGCCGAAGTCGGACGCCCAACCGACTGAGCCACCCAGGCGCCCCTCTGTGCCTTCCCTTTCAATCTGCATGTGTGTTTAGGTCTGAAATGAGTCTTTTACAGGCAACACAGAGCTAGGTCTTGCTTTTTTATCCGTTGCATCACCCTCTTTCTTTTGATTGGAGCATTTGGTCCATTTACATTAAAAGTAATTTTTGATATGCATGTACTTCTTACCGCTAATTGTTTTTTTTTTTTTTTTTTACTGATTTATGGTTGTTTTAGTAGTTGTTCTCTACTTTCTTGGGTCTATAGTTTGACAGATTTTTTTAGTGCCATGTTTGGAGACTTTGTCTTTAGTTTTTGCGTATCTATTATAGGTTTTTGATTGTGATTAGCATTACACCATATCCTATGCATAGAACAGTCTATACTGAGTTGATGGAGGAGTTACTTAAATTTGACCCTGTTCTAAAAGGATGAAATTTTTATGATCCCCCACGTTTCGTGTATCTGATGTCATACTTTACCTAGTCTTACTTTTGCAAACTTTCTACTGCTTTTTTGCTTACTCACTCTACTCGTTTTATAAGGGACAAAACTTTTGTTTGCACTTACCTGTGAAATTTTCACTTTTCCTGATTTTCTGACTCCTGTTTGTGGCCTTACCCCTCAAAGAATTCCCTTCAGTGTTTCTTATAAGGTTGGGTTACATAGTATGAGCTCCCTTAACTTCTGCTTGCCTGGGACACTCTTTATCTATTCTATTCTGCATGAGAGGCTTGCTGGATAGTATTCTTAGTTGTACGTTTTGCTAATGTAGTGCAGCATGCTGACTGATTTTCAAATATTGACCATCCTTCCATCCTCCTAATAAACCCCACTTGATCCTGGTGAATGATCCTCTTCATGGATTTGCTAACAGGTTGTTGAGGATTTTTGCATCTATGTCGATCAGAGATATTAGCCTATAGTTTTTTGTTTGTTTGTTTGGGCTTTTTTTTTTGTAGCATCTGTCTCATTTTGGTAGAACCGTACTGTAACATCCTATTATTGTATTATTCTCAATTTCTCCCTTTAAGTCTGTTAATATCTACTTCATGTAGTTAGGTGCTCCCATGCTGAGCAAGGAGATCTTTCCAATTGTTACAGCCTCTAGTCGGACTGACCTCTTTATAATTACGTAATGCTCTTTTCTGTCTCTTGTTAAAGTCTTTATTGTAAAGTCAATTTTTTTTCTTTTTTTTAAGTTTGTTAATTTAGTTTGACAGAGAGAGAGAGAGAGCTGGGGAGGGGCACAGAGAGGGAGAGAGAGAGAATCTCAAGCAGGCTCCACACTGGTGGAGCCCGATGCAGGGTTGACGTGAACTGTGAGATCATGACCTGAGCAGGAATTTAGAGTCGGACATTTGACTGACTGAGCCACCCAAGTGCCCCTAACGCCTATTTTTTCTGATGTAATTATTGCTCCCTTGCTTTTGTTCTGCACATACATTTTCATGGAATAACTTTTTTCATCTCTTCACTTTCAGTCTGTATGTATTTTTAGGTCTGAAGTAAATCTTTTGTAGGCAGCATATAGATTTTGTTTAGTTTTGTTTTATCCATTCAGTCACCCTATGTCTTTTATTGAAGCATTTGTACCATTTACATTTTTTAATTTTTTTTTAATGTTTATTTATTTTTGAGACAGAGAGAAACAGACCATGAACAGGGGAGGGTCAGAGAGAGGGAGACACAGAATCCGAAACAGGCTCCGGGCTCTGAGCTGTCAGCACAGAGCCCGACGCGGGACTCGAACTCACAGACCGTGAGATCATGACCTGAGCCGAAGTCGGCCGCTTAACCGACTGAGCCACCCAGGCGCCCCAGTACCATTTACATTTTAAGTATTATGGGGGCGCCTGGATGACTCAGCTGGTTAAGGATCCAACGTTGGCTCAGATCATGATCTCAGGGTTCGTGGGTTTCAGCCCCGCATCAGGCTCTGTACTGATGGCTCAGAGCCTGGAGCCTGCTTTGGATTCTGTGTCTCCCTGTCTCTCTGTCCCCCTCTCCCCACTCACATCTGTCTCTCAAAAATAAATAAACATTAAAAAAATTTTAAAGAAAGTATTATTTATAGGTATGTACTATTTTCCATTTTGATTGCTGGCTGTTTTTGTACTAGTTCCGTTTCTTTTCATCCCCTTTCCTTGTTCTATTTCTACTTTCTTTGTTTTTAATGACTTTTTTTTAAGTGTTCTACTTGGCTTTCTTTCTCTTTATTTTTTGCATATCTGCTATAGGTTTTGAGTTTGTGGTTACCATTTTGTTCATGTATAAAATAGCCATGTATATTAAGCTGATGGTCACTGAAGTTGAAACACTGTAAAAGAACTCCATGGTTACGTCCCCCTCCACATTTTATGTATATGTCATATTATACATCTTTTTGGTCCCCGTAACAAAATTTTCAGATAGAACTGATTTTACTCGTTTTGTGTTCCAACCTTCATAATAGCCTTACAACTGATTGCTGTTCTCCATTTACTGTATCTTTGGTCTTACATATGACATTTTTTCCTTTCATAATTTTCTCCTAATTATGAATGCCTTTTCCACTTAAAGTCCTCTCTTAACATTTGTTGTGACACTTGTCTAGTGTTGATGAACTCCTTTAACTTTTGTTTAGAAAACCTTCCCCTTCAATTCTAAATGACACCCTTGTTGGGTAGAGAATTCTTGGTTGAGAACTGTAACTATGTCATGACACACCCTTCTAGCCTACCGAGTTTCTGTTGAAAAATCAGCTGATAATCTTACAAGGTTTCCCTTACGTGTAGCCAGTTACTTCTTTATTGCAGCTTTTAAAATACTCTGTCTTTAATCTTTGACATTATTATGTGTCTTGCTGTGGATCTCCCTGGGTTCATATTTTTTGCAACTTTGTGGCTTCCTGAACCTGGATATCCTTGCCTAGATTCGAGAAGTTTCAGCTATTATTTCTTCAGGTAAGTTTTCTGCCCCTTTCTCTCTCTTCTTCTCAGACCCTGTAATGTGAATATTTGTTCATTTGATGTTCAAGAGGATCCCGTAACCTATCCTCGTTTTATAATTTTTTTTTCTTTTTCGCTGCTCTGCTTAGATGTCTCCCATTACTCTCTTCCAGATCACTGAGCCATTCCTCTGCATCCTCTAATCTCCTGTTGATTCCCTCCATTTCATTGCATTTTTCATTTCAGTTATTGTATTTTCAGCTCTGATTGGTCCTTTTTTTTTTTTTTTTTTAAAGATTTTCTATGTTCTCTGAAGTTCTCACTAAACTCATCCACTCATCAGTCTGGAGAACACATTATAATCATTATTTCATTTTTAAAAAAACATTTATTTATTTTTTGAGAGACAGAAATAGAACACAAACCAGGGAGGAACAGAGAAGAGGGGGAGACACAGAATCTGAAGTAGGCTCCAGGCTCTAAGCTGTCAGCACAGAGCCTGATGTGGGGCTTGAACTCACAGACTATGAGATCATGACCTGAGCTGAAGTCGGACACTTAACTGACTGAGCCACCCAGGTGCCCCATAATCATTACTTTAAACTCTGTACTAGATATATTGCTGATCTCTGTTCTATTTGGTTCTTTTTCTGAGGTTTTGCCTTATTCTTCCATTTGATTCTTCCACATATTCCTCTGTCCCCTCATTTTGCTTGATTTTGTGTTTGTTTCTATGAATCATTTGGAACAGCTATTTCTCCTACACTTGAAGAAACGTTCTTGTGTATATTAAGTTAATCCTCCGTATAGACTATGTGTGCCTGGTGACTTTTGCTGCCTAGAGCTATGGCTGGCATGGCCCGAGGGTCCCAAGGCACTCTGTGCTAGGGTCACCTTGATGGGAGCTAAAGTGGGTGCAGGGCAGTCCTAAGGCTCTCCATGCACAGGCTGCCCTCCCCGGAAAACTGAACATAAAGTGGGTCAAGCTGTGGGGGATCCTGAGGCTCCCCCTACAGAGGGTGTCCTAGCAGGACAGATAGGGCTGAAGTGGGCACAGGCTGGGACAACCCTGGGGCCCTCCACACAGAGGATTTCCTGGCAGGAGAGCTGAAGCTGAAGGGGGTAGAAACCAGGAAGATAGGTTGTTAGCTAAATCTAAATTTTATGCTTGAACTTAAAAAGGTTTCATGTTTGAGTTTGAAATAATTATCTCCGAGGGGCACTGGGAGGCTCAGTTGGTTGGGCGTCTGACTTCAGCTCAGGTCATGATCTCGCGGTTAATGAGTTCAAGCCCAGCGTCGGGCTCGCTGCTGACAGCACAGAGCCTACTTCAGATCTCTGTCCCCCTCTCTCTGCCCCTCACCCACTCACATGCTCTCAAAAATAAAATATTGAAAAAATAATAATTATCTCTGAGCTACCCGTTTATAATGTTGCCCATTTATATACTAAGGCGTATGCACGCATGTGTGTATTATATTTTTATATTTGTTGGTTAAATAGGTTGGAAATTCTCCAAATTAGATGCCTCACTCACCTATCTTTAACACTGAATGGACAGAATTTTTTAATTAACTGAATTAAACTTTTCATTTTTGGTTTTAGTTTTTGATGTATTTCATAATCCTGTCTTACAGACATTTTCATATACTGTCTCAAAGGTTTAACTATTTATAACTGGTTCTTAAGTTTACAAGTATAATTTGCACAGTCTGCATAAGAATAAATGTGAATTTTATTGAGCTGGAGGGTTAATATTGAGAGAGCCGGCATCCTTATTTATTGAGTCTTTAACATATTACGACAAGAAAATGGTATTGATGTTGCCAGTAAAATTATATGCTTCTCCACATTTTAAAAGTGATTATTACCATTTCAGAGAAGGAAACTGACTTTCGTAAGTTGGTGCTGTATCTAACATCATGATCAAACACTCCTTCCTATTGGTTTGACCAGCTCTCTGGAGAATCGTGTAGGTTTTCTGTGCATTATCACATCATCGATATGACAATTTTCCCTCTGTTCAATTCATAAAACTTGTATTTCCATTTCTAAACAGCGGAATACAGAGTAGAGGTGATGACAGAAGGAATCGGGATTTTCCACTTCCTAAGTATCCTATGTACATTATTTACTACAGGTACTCCTAGTGTCCTTTCCCGTGTTAGGAAAGCTACTTTGAATTACAGTTTCCTGCGAGGATCTGTTCATGAACATCTGTGGAATTTTATTGACTTTTGTTTGGCATTTATTTATTACAGCATCAATTCAGATGACCATTTATTAATGTGGGAGAACTATATAAAATGTTCCAACATTGAGGATGCTTTCCTACAGTGAACCCCCATTGACCCTGATGCATATTTTATGCAAACTTTTTTGGGTGTGCATGTGTGTGTGTGTGTGTGTGTGTGTGTGTGTGTGTTAATTGTCCCTGTCTGCTGATAAGGGAGACTGGTCTGGAATAAACTATTCAGCTGTACTTCTTCTGAGTGATCCTGAATTTCACAAACTGTATCTCAACCCAGCACTGCGAACTGTCACAACACATAGCTGGGCAGATATTAAAATGTAATTCTAAGCTGGTGTCAGAATAATTAAATATCTTTGATGCTTGATACATTTTCAAAATCAATGGACTCATGATTACGGTCATTATTACTGAATTAATGTGTACATTTTGTAAAATAATTCATTTTGAAAGCAAACATTTAACAGTGCAGGTGGGTTCTCTTCAATTATACCTCAAAGAAGCCTTTATATCACCTGTTTAAAGAGTCACCACATGGGGTGCCTGCATGGCTCAGTCGGTGAAGTGTCCAACTTCAGCTCGGGTCATGATCTCGCGGTTTGTGAGTTTGAGCACCGTGTTGGGTGATGTGCTGACGGCTCAGGGCCTGGAGCCTGCTTCGGATTCTGTGTCTCCCTTCCTCTCTCTGCCCCTCCGCAACTTATGCTCTTTCTCTCTCAAAAATAAACATTAAAGAATCACTACATATGGAGGCTGTTGATCTACGTTCAGCTAAACTTACAAGATTTTCTACTGAAAAAAACCCTACATATTGCTGCTTTACATTACCTTATTTCAGTGATTATTACCTCTGGAAGAGTTAACAGGTGCTGTTCTAATTATTACACAGTTAAATCCAGGGATGGGTCAATCAGTGAAGGTGAAAAAGGAGTTGATGTTTTAGTGATTCGGGCAGTTTTAGCACAGAATCCAGAATCCAGACTACAATCTTCTTGAACTGAACTGAAAAGTTCTTATGTATAATTTGATACTGAACTCTGGGCCTTTCCCAATTACGGAGGCCCCATGATTGTATGTTACAAATTACACCCCAGAGAGCTAACACTGTCTTATTTCCATCAGCCAGAAGTATATACAAAGACTAATGAAGAGCTCTGTGTAACAGCTTTACATGGAGAGAAAAGGGACATTCTTCCCACACTGAAGGTTCTGGCGACCAACTAATTGTTAGGAATCAGTGCTCGTCCAGAGTAAAGGAGGTCTTTTAATTAAAGAAATGGGTAATACTGGAGAGAAATGCATAGAGGTGTAGAGAAAATAATATTAAAATCTAGCTGTAAATTGCAGAATTAACTGATGACACATGCTTCATCATCCATGTAAAAGCTGGAAAACACTGATGAATGTAACATACATTTGTGTCTTTGTGTCAGATGTTTAACGGGTTTGAAATGTGTTCTTGTTTTCAACCGCTAAACGAGTTTTCATGGTAAAACCAAACCTGAAACATTAGCCCTACGAAAGAGCCCAACAGGAAACCACGGGGTAAGCAGTCTGCAGTCCTTCCTATCACCCCTAAGATTTTAACTTAGAAAAGGTAAACATCACCGAGTCTCTGCTTCCTCAATCCTCAAGTGAACAAAATTACCAAGCACATGGAGTCTTTTTTTAAGACTGAAAAAAATCTAAATGTTCTTTGTAAATGGATATGAATTAGGAATTTCACTCTGGATAGATTCTCAGGTAGTTTACTACTTAAGCAGCATGAACCTTAGAGGAGGAATAAATGTCGAAACAAGTATTTCCAACAGGAGTGAATTTACGCAATTGGGAAAAGTGCACAGCGGACTCCGTCGACCCTTGAACAACACAGGTGCCCTTAGACATGGATGTTTTCAATAAATGGAGTACCGCACACGTATTTTCTCCCATCTCTTTAACATCCTTTCCCCAGGTTAAGAGGACAGTATATAATCCATATGATACAACATGTGTTAATCAAATACTACCAGGAAGACTTCCAGTAGGCAAGAGACAATTAAAAGTTCTGTGTACGTGTTTTATATGTACAGTATGCATAAAACTCTCCATATAGAAGTATATAGTTGGCGGGCGCCTGGGTGGCTCAGTGGGTTGAGCGTCCGACTTCAGCTCAGGTCGTGATCTCACGGTTCGTGGGTTCGAGCCCCGCGTCGGGCTCTGTGCTGACAGCTCGGAGCCTGGAGCCTGCTTCCGATTCTGTGTCTCCCTGTCTCTCTGCCCCTCCCCCACTTGGGCTCACTCCCTCTCTCTCTCAAATGTTAAAAAAAAAAAAAAAAAAAGCATAGTTGACAGTTATATTAGTCTCAGGTGCACAACATGGTGATTCCACAAATCTGTTCTGCCACATGCACCACACATGTACGTCATTACCATGTCCCCATACGATACTCACTATCTTCCCTCACCTGTACCTTTTATTCTGTGACTTACTGATTCCATAACTGGAAGCTTGTATTGCCTCTCCCTCTGACCTCCTCCCTTCTGGCAATCAGTTCTCTGTAGTTATAGGTCTATCTCTGCTTTTTGTATATACATTTTTTTTTTTTTTTTGGTTTTTAGATTCTACTTATGAGTGAAATTATATGGTATTGTGTCTTTCTCATTCCACTTAGAATTACACCATCTAGGTTCATGCAGGTGATAGCAAGGGGCAAGATCTCCTTTTTTATAGTTGGGTAATGTTCCATTGTGTGTGTGCGTGTTTGTGTATCACACCCTTATCCATTCACCGAAAGATGGACACTTGAATTGCTTCCATAATTTGGCTATTGCAAATATTGCTATAATCAACACAGAAGTGACTGTATCTCTTCAAATTAGTGCTTTTGTGTTCTTTGGGTAAATACCCAACAGTGGAATTACGAGGTTCCTTAACTTTTTGAGGAACCTCCATACTGTTCTCCAGAGCCGGCTACACCAGTTTGCATTCCCACCAACAGTGGGACGGTTCCTTTTTCTCTATATTCTCTCCAACATGTGTTATTTCTTGTGTTTTTGGTTTTAACCATTCTGACAGATGTGACGTGATACCTCTTTGTTGTTTTGATTTGCATTTCCCTGATGATGAGTGACGTTGAGCATGTTTTCAGGTTGGCCACGTGTATATTTTCTTTGGAGAAATGTCTTTTCGGGTCCTCTGCTCATTTTTAATTGGATTTTTTATTTTTTTGGTGTTGAGGGGTAGGAATTTATATATTTTGAATATGAACTCCCTTTCAAATATATAACTTCCAATATCTTCTCCCAAGCCATAGCTTGCCTTTTCAATTTGTTGATGGTTCCCTTTGTTATACAAAATATTTTATTTTGGTGAAGTTCCAATAGTTCATCTTTTTTCTTTTGTTTCCCTTGCCTTAGGGGATGCATCTAGAAAATGTAGCTACAGCCAATGTCAGAGACCTTACTGCCCATGCTCTTTTAGGATTTTTGTGTAAAAAAGAGGTCCCTTTATGCTTTTGAATGTAGCTCTGGTTTTCCCAGCACAACTTGTTGAACGGACTTCTCTGCGCTGTATATTCTTGCCTCCTTTGTCACTGGTTAATGCACCACGTAAGCGTAGGTTTATATCTGGACTCCCAATTCTGTTCCATTGATCTACATGTCTATTATTGTAGTAATACCATTCTGTTCCAAATAGTATAGCTTTCTAGTGTATCTGGAACTCTGGGATCAGCATACCTGCTGCTTTATTCTTTCTCAAGATTACTTTGGTTAATTGGGGTCTTTGTGATTCCATACAAATTTTAGGATTATTCCACTTCTGTGAAAAATGCTGTTGGTTTTGATAGGGAATGCACTGAATCTAGATTGCTCTGGGTAGTACAGACATTTTAATTCTTCCAATCCATGAGCATGGAATGTCTTGGCATTTGTATCATCTTCAATGTCTTTCATCGATGTCTTGCAGACTTCTCAGAGTGCCGGCCTTTGATTAAATTCATTCCTAAGCATTTTATTCTTGTGCAATTGTAAATGGAAATAGGTTCTTAATTTCTCTTTCTGCACCTCATTATTACTATATAAAAACAACCAATTTCTGTATATTTTGTATATCCGGCAACTTTACTGAATTCGTTTTTTGCAATCACTTTTTGGTGGTATCTCTAGGATTTTCTATGGGTAGCATCATGTCATCTATAAGCGGTGACAGTCTAACTGTACCAATTTGGAATTGTTTTCTTGTCTGACTGCTGTGGCCAGGACTTCCAGTACTATATTAAGTAAAAGTGGGCATCCTTGCCTT
Source organism: Panthera onca (assembly GCF_046562875.1). Classification (NCBI taxonomy): domain Eukaryota; kingdom Metazoa; phylum Chordata; class Mammalia; order Carnivora; family Felidae; genus Panthera; species Panthera onca. Next base: position 27,412,573 of record NC_138358.1, on the reverse strand, counting down.
GTTCCTGATCTAAATGAAAAGCTCTAATTTTCACCAGTGAGCATGACATTAGCCTGCCTGATTTGCTCTAAATTAGAGGAGCTGCCTCACATTTGCAGGCCTCATCGATATATTAAAATGCTGACAGTGAACTGTCTTTCCTGTGCAGAATTTGTCATTTTTTCACAGTCCAACAGGCATACAAAGCCATTTTCAAGAGGAGTTTTTGGAAAGAAAAGGAGTAACTAAGACCCGTTTAGGCAAAAACAGGAAGGATACATCTCACACGTCAACATATCCCATTAAATTTTCCAGACACCACACAAAAAGCCTCTACAATCTAGGAATGTTCACACAGCTGTAAGAATATAAAGGCAGCATACATATCTAAAACTCCTGAAACTATTAAACGTTAGTTGTGAATCAGCTGACACGGAGCTTTTGAAGAAGCTCCGTTTGAAGCAAGGAAGTTCAATAGCTAGAATTATAGAAGACGCCAGACACTTCCAGAAGGTGTCAGAAAACCTCAGTACAGCTTTAGCTCTACCGACGGTGTTGACGGTGTTATCCCCACTGTTTAAATACGCTGAGGATCTACATGGACGAGAAATCAGTCTAACAGTGACGGGAGGAGGGAAACACAGGAGTTTCAAATGAGTGATGAAGAACGACTCTTATTCAATCCTCACACATTTACTTTATTTAACATGACGAGTGGGACTTCCGTGCAGGTCTGGACAGGGAAAGATGAGACGGGGTACCCCTACGTCTACCTTCCCAGTCAACATGAAGAGGTGAATGCAAACCAAAATCGGAAACGAGGAATCGTAGAGAATGAGACTGGGTGTGGTCCACAAGAAGATAGATTTTCATATTTCATTAAAATGTATCAGAAGTGTTAAGAGTACCCTGAAGCAAAATTATGAAAATGTCCCCCAAAATGTTTTGGATGTAAGTGCAAATTTCAAGCACATGCTGTTGAAAAAAGAAACCCCCAAACAGCTGTAGTAGAGGCCTTCAACACCCCACTTACAGCAATGGACAGATCTTCTAAGCAGAAAATCAACAAGGAAACAATGGCTCTGAATGACACACTGCACTGGATGAACTTAGCAGATCTATTCACAACACTTCATCCTAAAGAGAAATACACATTCTTCCTGACTGCACATGGAACATCCTCCAGAAGAGACCACACGCTGGGTCTTAAGTGAAGAGATGATCTGAGAGACGGTGCCTACCTGGGGTCTGCCAGGATGGGATGCTTACTTTTTGGTAGTCTCTGGATACCTGGACAGAGAGTAAGGTGTGATGCATTTTCACAGGGCACTGTGCAGAGACATTCAAGTAGAAGCTACTTTACTCCATGATTAGAGTTGTTGCCAAGCTCAAAAGGTTTGGAGATGGCAAGGGCGCAGGAGCAGAAATCTTTAAATAAATGGTGAAAGTTCAATGGTAAAACATCACAGAAAGTAATGACGGGAAGCCTAAAAATATTTCAAATGCATATATCTTTGACTCAATTTTATTGAACCCAAATCAGTAACAATGTGGGTATACGTATGTATGTGTGTACAGAGAAGTACGTATGTCATCTCTAAGTATTTACATGTCTCCTGTCTTTTCTATCATTTGTATCTTCTCTAGCTATCCACCCTTCCATTTATGTACCCTCATCTGCCACATCCATACAAACACACACACACACACACACACACACACACCCCTACCTATCTCAGGGGTAATAAATGTCCAGAGAATGAGAAGTTTCAGGTAACAGAGAAGGCAAAGTTGTTCAAGGTCTTTTTTGTAGAAAGACCCTCCCCAGACGTCCCACTACAGCTCTTTCAATGTAACCAGGTAAGAGTCAGGGAGTACAGAGTGTTTGCTATATAGTTGCTTTCATAAAGAAGTGAAAATGGGTGAGGGGTATATTTGGGACAGGGCTTCCACAGGGCATTCCAAACACACTAGTTTAGCTTATATACTCTTCTATGCATGGTTTCATCCAGTATATTCCCAAGTATTAATATTCGCTTTGGTCGCATTCTTTTTTTCTCATGTTGAGAAGTATAGCCCTATGACTTTATTGGAGGTTCTGGAATATCAATTCAGTAAAGGAAGGATAAAAGGAAGAATTGCATTTTTTCAGCCTAAGTCCAGCCTGCATCTTACAGGACAATTTTCAGTAATTTTACTCATTTTCTGAAAGAAGCATGCGACAAACTACCACACGCCTTGGTTATCCATCCATTATTTCAGGGTATAAATATTGTTCTCCTTTAAAGATAAAATTACCGTAATGCTGAGACATGATGGAAAAACTCAGCTAAAGCCTATTTTCATGAGCAAGGAAAATCAAAACATATGGCCTAAATAATTCATTTTTCTAAAGTAGTTTGATATTTTAGATCAATAATTATGCCAACATCTTGATATATGAAAGCTGAACGTACACTGTGAATTTGATGCATTGTTTGAAAACCCCCATACAAGAACTGTGCCTTGGTCATAGTTCTTTTCTGTATTTTTATTCACGCGAAGATTATTTTCAGATACATCCCAGCCATGTCAATGACCGTCTGTGTACATTTTACACCCAGCTCTTCAAAACTCAAGTGCCCATACTTAAGTGCATCGACAATCACAGGAACAACGACTTCCCTGTATTTTAGGGAGATTTCCCCCCTCCCTAATTTATTTTTGGAGAATTATCTGAATAGCGGAATTATGTAGGAAAATACTGTAGAAAAATAAAACCTAGTACAGCCTCCTGGACACATTATACTGGTGATCATGGATGGATTTAGGTTTGGTGAGGGCTCTGGTAAACATGAATCTGCAGAGAGAGAATATCAGTCACTTTTTCACTTTCACGTCTTGTCTTGAAAAGAGGGTGTCCAAAATCAGTGACCACAATGGTCACCGCAAACATTTCTGTCCTGGTTGTCCCACATGCATATGGTTTAGTGACTCGGCAGTCAATCCTTGAGCAAATGTAGTCTTTACATTGAGATGACTCTGTCCTCAGGATTCCAGCAAAGCACTGGTGGAAATGGGAAATTAGGATAGAGAAGTGGTCTTCAAGTAACATTTTGCTGCTACTGCTATTTTAAACGGGGTTAAGAAGTTTTAAGGTACTATGTATTTAAATATCCTCATCCCCAAAATGGCTGACATATCAAAATACCACAAAATTTCCAGGCAATTCTAGAAATGAACGGTGGTGATTTGTGCCCAAGTTGCGTCGTTATCCTGGAAGAAGAGAGTGACTAACAGATCTTCCACTATTTTGTGTTCTGGAAAAAGGGTTTCTGCACAGAAACATCCTTGTATGACTTATGACTTAAGACTCAGGTTCCCTCTTGTCTACCTAGCATGACAGCTACAAAGAGACCCTCCAAGCTCCCATTCATGGTCTCAAAGGATTAACTGAATTCTTTTGTCCTCGCTCATTAATGAAAACAAAAATTATTGTTAAAACTTTGGCAAAGTCTTTCTACCTCGCACAGCCACGATGCATGGCCCAACATCAGTCAAAGCCAGCATACCTCCTGTCTTTAACTTTGCACCCTGAGAACAGGCTGTTGTTTGTACAAAACCTCCTCTGATCTACTTGTTGGGTCAGCCACCATTTCGTCCCACCTCCCCACAGCATTTCCTCATCCCAATAAAAGCAGAGTTCCTCTCTACCCAGCCTTTGAGGTGCATGCACATGTTGGGATTAGTGTTCTGCCTACTGCCGTCTCTCTCCCCCTATTTCAGTAGAACCCTCTCCCCTTCCAACTGTCCCCCATGAAACATCTCCTTCTCCAGTATGGCTCCCCAGCTCAACTCTCAGCCTAATCCTTTCGTTCATACACCGGTCTTGGGGATGAAGGATTTACAAGACGCCCAGTAGCAGCTTAACAGACCAGTTACAGCTCTGCACCACTGTTTTTCGTTATCACTCTCATCTCGTAATCAACCCATCAGCCCCGTGGCCTACGATGGGCAACCAGGGACCTGGTTTACCCTTGTGCCTGAAGCAACTACACCAACAACAGCAGGCAGAATACACTGAAGGTTGGATTTCAACACCTAACCAGAAAATCGGTTTCCGATTTCTGCAGCCTCTCTGCATTGCAGATAACCTGTAAGAAGGTAAAACTGTTACAGAAAGGGGTGCCTGGGTGGCTCAGTCAGGTAACCCTCTGACTCTTGATTTTGGGTCATGCTGTGACCTCACGATTCAGGAGACTGGGCTCTGCGCTGACACTGCGAAGCCTGCTTGGGACTCTCTCTCTCTCTCTCTCTCTCTCTCTGTCTCTCTCTCTGCCCTTCCCTCACTGATGCTCCCTCTCTCACTCTCTAAATAAACTTAAAAAAAGTTGTTAGAGGGGCACCTGGGTAGCTCAATCAGTTCACCGTCCTACTCTTGGTTTTGGCTCAGGTCATGATCTCACAGTTTGTGGGTTTGAGCCCCACACTGGGCTCTATGCTGACAGTGCGGAGCCTGCTTGGGATTGCTCTCTCCTTCTCTCTCATCCCCTACCCTGTGCTCACTCTCTCAAAAGCAAACATTAAAAAAATTGTCAGCGAAAAATCCCATGATCAGAAAACAGTAAATATCATGGTTTTAAGGTAAAAGCAAAAGTTGTTGAAAAAAAAAAATTTTAAAAAAAAAGGTAAAAGCAAAAGAGATGAAAATATTATCTTACTTTAAAAAGATGACAAGGTGGGAGAGACCCAAAGGGAGACCACATGTAGGATTCACTTTGTGATGACATATGAAGAAGTAAACAACACTCACAGCTGGAGAAAAGGAGATGAATTTTCCCAAGCATGGATACATTATTTTCTAGGAAAAAGAAAGGCTCAACCTGCATTAAACACATGTTTATGGACAAATATCGCACTTCTTCATTTATATATAAATTATGTAATCTTGGGGCGCCTGGGTGGCGCAGTCGGTTAAGCGTCCGACTTCAGCCAGGTCACGATCTCGCGGTCCGTGAGTTCGAGCCCCGCGTCAGGCTCCGGGCTGATGGCTCGGAGCCTGGAGCCTGTTTCCGATTCTGTGTCTCCCTCTCTCTCTGCCCCTCCCCCGTTCATGCTCTGTCTCTCTCTGTCCCCAAAAAATAAATAAAAAACGTTGAAAAAAAATAAAAATAAAAAAAAAAAATAAATTACGTAATCTTAACATTTAACAGTAAACATACTTTAATATACGTATTTGGGCAGATATGTGGTATATGTTTTGATAATTTATGTATTTATTTTATTTTTTAATATGAAATTTATTGTCAAATTGGCTTCCATACAACACCCAGTGCTCATCCCAACAGGTGCCCTCCTCAATACCCATCACCCACCCTCTCCTCCCCACCCCCCCCCCCCTCCACATCAACCCTCAGTTTGTTCTCAGTTTTTAAGAGTTTCCTATGCTTTGGCTCTCTATTTATAAGTATACATGTTAAGTTTAAGTGGAAGTTTAAATATATAAACCTCTTTCAGTCTGGTGAGCCTAGTGGCAACCATCCCTTTATAAATTATTTCATTAAAACAAAGACAAACCGGGGTGCCTGCGTGGCTCAGTCAGTTCAGCATCTGACTCTTGGTTTCTGCTCAGGTCACGATCTCACGGTTCATGGATTTGAGCCCCACACCAGACTCTGTGCTGACAGCATGGAGCCTGCTTTGGATTCTGTCTCCCTCTCTCTCTGCCCCTACCCTGCTCTCTCTTTCTCTCAAAAATAAATAAAACACAGAGAAACCAAGCCGAATATTTGTGAAAAATACTACAGCCATCCAAGAGAAAAGGCAAAATAATGTACAATTGATGAAAACGTCCTTCAAAGATGCCCTGAGGTTTGAATTCACCGAAATAACTAAATTCAAACCACTTTTGAACATCACTTTCAAAACTGCACGCACACACGATGCACATTCCCGTAATTTGAGGATGGGAGAAGAGACAGTGGGAGAGGTTTTAAAGCTCCATTTTTTTGTTCTACACCAGCGGAAAAATAATCCACTAGCGTACGACAGAGTCTAAGTTTGGGAAAGTAACCAATGGTACTTCGACCTCAAGTAATGTCTGCCAGTGTGATTTCCATCAGTGTGTAGGACGACCCCATGATGTGCTCATGAAACACACGTGTCAAAGCCCTGTCCTCAGAGTCTGAATAGCTCGTCTGCGGGCAGGGAAAGGACAGAGTTCCAGCACCCCCAGTGGTTTTAAGGGAAGCGGTCCTTTGCCTCTTTTCGAAATATACTTCAGCACAGGAGCCAAATACTGACAATGACGTTTCAATTACAAAAAAAAAAAAAAAAAAAATGCATATACCCTACCACCACTCCCGCACCAAAAAAGGCTCTCAAAGAAAGCTGGCAACTGAGGGAATAAAGTAGGTGCTACCCACTCAAAGACGCTTATAACGGAAAGACTGTTAAGATTTAAAGTATCCCAAGACTGTGTGAAAATCTGACAGGTAACAACGGACCAAGTTTAGACTCGGACGGAGAGACTCAACACACACCTGGAAGTCCAGTCAGACTTGGCAATTAAAGGGCAAAGCCTTTGTGAAAATATAAACAAAATCAGAGCTGGGAAGAGCAGTGAGATTCGGACCCAAGACAAACTTCACTGACAACTGTAACGTGCAAAACCATCAGGGCATCAAAAACACCACAGTACACACAGCAAACCTCCCAGGGGAATCCATCCTGGTTCGTCATCTCATTATTGTGATCATAGGTCCCTGTCTCTTCAAACACACACTCTGTCTCTTCCTGTAACAGAGCAATTTGCTGAGCTCTTTATTTATGCTTCTATGTGTTACCAGTAGGACTCCAGTCTTGCTCTCTGGTTTCTAGAATGTTCACGCTGCCCTCTCTGCTCCCCAGCAGGACTCCCGACTCCCAAAGGCAGAACTCACAAAGGCAAAAGCAGGCTTGGTGAATGGCCCATGGAAAGTGGCCAATCTCATGCACAAAAGGGATGAGAAAGGGTGTGGAGCTCAGGCTATAAGAAATGGGAGCCAACTCCACAGAGTGGTTCCCTAGCCATGAGCTTAGGACATGCAGTGAATCCAAGATTACACCTGGTTCCGTTACAGTATGAGTGACGGAGCAAAGATCCCTTTCTCCATGCCTGACGCAGACACAGCATCGGGAGAAACCCAGGGATGCTGGAAAAACCAAGAGTCTAGGAGTTGCAAAGACGGACTTGCAAGATCTACCATCTTGGAACATCCAGATGCACACAACACGTAATAATCAGCGTGTAAACTGGTTCCCTTTACAATGTGGGATGGAGATATTAGGGAGAAGGTATTTTCTTTCCTCACGATTGCCTGATTATACCTTTCTATTTTTTAAATTTATGTGAAATGTTTACTTTTGAGAGCGAGAGGTAGATAGAGGATCCAGAGCAGGCTCCACGTTGACAGCACAGAGCCCAGCGTGGGGCTCGAACTCACGAAATGTGCGATCCTGACCTGTGCCGAAGTCAGACGCTGAACCAACTGAGCCACCCAGGCACCCCTTATACCTTTTTAAAATTATCATGAGTATAATTTTAAAATTTTTCAATCATTTAAATAAAAAAAGAAATTATTTACAGGCTCTACATTTTATTTAAAACATTCTACAATTTTATATGTATGTAATATATTTACTATTTTTTTCAACATATGAAATTTACTGTCAAATTGGTTTCCATACAACACCCAGTGCTCATCCCAAAAGGTACCCTCCTCAATACCCATCACCCACCCACCCCTCCCTCCCACCCCCCATCAACCCTCAGTTTGTTCTCAGTTTTTAAGAATTTCTTATGCTTTGGCTTTCTCCCACTCTAGCCTCCTTTTTTTCCCCTTCCCCTCCCCCATGGGTTTCTGTTAAGTTTCTAGGATCCACATAAGAGTGAAACCATATGGTATCTGTCTTTCTCTGTATGGCTTATTTCACTTAGCATCACACTCTCCAGTTCCACCCACGTTGCTACAAAGGGCCATATTTCATTCTTTCTCATTGCCATGTAGTACTCTATTGTGTATATAAACCACAATTTGTCCATTCATCAGTTGATGGACATTTAGGCTCTTTCCATAATTTGGCTATTGTTTAGAGTGCTGCATATATTTACTATTAATGCAGTATTCAATAAATTAGTTTACAGATTCATAAAATAAATAAATAAAAATAAAATAAAATAGTCAAGGATTTAAAGTAGATTATATTCATCATTGGGTGAGAATACACATTCTCATATACTGCTAGTAGGACATGAACATGGTAAAAACCTTCTGAAAAGGTAATACATAACATGGTCTTAAATACAGATAATGCTTTTTTCACACTAAAAATAAATAAACAAATGCACATTCTATGTCATTTATATACCAGACTATGACTTGCAGCACAAAACCCACAATGAAATTGTTGAGAATATACTTTACTTTCTGAAACCATTGAGAAGTCAGCAGGTTGTAACCTTCTCTCTCAGAAGTAGGCTTGTTTTTTGTTTTTTGGGTTTTTTTAAACCCAAAGTAACTGTCCTTGAAGTAGTTCATTCTGAACATGATAAATGTTGTTGTTCAAGAGAGGCCAAGGAGGTGAGCAAATCTAAAGAAAACAGTTAAGCAGGTGCCGGCTCTCACGGAGGTACAAAGGCTAAATTCTCTACATTCTTCAGCGTGAACTCCCCGAGAGGGCACAAACTCTCCATTTTTTGCTACATATCCTCCTGACATCTGCGGTCTGGGATAGAAACACTGATTAAGAAGTGGCCTCTGAAAAAGTTCCAGGAATATATAGTATACAGCATAGTAACTATAGTGAATACCGTACATTTGATAGTTGCTAAGTGTTTAAGGTTGTCATCACACAAAATTTTTGCAACCAGGTATTATGACAGGTGTTACCTAGGCTTAGTACGACCGTTTTGCAATATGGACCAGTGCTGAGCTATGTTGTAGCCCGGAAACTAAAGTTATAGGTCAATAAAGGTGAATCTACTCATGAATAGGGTCTTGGGAAACAGAGAACCAGAAAGGCTGAGGGGCAGGGGAACAGCTTTGTTAGACTGAGCACAGAAGTCATTAAGCACAGGAATGAACCTAAACCCTGCTTACAGCACGAACCCATTTTATTGTCTCCATTTTTCACATAAGAATGGGGAAACCTGACCATCTTTTGGATACTTGCTTAGGTCTTTAAAAATGGTAGGACTGAACCTGTGTGGTAGACAGAATGGTTCTCATCTCCCTTCCAAAGATGTCCACAGGCTACTCCCTAGAACCTGTGAATCCCTCCCCTTGAATGACATAATGGATTTCGCACCTGTGATTAAGGGTCTTGAAATGACTAGACTATCTTGGGTCATCCAGGTGGACCCAGTGTAATCACAAGGGTCCTCTACCGTCGAAGAGGGAGACTGATGAGTTAGAACCACAGGTATGGATGGATTTGTGGGAAACCCCTGACCAGCCTTTGCTGGCTTCACAGACTGAAGGTGTTGTGCACCAAGGGACACTTTGCATGCAGTCCAAAGAGACCATGTCAGATTTCTGACCAGCAGAGGAGTAAGAAAATAGATCTGTGTTGTTCTAAGCCACTAGGATTGTGGTATAGGCATGCCTTGGAGATCCTGTGGGCTTGGTTCCAGACCAGCAAAATAAAGCCAATACTGCAATAAAGCCAGTCAAATTTTTTGGGTGTCCCAGTACATAACCTTGTTGGGGCACCTGCGTGGCTCAATTTACCATCCAACTCTTGGTTTCGGCTCAGGTCATGAACTTAACAGTTCGTGAGTTCGAGCCACACGTTGGGCTCTGTGCCGACAGTATGGAGCCTGCTTGGGATTCCCTGTCTCCCTCTGTCTCTTTTTCTCCTCCACTTGGTCTCTATTTCTCAAAATAAATTAAAAAAATAAACTTTAAAAAAGGCTGTGCTAACACTATACTGCAGTCTGTTAAGCGCGCAATAACATTGTCTAAAAAGTACTAAACATTATCTGAGTTTTCACCGTGTCATAATGGCAACAGATCACCGAGACAGAAACAGGAGACTGAAATATCGTGAGAATGACCCAAATGCGACACTGGGGTGTGAAGTAAGCACACACTGATGGAAAAATGGCACCGAAACCTCTTGAAACAGGATTCTTGAAAATGTTGTTTGTAAAATAAATAAGTGAAAGAAAAGGCAGTCTCCGTGAAGTGCAATAAAGCCAAAAACAAAACAAGGTATGCCTGTTACAGCAGCCATCAGAAACTAACACAACCAGAAAAAGAGATTCAAATCCCATGTAAGTGTCAGATTAGATAGGTGTGCCCAGTAGACTTTTGTCCAGGGGTCAGTGGGTGGGATCACACGATGGCTGAAGAGCCCTGTGTGTCTGGATAGGGAGGCAACTCGAGGTTGTTGTGTTTTTATTTTTTTAATTTTTTTTAATGTTTATTTATTTTTGAAACAGAGCACAAGCAGGTGAGGGGCAGAGGGAGGGAGACCCAGAATTCAAACAAACAAACAAAAAAAAGCAGGATCCAGGTTCTGAGCTGTCAGCACAGGGCCCACCATGGGGCTCGAACTCACAAACCATGAGATCATGACGCGAGGCAAAGTCGGATGCTTAATGGACTGAGCCCCCAGGCGTCCCTCTCACAGTCATTTTGTATGACACAATCGAGAGCCTCCCAGTAAGCCCAGAGAAAAGAGCAGTCCTCATCTTCAGTCCTGGAATCCACAGAAACCTACAATGTCCTGAATGAGGATTCTTCCACATTGGGAATGTTGATGAAGGAATCTAAAACCAGGGCTGAGGCAGAGCAGGAAAACCTCATGTGTTGAGAACGAAGTCCCTGCGCTGTTAGCTACCCTCATTCCATCCCTGGGAATTCGGTGGGTCTTTACCGGGAAATCAGTGAGAAGATACGAAAGGAATGGAGGTCCTGCAGACGATGGGATGGTGTTTGGACGTACAGGAGGGAGTCCTCAAGTCACGGCAAGACCCAGAGGAACCCTAAATGCACACGGTAAGTGAGAGAAAGCAGGGTGCAAACACGAGATGGTGTGTCTGTTCTGGAATCAGCCCAGCGGCACACACGGGAAACCAGGGTTTAAGGATGAGGGAGCCTTCAGTAGGGGAGCACAGGGAATATGCTTAGGGCGGGGCAAGCATTCCGTAGGACGCTCTTATGGTAGGTATGCAACTCTATATGGTGGTTAAAAATCACAGAACTTCACAGCTGGAAGACTGAACAGAATGTATGAAAATCAAGACAACAATACGCGGTTAGGGGATGTCAGGATAAAAGGCATCCCACGAGAGAAGAAGGCAAGGCTGTGCGATCGTGTGAAACCGACTTTCAGGAGGGAGTGACGTGGGGCAGTGTGGAGCTAAGGGGACTCTACCTATTTGTGGATCTGTAAGAGTAACGACCAAGGCATCGGACATAAGCCCTGTGCTCCAGTGGATAAGATGCTTCCCATGCGGTTTGGGGTAGCAGTTCTGAACCGTAGGCACATTTAGTGGAACTGATCATTTTCAGCAACTAGACAGCAGAGGGTCGACGGGGGCCAGTTTTCCAGGGTGAGCACATAAGCCACGGAGGACGCTAGAATGATCCAGATGGCAAATGGATTGCGGCCAGGGACGACACTAGGACCTCACATATCCCGTCGTACAGATACAGAATGAAATGTGGGGCGCCTGGGTGGCTCAGTGGGTTGAGTGTCTGACTCTTGATTTTGGCTCAGGGCATGATCTCACGGTTCGTGGGGTGGAGCCCCATGTCTGGCTCTGTGCTGACAGCACAGAGCCTGCTTGGGATTCGCTCGCTCTCTCTCTCTCTCTCTCTCTCTCTCTGCCCCTCCCCAACTCACACTCTCTCAGAAAATAAATATTTAAAAAAGCACGTGAGTTGGTGTTCACCCACCTCTCCCTGCTCTTTTGGCTGAGAGGATCCTGAAGACACAAGGCCCCGGGAGCCACAAACACTTGGTTTTGACACCACACTGCTCACGAAGAGGAAGGACCAGGGGCCCTGGGAGAAATGGCTGGTTTTAGGACCGGGACAGAACATACACGGGATGGGTCTGGACCAACACGCAGTGCCAGAAATTCAGCAAGGGCGCACGCGAACGCGATGACGGTCACGAGACAAGTGGCACCAGCAGTCAGGGAAGTATTCCGGAACGATCACGTTGCTGGCAGGCACATCCCATTGCCCAGAAATCGCATCCCTTAAGCGTAACCGTTACACAAATTCACGGGGAGGATTTGGGGACGGTCGTCCTTGTACTGTCGTTCTTGGGAGAAAATGTTGCAAAAGCAATCTTTTTTTTTTAATTTTTTTTTAATTTTTTTTTTAACGTTTATTTATTTTTAAGACAGAGAGAGACAGAGCATGAACAGGGGAGGGGCAGAGAGAGAGGGAGACACAGAATCCAAAGCAGGCTCCAGGCTCTGAGCTGTCAGCACAGAGCCCGACGCGGGCCTCGAAGTAACGAACTAACGAACCGCGAGATCATGACCTGAGCCGAAGTCGGACACAACCAACTGAGCCTCCCAGGTGCCCCTATAATTTGTTTCTTAAATGCTTTGAAGATATGTAACAAAGTGTCTCATTATCTAGCTGCTGGCCAGACGCATTTTTTTATGTGGTTAAGGTATTTTGGATATTAAGAATTTCAACGGTGGCGCCCAGGTGGGTGGGTGAATGGAGTGTCCGACTTGATTTCAGCTCAGGTCACCATCTCATGGTTCACGAGACTGAGCCCCAAGTCACGGTCTGCAGTGACAGTGTGAAGCCTGCTGGGGATTTTGTATCTGATGCTGTCCCCCATGATCCTGGGAGTCCGGAAAGGCTTGCTGGATAAGCCCACGCTAAATCATCTTTGTTTGATTTTTTTTTTTTTACATTTATTTATTTTTGAGAAACAGAGTGAGACCAAGCGTGAGCGGGGGAGGGGCAGAGAGAGAAGGAGAGACAGAATCTAAAGCAGGCTCCAGGCTCTGAGCAAGCAGTCAGCACAGAGCCTGATGCGGGGCTCGAACCCACAAACTGTGAGATCATGACCTGAGCCGAAGTCGGACGCTCAGCCACCCAGGTGCCCCTCATTTTTTTTTTTTTTTTTTTTTTTTTTAACAATGTAAGAGTCTCATTCTTCTTCAGCTAAAGATTTTCTACAAGAGTTTATGGGAAAATCTAAAAGAAATTAGGGAAAAGTTTTATCAGGTTTAAAAATAGTATAGAAGGTACTATAAAAACTGTTGTTGAGGGCGGAAGGAGGTCAGGAGGTTAGAAAGACAGTAGTCGTGTTTTACCAGGTCACACAATTTATCAATCCCAGGGACTAATGCATTCTCCTCACACAGAATAGAAGCAATCTGTCCAAATGGAGAACAGAACGTATTTTCTCGCTATGTTTAAATACTCCGGCTTCAGACCCTGGATGATTTCAAAGGATAAACGTCCGATAGACAGCACGGCTGTCTTCCCATGGATAAACTCAAACGGGCACACCTCCTCTTATGGTGCTTCGCATAGAGTGTTTCTTCTCTGGTTTACCCATGGCACGTTTATGGTAACCCCGCACCCAATAAGTCCATTGGTGCCATTTTCTGACACCCAGTGCTGACTCCTGTCACATTTTGGCAACTCTCACAGTATTTAACACTTTCTCATTATATATCTGTCATGGTAATTCACGTGATCACTTGCTAAAACCTCGGATAATGCTTAGCATTGTTTAGCAATGGAGACACATACATTTTTTATACATTTTTATATTGCTACTGCACATTTAATGAGCTACAGTATAGGAGACACATAGCTTATATGCACTGGGAAAGCCAACATTGCTCTGACCTGCTTTTGTGCGGTATTTGCTTTCTTGTCTGCAACTGAACCCACATGCCTGTGTGAATGAATGCAGGAGACAATGATCACACACTGCTTCATCACCAAAACCACTCCTCTGGAACTGATCTATTAAAGGAAGGCTGGGATCTTTTCTTCACAAGTGGAAAAGAGCTCCCAAGAAGTCCTCCTTTTTATAAACCCTGGTTTTTGCAGTCAGTTTTACTCCGTGACAGGAGGTCACTAAAAACAGAATCCGTGTTCAAACCTAGCATAAACACCCCAAGTCTCAGTTTCCTCGTCTATGCAATGGGGTAACAATGACACCCCGTGGTTTGGGTTGATGTGAGAAACGGACGAGAAGACTTACAGAATGCTCGGAATTCACCAAGACGCCAAAGGAAGCCATACATTAATTTTTCACCATTAATATTGGTTTGTGGCCTGGTGACATTCTCTCGAGTGCTGGATTTTCTGTTTCTCTGCTTCTACAGGTGGAATGCAGCATTTTTGTCGGCATCAAGGGTCAGAGTCCCTGGCGAATCAGTTTCTGTGCCTACGGTGAACCCCAGGGCAGAGGACAGGAAGTGACTCATGCTTGGAGCTGACCAGGCTTTGGGAGCATGCTGTGTAGGTACCTACGTCCCTGTCATTCGGCACACTTACCCCTGATATGAAGTCATAACTTTCATTATGGATTAACTGTCCTAAAAGCGTTTAATAAAACCAACACACGAGGAAGTCATGAGAGTGTCTGGGAAAAATCCAATAATACCGCCAATACCTAATGAAGGGTTCAGTGCGCGGACAGCCCAACGCTGTTAATAAACCAATCGGACAATTTCAGACCGTCATGAGAAAATTGCTGGACCTCCCTTACGGTGTGAGTCGCCTGTAAATGAACGTATCGACGATCCCGACAAAATGAAAACCAAGCCAGCGATGTATTATTCTGTTCGAAATACCCATTGGTATGTGTGTGCAGAGATACTTGTGTGCACGTAGTTTTCTACGTTTGCCCTGATGAAACCAGAATGTCAAGCACACATTCGTCTGTCAAACTGGGGTACTTTCATAAAGGAAAACTGTATCTTACAGACCCGCGGGACAAACCTGGTTCCATTATCTCACTAACACTTGGTAATTTATTGTGATGGCAGGGACAGTAATAAAACCGTGTCGTGCCACGGAAAAGTGGAAAAGTCAATCTATAGATATAGATATAGATATATAGATATAGATATAAATATAGATATAGATATATATCTATATATATATATATACGGTTACGCTGATGGCACAAAAATATTTGACTATTTCAAAAGGAGTTAGACTATTTTGACAGTGGGAGGAGTTGATCTGAAGACCACAGGAACTTGCAATAAAATCAAGATGTATAATAACCATCTTTAGAAACACGAAAACTAGAACACACGTGTGAGGTTTTACTACAGAGCTAATTTAGCAAAACATAAAGCCTCCCCCAAGTATAGGCTGCATAAATCAAGAGAGAGAGTCTGCAGACGATCCTTCCCGTTTCCGCCCTGGGTCTAATGCACAGAAGTATAGTTACAGGCTGCAAATAATGACATGAGAATTGAAACATTCTCAGACAATGAGAAAACAGTATGGTCGGGAGAATCTGCAAAGTGAGGTACTCAGTGAGAGCTGGCTATTTATTCCATTTTCTCTGCTTTAACGTAATTTTTGTTGTCTTCTGAGAAGGTGGAGAATGTTGCAAATCTAAATGTAAATTACATCATCAATTGTAAATCATAAGTAAATATAAGTTATATCTATGCGTGTGCCCCTATACCTACGCCATGTATGGATGGATATGTGCATGCATATGGCATTTGATATTTCCTCTTTTCCTTCCTTTTTGGTTGGTAATAAAAATGGTAATGACACCATCTGTAAAATCAGTCTCTCTCTCTGATTTGTATTACCATAAACTCTTGACTTCCAATGCGAGACCTTGTTTTCATGGCCATCAAAGTGATTTACACAAGGATAGCACCGGGTGTAGACCCTTTGGGGCAAATGGATACATGTGACTTTGTCTCATGAGTTTTACATTTACATTCGAGGGCGGCCGCCTGCGGCATTTTTGGGAGACTGCTCCCAGCATCATCAGCTCCTGGTGCCAGGTGGAAATTCACTTCTTTGTTCTATTTCTGGGGGAGCATTGTTCCAGACAGTTTTGTAGCACAAAGAGCTGATCCTGTGCGGTGCTTGTATCTCCAAAGTGTCTGCATTTCTATCCATCTTGGTCTCCAGTTCAATGGAGAAAATCAGGAAATGGGCTTAAGGAGTGCCAAGTTCCGTGCAGTATGGGATTGAGTTTTTCCTTCCACGTGTACATAAGCAGGGACACAACACATTTCTTGGCACTGGATACCTCGCATTCTTGATGTAGAGAACATCTTCTGCTTTGACTTCTTTCTCTGTGTTGTATCTACTCATATTTCAAAGTAAACTAGACAGTTTCTGACAGATAACAAAAGAAGTGTGTTGACATGGGTTATTGAAGGGTTGTGAATCCTAACATTAAACAGGAAGAAATCTGAAGTAAACAGAAATCTGGCAATTCTTTCACGGCAAGAATCCTGACGGAGGTACGGTCTCCCAGGCGGGCAGGTCCGAGAACCGAGGCGGAACAAGCCACTGGGGAAACCCTTCGGGCAGCGGGTAAAGCTGGGAGATCCCGCTGGCCCCTTAGCTAATTCTTGAAGGTCATTAATGAATGGACTTTGAATTCACTTGTCTCCCTTATCAGTTGTGGCCCAAAGCTTCCCATCGCTGTGTGTATGTGGTAACAGCACTGCACGCCGTCCCCGAAGCAGCCCACAGGACCCCAGTGTGGGCTCACCTGCCCCCTGTCCTCAACTTCTGAAATGATTCTAGGACCTGACCAGACTCTGGGATCTTCTGGTGGCTTCCTGCTCTCCCCTGAGAACTTCAGTTCCTCTGCAAATTCTGAAGACCTTCCCAGAGGACGGCATCCTTTTCCTTCTCATAGAATCCCAATTAATCCTATCGCTCTCTTTCCCTGACCCCCAAATCGGACCCTCGTTCCCTCAACACCATCCCTCCCGCTTTACTGTCATGATGTCAGATTCCGCTGCTGAGCTAACCCTCCATAATCACACACACACACACACACACACACACACCCACACACACACACACCTGATCTTGCCCTTGCCCCGCAGTTCTCGGAAACCTTACCGCCACTGATTTGTGTCCCTCCCTGCTAATTCCCAACAGGTTATTTGCAACACGCAATAGCCCTGCACCAGCTCAGTGAGCCCCTCTTCTGATCTTTGACCTCAAGCGTCCTGCTTGCCCCCTTAAGCCCCACGGCATCATGCCCTCGTCACGCTTACGTTTCCTTCCTGAATCTCTGGCCCTCTGTCCGTCCCGTACCGGCTGGAACATGCACACCTTGGGTTCGATCCAGGAACTGCAGAAGGGGAATGCCCACCCCCACCGCTCGTGCAGAACGAGAATGCCCACCCCCACCACTCGGACACTCCGTGTTGTGCTGGTCAGCTCCAAGTGGGGCTCTGGGCACAGCCCTAGGACCCTGCGACAGGCTGTTAACCCCTCACCCCCTTGGAGACCGATGCGGTGGTCTCCTCCCAGAGAACCCCAGCACTCTGAACCGCGTCCACATCCAGCGACCTGGCCTCTTCTGCAGCCACGTTGCACGTCCCACGTTCGGCCTCGTGGTCTGCTAATGCCGCTGGGGGACGGCAGCCTGCGTTCCAAACGTGCTCCCTCCGTCGCACACGGCTCTCAAGGACACCAGCACTGGACCGACCACCCACTGCATTCTCCCCATCCAGAAAACAACTGGCCGTTTTCCCACCTTAAACAAAACAAAACTCTGCAGACCCACTTCCCAAAAAGGCTGCTGCCCATTCCTTTCTGCTCCCATGTGCGGCGAAACTCCCAACACAAGGCCCCGGGTCATCAGGCCCTTCCCCTCCCGCCAGCTCTCTCTCCCCTGAGGACCCTGCAGGCAAGGTCCTGCTGCGTCCCCGCTCCAGACGGTGATTAGGTCATGGTCACTAGTAGCTTCCGGGGCTGAGTGCAGTTTTCAATTCTCAGCATCCACCTCACAAGATGCAGCGTCGTTTGTGAGTGTGCCTTCAGGACAACAGCTCCTTTGTCTCATTGTCGTGGCGGCTGTTGATGCGTTTCCTTCTGCCCGGCCTCCCATGCCCCTGGCTTCTTCTCGTATTCCTTTATCACCTCTGCCTCTCTTTCCCCGACCTCTAACGTTGTCAGGTTCTGGGGCTCCGTCCTGGGGCTCCCCAGCCTTTTGCTGGCAATCACTCCTTTGGTGATCTCACCCAGTCCCATGCCGCAGATTCCCTTTGTGATGTCTCTGCTACAAACCTCTCTTCCAAAGCTCAGTGCCCCCCTAACCCAGGAAGAGTATTAAAGACTGTTCCATTTCGTGGTTCCTACCTCGGAAAAAATGTGCACAGCTGCATTTTCACTGGTTGCCAGTTAAAATACTTTCCAAATTCTGTGTTTCCTTATTCTTTGGTAAGTGGGTGCACGCAACTTTCATTTGTCGAGTCCAAATAGGCAAGATTTTCTAGATGCATCTGTGGTGCGCATTCAGAGACAGAAACTCGGCGTGATTGTACTCCTTTGAAAGGGACTGAAACGTGCTTTACAGCTCAGCGTATGGTTCTACCCTGCTGCATATCTGATGTGTCCTTGTAAACGATGTGTATTCTGAAATTGCAGAGGTGAGGCTTTCTAAATGACAATTAAGTCTGCTCATCCTTTATGCAGAGAGCTTTGTTAAAACCCCCCACTGCGATCAGGCATTTCTCTCTTCCTTCTGTGAGCTCCCACAGCCGAATACCCAAAGCACACTTGTTAATTCAGAACTGGCCTAACCTCTCCTGTAGGGTACCAGACAGGGCTGCTGATTCGGATTCTGTGAAAGAAGGGCAGTGGGGTGGCCGGATGGCTCAGGGAGGTTGATCGTCTGCCTCAATTTCGGCTCCGGTCATGATGTCACAGTGCGTGGGTCTGAGCCCCGCATCGGGCTCTATGCTAACAGCACGGAGTCTGCTTGGATTCTGTCGCTCGCTCGCTCGCTCTCTCTCACTCTCTCTCACTCTCTCTCTCTGCTCCACTCCGGCTCATGCTCTTGATCTCAAAATAAATAAATGTAAAAAAAAAAAAAAAAAAATGAGTTAGTTTCTGTTATCTTCCAAATGGGACCACACAACCTCTGTCTCGTCCAGGTAAGTGAAATTTCCCCAGGAATCTACCTGCAAAGATTCTGAAGCTGAGCCAATGTCCCTTGAAATTCTTCCCACAGCTGGTGCTCCAGATGTACAACCTTGGTTTTGCTCCTATTGTGTTTCCATGAGACGCGTTTCTGCAATCTTTCACTACTATTCCCTGGCTGAGAGGCGGTTTTAACAGACACTTCTCTCTCTTGGAATTCACACCCTTAGGGCCACAGGTCCACTTATGTGGTTCAGATTAGGTATTCTCAAAACCCAACGTCTTTATCGTCGTTTTTCTACACGGATCTTTTGAAGCACCTCATTCATATATGTTGTGAAATAATTACATTTGTTTAATTAACTGTCATAATAGCATCACCATTAGTTTTCTCGTACCTCCTATAACTTTAATAATGTTTAAACTCCATACGGCAGGAGCTAGTGTTTCTTCCACTTGTGAATCCTAGCACAGCATGATGGCCAGTGGACGGGGCCTTTATTGGAAGCAATTTGGAGAACCCCATGTATAGAAACATTCCTCTGTTTTTTCATGTTTATTAATTTATTCTGAGAGAGAGACAGAGCAGGAGCAGGGGAGGGGCAGAGTGAGAGGGAGACCGAGAATCCCAAGCAGGCTCCACATTGCCAGGGCACAGCCCGATGTGGGGCTCAAACTCAACCACCGCAAGATCATGACCTGAGCCGAAAGCAAGAGTTGGATGCTTAGCCGACTGAGCCACCCAGGTGCCCCAGAACACTGCTCTTTGAACACAACGTCAGGAGCAAGGCATTTTTCCATTTTATATGTACATTTATTAAGCACCTGCAATACCCCTCCCAGCCTCCCCAATTTTCTCTTGCTGTGACACCACTCTAAGAAGGATACAGCACATCACAGGGACGGCAAGGCCCCACGGGCTGTAAGTGTTGTTCACCCAGAGGTCAGAGATTATCACCGCAACACTGGGGTACTTGGGCTGACTGGCACCTGTGAGGGCCAGTTTTTAAGTTACCCTAACCTGTGACTAGTTCAACTAGAGTGGCTCCTGATTAAGGCCGAATTGTACACACAGGAGAATCTATTGGATCTGGTGTGCAAAGAGAAAGTGACTAATGTGGGAATCAGCTAGACGAAGGCTGGCTTCCGCCCTGACCTTTTGCACAAGCCATGCCAATAAAACACATATTAACTGAATGTGTCTGTGTGCACGCACACACGAGTGCCCACACACGTATCCAACACGCATATTATGAATTAAGCGGTGGGAGAGGTGTTGGGGGTAAAAAGTAAAAGTAAATAATTCTGCCAACACTGCTACAAATGTGGTGGCGTAGACCTACAGAAATTCTATTTACTTACTGTTTTATTTATTTATTTATGAATGAGAGAGAGAGAGCGTGCACAAGCATGGGAGGGGCAGAGAGAGAGAGACAGAGAGAATCCCAAGCAGGCTGTATCGCTGCAGACCCCAATGTGGAGCTTGACCTCATGAACTGGGAGATCAGGACTTGAGCCAAGACTTAACCGGCTGAGCCACCGAGGTGTTCTAAACTAGAGAAATTTCTTTAAAAAAACACAAAACAAAACAAAACAAAACACAAGAGTTTATTCTGTCCCAGCTCTGGAGAGCAGAAATGTGAGGTCCAGGTGGGGCAGGGCTGGGCTCCCTCCAGAGGCTCCGGGGGAGGGTCCTTCCTGCCTCTTCCAGCTCCTGGGGCTCCAGGCATCCCTGGATGTCCCTCCCATCTCTGTCTTCATGTGGCTTGTGTTTCTGAATCCAAATCTCCCTTTCTTTTGTCTTTTAAGGACACCAGTCATGAAATATGGCCGACTTAAATACAGTTTCACTTCCTCTTAGTTACATCTGAAAACCACGTCTGTAAATATATGTGCATACATATCCACCACACGTATTATGAATTAACCACTTGGAGAGGTACTGAAGAAGTAAAGTAATTCTAGAGGTGCCTGGGTGGCTCAGTCGGCTAAGCGCCCGACTTTGACTCGGGTCCTGATCTCACGGTTTTCAGGGGCACCTGGGTGGCTCAGTTGGTAAAGTGTCTGACTTCGGCTCAAGTCATGGTCTCATGGTTTGTGGGTTCGAGCCCCATATGGGGATCTGTGCTAATAGCTCAGAGCCTGGAGCCTGCTTCGGATTCTGTGTCTCCCTCTCTCTCTGCCCCTCCCCCACTTGTATTTTCTCTCTCTCTCTGTCTCTCTCTCTCTCTCTCTGTGTAATAATAAATGAATAAAGTTAAAAAAAATTTAGTAATTCTAGAAATAATGCCGCAGCAGTTCACAGTAATAAGAATATGAAGAGATCCGAATGCAGTCATACTGAAAGAAGAAGGAAGTCTGTGCGGTAGAAAACAGGCTCCATGCACAGGACCCTCCCATCACTCCCCCACAAGTAGGGTTTTATCTCCAACACAGCTGACTGTCCTAAGCCAGAGAAGCTTGCACTTTCCCCACTGCTTAACATCTGTAATAATTGATGTCTGGGGCGCCTGGGTGGCTCAGTCAGTTGAGCATCTGACTCCGGCTCAGGTCATGATCTCACGATTTGTGGGTTCAAGCCCTCCATCTGGCTCTGTGCTGACAGCTTGGAGCCTGGAGCCTGCTTCAGATTCGGTGTCTCCCTCTCTCTGACCCTCCCCAACTTGTGCTCTGTCTCAAAAATAAATTTAAAAAATTAAAAAAAAAAATTAAAAAAAAAATAAATAATTGATGTCTAAGGCATGTTTACCGAAGTGGAAACAATTTAGGATATTAAACATCAGCCTCTGCAAATCTTTTTGTAAATAACTGTGTGATGTGAAACCGTGTGCTCTGTGCGTGTTGTGTCGTGAGCATGCGTTCCCTTCTGTGCACGGGAACGGCAATCCCTCGTCTCCTACTTCATCTTCCGTAAGCGCTGGGAACATTTGCATTGACAACTCGGTCGACTTGACACTTACTCAGGAGCCTGGATCAGGACACAGGAGCAGGTTCAATCCGCACTCAGCCAGAAACCGTTACTTTGTGAAGATCTATTCCTCCCTGCGTTACTAATAATGCTCTGTAGCGAGCCTTCCGGACACAGAAGTGTGATTCCTTTAAATAATGAAACTGGAACCACCTTTCAGAAGGTCTCAGAGCCTGAGGGTTGCCATTTCGCCAGCTGTGTGTTACAAGCCCTGTTAGGGCAGCAGGTCGGGCAAGCAAGAAAACGCCCAGTAATGGGTAATCAGAGGCAAAAAAATTCACCAAAAGTCTGGCCTTGCTTGCAGCTAAGGAAATACCCAATGTAAACACACACACACACACACACACACACACACACGCCAAAAAGAAATAAATGGGCAAATTCAAAATAGTGTAATCAGAACTCTATCTCTGGAATAATCTGACAAAAGGAAAAGTATTTAGAAGACAGATGTGGATGCAAACTATAATATTAAAATGATTATAAGGACGGGCTTTTATACAACATCGCATTCCAGGAACAAAAGCAGTATTTTTCACTAACCAGTAAAGTCTAACCCGTTCCAACAAAATCATATTATAAAAATACGTAATCTGACAACAGTTAGGTAAAACTAGAAACTGAAAAAAAAGTCAGAGAAAAACATGTCATATACTCGGATCACAAAACACACTTCTTAGCAATTCAGGTGTTCACAAGAAAAATACCATGGGAATTAGAAAATGTGTAGAATTCAGAGACAACTATCATCATACAGGAAGTCAGGTGATGAATGGCGAAGCCAGAATTTTAAAGGGGTATAAATAGAGGAGACAAAGACAGTGAAGAGTCAGAAAACCCATAGTGAAGGCAAAGATAATAGAAAGAAGGACGTAAGAAGTAAATATGGCAAAGAAAATAATGGGGTGGTTTGCAGCGGAACGGTAGAGAAAATCAATAGAGCAAATTAAGTTTACAACACTGGCCAGTGAAAAAAGTCACACCGTGGAAAACACACTGGCCCAGTGATGAAGGAAGCAGCAGCACGAATACTCGATAGTTCAGAATGTGACACAGTTATCTCAGAGCACGATCCTAACACGATAAAAGGAGTAATTTGGAATCATATACAACAGGTCTTTAACTAATCGCCTAACACAGGCAAGAGGATATTTTAGCCATCGAAGTCTATTCATTAATGACCTTCAATAATTAGCTAAGGGGCACGTGGGTGGCTCAGTCGGTTAAGCAGGTGACTCTTGATTTCGGCTCAGGTCACGATCTCACGGTTCGTGAGTTCGAGCCCCGCGTCAGGCTCTGCGCTGATGGTGTGGAGCCTGCTTGGGATTCTCTCCTCTCTCTCTGTCTCTCCCTCAACTCATGCTCTCTGTCTCTCAAGATAAATAAACTTTAAAAAATTCAAATGATAATAATTAGCTGAAATATAAAACTCTATCAGGATGGGGACAGTAGAGGGGGACCAAACTGACAACACTGGGCCTGAGCTGGTAATAACTGAAGGTGGGTGATGACTATATTCAAATCCATTATACTATTTTCACCCCACTTGGAAATGCTTAAAAATTCCCATTTCCTAAAATATAAAAAAATTAATGTCCCCAGTCCCTCACCAGTTTGTAGAACATTTTTATCAAACTAATGCGAGGAGATGCCTTCTTCAACCTCATAAAGAGTAACATTCTGCATGAATGAAAAGCAGTCAGAAAAAAGATAATCCTGCATTCATTCAATATTATATTTGAGGACATACCCCCTACAAAATGGCGGGGAAAACACTAGAAAGATTTGAACTATTAGAACTGATACATAAGTTCAGTACAGCGGCAGATACAACATTAATATAAAGAAATCTGTTACAGTTCTATACCCTCATAACAAAGCAGCAGAAAGAGAAATTAAGAAAACAATTCCACTTACAACTGCACCGGAAAAAAAAAAAATACCTAGGAATAAATTTAACCAAGGAAGTGAAAAAGTTATACTCTGACACTAGAAGATACTGATGAAATTGAAGATGTCACAAATCTATGGAAAGACATTCCATACTCATGGATTAGAAAAACTGATACTGTTAAAAGTCCATACTACCCAAAGCAATCTACAGATTCAACACAAAATCCCTACCAAAATATTAGTAGCAGTTTTCACAGAATGAGAAGAAATAACCCTAAAATTTGTACAGAACCGCAGAAGAGCCTGAACAGCCAAAGCAATCGTGAAAAAGAACAAAGTTGGAGGTGTTATGATCCCAGATTTCCAGATACACTCAGAGCTTTACTTCACAAAGCAACAGAGGTCAATAATGCAGATTGTTTTTCTATTAGCAAATGCCAGAAAATTAGTGAATGAGTTATGCAGGCAATGACTGCAATTAGTTTCAGAAAGAAAAGGGCAATTGTCTTGCCTGTGCGTTATGTTGCCCCATTCTAGACTCAGACACGTTTTCTGTTCTGTGTGGAATGACCTCTTTTCTTCGTTTCGTCTAATTGGTATCTGTGTTTTAAAAGACACTGTTTATAATGGATCTCTGAGAAAAGACTATCATCCAGGACCACTATGTAGCTCCCAACTATCTTATTTACAATAGAATGTTTGGGGGGCACTTGGGTGGCTCAGTCGGATGAGCGTCTGACTTTGACTCAGGTCATAATCTCATAGTTCATGGGTTTGAGCCTCACATCGGGCTCTGTGCTGACAGCTTGCAGCCTGGAGCCTGCTTCGGATTCAGTCTGTCTGTCTGTCCCTCTGTCTCTCTCTCTCCCCCTCCCCCACACTCTCTCAAAAATAAATAAACATTAAAATTAGCGTCAGCTACAACACCAGGATTCAGAATCTCTCTTTGCCTTAGGAAATACTCTAGGTTCCACATATCTGCGTTTTTTCCTACTTCCCACAACTTAACAACTAATTCCAACAACTTCCAAATTTTGTCTAAAAGCTTGGCCAACTAATTTAGACAGCACTCAAGTGGAGACATGTAGACTGTTGGGTCATAGCACTGAAAATAAAAGAATTACACGCCTTTAAGTCACTAAATCGTTGGTTGTGGTTTTGCAACGTTTTAATATTTGAGCTCTTCGTTAATTCATTCAGCAAGTATTTAGTGGCGTGCATGAGACCCCGTGCTACACGCTGGGGAGGCACCTATCCACTCTATCCTTCCTCTTTCAACAGGTGTTTATTGACCGCTTTTTGGGGATAGGAGATAATTTTAGGCTCCAGCAATGAATAAAACAAATTTTATTAAAATGGCTGCAAAGGGGCCCCAAGTGGCTCAGTCAGTTAAGCGTCTGACTTCAGCTCAGGTCATGATCCCACGGTTCGTGAGTTCCATTCCCGCATCGGGTTCTGTGCTGACAGCTCGGAGCCTGGAGCCTGCTTCAGATTCTGTGTCTCCCTCTCTCTCTGCCCCTCCCCTGCTCACACTCTGTCTGTCTCTCTCAAATATAAATAATAATATTTTTTTTTAAATAACGTAGAATGTTTTGATTGCTACATGATTTTTCCTCTCTAGATGGTTCACAAACTCATGCCTGGTCTTTACTATCTTACTGTTACATTTTAGGTTCAAGAAATGTCCTTTGTTATTGTTTTAACTGCATTATGCTTCATACACTGAAAACAGGTCATGAACACTTTATCGAGTAACTTACATTCCCAGCTAAAACAAGGCAAAAGAACCACATATGGGAACAATGGAAAATCAGGGTTTTTTTACTGTAATAATTTATCAGTTTTCACTGAATTCCACTTGAGCCTAGCCATCCAGGTTCCAGGCAAGTGAAAATACGGGATCCAACTTTTTCTCTATTAGTGCTGTTATCACAAATACACACACACACACACACACACACACACACACACACAGACCTCATGAAACTAGGGGCTTTATTTTCACCCCTAACTTTTCAAAATTATTTAATAAAACATAATCAACTATTTGTGGTTAGATACTCATCAGTTTAGACAGTCAGGCAAGAAAAATATGAGAGCATCCGAAACAGGTATGAAATCGCATTAGTGTCTACTCCATAGGAACCAGATAATGAACCCACACAAATAATCAGACACAACAGTATCAGTGTCACTAACAAAAGTACTGAAAAGCACAACTGTCAACATCAACGGCTCTCAAGAAGGTAAAAGGATATCATCAAGGGACCAGAAGTGTCACGGGAATGACCCG
This sequence comes from Panthera onca, assembly GCF_046562875.1. Classification (NCBI taxonomy): domain Eukaryota; kingdom Metazoa; phylum Chordata; class Mammalia; order Carnivora; family Felidae; genus Panthera; species Panthera onca. The sequence continues at coordinate 27,386,328 of NC_138358.1, read as the reverse complement.
TCAGCCTTGCTACCGACCTTCTCATTCTAAGATACATGTGTCTGAAATGCCTTTGGAGGACGCTGGATTCCAAATACCTTTAGGGGAGACCGGGAACACAGTCTTCGAGATGAAGTCTTTGGACAGGAAAAGGCTGCATGAGTGAGTGTTTTACAGTGGACCTTCACCATCACTATTTAGGTCACTACGTTCCTACATGTTGGATCTCCAGTCCCATCAGGGACTCCAGAGCCTGTCTTTATTCTACTACTGAAGGCCGACATGTTGTGGTCTGGTCCTTGCCAAAGAGTTTACGCACACGTTGACTTATTAGCATTCACGGAGCCCAATGTTTAAAAAAAATTTTTTTAATGTTTATTTATTTTTGAGAGAGAGAGAGAGAGAGAGAGAGAGCATGAATGGGGAGGGGCAAGGAGAGTCAGAGACACAGAATCCAAAGCAGGTTCCAGGCTCCGAGCTGTCAGCACAGAGCCCGACGCGGGGCTCAAAGTCACGAACTATGAGATCATGACCTGAGTCAAAGTTGGATGCTCAACCAACTGAGCCACCCAGGCACCCAAGGAGCCCGCCCCCATTTTCCTTTTCAGTTGCAAAGTGGCAACTGTACAAGGGACATACAGCCATGGCAGAGATAATACTGCCATTTGCTTTCGCCTCATGCCTGTCCCCAAGAAATGCAACATAAGAACCGGCGAAAATGTGACAGACAAGGACATCTTCGCGCCCTAAGGAGGCGTAAGATGATTCCCCGTATCAAAATGATGCTGTCCTTTTTTTCTTTAATGTGTACATATTTTTTTTAACAACACCAACAAAAGTGATCCCCTCTGCAGTATGCCACCATGCAGGCACATAAAGGGGACCCTAGAAGCCTTACCACAATGCCTGGGGTAGGATAAACAATATCCTAAGTGTCCCAGATCCCGACATGGATTAACCCTTCCAGGTCAACAGACGCTCTCACTAGTGACAAACTCCACTGCATGTTAGGATGGAATGACCCTCAAAATATCTCACACAACTATTGGAAATGTGGTGTCCTCAGTGTCGGGATAGAAAATGTATCACTTATCTAACTTATTCCAGTAAAAAAAAACAAAAAACAAAAAACCAGTACATTTAGTTAACGCAAGACATTGCAACTCAATTTAGTAGAAGAAAGTCTCATTTTAAACTGCATTGAACACTTGTTCCCACCAAATTAACCAATTAGCTGTTTCATCTGTCTGGGTCACCAAGCTATTTAAAACAGTTTGTCATGTTGATACTAGAAGCCATACATACAAACAAAAAAAAAAAAGGAAAACTGTGATATGATCACGAACCTGTGTCTCGAATGGAGAAAACCCCAGTGCACAGGTGATCTCTATTCCATGCATGGAATATTCTATTCCTCACACACCAATGACCATCTCACACACTTATTTCCATATCATCTTGAGTCTCCAACCCCCCTCGATCCCCTGCTGTCCCTGCTCTCCTCCTCTTTCACAATCATGGAGCTGGTCCACCATGATCTCCTTTACCTAGAGAGCATCACATTCCCATCAGCCCTATAAATTATAAGCAACTGCTGGGTCATAGGGTAGTTCTAGTTTTAATATTTTTTGAGCTACTAGGAATTTATCCAAAGGCTACAGGAGTGCTGATTCAAAGGGGCACATGCACCCAATGTTTATAGCAGCACTATCGACATGAGCCAAATTATGGGAAGACCCAAGTGTCCATCGATGGACGAATGGATAAAGACAATGTGGTGTGCATATGTATGTGTGTATGGAATTTTACTCAGCAATGAAAACGAATGAAATCTTGCCACTTAAAACAACATGGATGGAACTAGAGTGTATTATCCTAAACAAAATAAGTAGGTCAGAGAAAGACAAATATCATATGACTTCACTCATTTGTGGAATTTAAGATACAGAACAGATGAACATAGGGTAAGGGAAGCAAAAAAAAAAAAATAGAAAAACCAAGGGAGGCAAACCATAAAAGACTCTTAAAGACAGAAAACAAACTGAGGGCTGCTGGAAGGGAGGTGAATAGCGGGATGAGCTAGATGGCTGATGGGTATTAAGGAGGACACTTGTTGGGATGAGCACTGGGTGTTGTATGTAAGTGATGAATCACTGGGTTCTACCCCTGAAACCAATACTACACGGTATGTTAAATAACTTGGATTTAAATATAAATAGATGGATAGACAGATACATGGATGATACATATTATGGATGGATGGATAGATAGATACTGGATGGACAAATGGATGATAGGTGGATAGATAGATAGACAGATACTGGATGGACAAATGGATGATAGGTGGATAGACAGATGATGGATGGATGGCCACACAGATGATAAATAGGATGGATGGATGGATGGATACATTGATGCTAGATGAATGATGGATGGATGGATAGGTCCATGAGAGATGGATAAATACATGATACATATGATGGATGGATGGATGGATAGATGCTAGATGGATAGATGAATAGACAGGTGGATGATGGATGGATAGATGGATGCTAGATGGATGGACAAATGGATAGACAGATGGATGATGGGTGGATGGATGGATAGACATATGGATGATGGATGGATGGATGCTAGATGGATGGACGGATAGATAGATAGATGGATGATGGATGGATGGCCAGACAGATGATAAATATGATGGATAGATGGATACATGGATAATAGATGGATAATGGATGGGTGGATAGGTACATGAGAGATGGATAGATGACACATATGATGGATGGACAGATGCTAGATGGATAGATGAATGGATGGATAGATGCTAGATGGATAGATGGTTGGACAGATGGATGCTAGGTGGATGGACGGACGGATAGACAGACAGATGGATGATGGATGGATGGATGGATGGATGGATGGATGGATGGATGCTAGGTGGATGGACGGATGGATAGATGGATCAATGATGGATGGATGGATGCTATGATGGATGGATGGATGACAGATGGATAGATATATAGATAATAAACACAAAACATCCTTCATGGTCATCCAGCATATCCTATAAGCCACCACATTCCCTCTCTTGCTTGCTAGCACTAAGAAACTCCCCCACACAAACATAAAAAGCAGCACACAAGCCCTGTTTCCTTAATGTTTGCACCCCTACAACTTTTGTGGAGCCCACAGGATCTGGAACTCCCTGCTACCATTCTGGTCCTATGCATGGCCATATGGACAACCCATCCCAAACTTTTCCCTGTGTGGTGCACACCCAGGCTCCTTTGTCAGCACTCCAGAAAAAGTTCACGTGTTCAGGACTGGAGCACATGTGTTAAACAAAAGATATCCTGTAGTTTTCAGTGATTTCTAAATATTTTCTTTGTGGGTTCTGTTCCTTCCACGGGCTCTATTTTCCACTCGTATCTGTTCTATATCACAGATTATTGTATAGCTTTGTTTTTTTTGTTTTTGTTTTTTGTTTTTTTGTTTGTTTTTTTGCCAAACATGCTTTAACGGAAGTCTGAATGTAAACAATATTTTGTTCCTTCTCCTAAAGATCCAGAGGGGTTTTGCAACTACATCGTGACATTTTCTTTCCAATTTATAAGCTAGTCCTGTCAAATGTGTTTGGCTACGTGTTATTTCACTTTCATGTCCAGGAGACAGTGTTACTTTCATTGAATAAAGTCAATGTTTGTTCAGATTTAGCTACACATTTCACCTCTCGGAATATTCCTTATGTTTCCTTCTGTCTGAGACCTGCAGTCTCAGATTGCACTCCTGCATCTGGAGACTTTGCCTCTGTTAAGACCGTGTGAACATCGGGTCTTGGAGACCGGTTCCCATCACAGAGGTAAATTTGCAGGCTATTGGGTTTGCCCTAGAGCGTCTTTATTTTACCCTCGCCCTTGAAGGGTATCTCCACAGGGTTTACCATTGTAGGTTTATCAGACTGCTGAGAAATGTGAGGTCACACTAATGGTTACTGCTCTGTGGTGCTTTTTATTTTTCTTTTGTTGTATCTTTACCTACTTTTCACAGATGCTTTCTTTCTCTGTCTTGGTATTCTGAACCAATCATCCGTGGATTCTACACCTGAGTCTGTTTGTACACATGGTGGTTGGCTTTTTAAACTTAGATTTTGAGCTCTAATCGATCGAGCAAAATTCTTAGGTGATAATCGTTTCAAGGACAGCTTTATCCCCCTCCCTGTTTTTCTCACTTCTCCTTCTGCAGCCCGAGGTAAGTATGGTGTAAAGCTTTTCCTTGTGACTTTCATATATCTGAGGCTCACTTGGTAAAAAGGTTCCCATCGCTTTGTCTTGTCAAAGCTGTGCAATTTCTTCAAATATTCAAAGATTATTTCTTTAGGTATATTTGGCATAATTACATTATGTGTTGCATAGGATCCATATGCGAAATTCCATACTGGGAGTATTTGATTTGATGGGTTATCTTATTTTATTGACTTTTTAAGCAAGTCTGCACTGTCTTCACAAATTTGACCATCAACTCAGATTCAATGTTAATTCATCTAAGTTCTTTGAAACCTGTGTTAAAGGTGGATTAGTTACATCATCCAGCATGCCTGGAATCGGAGCACAGTGACAGCTAGGGACTCAGCTATTTTAATTTAATGCTTGTTTTAGAGAGAGAGACAGAGAGAGAGACAGAGAGAGAGACAGAGAGAGAGAGAGACAGAGCATAAGCAGGGGAGGGGCAGAGAGAGGGAGACACAGAATCCAAAGCAGGCTCCAGGCTCTGAACTGTCAGCATAGAGCCCGATGCAGGGCTCGAACCCACGAACCACGACATCATGACCTGAGCCAAAGTCCGACGCTTAACCCACTGAGCCACCCAGGCGCCCGATGGGACTCAGCTATTTTAACCTAAGTTTGAGCACATATTGAAACAAGGCAAATAAAATTGGGACTGCAACCCTCTTGTGCATCGACTTGTGGTTACGATTACTCCAGACTTAGGTTTCCATTTACTCAACCCCCTGCCCCAAGGATAAAAGCTCCTGCAAATGCACTTATGTATGTTGCTTGGAGTGGGGGGGGGGGGGGGGTCCTGTTAAACTTGCTTTGACTGACATTATTACACCCCAAAGCTTACTACTACTGGCTTTCCATCACAGAGACCATAAAACCCAAGTTCCTTATATGTGTGTCCCATGCCCCATGTGATTCGCCTGCTCTCCTACTTAAACCTTCCGCTTTCTCTACCAGCACACTGTGCTTTGGACACTGGTTTCCGTTCGGTTCCTGGAACACACTGGGGCTGCTGAACTGCTTCCCCCCCTGCGCATGGTGGCCACTTGGGCATCCAGCCTACAGATCTCCTCTTCAGCAACATCCTCCTATCCTGTTATCTCACTGGGTGGCACCTGCAGCCAGCTGATTTTTTCAGGTTGCACATCTGCACATTCTGAATCATCTCCTGCCAGAAACTAAGCCATCAGGATACCAACATGTGGAGGAAATCCCTCTATCCACGTAGGTGTGAGGACTCTGTGGCAAGCACACAGTGGCCAGTCTGCAAATATTTCTGCAATGAATAAAGAGTGGGTTTCCTGAGCGGGATGTCAAACCCGAAATCACTGGCTTCTACCTACGTTCTCTCTGTAACGCAATGACCAGTGGTTTCTGGAAATTCAGCTTAGCACTTAAAGGAAAAGGATGTCTCTTTTGGTTGCATTATGAAAAGAGTCCTTCCTGAAATGAGTCTGAATTTATATTCCGCTCACACCTGCTGTGCTTCTGTTGACTCTGGGTGAGAGTAAATAAAGACAGATATGTTGGCAGAAAAAGGAAGGACGCATTTACAGAAAAGGGGAACTCTAGAAGGTCAATTCTTTCCCATTACGCAGTCAATTATTGTGAGCAGGCTGCATTCGTCCAAGGTCTTAGGGTATGCTGCTGCTGAAAGGATCTGGGGCTAGGGGCCAGACTGCATCAGACAAGTTTCTGGTGTATTTTGATCCACTTAGGAAAAGTATTCCCCAAAAAAACCCACATCAATAACTTAGTACCATTTAAGGTGAGCTAGATTGCACTGGGTTTTAAAAGCGGAAACTGCAGAATGGACCCCTTTTAAAGGGTTGAATAAAATTCTTACAAGATGTGTGGATTCGTTGGGGGTGTAAATGTCTATGGCATATTTAAAAAATTAAATGGTGCTCTGTTTTCACCGGTAAATGTACCATCTTGCAAGTGTGTTTAATGCCAAGGCATACAGATAAAAATACAAGGAACATTAAAATTTAACAGAAGCAGCCGTTTTTATGCACAATGTCTTTATGCATATGAAATTATATATACGTATATATAAGCTATAATTTACATACTGCATACACACACACAAGTGAAAGAGAAAATACTACCAAGAGACTTCTTCACAGTCTTCAGAGAGAAACAAACAAGTTAGACATGTTATTTGATTTTCTTTTCTTTAAAACAATAAATTCCCCAAGGGAAGTGCAGTCATCTGGGAGAAAATTAGGCTCACGTAAGAACAAGGGATCAAAGTATTAGATACAAGATATGCGAATCTTGAGTGGTTTTGCTCTAATAATACGGGACATTAGAACTATGTAAAAATCACTCTATTCCTGTGTCCACTAGGATTTATTTGATATTGTACAGGCTTGGAAGTCAGTCTACACTCCGTGGTCGGTACGAGCCATGATGTTTGCAGGTGAAATGATTCAGCACGGTGCCCACATGTTTGGAGCTATGGTCAACTGTGGCTGGCCCATAAAGAACAGCCACCGATATAAAGGTTATTTTGAGTAAAATGCCTTTTGATATTGCACTGTTCTGGTTCTGTGCCACACAGTGAAGCTTTGCACAGTTTCTAGCTGTTGGGAGGACAGTATTTTCAGACTCAATGGTCTCTATTCATCGCTAACGCAATAAGCACACAAAAGGGTCAATGCTAATACACCTGGATGGGGACGCAGAGATTCTCTTTCGCTGTACACCTCCAACAGCGGGTTTTCCCTCGGCAACAATCCTTTCCCCCGCAAGCTTACCCCGGAATCTCTCCTAAGGGAGCTCATGGAGGACTTCCTGAGAGAAAAATCATTTCTTGAGCATCTTATAGCGTGTTCCAGCTCTATCCAACCAGCTTGTGTTTCTTCAAACACTGGGATGCCTTCACAGCCAAAATATTCACCTCCCGTCCAGTGTCCTCCTTTATTCTTTCAGATTTGGTATCATTTATGCTCAATGTATTCCTCTTCTCTTCACAGCAGATGTTGGAATTCAACCTTCCACGGTTTTATGTTCTATCATCAGATACACATTTCCCCCAGGAAAAATTTGCGCCTCTAGCTTTGCTGGGTGGGTATTTCTGTGCTGAAAGTCTGCGAAACGTGGGTGTCTAGTGAGCTTTTCTTCCTTAAGCTTGGGCCCATGTGCCCACTGCCCAGCAGACATGCACTGTAATCTGAATAACGCAAGACCAGCTCAACATCCATCCAGGTATCCACACCTCACTTTTCTTGTTCCACAGGTCATGTGTGAGCCTTACGGAGTCTGCACTCAGTGACAACGAAAGGAAATAATATTGTGGGCTCAGAAAGCCAATGTATACAGCAATAGTTTACAATCTGCTCTCAGCTTTCCTTACAAATCAGTCTCATGTTTGCTTCCTTTGCCAGGCACCCGCCATCATTGCTGCAGACTCCTGAAATGGTTTTGTTACTGGTTTCCCCACCTCCAGACTCTATCACTCAACCACGAAGAAGCTAACATGGTCAACTGGTTAAGAATCTTCTGTGCTATCCAGGGCCCCCAAGGGAAAAAAAAAAACCCTTATTATTTAACACAGGCTTTCGGAAACTCTAGCCTTTTCTGTCGCTAAACTCTAGACATGCGTTGTCTTCCTATCTACTGCTGTGACAGATTACCACAACCTTAGTGACTTAGGGCCATGCACATTTATCATGTCATTGTCAGGTAGTTCAGAAATCTGGCCCTGGTCTCACTGGGCCAAAACCAGGGCCTCCGCAGAAGCATATTCCTTCATGGAGATGCTGAAAGTGAATCCGTTTTCTCATGCACTGAAGCATCCAGAGGCCATCCCCGTTCTTTGGCTCATGTCCCCGTCTCCATCCTCAACGCCAGCCATGGCTGACCATGCTCTCCACAGTTCACATCATGCTGACTCTGTTAAGGATGCCTGAGATCACAGTGCACTCCTGGCCCCGATAACACAGGCTCATCTTTCCACTGCAAGGTCAGCTGATTAGCAACTAATTCCTTCTGCAAGATGGTTTCCCATTTTTGTGTAACACGTGCCTGCTGCTGGAGATTAAGATGTGGACATGTGTGGGAGCCATGTTTCTATCTGACACACCTTGGGGCCTTCGCTGCAATAAAAATGAACTAACAGTTGACTACGACTCTCCAACTCAGAAAGGTTCACGACTGTTTCTTCTTACCAAGGTATTCACACACCATGCAATTATCTTTATTAATTCTGGTTCATTCTTGAGATCCCAATCAAGAGGTTAACACTTGAATTTCCCTCCTCTGATGGGTCACTTCTGTCTGACCATATTAAAAAAAAATGTGTTGTTCTTTATTTATTTTTAATAGAGAGTGAGGCACAACATGAGCTGAGGAGGGGCAGAGAGAGAAGGAGACCCGGAATCCAAAGCAGGCTCTAGGCTCTGAGCTGTCGGCACAGGGCCCGATGCAGGGCTTGAACCCACAAACTGAGAGATCGTGACCTGAGTTGAAGTCAGGACACTCAACCGACTGAACCACCCAGGCACCCCACTCTGGCCATATTTAAGAGTTTTCCTGTGATTTCGTTTGCAGAAAGCCTGAGGAAAATTCCTCATAATAGTCCCAGGGCTCCTGACAGCACCTAAGTCATTTTCCTTTTTGCGGAACTCCTAAGATCAACGGACGATGTGACTGTCATTCTCTAGCTAAGATGATGGCATATGTGCAGAACCAAGAACACGCAACGTGCACACAGCTCACACTGAAACCACATTTCCTTTTCCTGCAGAGAGGGTGGAAACCTTTCCTCCAGTGCCCCAAAGATGTAAGACAATTATAAATGGATGCAAGCATGGACCAGTTAGGGCTTCCCAAAGAAAAGCAGGATATACAGTGCCTAAGAACACATTGTTCCTGGTATATTAAATTAGGTGACGTATATAAAGTGGACAAAATTCTTTTGTCTACTCTCATGGCATATCAAACACTTGAGTTTTGGCGTCCAGAGTAACTTGAAAGTTTGGATTCCCTTTCTTTAGATAAAATGCATAGGAACAAAGTTAACCAACGAGGTGAAGAACCTACAGGCTGAAAACATAAAACACTGATGACACAACAGAATACAACATAAACGAATGGAAAGATATTCCATGTTCATGGATTGGAAGGACAGTGTGAAAATGTCCATACTAACCAAAGCACTCTCCAAAATCAATGTATTCCCTATCAAATATCTTCCCTCGTAGCATTTTTCACAGAGCTAGAACAAATAATCCTAAAATTTCCATGGAACCAAAAAAGACCTCAAGTAGCCAAAATAATCTGAAAAACAGAAGCGCAAAGCTGGAGGTATCATAATCCCAAATTCAAGATATACTACAAATAAAGCCGTAGTCACGAAAACAGTATGGTACTGGCACAAAATAGACACAGAGATCAAAGGAAGAGAAGAGAGAACCCAGAAATCAACCGATGCTCATAGGGTCAATTAATCTTAGCAAAGGAGCTAAGAATATGAAATGGGGAAAGATCAACTCTTCAACCAATGATGCTGGGAAAACCGGACAGCTACATGCCAAAGAATGGAACTGGATGCTTTCTTATACAATACCCAAAAATAAATTGAAAATGGACTAAAGAGCTAAATGTGTGACCTAAAATCATAAAAATCCTACAAGAGAAGACAGGCTCAGTTCTCTGACATTAGCTGTAGCAACATTTTTCTGTATATGACTCCGGAGGCAAGGGAAACAAAAGCAAAAAACGATTTGGACTACACCAAAGTAAAAACCTTTGACAGCAAAAGAAACTATCAACAAAACGAAAAGCAACTTACTGAAGGGGAGGAGATATTCGCAAATGATACATCCCACAAAAGGGGATTAAGATCCAAAATATATACAGAATTCACACAACTCAACACCAAAACAGAACCAAACAAAATAATAATAATAATCAATTAAAAAATGAGAAGACATGAGCCAACATTTCTCCAAACAAGACATCCTGATGGCCAACAGACACAGAAAAAGATGCTCAACGTCACTCATCATCAGGGAAATTCAAACCAAACAACAACAAAGTATAAGCATATACCAGTAATAGCTAGAATCAAAAAGATAAGAAGAAACAACTGTTGGCAAGGATGTGGAGAAAAAGGAACCCTCTTGCACTGCTGTTGGGAATGCAAACTGGGGTAGCTGCTCTGGAAAACAGCATGAGGTTCCTCAAAAAACTAGAAACAGAATTACCGTATAATCCAGTAATCCCACACCAGATATTTTCCCAAAGAAAACCAAAGCACTAATTTGAAAAGATATTTGCACCCCTATGTTTATGGCAGCACTATTTACAATAGTCAAGATATGGAAGCAGCCCAAGTGACCGTCCATAGATGAACAGGTAAAGAAAGAGAGGTATACGTACAGGGGAATATTACTCAGCCATGAGAAGGAATAATTTCTTGCCATTCGCATCATCATGGATGGAACCGGAGGGTACTGAGTTAGGGAAAACAAGTCACAGAGAAGGACAAATACTGTATGACTTCACTTCTGTGAGGAATATAAAAAGAAAAGCAAACACCCAAAAGCAGAAACAGACCCATGAGCGCAAAGATGGTTGACAGAGGAGAAGTGATTGATAGGGGGAGGGGCAAAACAGGTGAAAGGCAGAGGGAGCTTGAGGGCTCCCAGTTCCAGAACCATGAAGTCACAGGGAGGCACAGCATCAGGAAGACGGTCAGTGGTACCGTAACGGTGTGGTGTCATGACGGACGGGGGTCACAGCACAGTACACAAGCCGAATCACTACGTTGTATGCGTGAAATTAACATAATACGGGGTCTCAACTACACATGGCTAAACTAGTTAATGTAACTCAACACCCTTCTCTTTACCCGTAAGAGGGAAAGTGCCGAGGTCTGCTCAACACTGCTCAATAAGCACGAAAGGGAGTCTGGGAGAACAGGGGTAAAATCCCTATTTCGGCAGATTCTAACATAAACATTTAGTATTCACATTAATACTTTCAGAATTATCTCTTAAATAATGGTTTGGGTCGGTATCTGGTGAACTGTTAGGTCCCCCAACATTACAGTGTTGGCTGTGCAGTCGACACAGAAATATTTGTGGAAAGAAGGAAAATTGAGAATAGATACATCCCACATAACAAGAAAGGAAGGAATCGAACCCAGTCCTACTGGGATGACGCCAGGAAGACACGTGGATTTAAAACACAAGGGCGAGTGGATTAACACGGTCCTTGTCAACTGGGGGGCATTTCTGCTCCTCTGCCCAGGTCGCTGGGCAACGTGAGGGGATAATTTTTCACGGTCACAATTGGGGGTCAGGGCAGATGCTGCTGGCATCTGGGGGTGGAGACCAGGGACACAGGATGTAGGCAGGATGGACCCACCACAAATAATTATCCAGGTCCAAGTATCAATAAGATGAAGACTGGGAAACCTTGGATTAATGATAGATTTTTTTTGTGAACACAGAAAGGTTTCCTTTGGTGATCTGAGGCTTAAAATATATTTTTAAGGTACCATTTGGCTGTATGCAAACACTGTGAGCTGCTTTGTTGCAATGTACCCGTTTTCACTTTGGGGGGGTTTCAATTAGAATATTTAGTTACAGGGAGCCTGGGTGGCTCAGTCCATTAAGCATCTGAGTCTGGCTCAGGTGGTGATCTCGTGGTTTCTGGGTTCAAGCCCCGTGTCGGGCTCTGTGCTGACAGCTCGGAGCCTGGAGCCTGCTTCCGATTCTCTGTCTCCCTCTCTCTCTGCCCCTCATCCGCTCGCACTCTTTCCATCTCTCAAAAATGAATAAATGTTAAAAAAATTAGAATATTTAATTAGGAATAAATATATCATGCTTCTCCCTGTGAGTTGATTTTTTATGGTTGTTATTTCACAAAATATCAATCAGACAGAATACTAAGTTTCTACGTACAAATGGATAGTTTCCAGTAACGAACGTAGTAAATATTTCATTTTCCAGTAATAAGTGTAGTAAATGTCTTACACAGACCATAAACGTAAACATGTTGAGGCTATGTCTTAGAAGGTTGATTTTAAAATATTTTTATTAGTCCGTCCTCTGGACATTTGGCCTAATAAAATTCCTTCTGAAAGAGAACCAGATTCTACGCGACCCCTGTCAATGTGAGCGGCAATCCTCCGTCTCGGCTAACTGACTCCTGTTTGTCTGAAAATCAGCAAATGAGGCAGAAGGTTGAGGACCGCATGTAAACACGAGGCACAAGCTTCTTTGCTGTGTCAATAGCCCCAGACCACTGTCTGCCCTCAGTTTGTCAGATTCCCTTTTCCCTCCTCCCCAGCACCACGAAAGGTCCCGACAAGAGTGGCGATAGCAAAGGGTTTGGGTGCTGTCTGTCTGTTTCCATTTACGTGGGTTCTGTGTGTAGAACTGGGTCCAGGCAGACATGACAGTCTGGTTGCTCTCTTCCCTTTGGAGAACCCAGAGGAAGAATTCACCCCGGATATTTGACAACCGACTGTTGTAACAGGGAGGTTATTTTGTTTTACTCTGATAAAGTCATGTTCATATATCTTGATACATCTAACTTGACAATAACAGTTAGTGGGTCATTTTTTTTTTTTTTCATACTTTTCTCTGGACCTCCTGGGTGGCTCAGTCGGCTGAGCGTCTGACTCTTGATTTCCGCTCAGGTCGTGATCTCAAGGTTCCCGAGATGGAACCCCACATCAGGCTCTGCACTGACAGGTCAGAGCCCGCTTGGGATTCTCTCTACCTCTCTCTCTGCCCCTCCCCTGCTGGCTCTCTCTAGGTCTCTCTAAATAAACATTTTAAAATTTTTCCTACTTTTCTCTTGTTTTCAGGTGAAAAAATATTCATCACTCATATGCAAAGACTTGGTATATAACGCTTCAGGCCTACATAGAAACATCCACACAAGGCTCTTCATGACTTCAAGGTTCTTCTCAACGTCAGGAAACCTGCCACTGATTTTGCTTGTTTCGAAATATTTGAAATTTAGGCCAACTTTGTCTTTCATTCTAAGGAAAATACCAAAAATAATGAATCCAAAAATTTAATCAATGACTAAAAACCATCTTGGAAGCAAACACATTCCTCAAACTCGGATCAAATTACAGAAAATTCACATTAATGATGATTTAGGGAAGGTAACAGTCACCCATGCTTAACATAGATAAATTTTTTAATCTTTATTTATTTTGGAGAGAGAAGGACAGAATGTGAGCAGGGCAGGCGCAGAGAGAGAGGGGGCACAGAATCCGAAGCAGGCTTCGTGCTCCGAGCTGTCGGCACAGAGCCCGACGTGGGGCTCAAACCCATGGACCGTGAGATCATGACCTGAGCGGAGGTCGAATGTTCAACCGACTGAGCCACCCAGGCACCCCACCTATATTTAACTTTTTATACTAAATTGAGTAGAGTGGAAGAAGGTAGTCCTAATTTTCTTGAATCTCCTTAAATGCCACTCCCTGCCTACTGGAATATTAAAGGAAATGAGGGGTCATTTTGTAAGCAATGTGACATCATGAACGTATACAGCAAACACAACTAATTAGGGAAGCTTTGTACCAGTGCTTGGGGTAAAAGCAGACATGAAAAAAATGAGGAAGAGGGAGGTCTGGCTTCGAAGGTTGTCATTTTTCTTTTAAGTATATTTAGTTATTCTGAGAGACAGAGAGAATGAGTGAGGAAGGGCAGAAAGAGGGAGAGAATCTGAAGCAGGCTCCACACGGCCAGCACAGAGCTGCCCACGGGGCTCCAACTCCTGAACCATCAGATCATGACGTGGAGTCAGATACTCAACCGACTGAGCCACCCAGGAGCTCCGAAGGTCGTCAGGTCTTGAGGAGGGCCCCTATGTCCCCCAAAACCGACCAACCATGGTCACTATTTCCAAAAGTGCACTCTGCTTTGTGGCCTTAAGTTGGCCACGGAGCTTGGGAAGGCTTCACTGAGGAAGAGAAGTACGGGTTAGATCACACGCAGCCGAGTCCAAATTAACTTTATAGTCAAGAGGAGGCGAGAATGTTTCCGGAAAAGGAGCACCTTGTGTAAAGGGTCACATTGCTGTGAAGTCAGATTGTATAATCAGGAAATGGTAAGACGTACATTTCGTCGTGAAAATGCAGATTTACATTTGCAAATGACATGCGTTCGTCTCTGAAGGATTTTGCAAATATCGGTGCTTAGAACTTTCTCTCACGTAGACAAACTCTAGCATGTGGTCTTGGTATTAATTTAAGGTAAGTGGAACAAAACCAATTACAGGGAGCTTAGTGCTGCTTTACAAATTTATGTCCTCGGGCATTACTGAATTCTACGTCATACAGGGTCAGGTTATTTACTAAGAGATGCTAGAAAATCCTCAAATAAAAAAAGTTATGGCACATATACTATTTGTTTGGGATCTCTTTCTGTATCTCATGTTATGAATTAATTGCAAAATTGGTGCCTTTGCTTTTAAAGTTTATGAATAGCACAAGGGGGAAAAAACCAAGAGATGATCTTAACAATAAAACAGTGACAAATCAAATCAAATAGTGATGTTTATCGATAAATGGGCAGCATAAGCCAGCAGGCTCTGCAGACAAGAAATACCAATTTGGGGAAAAATACAGTGAAGATGATGTGTCATCCAGTCTGCGGTGAATGGATCTACCTAAAGTCAGAACCAGTTCAGTCCTGAGCATTATCAATGCAAAAGACCTCCTTAATTGGGGGCGCCTGGGTGGCTCAGTCTGTTGAGCGTCCAACTTCAGTTCAGGTCATGATCTCACAGTTCGTGAGTTCAAGCCCCGCGTCGGGCCCTGTGCTGACAGCTCGGAGCCTGGAGCCTGCTCTGAATTCTGTGTCTCCCTTTCTCTCTCTGCCCCTTCCCTGCTCATGCTCTGTCTCTCTCTCTCAATAACAAATAAACATTATTTTTTTTTTAAAAGACCTCGTTAATTGTATTACAGTAAACACATTTGGGTCCATTGTACTTAAGTGCCATTAATTAATATAAATATTAGATATATCTCATCCTTGGTGATGAGATCTATAAACATACGCACACATACAGACACACACACAATATATATATCCATGTATATCAATAGACTATACATCAATAGAGAGAGAGAGAGAGCAACATACTATAGAGAAAGCTGCGTGTGTGCAGGTGCACAATCATGCTCAAAATTACTTGCAATCTCATTTTTAACAATCAGGGAACTACTAGTTGTCATTTGGAAGGTTATCTACGTACCAGACCATCACCAAAGCTGTCTGGTATGTTTGCCTTATATATGTTCCAAGGGAAAGGAGATGAACCACACAATTCTTACACCTGTCTCAGAATTAACTGATAAAACCCAAGCCTTTGTATTGCCAAATCAGTAGGTCAAACAGTCCCTTTGGTACAACTCTTGATGTGAAACATGGCATTGATACAGCAACCAATGTTTTTGTCATGCCCCCCCCCCCCCAAAAAAAAGATCCATCTTCAAGGATATGTGTGATGGTCAGGGTCTTACTCTAATTACAACCAGACATTATGAAGCACATACCGAAACTGTATTCGTAACCCATCTGTAATTCTCTTAGAACAGTAATACCTCCCTGTGGATTAGTCACCCTACAGCAGCAAGTATACAAGAAAAATGTTATAATTCAAGGAATTAATTTAGTAGTATGAAACTAGTTCAAAGCCTGCCCAACATATAAATTTTTGAATCTTTCTGTCTTGCAATATTGGGGTTCCAGAGAAAACTATGGACTCATAAACAAACAAACAAAAAAAAACAAGTACCGTTCCCTAAAAGATCCTTTAACAGAGGACTGTATCCAAAAATAATATTAATTTGGGAACCGTCACAAATCTATGTGATACCACATTCTTGAAATTCATACCGTTAACAAACCTAGTTGATCGAATGAACAATACCTTCTTTTTCTTTTTGCAAAACTTACATATAAAGGTTTCTAATTCTGTACCTTACACATACTTCTAGTGTGAATCATTAAGGAACTGACTTTCTCACTGACAGACTTCCAGATTTTTTTTTAATTGCTTTCAAGTTTATTTTGAAAGACAGAGGGAGCATGAAGGGGGTAGGGGCCAAAATAGACGGGAGAGAGAGAATCCCACTCAGGCTCCGCACTGTCAGCACAGAGCCCAATGTAGGGCTCAGACTCGTGAACGGTGAGATCATGACCTGCGCCCAGAATAAGAGTCAGACGCTTTACGGACTGAACTGCCCAGGTATCCCGAGTTCTAGATTTTATTTCAAATCCAAAATGGTGCCTGATATTAACTGTTGAAGACAACATAGATATTAAACAGAACATGAACAAAAACCAGGCATTAATGAAATGTTTGGCTAAATAATATCCCAAAGTATGGATTAAATTTTTTAAAATATTCAATGGCAGTGTACTGCATCTACATCTAAATACAATATATATTTATCAAGTCAGATATAGACACACTATCTACACCTACATCTAGATAAAATATATATTTATCTAGTCAGACATAGATACATTATGTGTATCTAAATACAGATACTATATATATTTATCAGCCAGATATAGATACACTATCTATACCTAGACCTAGATAAAATATATATTTATCTAGTTAGATATAGATACAATATGTGTATCTACATATAGATACAATATATATTTATCAAGTCAGATACAGATATGCTATTTATATCTCGATATAGACACAATACATATTTATCAGTCAGATATAGATACACTATATTGATATAGATACAATATATACGTCAGATATATACACTATCTGTATCTATATCTAGATACAATATATATTTATCTAATCATATATAGATACAATATGTGTATCTAGATATAGATGCAATATATATTTACCAAGTCAGATATTGATACACTATCTATACCTACATCTAGATACAATATATATTTACCTAATCACATACGGATACAATATGTGTATCTAGATATAGATACAATATATATTTATCAAGTCAGATATAGGTACACCATTTATATCGATATAGATACAATATATATTTCTCAGTCCGATATAGATATACTATCTATATATACATCTAGATACAATATGCATCTATCAAGTCAGATACAGATACGACATATATTTATCAGGTCAGATATAGATACACTATATCTAGACATAGACACAACACGTATCAGGTCAGTTTCTTAAAAATCACTGGATTATACTGCAAGGAGAGAAAAAATATTACAAGCTTGAGCAAGGAATTTGGTGTGTGCGTTCCCAACACTTCCAGGAGTACATATTTATTTTAATAACTGAGAGCAAGTATTGGTGCACATGAGAGTATGAGGAAAACTTGATATGCAGATGGCCGGCCATCAGGACCAGGGTGAGCCATATTAATAAGACATGATAAATCTGGAAAAGAACCAAGTTCTTTATTTAGTCTCCCAAAGAGGTGACTTTCAAAGCGATTCTGTGAATAGATCACCTCCGGTCAGCATTTTGAGCAAATTCAATTTTTGACTTCTTCATTTTCATGCTTTAACATGGAAATTCCCACCCAAATAACCAACAGAAATTATAAAGTCCCACTCGATTGATGGACTGTCATTCCAAAGAGTCCTTTTCCTCTGGCACAGACAGATCTAGGACGCTCTGGGGGTGAGATGCTCAAAGAGAAGTTTATGGGACTCCCACTGCTATCCTGATTACAGCTGTAATTAACACAGAAAATGCAATGACAAATATCCAAAAGGAGCCACAGATATTTTCATTCTTCCAGCATCGCCTCTTTCTGAGCCTTTGAGGTCAAACTTTTGCTTTTCCTCAGTGCCTGATTGTACAGTCAGCAGCACAGACGGCCACTGGCAGTGGTCCTCCCTTGAAGACCCATGGTGGGTTCATTTCCCTACAGATCTGGACCCAAAGTTCCCAGGTAATATCTACTCACTTTCACTCTGTTGGTTATTTCCATAGTATCATGTTTGGGGAAAATACTGATGTCAAAGAGAAAAACCTGCTCACTCCCACCTTCTTTCTTGCCTCATCTTGGCCCAATGCACCAAGTTTACATCATCCTGAAGTCATGGGCTCAACTTCCTGACTGGGTTTTGGAACTTTCTATTTTTTTTTTTTTTCTTAAAGTTGGTTTTGTCTTAGGATTTATTGGTGTTATTGTGGCTGATGTTTGAGAATCTGGATATTCCACCCTCCTCCTGGGCACATTTCTGGTCCACTTAATCATAATCATAGTCTGACCAAAGAGTCATTCTTGATATCTGGGTCTCGGGACCCCCAGCGCACTCATTACTCACAACCAAGAGGTCAAATCTTCATATTTTATGGAATGCAACCTTCTATACCTCATTCATTTCGATCACTCACATACGGAATCACTCACATGTCTTGGAAATTTACTTTCATGCCCTGTGAATACATCTTCATCATCTCAAGAGGGAAACTATCGGGTCCTCAATCCTTGCCCCACCACTCACTCTCCCTGGTAGCTGGACGTGTCCTTCCTCTGTAATTATAAATTCAGTTTTATCACAAGACCAACTATTTAACAAGTCACCATGAGAATTAAGGATTAGGCGAATACAGTACTTAGAATGGCAGCTAGAATGTAATACGTACATGATAAATATTGGCAATTACTTCACGGTGCAATTGTGTGGACGTTCTAATTAGTATTCATTAATTCCTGATACTACTCATATAATCCCTTCTCATATAATGGTGACTCAGTAGAAGTGATTTACATATGAAATATTTCAGAAGGTGCTTAGGAATTTAGGGAATTAAACATTTATTTTTGAAAATGCTTTCTTCCTATCAACCCTTCAACACCCACTGTGTCCTTTCTCCTGTGTCATCCTTTATTGATGATTTAGGATCCTTGCTGAATGAGTTGATGCTGGGCCGATGTTCTAAGACTGAGACAGAGCTTTATGGGGAGATTTCTTTGAACCCCATGAAGAAGCTCTACGTATTTCACGACATGTTACTTCCTTCTTCTCTACCTTGAATATGTTTTCATCTATTTAATCTTCTTAATGTTAAAACACACACACACACACACACACACACACACACACACACACACTCCACTTGGAAGAGGAGAAAGTCCCCCAGGTTCTTACCTATCAGAAGGTCAATGAGCATGTCAAGGTGGGAGGGAACTCTGCAGCCCATGGTTCTAACCCCGGGGTAGACAAGGTAACACAGCGGTTCTGAGGCTGCTATCCTTAAGTTGCTTCTCGCCTGCCATCTGGGGACTTGGATTTCCGCTGGATTCCCCCCAGTCCCTACCTAATTAGGGTGCTTCACGGCACCTAAATTTTTCGTACGCGCCATGTGGGTTGTCTGGTGCAAAAACTTTCCTTCTGCATGTCTGGCATGTTGGTTTGTGCTAGACAGGGGGTGCAGCGTGACCAGCCCCCGATAAAGTCTTTGGGCACCGGTGCCTCCCAAGCCTCTCCCAGGGACAATGCTGTGCACGTGCCGTGAAACTCTGACAGTGGAAGAAGGAAGCAAGTCCACTGAGAAGACTCTAGAAATCTGGTTTCTGGTGTTGATGAGGGAGTGTGGGGCACGCTGAGGGCAGAGGACAGGCTAACAGCACCCCCCCCCCCACCCCCAGTGGGGTATGTGTGACATTCCTCAGACACTCCTGGCCACCCAAAAACAGGGGAAAGGAACGAAAGCAAATGTAGGACTGATGGAGATCACAGTCCTGCAGGACAGGAGTCTCCTTCAGTGTATGCATCACTTAGTAAACTGCAAGAAAAAGGCAATCTTATCCACAAACTAATCCCCAAACACCCATAGACTCCGTTTCCTGGAGCCCTAATATCACCCTCACCAAGATGGAAAGGAGTTTAAGTGCTGGCCTTGGTGATGTGGGAAAGCAAAGGCAAATGAAAAATTAAAGTCCCTGAATGCCTACAACCCGAGTGATGAGTCCTTGAAACAGGCAGAGTGACCCCCCTCTAGGAGCTCAGCTGCCTCGATGATGACACTTTGCTGGGGGCAAAAGGGAATCTTGGCTTAACATTATCCTGACTCCGCCAGGTTCCCGTGAGTCTCCTTAAGCACATAAAAATTCCTTTGGAAACTTCCTTTATCTCAAGTCCCCCCCTCCCCTCCAGAATCCTGTAAGTGTACTTTAACATAAGAATTTCTTTGGAAACTTCCTTCATCTCAACTCCCCCAAGAAATATGCTGGCATATTCTCCAAGCTTATGGCCCTGATAAACATCTGAAGGGTCTCATGAGTGAGGTTTTACTAAACCGTAATAAATGGTGATTTTCCTAAGAGCAGCTAGCCCCTCAAGGTCCTGGAAACCTGGCTTCCAAAATTCCTTAGACACTTACGCTGTCCCTGACCCCCTCCCAACCCGAGGGGATATAATCACTTACCGTCACAGCCCCAGTGCAGCTCTTTCTACCTAAGGGTCCTGTCCCCATGCTTTAACAAAATGACATTTTTACACCAAAGATGTCTCAAGAATTCTTTCTTGGCTGTCAGCTCTGGAGCCCCCACCATCACCCCAAACCCTCATCACTGTAACCCAACATGAGTTTGGTCTTTGGGGAGTTACAGGCAGCCAGCTCCCCAGGTGGAGGGGTCCCACAGAGGAAAGTATTTGCCGTAAATAAGTTCACGGGGAATCACGCGCCGAGAGCCGACTCCCTGAGTGAGGGTGAGAGGGCTTCTTCTACTCAGGGTTCCCACGGATCTTCAGAAAGAGGGGTTCTGACGTCACCTGCAGAGGCAGGCATAATGTGCAGGTGAACTCAGAACCCCGGCCTCTAAGCACATCTCACGTTTCATGAACAAAGCGCATGGTCCTGTCTGGGCAGAGACTCTGAGGTGACAAGGAAGCACGGGGAGCTGTGGACGAGGGCCAGGGCGACGGGCCGGCTCTGAGGGCCAGTGCGGGCGGCACACAGGTCCAGGGCTCCCCCATCTCGGGTACGGGATGCAGGAGGCCTTGCTTCCTTCCCAGCACTGGGAGTTTTACCCCTCATTTATGGTCTCTGTTCTGCCTCACAGCCATTCTCTGGCCTGGTGTGAATGTTCGTTTTTGTGTTTCCCTGTTCCCTTAAAATCCTGAACTACTGAGGTTTTTGCCTTTCTCTGTGGTTCTGACACGTCCTAGGAAGCTGCTGTGTGCATGAGAGCAGGTCGAGGCAGCAGGGCCGGGGTCGGGGAAGACGGGTGCAAGCCTAAAATGACTCCTCTCTCCAGGGACCCCTCACTCTTTCTGCTCCTAATTCGGTCTGGACCTCACCCCATGCTCCCTGCCCTTTGCTCGTTTTCCTCTGTATCCTTCTGCTGTGATGGATCAGAGCTGTGAGTTCGAGTACACACTGATTTCTCCTAGGGACTCCACCCACGCGGGACTGGTCTCGGGGAGCCCGACGCCACCCTCCTGGGAAATATGAAGGAACACGTATTTCTGGGCAGGGAACTCCCTCCCTAATAAGCCACTGTCTGTTCGGTGGCTTTCTAATTGCCAAAGCTTGACCCATAACTCAAGTTCCAGTAAACTTTACCCACAAAGTCCTAATCAAGCTGAAGCAGGGACACCTGGCTGGCTCCGTTGGTCAAGCTCAGGTCATGATCTCAGGGTTTGTGAGTTCGAGCCCCGTGTAGGGCTCTGTGCCGACAGCTCCAAACCGGGAGCCTGCTTCAGATTCTGTGTCTCCATCTCTGCCCCTCCCCTGCTCATGCTCTCTCTCAAAACTATATAAACATTAAAAAATGCTTTTTAAAAAGCTGAAGCACATGGGGCGCCTGGGTGGCTCAGTCGGTTGAGCGTCCGACTTCGGCTCAGGTCACGATCTCGCGGTCCGTGAGTTCGAGCCCCGCGTCAGGCTCTGGGCTGACGGCTCAGAGCCTGGAGCCTGCTTCCGATTCTGTGTCTCCCTCTCTCTCTGCCCCTCCCCCGTTCATGCTCTGTCTCTCTCTGTCCCAAAAATAAATAAACGTTAAAAAAATTTTAAAAAATAAAAAAATAAATAAATAAATAAAAATAAATAAATAAATAAAAAGCTGAAGCATATATTTTCTCTAGACTCTGATATTTGTTTTATATGCGTGTGAAACGATGTCTATTTTCCAACTGATGGGCATACTTCCTAGAAATACTGATTAAATCAAATGCATTATTTTTCAAAGTCTGAATGTCTTTACTGGTTTGTTTGTTCGTTTACTCCTGATCTTAAATTATAAAAAAAAGAGGTGTGCTAAAATCAAAAGATGTCACTTCGGATTTTCTCACATCTCCTTATCACTTTTGTGGTTTCGTATACATGAAGTTCCTTCACTAGGAGATGGTTTAATTCACAGACTGACAGAGAATTCCATAAGAAAATCACCCTCGGGGCGCCTGGGTGGCTCAGTCAGTTAAGAGTCTGACTTCGGCTCAGGTCATGATCTCACAGTTCATGGGTTCGAGCCCCACATTAGGCTCTGTGCTGACAGCTCACAGCCTGAAGCCTGCTTTGGATCCCATGTCTCCCTCTCTCTCTGTCCCTACCCCACTCACACTCTCTCTCTCTCTCTCTCTCTCTCTCTCAAAAGTAAATAAACATTGAAAAATTAGAATCTTACGTCCAGAGGCTGCCCATGGTTCCCTGACATATGGGCTCCCCATTGAGGTTGCCTACTTTCTGCACAGCTTGCTTCTAGAGGAGAAAGAGACTATCTATCACAGAGGAGAAAGAGACTCCAGGAAAACACTGCAATCTTATATCGGACAAAGGGCTAGTAGCCAAAATCTATACAGAACTCACCAAACTCCACACCCAAAAAGCAAATAATCCAGTGAAGAAACGGGCAGAAGACTTGAACAGACACTGTTCTAAAAAAGACTTCCAGATTGTCAAGAGACACATGAAAAGATACTCAACAGCACTCCTCATCAGGGAAATCCAAATCAAAACCGCACTGAGATACCACCTCATGCCAGTCAGAGTGGCTGATATGAGCAAATTAGAAGACTATAGATGCTGGTGAGATTGTGGAGAAACAGGAACCCTCTTGCACTGTTGGTGGGCATGCAACCTGGTGCAGCCGCTCTGGAAAACAGTGTGGAGGTTCCTCAAATCATTAAAAATAGATCTACCCTAAGACCCAGCAATAGCACTGCTAGGAATTTACCCAAGGAGTACAGGAGTGCTGATACACAGGGGCACATGTACCCCAATGTTTATAGCACTACTTTCAACAACAGCCAAACTATGGAAAGAGCCTAGCTGTCCACCAACTGACAAGTGGATAAAGAAGTTGTGGTTTATGTATATACAATGGAATACTACTTGGCCATGAGAAAGAATGAAATCTGGCCATTTGTGGCAACGTGGATGGAACTGGGGGGTATTATGCTACGTGAAATAAGTCAGGCAGAGAAAGACAGATACCATATGTTTTCATCCATGTGTGGATCCTGAGAAACTTAGCAGAAGACCATGGGGGAGGGGAAGGGGAAAAAAAAGTGAGAGAGGGAGGGAGGCAA
This sequence comes from Panthera onca, assembly GCF_046562875.1. Classification (NCBI taxonomy): domain Eukaryota; kingdom Metazoa; phylum Chordata; class Mammalia; order Carnivora; family Felidae; genus Panthera; species Panthera onca. The sequence goes on along the minus strand of NC_138358.1, from coordinate 27,362,561 downwards.
ACCATAAGAGACTCTTAAAAACTGAGAGTAAACTGAGCGTTGATGGGGGGTGGGAGGGAGGGGAAAGTGGGTGATGGGCATTGAGGAGGGCATCTTTTGGGATGAGCACTGGGTGTTGTATGGAAACCAATTGGAGAATAAATTTCATATTAAAAAAAGAAAAAAAAGAAGCTTCCCTCATCACTCCCTTGTGGTCCTGTGCAAACTGGCCTACCCACCTGGCCACCTGTCCTATAATCTGTCGGTCAGAATCAGGACAATAATTTCAGCACACAGCCAAGGATCACACAGGCTTGGATTTCAGGAGATAAGAATCATAGGTGGGGAAGGGGGTAATGCGGATTCTGACTGCATGACGTGCATCATAAATGTAGCTTTTATCATTATCATTACTGGTTAGTGGCTAGGTATATAAATCATGTAATTACAGTGCTGACTTTACAGAAAGAATGATATCTACCACAGTCACGGAGACAAAACCTTGTGAGAAAACACGTCTAAAAATGCATGTTGAGCAACAGTTACAACATGACCTCACTAGCTTCACCCTTTCATCGGGGGATGAGACCTATGAAGTCTGCAGCTTTTCTCTTGCATAAAAATACAGCCATGGGTCTCTCTTGGAATGTTCTTGATGCTTTTATGCCCCACCAAAGTTTAACAGCATGTCCTTTACTTACACATCACGGTGTTATTTATGCTTTGAGAATCAAAACAAAAACCCCACTGTTCCCACAGATGTCACACACACACACACACACACGCACACACACACGCATGCACACACACACACAACTGTATTGATTAACAGAACAGATCGAATCTAAAATAGGGTTTAATGAGTCAAAAAATTCAAACAATCCATTTGAAAGCTAATTATGGTGCCAAAAGCCTCCTTGAGGCCCCTTTCATTAAATCTATGTTTTGCTTTATGATGGAAAACTAAAGGGCCCTTGCGGCTTTCTTTGTAAAGTAATTATTTCTAAAGGGAAAAACTTCAACAACACTTCAGTGACATAATTTGAATATCACACACATGCTTTCAGCCTGTTTTTCTTTTCCTGTGACATTTTTATAATATGAGAGAAAAATGGATTTATCAGAAGAGTGGGAATAATTAGACACAGGTTACCAAAAAAGAAACCTGTCGACGACCGTTCTTTGGGAATTGTCACAAGTCGTGATAAACCCCTCTTCCCAGTGATCACCATCAGAGTGTGTGGGCAGCAGCTTCAGGATATAACAGGTGTCAGCAATGACCAACACTTCCTAGGACGATCTGTCAATTCAGTGTTCTTTTCCTGTGTCTGCCTTTGCGGGAGCCGTTTTGTCCAGAGATTCTACTCACAAATTATACCCTCTATGATGAAGGCACTTCTGAATCAAATCATCTCCACTGGTCACGTTTAGGTGCTCCCAAATCTCTGTTCTCCATACCCTGGGGTATCCAGGTAGGAGGGATGAATTCCCTTGCCTCCAGATGGGCAAGAACGTGGAGCTCTGCCAAGGACAGAGCTTTAAGGGAATGCTCAAACAGTCACAGGGCATATTCCTACTCTCAATGCACTGTGTCCTAGACAATGGGTGCAAATATATAGGCTCAGACGTCACATGTTCTCCTAGATACCTCGTGAGGCAGGAAAGTAAGCTTGCAGGAGACTAAACACAAGGGGAAGAGATCAGAGAGGGAGTACAGAGATGGTGTTGAAGGAGGACTTTTACTTTTCTTGCCTAAGTCTGTTATAAGCAGATTGGAGGAGGACCTTCATCTCTCTTGCCTAAATGTGTCGTAAGCAGCATAGTGTTTGGTATTAGTTTTAAATATAGAAGCATCCTGGGAAACCAGATTACAGTGTGGAATAGAATGCCAGGGTTTGTTTTGTTTTTTTAATGTTTATTGGCTTTTGAGAGACAGAGAGACACAGCGTGAGCAGGGGAGGGGCAGAGAGAGAGGGAGACACAGAAGCCGAAGCAGCTCCAGGCTCCGAGCTGTCAGCGCAGAGCCCGACACGGGGCTCGAACTAATGAGCCCTGAGATCATGACCCGAGCCAAAGTCGGACGCTCAACCGACTGAGCCACCCAGGCGTCCCTAGGGTTTAGGGGAGACATTGGATAACACAGCAAGATGACCAGATTCATGGAACACAAAAGTAAGCCGGACCTACACACTTCTAAACAGCATGATTACCATTTAAATAGGATCTAGGGGCTCAGCAGACACAAAATGTCCGTGATGTGATTGAAGAAAACACTTGCCCATAGAAAGAACCTGGAATATCACAACTTGAATGAGAAAAGATAATCGTGAGACACCAACACTGAGATGGAATTATCGGACAAGGATTTCAAAGCAATAAACATAAACTTTCTTCAGCCAGCAATGACACACTTCCAACAAACTAGGGAGAAAATCTGAGCCAAAGAATCAGAAGAAAATTTAAAAAGCAGATGTAAATGTACAGAAATGTAAAATACAGTACCTGAAATAAATGAAAGGAAGATTCAATACTATGCCAGACCCAGAAAAGACAAAACCAGTCATTCGTCTCACACCTGCCCATATAAGATGAAGGGTATCCATTCAAGGAGATGATATACTAAGGAATTCTCATCCACCCAAAGAACAAAGAGCAGTGAAAATGACAACTGAATAGATCTAAAGACTTCTTCCTTATAATTTAAATGTCCTTAATTGCTAACAGAAATTTAAAAGCAATGGTAACAACAATGTATTGTGAGTGTCGTAACATACACAAGTAAAATTTACAATAATCAGAAGAGGAGAGAAATGGCCTTATACCATCGTAATCTTTTCCAACATACAAAAGTGGTAGACTACTGCTTCAAGAAACAAGGTTTAAATTCAAAACAATCACATTACGTGTGGGTGACCTAAATACCCCCAATAAAAAAGCAGATATTGGATAAAAAAGCAAGACTCAATTAGATGGTTCCTCCAGAAAACCGTGTGAAGTATAAAAGCTCAAATAGGCTACAAGAAGAAGAAAGGAAATGGGTAACCCTGATAACATCAATCAAAAGAAATAAATAATAGATAAAAAAAATCAGAGTAAATTCCACGGCAATTAGCAGGGATAAAGAAGGTCACTTCATAATGATATAGGGATCATTTCCTTAACAGTTGTTGTAACACTCCTCAAAACCCATGCACTTAAACAGCCTCACAACACATGAAGAACACTCAAGTGAACTACAAGGAGAAAAAGACAAACCCACAACGATAATACAGTCTACAGAAGGTCCAGAAAGACTTCAACAAAACAAAATGGCAGGAACCACACAGTCCAGCCATGAGACCTAGGATGTCTTTACAGAAGAGGTAGCCCACAGTAGCAGATTATACAGTTTATCCTGGTGAACTGAGGCAAGAACATGAGGTCTACAACAGACCATATCTTGGGCCAAACAGGAGATTATAGCTTACTGTGGTGAACTTCAAGAACATTGGCCACGGTAGACCAGATCCTGGGCCCAAAGTATTGAAGTCATAAGCAGGATGTTCTCTGACCATATGGAAGAACTTTGAAATCGTAACCAGAAATTCATCTGGAAAACCCGAAAGCGTTTGAGAACAATATCCTAAATATCCTATGGGTAAAGACAAAAATCAAAAGGGAAATAGTATCTATTTTGAACTCAGTGCCAGGAGGAGCACAACTTAAACAAATGTGTGAGATGTATTACGTGTGGCAATTATTACTGGAGATTGTATACCACCAAATCCCTGTATTAGAAAAGAATAAAAGTCTCAAATCAATGATCTCAGCTTCCAGTTTAAAAATAAGAAACAGAGGGGCATCTGGGTGGCTCAGTGGGTTAGGCGTCTGCCTTCGGCTCAGGTCGTGATCCATGAGTCTGAACCCCGCACTGGGCTCTGTGCTGACAGCTCAGGGCCTGGAGCCTGTTTTGGATTTTGTGTCTCCCTCTCTCTCCTCTCCTTCTCTGCTCATGCTCTGTCTCTCTCAAAAATAAATACACGTTAAAAACTTTTAAAAAAATAAGAAGCAGAGAAGAAACAATAGATGTTGGCAAGGATGTGGAGAAAGGGGAACCCTCGTGCACTGTTGGTAAGAATACAAATGGGTCCAGCCACTCTGGAAAACAGTATGAGGTTCCTCAAAGAGTTAAAAGCAGAACTACCCTATGATCCAGGAATCATATTTAGCCAAAGAACAGGAAAACCCTAGTTCAGAAAGATGCATGCACTCCTATATTTATAGCAGCATTTTCTACAATAATCAAACTAGGGGAGCAGCCCAATGTCCATGGGCTGATGAATGGATAAAGAAGATGTGATATATATACACAATGGAGTGTCACTCAGTGATGAAAAAGAATGAAATCTTGCCATTTGTGACCATGTGGATGGAGCTGGAGGGAACTATGCTGAGTGAAATTAGGGAAAGACAAATACCATATGATTTCACTCAACAAACAGAGAGAGAGAGACAGAGGCAAACCAAAACACAGACTCTTAAGCCTAGAGAACATACTGATGGTCATCACAGGGGAGGTGGGTGGGGGGTGATGGGGATGGGGATGAACAGGACCCTCATCACGATGAGCACTGAGTGTTGATGAGCAGAACTATTGAACCACTATATTCTACCCCTGAAACTAACATAACCCTCTATGCTAACTACAGTGGAATGGGGATTTTGAAAACTTTTTAATAAAAAAAGAAGAAACAGAGGGACAAAGTAAGCCAAGGAAATACATAATAAAGATCACATTAGACTTTGATAAAATCAAAGAACAGAAACACCATAGAGAAAACTAACCCCCAGCTGGTTCTCCAAGGATACCAATAAAATAAACATGTAACAATGGTTAACTAAGACATTAAGACAGAAGATACTCCAAACAGTGATGTTGGGCCGCCTGGGTGGCTCAGTCGGTTAAGCGACCGTCTTCAGCTCAAGTCATGATCTCTCAGTTCAAGAGTTCAAGCCCCGCATCAGGCTCTGTGCTGACAGCTCAGAGCCTGGAGCCTGCTTCAGATCCTGTGTCTCCCTCTCTCTCCCGCCCCCCTGCTTGCAATCTGTCTCTCTTGCAAAAATACATAAACATTAAAAAAAATTTTTTTAAATAGTGATATTACCACTAAAAAAAAAAAACTAAAGCATAATAAAGGAACACTAAAACTAAAAAAAAATTATTGAACAACTTTATGGCCTTACCTGAGAAAATTTAGGTTTTCACTATGAAATAGGATGTTAATCACAAGTCCTGTAACACACTTTGTCATGCTGGAATAGCGCGCGTGCGCACACACACACACACACACACACACACACCATTGACATATACAGGGTGCTAGATTCATTTGGATAATATGTTTAAAGAATTCTGCAATTATGAAAAGGGATATTTTCCTCTTTGTTTTTGTATCAGGGTATGTTTAACCTCATCAAACAGACTTTTTCTTTTTTAATGTTTATTTATTTTTGAGAGAGACAGAGTGCAAGCAGGGGAGGGGCAGAGAGAGAGGGACACACAGAATCCAAAGCAGACTCCAGACTCTGAGCTGTCAGCACAGAACGCAACGCGGGACTCGAACTCACGAACCACGAGATCATGACCCGAGCTAAAGTCAGATGGTTAACTGACTGAGCTACCCAAGTGTCCCTCATTGAATAGATTTTTAAAACTTCCCTCTAGTTTCAGTTCCCAAAACAATTTGTGTAGAATTAGTATTTTGTTTAAATCGTTTTAATGTTTAGAATAATCCCCACTGAAGCCACCTGAGGCTGGTGATTTCCCGGTGGAAAAGCCTTTAAAAACACAATCAATTGACTCCAGTTGGGCTAAAGATTTGGATAAAGGCTTAAGAATTTCATAATGTCCTCAAAGAACCATCTTTGGTTTCATGGATATCAAACGTTCTGTGGCTTGATCTGCTTCATACATCACGGTTTCTGTTTTATTATTATTTTCCTCCTCTTACTTACGTTGGGTTTATTTTCTCCTCTCCTCAAGTGTAAGATTAAGTCATTGATGTAAGGCATTATTTCCTTGGAAATAAGTGTTCATAGTATAACCGTACAAGCACTTTTTTAGTTACAAACTACGTATTTTTTCATAGTGAAACTGAAAGGTTTTTCCCAGCTTTCTTGAGGTATAATAAATACATAAAAACTGCACCTGCCTAATGTATACAATCTGCTGAGTCTGGACATATGTATAAACTCATGTTCCCAGCACCACAATCCAGGAAACACATATACCCGTCACTTCTTGATATATCATGTTTATATGTTTGTTCAGTGCGCAACACTGATTTCTCTGTAATTTCCTGACACATATATTATTTTTTTTTAACATTTATTTATTTTTGAGACAGAGAGCATGAACAGGGGAGGGGCAGAGAAAGAGGGAGACACAGAATCGGAAGCAGGCTCCAGGCTCTGAGCTGTCCGCACAGAGCCCGACGCGGGGCTCGAACCCACAGACCGCAAGATCATGACCTGAGCCAAAGTCGGACACTTAACCGACTGAGCCACCCACACGTCCCGACACATACATTATTTAGAAGCCTCCTGCTTCTTTTTCAAATGTTTGGAATATTCAGATACTGTCCTCAGTTGTTAATTCAATTCCACGGTCACCAGAGAACACGTAGGATTTAAACCATCTCAACTCTACTGAAACTTGATTTATGACCCACATATTGTCCATGTTCATAAACACGCAGTGTGCACACAAAGACAATATATATTGTGATGTTGAGTGTTCTATAAAGGCTAACTGTATGCTTCAGCTCTTTATTCTTCCTGATTTTCTGTGTACTTGTTTTATTAAAAATTTGTTTGTTTGAAAACTGAGTACAATTATGAATTTGTTCATTCTTTTCACACTTTTTTTTTTTTTTGCTTCATGTATTTCAAAGTTCTGCTATTAAGTCCATAACCCTGAGGACAGTTATGTTCTCTGAAAGTCAGCTCCAGTGTGTTTGTGGGCAGCTCACAATGGGACCTTGCTGGCTTAATCTCTCTGCCTTTCAACTGAGGTGTGCAGAAAGCATTTAAAATTTTGTTTTAACGTTTATTCATTTTTGAGAGACAGAGCATGAGCGGGGAAGGGGCAGAGAGAGGGAGACACAGAATTTGAAGCAGGCTCCAGGCTCCGAGCTGTCAGCACAGAGCCCTCCACGGGGCTCAAACTCACAAACCGTGAGATCATGACCTGAGCTGAAGTCGGATGCCCAACTGACTGAGCCACCCAGGTGCCCCCAGAAATCATGTATATTTGAGTAGCAATGTGCAGGTTTTAAACCTAACACCCCGTACACCTTGCTATCTGTTTTCTCTGTCTCAACTGTTCTTTATTACTTTCCTTTTTTTTTTTTTTTTTTTTAATTTTTGCTGCCTTCTTTTAGATCTTTTCTCTGTGTTCACATTTGGGCCATAAATGTAACTTTTTTGTTTTTTTCTTCAGAGTTTTCCTTAATGTTCACATCATACAAACTTAACTTGTCCTAGCAACATAGAAGCATCCTATGCCCTATTTTCAAACTTTGTGCTGGGGTGTCATACTTTTAATTCCACCTGTGTCATTAACCACAGAAAGTTTTTTTACTCTACTATCCTGTCCCGAGTGTTGGGAAATGTGCATACGTTTGCATGTACTTTCTTAGATACCGTTTCCAACACGCTGCATTTCTTTGAGTGGATCCCGATTTCCATTACGTACAACTGTCCTGCTGTCCCTAGGAATCTTTTGCATTTCTTACTGCGTTTCGTCTGCTGATGACTTTTTCAGCCTGTGTGTCTGAACAAGTCGGTATTTCAATTTCATCTTCAAGAGGTACTTTCGCTCAGTTGAGAATTCTAGGACGAAAAGGGCTTTTCAGTTCTGGAAAGCTAACACTGCCCTACGCCCTGGGGGTGTGCGGTTTCTGATGAGACAATGTGGCCATGCTTATGCTTGCCCCTCTGCAGATAACATTAGTTTACCCCAGTTCCCTTTGAAAGGGTCTCTATCACTGGCTGATGGTAGCTGGACTAAATTTGGGGTGGAGGGGTGGAGATGTCATTATTTAAGTATTTTTTTCCCTCGCACTCTCTCTGGAATTGCAGCCACAAGCATATTATTCCGCGTGGTGTCATTTCAAAGTTCACTTGATCCCTGTTTTCTTCCTCACCATCCTTTGTAATCTTGATGTTTCATTTTGCATAATTTTTTAAATTTCGCTTTTCTTTTGCAGTCTGCTGTTAATTCCGTTGGGTATCATCTTTTATTTTTTTAAGCGCTTATATTTTTGAGAGACAGAGAGAGAGAGAGAGAGAGACAGCACAAGCGGGGGAGGAGCAGAGACAGAGGGAGACACAGAATCTGAAACAGGCTCCAGGCTCCAAGCTGTCAGCACAGAGCCCGACGTGGGGCTCCAACCCAAGAACCGTGAGATCATGACCTGAGCCGAAGTGGGACGCTGAACCGACTGAGCCACCCAGGCGCCCCACTGTGGGCATCATCTTTATCCCAGACACTGTATCTTTTGACTCTAGGAGATTAACTTGGGTTTTGTATTTTCCTTGACTCTCTCTCTGGTACTTTAAACTGATGAGGAATATTTATAAAGGATTGTTTAATGACCCGATCTACTAATTGTATGATCTGTGTTAGCTCTTGGTCCATTTCCCTCTACTGTACTTTTATTTCCTGCAGATGATCATACGTTTCTGTTCTTTGGCACGTCAGTTAATATTTCATTAGATACCGGCCTTTGTAAATGTTGACACCTGACCTTTGCTCTGCATGACTCTTAGGTAACTTGGGAAGAGCTGTTCATGTCAAGACTTATTTTTAAACATCGCTGGGAGGAGGTCCAGGAGACTTCAGTCTGAGATTGGACTGGTCAAGTAAAATTGTTTTGAATGTCACCTCCCTCTAATTTTTCTATGGGGTAAAATACACATAAAATGTACTATCCTCACAATGGTTAAGTGCATACCATGCCTGCCCCTTGTGATGTATAGGACGTATTCTAACATATCATTTATTTATTGTTTCGACTATCTCTTGCCTGCGTCACACCACAAAAAGTTAAAATCTGCAATGACTGGAAATTCTGGTTGGGTTCAAGCCAAGACGTGTTGATCTAGAGCCTGGGCCTGTGTTTGGCAAACAGTGGGTATCACATAATTGTCGGATGAATCAGTCCATTTGTGCCATACTTAACAACAATAGAATTTTTGTGTCTTCTTTTAAAAACCGTTGTCTAGTGATGGGACCTTACTAAGAGCTGAGAATGGTTGGAACCACTCTTGGTTACTTTCCTGTTTCCACCCCGACGTCGTCAGTTGATGGACTGAAAATCTGTGTAAAAGATAGTAATCTTTCTATGCACACAGACCTTTATTTTTTTCTGTGTATCTTTACTGTAAAGTGACATGCACCTTTATATTATTTGAGAATTCTACAGTAACTGCAAAAATTGGTGAGAATGATTTCACATGGCATAAAGAAAAGAGGTAAGAATTGCTTTACAATTAAAAGCTGTAAATGTTATCACTTCTACGTGCAGATAGACGAAACTGAATCAAAGAAACATACATACATAGGAATATAACGGTTCATTTTCTCCGAACAAAAACTACAAGTTGTATTTCTTTTTGTACTGATGTTCTTACTGTAAAAACTGGAAATCTGTAGGGTAAATATCCATGTAATTTAAAAACCGTTATGTACTTCAGTCAGAAATACTTTAACAAAAATATTTCTCGTAAATACAATGAAAAATCTCTATGTGGAGTATTTTTCTTAAATAATAGTTTTGACTGGAATAATTTCATTACCTTCTGTGAAGCCACAGTTTCAGATTTAACACTAGAAATCTTGCAATTATTCTGTGTTTTTATCTCTGAAAACAACATTATATTTTACACTCCATCAAGGTCAATAAAATGGAGCAACCAAAAAAAAAAATAAAATTCATTCCAAAAGTTAAGCAAAATTCATACATTTTGCAGAGATTACATCCAATGAAAAATAAAAGAGAACATATGTCAGAACCATTCAGAGTTCTAAAAACTTAGTTTGATTAATGCTAGCTATGTCTTTCTTTTCCCCCATAGAAAATATATAGGCACGCTATGTCCTTGAGGCACTGTGACATTTCATCTGTATTCTGTTCACTAAACCTCCAAGATCTCCTTCCAAAATTTAAAGCCTGTCAACAAGGTTATGATCATAGAGAATGGAAAGTAAATATTTTCAAAAATGTTCTAAAACATGTTACTATGCATATGTGGGTTCAGGTAGCGTGCAATTCAGTCAACATATGAAATAAACAAAACCACCTTTTCGGTGTGCATGTTGCCATGGATAAAATAAACAGATTTTAAGAATCAGGAAGAAAGAAAAATAAGCCCGTTGACACAAAGGTTAAAAAAAAAAAAAACTGCCTAAGACCAAAGCGAAAAGTAGAATGTAAACTAATTTTTATTTTACTTGAAATAAATTGTGGGCCAGAAACAGTAGTCATTTCCCTCCACCCGTAATCACTTAGCCAAGAGGAAATGCTGCATGATCTCAAAACCTTAGTGTGTCGAGCAAATTTTTATTTTTTTAATGTTTATTTTTCAGAGAGAGAGAGTGAGAGAGAGTGTGTGGGGGAGGGGCAGAGAGAGAGGGAGACACAGAATCCAAAGCAGCTCCAGGCTCCGAGCTGTCAGCACAGAGCGGGACGCGGGGCTCGAACCCACGAACCGCGAGATCTTGCCCTAAGCCGAAGTCGGACGCTCAGCCGACTGAGCCACCGAGGTGCCCCAATGTTTATTTACTTATTTACTTGAGAGAGACAGAGACAGAGACAGAGAATGAGCAGGGGGAGGGTCAGAGAGAGAGGGAGACACAGAATCCAAAGCAGTCTCCAGGCTCCCAGCTGTCAGCACAGAGCCAGACGGAGGGCTTGAACCCACAAATCGTGAGATCATGACCTGAGCCGGAGTCAGATGCCCAACCAACAAATTTTAAAAGGCATTCGAACAGGGCACCTGGGTGGCTCAGTCGGTGGAGTATCTGACTTTGGCTCAGGTCATGATCTCACAGTTCATGGGTTCAAGCCCTGCATTGGGCTCAGTGCTCACAGCCCAGAGCCTGGAGCCTACTTCATATACTGTGTCTCCCTCTCTCTCTGCCCCTCCCTCCCTCCCTCCCTCTCTCTCTCTCTCTCTCTCTCTCTGAAAAATAAACATTAAAACAAGAAAAAAAGTAAAAGTCTACAGGCACGTGGGTGACTTAGTCGGTTAAGCATCTGGCTCTTGGTTTCAGCTCAGGTCATGATCTCACGGTTCATGAGTTCGAGCCCCGCATCCGCGGATGTGCTGACAGCACAGAACCTGCTTGGGATTCTCTCTCTCCCTCTCTCTCTCTCTCTTACCCTACGCCACTTGCTGTCTCTCTCAAAATAAATAATTTTTTTTTAATGTCTGAAATTTGCCCACCTTCTCTACGTTTTGATGTGGGCACTCTCATGAAACAAGGGAGCCACGAACGCTGACCTGTAGAAGAGATGAGCCACCATCGGGAAGAAAGACCACCAGAAGGTTGGCCTTGGTGGAATAATTCAAATGTCACGGCTTTATGCAGAAGCGGTGACCTTCCCCATTAACTGGGACTGGTCACAATGGAGTAAAGACACTGTCCAGACTCCCTGTGGGCCGTGCCAGCTTCTCATGATGTATGAGAAGTTCATGTGACACGTAATGTCATTTCACAGAACCTTCAGTCCTGGAAGGGATCCATTTGTTAAGGTAACTGTATCGGACAGAGCACACTAATTAGATTGTTCCCACTGGCACTGATGAACCTCCCCATGGGGGCACTGATGAGGTTTCTGGGTAGAAACAGAAGCAGCATCTAAGTAAAAGACTGGGAGGCTGGCAATTTCCATGATCAAATGACAGTGGCCCCAGAAGGATCAAATCCAGCCACCGACAGACCGAAAGCATAGAGATGCCCCATCATCTCACTGCCCTGGAATCCCGAACCCCACGTTTAGGGAGACACGTGTGATTCCACACTTTGACAATCTGCAGCTTATGGGAATGTGTGAAGGCTTGACCTCAAGGACAGGGAAAAAACATACCACACCCTCAAGCATCATTTTAGCCCACGAGAGTTTGTTTTTAAGGTTGACTCATTTATTTTCAGAGAGCAAGTGGGGGAGGGGCAGAGAGAGAGGGAGAAAGAATCCCAAGGAATCCCAAGCAGGCTCTGCACCGTCAGCACGGAGCCCCATGCGGGGCTCCAACTCACGAACCGTGACATCGTGACCTGGGCCGAGATCAAGAGTTGGGACACTCAACCGACTGAGTCACCCAGGCGTCCCCAATGGCAGACAGTTTTAAATGTCATTAAACAGTTATCACTGGAGGAAACAGATACTGGTTTTATGGCCGAAAAGAGAAGGCCTCAAAGATCTTTATGTTTGAGGAGAGCATCTTTGGGTTATGGCTGCTGGTGTTCCTTCCAATTTTTTCTTACATCTACTGTGCCCATAATTGTGTGTGTGGGTGTGTGGGTGTGTGTCTGTTTCCCCCACCTCAATTTATTGAGATGAAAATTACCAACAGCAAAATGCTGTGTTTAGTGTCTAACACGCTTTTTCTTTCTTATAAAGTCACTTAAAAATTTTTTTAAACCTGTCATCTATTGTTTGTAAATAATTAAAAGCGTTCTTCTCTTTAAATAATCAAATACTTTGGTTTTTGAGTCTACCAACTCAGTCACAATGCTGAGTATGTTCATCACTGGAAAACGTCCTCAAGCTCTTTCCAGGATGGAAAACCACTGTTCATCCTGCATTAGCATGCTCGTTACCTCTCGTTGAGCATCCTACAAATGTTAAGTTCCATGTACAAATACACTCCCAGCTGTGTTGTTATTTCTACTCAACCTCACGTCTATGAGGGTGACCCATACTCTGCCTGCATAGGTACCTGATTTTTCTCTGCTTGGTACATAGTACCCCATTGAGCAAATATACCGCAATTTGCTTATTCACTCTCCTGGTGAATTTTCTTGAGTTTATTCAACATGCTTTCTTCCATCTACTAAGTGGATTACATAGCTTTCCATCTTCTGGTAACAGAATTAAAGATAAACACGGACTGATTTTCAGTGTTAAACCCACCTTACATTTCTGGACAACATGCACTTGGGAATGACCTCTTGTCCTTTTTTTTTTTTTTTTTTTTTTTTAATTTGCTAGATTTGATTTCTAAACTTGGCACCTCGCTGATAGAAATTCTTCGAGGGAACGTCCTCCTCCACTTGATTATTTTTTTTGTTTTTAATGTTTGTTTTTGAGAGGCAGAGAGACAGAAACAGAATGCAAGTGGGTTAGGGGCAGAGAGAGAGGGAAACACAGAATCCGAAGCAGGCTCCAGGCTCCGAGCTGTCAGCACAGAGCCCGACACGGGGCTTGAACTCACAAACCGCGAGATCACAACCTGAGCCGAAGTCAGAGGCTCAACCGACTGAGTCACCCAGGCGCCCCCTGCACTTGGTTATGTAAAGAGAAGGACCCTTTTAATTATTTATAAACAATAGAGCACAGGTTAAACAAAATTTTAAGATGACTTTACAAGAAAGAAAAAGCATACTAGTCACTTACTAAACACAGGGCCTATAATTAAGCTATTAACCTATTGTTCCTCACCCTAAGAATTAATCTAATTGTATCTCAAGTACTTAACATTTTCTAGGTAAAACTGCTTAATAGCTAACAGATAAGACAAACAGCGGGAGGCTTATCTTGAATCTCGGATCCAAGGATGCTTTCTAGAATGTGTATCTCTATGCCTCCCATCCTATTCCCCAGATTCCTTTCTCTGTCCTACGTACATCCATTACACCTAGATGCCAACGTGCCAGATCAGGCTGCCCGTTTCACAGCTATTTGTAACTATAGGCTCGCCGTACTTTCTAAGCCTATGCAAGCCTTCCCAGGACAGGGAAGCCTGTTTTACTGGCTTCCCTCCCATCTCAAACTACACAGGGCTTGCATATCAAGCACTCGCCATGTTTAGAAATGCCTCTTTGAAATCTCTCTGCAGGCTTGATACACAGGCAATGCACTGCCTTCCATCTAAGTACCACATGGATGTGGGGAGACTGTCTTCAGCCTGCCCTTCCCTGTATTTACTGAGTGAACTGCCCAGAATGTTTCGTGCACATATAACGTGTCTTAAGTGGTGATACGGACAACCGTCAGGTTCTCTTGGGCGTGAAAACATACATCTTTGCCATATTACGCAAAATTTCAAGACACACACACACACACACACACACAGGATGATGCCCAACACAGCCAAAGAAGAAGCAGAATGATTCCACTAGGCAGATCTGCAAAGAGGCATCTTCCAAGAATTCGGAATCCAGCTCCTATCTAATCATCTCATACGCCGTGCACAGAGAAGGAAACACGCTTCCCCAATCAGAAGAGGAAGGGCAACTTGAAGGCATGCACCATATTTTTCTACCCTCTTCTACACGGAGTGCCATGTTTCATTCTGTTGGATTTCAGTGTTCTAAAGAACATACGTGGCGACACAGCCTGGTGAAAACACAGCTGAGAGGGCTCGCGCTCTTTAGTACTTCTGGGCGGCAATCAAAATAACACCTGCATCTCTCTGAACAGTCTGCCTTTAATACTATTAACACCCATCACGCAGGGCTGTGAAGCTCATGTTTAGAACACGGGTTCACGCTGTGCAGCCTCCAACACACATGCATGTTAAACAGCTACGCTCTTGCTAAACTCCCAGTGGCTTAACTGTATTAAAAACCTCCAAGTTTGGGGCACCTGGGTGGCTCAGTCAGCGAAGCGTCTGACTCTTGGTTTCGGCTCAGGTCACGGTCTCGTGGCTTGTGGGTTCAAGCCCGGCGTCGGGCTCTGTGCTGACAGCGTGGAGCCTGCTTGGGATTCTGTCTCTTCCCCTCTGTCTGCACCTGCCCCACTTGTGCGTGCTTTCTCAAAATAAACAAATAACTTAAAAAAAAAAACAAAAACACCTCCAACTTCAGGGTGCCTCGGTGGCTGAGTCAGTTAAGTGTCTGACTCTTGGTTTCAGCTCAGGACATGATCTCATGGTTGTGAGACTGAGCCCTGTGTCCAGCTGGGCGTAGAGCATCCTTGGGATGCTCTCTCTCCCTGTCCCTGTGCCCCTGTCTTTCTCACACATACTCTGTCTCTGAAAACAAAACCAAGGGGCACCTGGGTGGTTCACCGGGTTGAGTTGCCAACTTTGGCTCAGATCGTGATCTTGCAGTTCTTGAGTCCAAGCCTCACGTCAGGCTCTGGGCTGACAGCTTTGGATCTTCCCTGCCCCTCACTCTCTGCCCCTCATTCACACTCTCGCTCTCTCAAAAACTTAAAAAAAAAAGTATCAAAAACAAAGACAAAAAATATCCAAGTGTCACCAGCAATGATAAGCAATATTGAAGCGCTGAGTCAATTCTGTGACGGGGAGGGAAGATACAAACCTGTCACGTTAAGTTCGGCAGTATGTCGTAACTATTACATAAAAGCGCGACGGAGAAAATCTTTCCAAACTCCCGTAATTCGTAATGTCCAATGACAGCAGTGATTCAAGTCAACTCGTCAACCACATATTAGACACTACTTTCTAGTTAAACGTATTTTAACATACCACCGAAGGAAGAGGGAAAGACGATTTTCACGTGGAGAGAAAAGTTCCAGTGCAGATTATGCAGAAACACTGCAACTCTTCAATTTCTCAAGGTCGGTGAAGAAATGAAGGTGGTCGGTACCAAGATATTAATATAATAAGACAGAATTGTTTTAACATGTCTATATAAGGAAGGATTTTTACTTTTTTTAGGTATATTTCTATATTTTGAGAGAGAGAGAGAGAGAGAGAAAACATGAGTGGAGGAGGGGCAGACAGAGAGGGAGAGAGAATCCCAGGCAGGCTCTACACTGCCAGCACAGAGCCTGATGCAGGGGTTGAACTCACGAACCATGAGATCATGACCTGAGCTGAAATCAAGACTAGGATGCTTAACCAACTGAGCCACCCAGGTGCCCCTGTAAGTACAGATTTTAAAAAACACGATTTCCAAGAATTTGTCACCCAATTAATGAGTTAAAGACAGAGACCCACACATGATCGAAGAAAGGATAAAATAAAACAAAAACTTCTTCCTCAGGAATGCAAATTCTCAGCCAAATGCCCCACAACCAACGAAACAGAACCATCCACATTTGCATTTTTTTTTAAGCATTTCTTGCTAAAAGTAAGTGTGTTTCACAATCTGCAGCTCAGAATGCAGCCTCCAAATGCTGGAGACAAGTCTTTGCCTTTAGAGACCTGATCTCCACGAAATCAAGGTGCCCACATGTTTATTTTCCTTCCCAACCAAAGATTCACTGTTTTCCACCACACTCTTAGAAAGGTCTCCCCTCCTCTCTGTCCTGTTTTGCGGTCTTGAGGAGGAATAAGTTATTCAAGTGATGTTTACGGAGCTAATAAGAGCAATCCTCAGAATAAAAACGGCCAGTCTACAGTACTGAGTTAGGCAGCAGGACAAAGTGACCCGAGCTCCCTCATGCCACCGCGTTCAGTCACGCGTATAGCCCTGCTAAAGATTTATTTGGAACACAGAGGGACGTGTGCATGGAAACCAAAGCTCTCTGAAAGCCTCCCAAGTCCAATCCCTATGCTTTTCCAGGGAGCTCCTTAGACTTTACATCAGCACAGTCAACCCTCCGATCGTCATTCCTTTTCCACTTAAACAACCCCAACTACTGGCGATCTGGTCACACTGCAACAAGTCATTTTATCTTCCAGGGCAAAATATTTGTGGCGTTGTCTCTGTCCCCTGATTCTTCAGCAGTTTTTCTGGGATCTCACTGTAGGAGGCAGGTTTTTATTAGCCCAGCTACACCGTTTTCATTTCTTTAGAACTCTTGAATCTTACAAACTAAACATTTCTATGCCAGCAACAGATTTAAAATGCATTCATCTTGTTATCGTTATTTTTTTTTTTTTTTTAATTTCAGAGACAGTGCAAGTGGGGGAGAGGTGCAGAGGAGGAAAGACAGAATCCTAAGCAGGCCCCATGGTCAGCATGGAGCCCAACACGGGGCTCAACCCCACGACCCTGGGATCATGACCTGAGCCTAAATCAAGAGTCACACACTCTGCACTCTGAGCCACCCAAGCGCCTGTAAAATGCATAATTTCAAAAAGAAACTGCATGTGTTAATTTTTCAAAAGTTACAATTTGCATTAGCATCAAATATATAGCTACCTATATGGGTCGCCTGGGTGGCTTATTTGGTTAAGTGTCCAACTTTGGCTCGGGTCACGATCTCACGGCTTGTGGGTTCGAGCCCCGCGTCGGGCTCTGTGCCGACAGCTCAGAGCCTGGAGCCCGCTTTGGGTTCTGTGTCTCCCTCTCTCTCTGCCCCTCCCCCGCTCACCCTCTGTCTTTCTCTGTCAAAACTATTTATGTATCATCTACATGTGTTTATGCACTTGGGAAAATACATTATGTGTGGATATTAATGCATGCACATATGAGTGTATAAAATACAGCCAACAGATGAGATAAAATAATTTAAGGAAAATAAGATATCATATTGCACAACATCATAAATACACATATGCCTGACCAGTAACATAAACTTTATGTGCTGCACATACTCTGTATGTTGTATGCATTATACAGTGTATTCTTACAATGAAGAAAGCTAGAAAAAACAAAACATGATTAAGAAACTCGTCAGGAGGAGGGCCTTGGGGGCTCAGTCAAGCATCCTACTCTTGGTTTTGACTCAGGTCATGATGTCACGGTTCTGTGGGTTCAAGCCCCGTGTCAGGCTCTGTACTGATTCTCTGTTTCTCTGCCTCTCTCCTGCTCATGCTGTCTCTGTGTCTGTCAGAAATAAACTTAAAAAAAAAAAAAAAAAGGACGGACGCCTCACTGGCTTAGTCGCTAGAGTGGCCCTTGATCTCACGTAGGTGCAAAGTCCACATGGCGTCTTTGTAAACCTACAGAAGTGGTCCAAACATCTCAAGACTGGCTCTCTGTCCCTTGCATGGTGCCAACGTCTGCCATTTGGGGCTGGCACATGGGAATTAAGTTTATCTGGGGTGGTTTGTGCCTTCAGAGGCTCACCATCCCATGTCTTTCTCCAGCTCTTGCAATACTTTGGCCAAACATTTCCGTCTTAAACTAGCTGGTTGGTGGGGGAAGGGCACGGATCATGAATGATATACTCTACATTCTGAATTATTTTAATGTATGTACGTTACATAGTTGATTGGCCATGAGTTAAGTTCCTATGTGCCCTGGAATGAATTTGGCACATGTTAAAAAGACCCAGGGGGCACCTGGGTGGCTCAGTTGGTTAAGTGTCCAACTTTGGCTCATGTCATGATGTCACAGTTCGTGAGTTGGAACCCCACATGGATCTCTGTGCTCAGAGCACAGAGCGTGCTTGGGATTCTCTCTCCCCCTTTCTCTGCCCCTTCTCCCCCACTCTCTCCCAAAATAAATAAGTAAACTTATAAAAATATTTAAAAAAAGAAAAAAAAAAAAAGACGACCCAGGATATTATGAGAGCTTCCTCAACCACCACTGATAAATACTTGTCTAGACCAATGACCTGTCAATTTCCAGAGACAACAGATACTTTTGTGTGAATAATAAGCAATATTAGTATCAAAAATCTAGAATACCTATATGTCTACACTTTCTCTCTAGATTTACGTCTCATTCCACCAAACAAACAACAAAAAACTATGGTCATTAAATGTTCCAGTAAAAGTTTACAGTCACTTAGTGACTTCTTGACAAATGTGCACTGACATTTTAAGAATTACAAACTTTATTTAATATTAAGTGAACCTTTAATATTAGGGCTGTAGTGATGGCAAAAACTGAATAAAAGAATAACTTTACAATTTCTAGGTAACTCATCATTTGGAAAATGTATTAAATTCACATTATGTCTTAAGAATTAAAGTTTGATTAGATAACGCAACTCAATTTTGCAGCAAATAGGAGTTAATTCCTTGAGGAACTATGCCAATATATAAAACAGAATAGAATTTCAGGATGCCACCTTTTATCTACATTAAGATTTGTGCTTGTTTGTCAGTGAAAAGAATAATCAATTCTCTCTCTTTCAAGCTTCATAAATATTCACGCGATGTTCTGAACTCTCCCTTCTCATTTTATTTGTTCACTCTTGATAGATGTCAGCAATGCTGATTTTATGTCGTGGGACTCAACCCGCTGGCTTGGGCGTGCATCGTTTCTAATAACTCAACAGGACTGAAACCCTAGACCACCAAAAGGAAGTTATGCTATTTTTTATACTGTATATGAATTAAATGAACATTCTGCCAACATGCATTTCGAGCATTACTGGAAGAGATCTGTATTTCAAATCTTGGCTAGTTATGGCTCTAGAGCTCTAGACACTGATGTGGAAATGGAATCGGAACATGAAGTTATACAGTGATTTTTAATTTCTACACGTCTCTGTCACGTGCCTCACGCGGTACACGTGAATAGCAGTTGTAGGTTCCTCATCAGCTTGCAAGATATTTGCACATTAAATCGTAGTCAATTTTATGGAGCAGGGAACTTAGCATCTAACCTTGCTCTACCCAAAGTTTCCAAGAGGAGCCCAGCATGGACAGAGCATGCAAAGAAGAAAGAAATCCCCTGGAAAACCATCCACTCTCAGGAAAGAACCCAGAAAGGGGATTCAGAAGAAATTAATCCGTATGGAAAGAAGCAAATGTAATAGGGTTTCGTGGGTTCGGCTGAAATTCTTCCCGGACCCAAGCCAGTGTCCAGAAATTTAAGAAAACCCCAGAAATTAGATCTTTAAAATCTTAAAGACTATATGGTATGTATCAGGAAAAACTGATCTGCAGATGACTTACCAGAATTTAACAGATGGAGAGAGAGATTATCCATGGGATTCAGTTAGCCTATGCTGGTTCCAAGAAAATTTACTTTTTCAGAGGACTTATCCCTATGACATGAGTCCACTGCCCATGTTAGGTAACAATGTTTGTTTTTCTCTGAGACTTCTAGATAGTTAGCTCGTGCTGGGACTCCAAAGTAGGCTACTCTTTCTCTGCCCAGCTCTCAAAATTCCCTGTTCTTCATTGATGCTAATACGTTCCTAGTCCTGTCTTGGTCAAACCCAGCCTCATTGGGAAGCTGGCTTCAATCATTTCCAAAATCATCTAAACACTGGTGGCTTTTCTGCTACAAGCTTCACAATCCACTCACCGCTTAACTCCTTAAATCTACAGCTTGAATACTTAGCAGATTTGTGTCTTGGACAGACAGCAGAACATTGGTCTGACAATTTCTCTCTTAAGTGTTTCTACCGCATTGGTATTTATTTTGGTAAATGATAGGTTCTATTGCTTTTGCCCCATTTTTGCTCCTTTAAAGGGTTCGTCTGTTTTATTTCAAGTTGTTTATGTGGATACTCTCATGCTCCTTACCCATCACTTTATTTTTCTCCTGTTTTCTTCCTTTAATTTTGCTCCATTTCATTTGCTTTGGTAAAGCAACAGGTTGACTCTCTTTTAGCTCACTTAAAAGTTAGTTTTTTAGGGGCACCTGGATGGCTCAGTCGGTTCAGCGTCCAACTTCGGCTCAGGTCATGATCTCACGGTCCGTGAGTTCGAGCCCCGCGTCGGGCTCTGTGCTGACAGCTCGGAGTCTGGAGCCTGCTTCCGATTCTGTGCCTCCCTCTCTCTCTGCCCCTCCCCCACTTGCACTCTGTCTCTCTCTCTCTCAAAAATAAACATTTAAAATTTTAAGTTGTTTAGCTACAGACTTTAAAATTTCACTTTTATATTTATTGAAATGAGAAATAAAATACCATGTCTTACAAAGAGTGAAGAAATTAAATGTTCATTATTTGAAAGTCTCATTTTAAATATTTTTCATGTAATTTTGCTTTTTGTTTTGCATCGTTATGTTTTTACATAATGATATTTTTCTTTGGAGATATAACAATTTCCTACTATATACATATGGCCTACCGTAATTTCGTTTCTGTAAACTTTTATCATTTTGCAATCTTAATGTTTACTGTTATGTGGGCAGATCTTCAGAATAAACCAACAGAGCGAAGTTAATGTTAGTGTATTATTAGGACAAACCAACAAAGAAAAGTTGGCAAGTCGAATTATTTAGGTTCTCATGAAAAGAATAATGTGAAGACCCGCATAAATGAGACGGTTACAGTAATATTATTTGAGATAAACATTTGAGTAATATTATAATGAGACAAAGATCAGGCCAGTAACAATTTTTAAAACAGAATTATTACATACGTCTAATTTTCACAAGAAGCATCTGGGTTAAAGATATCCCATGAAATGCATTTTCTCTGTAATACATATTAAATATTTTAAAATGTAAAAGTACAAAGTATTGATGTGAAATTTTTAATTGTTTCTTATAAACTACCTACCAAGTATATTAAATGAACTCGTATTTAAACTACTTTTCTTTGTAAGTTACAGGTTCAAAGAAAATAAACACACTATATACACATATATGTGTATATATTAATGTTATATATACCTAATATATTTATACTATGCATTTAATATAAACATGTTATATTTAATATATATTTAATATGTTATAAATTTATATTACACATATAATATACATATTTATGTATAATATATAATAGATTACATATACATGTACATACATACACATATAACACATAGTAAATATACATGTGTAATATATATTTGTATATGCAATATATATTTAATATATGTTACATATATATATTCAATACATACTGATATATATAATACATGAAAAAGAGAAAAAACATATAAAGTGTAGGAGTAAGATTTTTTCTAATAATCAGAATTTTTCTTGTTCAAATGTGTAAGCCCTCATTCACCTCTAGAAGCCAAGCAAAGTACCCGATTAAATTTTAAGAAAACGTACCTAATTCATTATTTTCAGAATGATTCTAAACACGGCATTTTCCCCAAAATATTTCAGAGTAATAGGCTGACTCCCGCTTTGCCAAATCCCAACAGCAGCTGGGAAGACATCTGGATGGACCAGCACGGCAGGTTAGAACTGCATGCGCTCACATCCAGGAGAAACGCTCATTAATTGAAGAAACTAACACATACAATCCAGCGTCACTGAGAGTCCCTTTACGGTGACTTTCTGAAGCCGACAGGCCATTCTCTTCGGACTGTGACCATTAAAATCATGACGCTTGTTTTCATACCTTTCTATAGAGGGCTTAATTGACTTGGATGTGGGGAAGTTATTAAAAGCCGGTTTAATTAGCTGTCAGACCCCGTATTCTAAGAATTATTTGTGTAACTTCTAAAGACACTGGTTTCTCATTTTCATTTCCAGGGCCTTATTTCCAGGTCTACGGCATGACCTTGGTTTCTAAGGAGTCAACCGTTCAGATGACTCACTACACTTCTCAGAGATCATTCGCTGAATGTCAGAGATCTGGATTTCCTTGCATGTAGGGCTCCCCACAGGCGTGGTAGTTTATTAGAATGGAAAGCGCCTTCTGGAGCTGACTGCATATGGAGGCCATCCTTGGGCGCCTGGATGGCTCAGTCGGCTGCACGTCAGACTTCGGCTCAGGTCATGATCTCATGATCCATGAGTTCGAGCCCCGCGTCGGGTGTCTGCTGATAGCTCAGAGCCTGGAGCCTGCTTCCCATTCTGTGTCGCCCTCTCTCTCTGCCCCTTGCTGGTGCCTTTGAGTGCTCTCTCAACAATAAATGGACATTAGAAGAAAAATTTTAAAAAGACCATCCTTGGTAGAGGAATACCACCTTGCAGATGTTAATCGCTGAGGCCAGAATGAGGACCCATGGAAAGGAAGACTTAAGGAGGGAACCGGATCTATGAGTCTGCACGAGAGGAACTCACGCCCGAGTCGCAGACACAAACACGCAGGGCCACGTGCTCACCAAGACAAAGGAGTCACAACTTCGAGTCCCAAACGCCAGGAAACACCCAAATCCTCAAGGCAAAGAGAAATGCAAGTGCCCACAAACAAAACTGAAGATCGTGGCTACGATCTTCATCAGCCACGTAATCCTCGGGAGCCAAAACAACACAGCAAACCAACCGAAGGCGTTTCTCTCCGACGCCTACGACCAGTCCTAGACGTCAACAGAGATCGCATCCAGGAATCCGTCTGCCCGACCATCAGACTCACAACCCGAAGCCGAGGCGCTCAGTCCCTTGACATGAAAATGAACGACAAGGTGGCCAGACATTTAAGGCACACGAATTTGAGTCAAGAAAGGTGGAAACTTACATAGGTCAGCTGGTGGCCTGGACAGCAGCCCGTGGCCATCTACGTACACACCCCTGTCCTCTCTTTGCCGGCCCATCTCTCTTTGCCCTGCATTTTCAATGTTTACCACTCGCTCAAATCACAGTCATTAGCCTACAAACAGGCTCTGACGTTAACAACAACTTGAAAACCCGCGCTGGGCTCCAAAGCCCGCACAAAAGCACTGACTCGCTTCCCGAGTCCGTGTGTGAGTGTCCGTGAAACAGTATGTAGGTGCCGTCTACACACAGTGTGCCTTTGGTAAACCTACCTCAGGTGACGTGCGGTCACGGCTGCAAGCGTTGAGATGTCACAATTCTCCAATGACTGTCCCTTGATGACTTCAGCCCTGGCCATCTGGCAGAGTTTCAGGGCCACATGTGCAGGGTCAATCTGGCCAATTTACCACCTGGATGGGCAATAAAAACACACGTGAATGAGGGAAACATTGCACACACACCGGGTAAGTGTAACTGGTTGATGGGGTAGGTGAGGAATTCAGGGCTTGTTAGAAGATGGAGAAGTGATGGAAGAGATGCCATTAGTGACAATAAACGGGGTCCTTAGGAGTTGTTTTGATCTTTGCTTTTTGTTTTTCTTTTTAAGTTTATTTATTTTGAGAGAGAGGGAGAGAGACAGAATCCCAAGAAGGGTGCGTCAATGCAGAGCCTGATGCGGGAGTTGAACTCCTGAAGTGTGAGATCACGACCTGAGCTGGAATCAAGAGTCAGAACCACAGAGGCGCCCCCGGAGGTGTTTTGCAAAGTGTCAGAGAACATACTGCTACGTGGGCAAGATGAAAGCTGTGGGCCTCGTGGGAAGGGGTGTGGTTCAGGGTGATTCTGCACGGTCGAGCCAACAGCAAGGAGGGAAGCAGTGGATACATAGAGTCTTGTTCTGATCTAGGTAAGCTGGCCAATAATGGGGTCACTTCGAGGGATGGAGAAGCCTGGGAAAAACAAGCTTCGCGTTTGACATATTTTGTTCACTATGTCCATCTGATGGCCCACTGGCTGGATCCTTCAAAGCCTAACCCATGGTAAATGAGTGTTCGGGAAAAAAAAAAACAAAACAGGGGCGCCTGGATGGATCAGTGGGTTGAGCGACCGACCGACTTCGCCCCAGGTCATGATCTCACGGTTTGTGATTCTAAGACCCGCAAGCAAAGCCTGCTTCGAATCCTGTCCCCTCTCTCTCTCTCTGCCCCTCTCCTGCTCACTCTCACTCTCTCTCAAAATAAATAAATAAGGGGGTGCCTGGGTGGCTCAGTCGGTTGAGCGTCCAACTTCAGCTCAGGTCATGATCAATGGTCCATGAGTTTGAGCCCCACGTCGGGCTCTATGCTGACAGCCCAGAGCCTGGAGCCTGCTTTGGGTTCTGTGTCTCCTTCTCTCTCTTCCTCTCCCTCACTCGTGCTCTGTCTCTCTGTGTGTCTCAAAAATTAACAAAAAAATTTCAAATAATAAAAAACATTTAAAAATCAAAAGGAATTAATGCATGTAGGGTAAAGTAGTAAGAGAAACACAGGAATGTCTGAATTGCATGTTTTCTGGCTATCGGTCCACTTGTATTGTGTTCCACT
Source organism: Panthera onca (assembly GCF_046562875.1). Lineage (NCBI taxonomy): Eukaryota > Metazoa > Chordata > Mammalia > Carnivora > Felidae > Panthera > Panthera onca. The sequence goes on along the minus strand of NC_138358.1, from coordinate 27,337,592 downwards.
CACAAGACAATCTTTGGCCTTTCAGGACAAGTACCAACCACATGGTCAGGATTTTCTCGACGAGCTTAGGCAGTGATCATTTCTCAGACCCCTAGAAAGTGGGAGACATACGTCAACCCTACTTTGACTTTCTCCAAATCTTAAGTCTGTTTCACGCCCTGACACTAGAACTTAAGGTCTATCCGGGATTCCACCGGAGACGAAGCTTTCTTCTTTTCTGGTTTTTATTCTTATGGGTTTCATAAATGGCTGTGAGTAAGGTGAATGTGAGTTTGCTCCCACAGCTAACTTTCAAGTCTTTTAAACACTTAAATGTTCCAGCCTTAAAGGGAAATTTATAGCCCTTTTGGAATGTGAATTATTTTCCATTCATGTTTCCTTAACTCAGTAGATAAGAATAAAGAAGCACATTTCAAGTCAAATCGTAAAGCTCGTCTGTTACTGCACATAATAGCATGAAATTAAAATGTTCCCTTCCCCTTCTATTTGGAAAGAGCAAAGTTTAATGAATTATTCTCCACATCAAGTATTTTAGTATCCCATTTAGTACCTCTCCTGCCGGCCATCCTTGCTGCAAGCAGAAATCATGTTTTCTTCTGGCCTTCGCAGGAACATCTTCCCATTTGTAAGATCAATGGTTTTACTGTGAAACACGACCAAATCAAACTTTACTGCTCTGTGATGAAAATGACCTTAAGGATAATAACAGCATAAAGCTCCCGACCCAACTCAAACTGAAACTTGACCAGCCATGAAATTCCAGGCTTGCACCCGAACTCATTTTAGGATCTTTTTTTTTTTTGAACTCACCCCTGTTTTACTTCTAGGATGAGAGACCAAGATGAGTAATTGATATCGTATGATACAGTGTATCCGAAGGAACACCACACATTAATATTCCAAAGGCATCGCTCGGAGTTCCTCCCACACCCCCAGTGAGCTGTGAGGGGGAAGGGGGGCATGCCACGTTGTGCCTAGAATTCATAAAGCAAAGTATCACCAGGAACTAACTCTGCGGGAAATGTTTAGGGAGACAACCACTGATGGAGCCCCTACCAGGTACAAGACCCCGAGCACAATACCAGAGGCATATGCCAGGAACCATCCCTAGGAGCCCTGAGGACTGGAGAGGTAATTACCTGCCTGTGGGAGGATTTCCCGCTGCTGAAAGGCTCAGGAGGCAGGTGCCAAGGTGTGCTGGGACACATTTGAGACACCTAGTGGCTGCAGGCTCACTGGCGGTGACTCTGGACCTTGCACAGGGGGACACGGCCCGGCCCCAGGGTTCCTGGTCTATGCAGTCTCACTGGCGGTAACTCTGCACCTTTACAGGGGGACAGGGCCTGGCCCCGGGGCTCCTGGTCTATGCAGGCTCACTGGTGGTGACTCTGGACGTTGCCCAGGAGGACACGGCCGGGCCCCAGGGTTCCTGGTCTATGCAGTCTCACTGGCGGTAACTCTGCACCTTTACAGGAGGACAGGGCCCGGCCCCCAGGCTCCCGGTCTATGCAGGCTCACTGTCAGTGACTCTAGACCTTGCCCAGGAGGACAGGGCCCGGCCCCCGGGCTCCCGGTCTATGCAGGCTCACTGTCAGTGACTCTGGACCTTGTCCAGGAGGACAGGGCCCGGCCCCAGGGCTCCCGGTCTATGCAGTCTCACTGGCGGTAACTCTGGACGTTGCCCAGGAGGACACGGCCCGGCCCCAGGGCTCCCGGTCTATGCAGGCTCACTGGCGGGGACTCTGGACGTTGCCCAGGAGGACAGGGCCCGGCCCCCAGGCTCCCGGTCTATGCAGGCTCACTGTCAGTGACTCTGGACGTTGCCCAGGAGGACACGGCCCGGCCCCAGGGCTCCCGGTCTATGCAGTCTCACTGGCGGTAACTCTGGACGTTGCCCAGGAGGACACGGCCCGGCCCCAGGGCTCCCGGTCTATGCAGGCTCACTGGCGGTAACTCTGGACGTTGCCCAGGAGGACACGGCCCGGCCCCAGGGCTCCCGGTCTATGCAGGCTCACTGTCAGTGACTCTGGACCTTGTCCAGGAGGACAGGGCCCGGCCCCAGGGCTCCCGGTCTATGCAGTCTCACTGGCGGTAACTCTGGACGTTGCCCAGGAGGACACGGCCCGGCCCCAGGGCTCCCGGTCTATGCAGTCTCACTGGCGGGGACTCTGGACGTTGCCCAGGAGGACACGGCCCGGCCCCAGGGCTCCCGGTCTATGCAGGCTCACTGTCAGTGACTCTAGACCTTGCCCAGGAGGACAGGGCCCGGCCCCCGGGCTCCCGGTCTATGCAGGCTCACTGTCAGTGACTCTGGACCTTGTCCAGGAGGACAGGGCCCGGCCCCAGGGCTCCCGGTCTATGCAGTCTCACTGGCGGTAACTCTCGACGTTGCCCAGGAGGACACGGCCCGGCCCCAGGGCTCCCGGTCTATGCAGGCTCACTGGCGGGGACTCTGGACGTTGCCCAGGAGGACAGGGCCCGGCCCCCAGGCTCCCGGTCTATGCAGGCTCACTGTCGGTGACTCTGGACCTTGTCCAGGAGGACAGGGCCCGGCCCCAGGGCTCCCGGTCTATGCAGTCTCACTGGCGGTAACTCTGGACGTTGCCCAGGAGGACACGGCCCGGCCCCAGGGCTCCCGGTCTATGCAGTCTCACTGGCGGTAACTCTGGACGTTGCCCAGGAGGACACGGCCCGGCCCCAGGGCTCCCGGTCTATGCAGGCTCACTGGCGGGGACTCTGGACGTTGCCCAGGAGGACACGGCCCGGCCCCAGGGCTCCCGGTCTATGCAGGCTCACTGTCAGTGACTCTGGACGTTGCCCAGGAGGACAGGGCCCGGCCCCAGGGCTCCCGGTCTATGCAGGCTCACTGTCAGTGACTCTGGACCTTGTCCAGGAGGACAGGGCCCGGCCCCAGGGCTCCCGGTCTATGCAGTCTCACTGGCGGTAACTCTGGACGTTGCCCAGGAGGACACGGCCCGGCCCCAGGGCTCCCGGTCTATGCAGTCTCACTGGCGGGGACTCTGGACGTTGCCCAGGAGGACACGGCCCGGCCCCAGGGCTCCCGGTCTATGCAGGCTCACTGTCAGTGACTCTAGACCTTGCCCAGGAGGACAGGGCCCGGCCCCCGGGCTCCCGGTCTATGCAGTCTCACTGTCAGTGACTCTGGACCTTGTCCAGGAGGACAGGGCCCGGCCCCAGGGCTCCCGGTCTATGCAGTCTCACTGGCGGTAACTCTGGACGTTGCCCAGGAGGACACGGCCCGGCCCCAGGGCTCCCGGTCTATGCAGGCTCACTGGCGGGGACTCTGGACGTTGCCCAGGAGGACAGGGCCCGGCCCCCAGGCTCCCGGTCTATGCAGGCTCACTGTCGGTGACTCTGGACCTTGTCCAGGAGGACAGGGCCCGGCCCCAGGGCTCCCGGTCTATGCAGGCTCACTGGCGGTAACTCTGGACGTTGCCCAGGAGGACACGGCCCGGCCCCAGGGCTCCCGGTCTATGCAGGCTCACTGTCAGTGACTCTAGACCTTGCCCAGGAGGACAGGGCCCGGCCCCCAGGCTCCCGGTCTATGCAGGCTCACTGTCGGTGACTCTGGACCTTGTCCAGGAGGACAGGGCCCGGCCCCAGGGCTCCCGGTCTATGCAGTCTCACTGGCGGTAACTCTCGACGTTGCCCAGGAGGACACGGCCCGGCCCCAGGGCTCCCGGTCTATGCAGGCTCACTGGCGGGGACTCTGGACGTTGCCCAGGAGGACAGGGCCCGGCCCCCAGGCTCCCGGTCTATGCAGGCTCACTGTCGGTGACTCTGGACCTTGTCCAGGAGGACAGGGCCCGGCCCCAGGGCTCCCGGTCTATGCAGGCTCACTGTCAGTGACTCTGGACGTTGCCCAGGAGGACAGGGCCCGGCCCCCAGGCTCCCGGTCTATGCAGGCTCACTGTCGGTGACTCTGGACGTTGCCCAGGAGGACAGGGCCCGGCCCCCAGGCTCCCGGTCTATGCAGGCTCACTGTCGGTGACTCTGGACCTTGTCCAGGAGGACAGGGCCCGGCCCCAGGGCTCCCGGTCTATGCAGGCTCACTGGCGGTAACTCTGGACGTTGCCCAGGAGGACACGGCCCGGCCCCAGGGCTCCCGGTCTATGCAGGCTCACTGTCAGTGACTCTAGACCTTGCCCAGGAGGACAGGGCCCGGCCCCCAGGCTCCCGGTCTATGCAGGCTCACTGTCGGTGACTCTGGACCTTGTCCAGGAGGACAGGGCCCGGCCCCAGGGCTCCCGGTCTATGCAGTCTCACTGGCGGTAACTCTCGACGTTGCCCAGGAGGACACGGCCCGGCCCCAGGCTCCCGGTCTATGCAGGCTCACTGGCGGGGACTCTGGACGTTGCCCAGGAGGACAGGGCCCGGCCCCCGGGCCCCCGGTCTATGCAGGCTCACTGGCGGTGACTCTGGACCTTGCCCAGGAGGACACGGCCCGGCCCCAGGGTTCCTGGAAGGCCCAGATTCACAGCCTCAGAGTTCTCACCTCTTGGTCCACGAAGCTTTGCCCTGCACCGCCCGTGGGCTCGCCCTGTCCCCGGCCTGGACACCTGGCCCGGCCTTTGTCTCTCAGCGGGGCTGGGGCATCCCGCCAGGATGCGGATTCATGTCCTAGACCGCGATGAACCAGGCTCCTCTCTCAAAAACAGCCCCGGGACAGACTGAGAGGCATGCGGGACGCCAGGCCCTTAGCTCCCTCCCAGAAATCCCTGCGGGATTCCGTCTTCCCGAGGTCACGCGAGACTCTGCGAGACCCCTCCAGATCCCGTGAGGCCGCCGTGAGCTCTCGTGAGACCGGCTCCTCCCAGGAAAGTGGTCCAGCTCGGGTCTCCACCCAACCTGAGCCCTGAGGGATGCTCCTGGTCAGCCTCGCAGGAAACTAACCTTTTTAAACACCTGCCTTAAAGGCGCAGCGCAGTATTTCCCCCCTGCTTTTTCTAACATACGAAGCAACGCTGTATACGTGCAAGCAAAAGAGCCCATGAGGATTTCCAGGTATCAGGACAGTAATTTGGGGAAAACAGCAAAGCGTGTTGTTCACGGGGATGGGCTGGGTTCGCCATAGAATCCAAAGTACAACGGGGCACCCAAAGCGCTGGTTGTTTCTAAACAGGGCTGCTCAGAATTCACGCGTGTATTATTAACTATGATGTCAGTTCTTGCCCGTGTGTTTTGTTGTTAAATCCCCCACATGCAAATAATCGAAATATTTTCCAAAGTCTTTGATTGCTCTAAGTTAAATTGAGGACAATGATGAAGCGGGAGGTCAGGGAAGATGGAAATGCCAGGGTGTGTATGGTGCTCATGGATGTCATCCATCTGCTGACTCAGTTATTCTGTATCTTGGACTAGACATGGTATTGCAGACCAAGTATCTCCAGGTGCAAGTGAGCAACCCAGGACCTCGAGGAACAGGTGTGATGCAGTTAAGAGACAGAATAATGGGCACGTGGGTGGTTCAGTTGGTTGAGCGCCCGACTCTTGGTTTCGGCTCAGGTCGTGATCTCACAGTTTCCTGCGTTCGAGACCGTGCCTGGCTCTTCACTGGCAGCAAAACGCCTGCTTGGGATTCTCTCTATCCCTCTCCCTTTGCCCCTCCTCTGCTGGCAACGTCTCTGTCTGTCTCAAAAATAAATAAACTAAAAAAAATTTTAAAAAGAGCAAGTACGTAAGCAGTTAACATGCGATAATTAGTATAAAAAGGAGAAATAGATACGTTGTCATAGGAACGGAAGAGAAGGAAGGTAGGACTTGCTTGGGCATATGTACGTGGGAATGTTTAGCAGAAGAGGGGATGAAAAATGGCCTGATTCTAAATGATGGGCATGACTCCCTTCAACGGGAAAATGCAGGAAGAACTTTCCAGCCACTGACAACATCTGTTTCAAATTCACAGGTATGCCAGGTGGTAATGGGCAGACATCAGGAGGCATTAATTTTTTTCAGGTGGATCTGTAGTGCAGGGAGAGGAGCAATGTGCTGATGAGAAAGCATTTCCAAGTCAGCAGCGACATACATGTTCCTTCATAAACAGAGCACCGTGGTCCATTTTCAACAAGCGTATGAGCCTGTGTGTAGCAGGCTATCTCGGATTTGAACAAATTGTCTTGGCAAGGTAGAGACACGCATTAGCTGGCTATAATTTGTACTCTAGGCAAGACATGTTGCAGTTTAAGTGTATGTTCAAGGATAAGGACAGAGAAGGTGGGACTGTAGAGACACAAATGAGCGAGGCTTGGTAGATTTGTCTCGTGACTGAACAAAACATATTTGCCAAAACAAGACTCAACAATGATCCCAGTGGCTTTCGATTGGGTGGAGAAGAAAGGAGTTAAGGAACAGAAGCTAGTTTTGGGGGAAGCTGGTTGATGAAAATGTGTGTATGTTGATTGTGAGATGCAAGTCTCTGAGCCAAGTGAAGAGGTCCAGTATACAGAAGAGTAATTTCAATATGAAAGGGAAAATAGTCAATACTTGGACGTTCTCAAATAGAAATAATGTTCCCCACCCATCTAATGTTCCCCACTCCCATCTAAAAAGTTAACGTGGGGGCGCCTGGGAGGCTCAGTTGGCTAAGCATCCGACTTCGGTTCAGGTCATGATCTCACAGTTCATGAGTTCAAGCCCTCTGTCAGGCTCTGTGCTGACAGCTCAGAGCCTGGAACCTGCTTCGGATTCTATGCCTCCCTCTCTCTCTGCCCCTCCCCCGCTCACGCTCTGTTTCTGTCTCTCAAAAACAAATGTTAAAAAAATATATTTTTAAGTTAACTTTGGAAAGGATTTTTCTTACTGCTCACTGCAGTATTCTGCATTAATTTAACCCTCTTAGAAGGTGTTCAATTAACATCTGTTGCATGAACGTGAAGTCAAATGAGACATTTGGCAGACAAATGTGAGAATATTGTACAGTCCTTTTTTGAGCACCTACTAATTTATAGATGTAGCATGCCAAAATACCTAAGGCCCTACCTTTGAAGGTCCTACTTTATATCAATTTGGCTGGGAATCTGGATGAAGCTAATTCGTTATATCTGAGAAGGTAATGAAAGGTTAAGAAAAAAAAGAAGAAACAGGAAGTAGAAATTATAAGTGTTCAGATAAAATAATGTGCTGTATACACTGAGAAAATCATATTGGATGCTATATATACATATAATAGTCTCTATATTACAGAGATCACCTCTATGGTATATTACATATTATATCTTCAATAACCTATAGAGAAATGATATCTACATATTAATCACCGATATGTCAGCACATTTATATTATAAAAGCTGCTAAGTGAAAAATATAGGAAAATCAACATATAGAAGTACAAAATGATACATATAGAATAAAAAATTGTAACATTGCTGGAGTGTGGAGAGATCTGAGAAATGTGTGATTGATTTGAAAACACTTTTACTTAATCCTTCTCATTATTTCCTCTCAGTATCAACTAATGATTTTTTTCAGAGTTTGAATGAACAGTATTGGACACTCTTGCACTTATACATGTGGAAATCTGCCAAAAATTTGCTTTTCAATCTTCCGTAACCACCTTAAAGTTCATGACTCTATTTCCTTTTTTTTTTTTAGTTTATTTGTTTTGAGAGACAGCGCACACCACCAAGCGAGGGCAGAGAGAGGGATACAGAGGATCCCAAGCAGGCTTCACGTGGTCGGCACAGAACCTGATGTGGGGCTTGAACCCAAAAGACTGAGTTCGTGACCTCAGCCAAAGTCGGACGCTTAACCCACTGAGCCCCTCAGGCACCCCATTTTCTTCTTTTAACACAGTAATTCTACACACTAGTGCGCGTGTGTGTGCTGGAAAGACTTCCAGGATCTCTCCAAGTATAGACTCTCCCAGTTTCCGTTCATGAAGATACAAGTCAATGAGCAGCTGGTTCCAGTGATTTGCAAGTCCCGCGGGAAGGGAATTGTAATAACAGACTTACCATTGGTTTCGTTCTGAAACTACCGTATTCAGGTTGTGTGCAAAGGGGATCAGAACAAACTTGAATCCTAACTGGATCCCTCAATAGTCAATACTGGTTGCTCAAGGACCCTTTGGCAGTTGCTTTTTTAATTAGCTGTGGTTTCTTTATTTCAGCAGATACAATAAGTTTCAAGATTGTGGGGAAAAAAACAAAGGAAATATTTTGCAGCTACAAGCCCTGGTAAGTTTATCAAGTGCACATGCATTAATTTTGTTTCATTTGTGGACACAAAGGTGTCTGTCGTAAGGAAGAGTTTTTTTACTGGAGGGGGGAGGGAACAACACACACACACACACACACACACACACTCACAGTTAAACAATTTGGGTTTTGTATGTATTTTTCCATTTTCAGGAGCACTTGAGGATGCGTTTGCCTAGCTTCATGGCCTAGAGGGGTTCTCACCTCTGCAAATTAAAGCTATTTGAACTTGAAAGATTCCCAGCAAGTTGCAACTGTTTTGTGCTCAGTGACTTTAAAGTTTACCAAAGGAGGGATACGTGGAAATGGCTTTTGTTACCTTGTCTCACCTGTAGAGACTTGAAAGCTAATACCTCCGTTTTATTTCCTGAACCCAATGTCTTGGGCTCCTTGGTGTCTTTTAGGTCAATGATGAGAGTCAGCTGAACTTCAAAGATCTTCCCTTCCTTCCCTTTTTTTCTCAGAGATTCAAACATTTGGTCCACATTTATGTTCTTTTTCACCTTCTCATGATTTATTAATTGTTTTGGATCTTGATCTTTTACACTGTCCATACCTCCATGCTGCAGGGTATACTGGACCTTCCTCAAAAAATTAAAAATAGAACTACCCTATGATCCAACAGTTCTACTTCTGGGTATTTTATGCCAAAAGCTTAAAAAGAAACAAAAAGGAAATATTAGATGCAGCATAGGTACTCCCAGTTTAGGGAAGCACTGGGAAATGTTTAGTTATGTTATCTGTATGATAATAATAAAGCTACAGAATGTACCAAGATAAGAGATCCGTGTTGGGGAAATTTTTCTTTCAGTTTTATTGATATGATCAACATAGAGTGGTACATAAGTTCACAGTATAGAGCATAGTGACTTGACTTACATTTGTCGTGAGATGATTATCACAATTAAGTTAGCATCCATCATTACATACAGATAAAAGGAAAACAATGCTTTTTTCCCCCTTGTGATGAAATCTTACTTGCCGCTTAAAAATTAAACTGTGGTTTCAAATTCTCACCTAGGGGGAACATCCAAATATTCAACATTTCAAGTTATAGAACATTTTTTCTTAATTTTATAAAATGTTTTTATTTTTTTTCTTTTTAATTTACATCCAAGTTAATTAACATATGGTGCAACAATGATTTCAGAAGTAGATTCCTTAATGCCCCTTCCCAATTTAGCCCGTCCCCCCCAACCGCCCCCCCCCCGTAACACTCTGTTTGTTCTCCATATTTAATAGTCTCCTATGTTTTGTCCCCATTTTTATATTATTTTTGTTTCCCTTCCCTTATGTTCATCTGTTTTGTCTCTCAAAGTCCTCATATGAGTGAAGTCATGATTTTTGTCTTTGTCTAATTTCACTTAGCATAATACCCTCCAGTTCCATCCACGTAGTTGCAAATGGCAAGATTTCATTCTTTTTGATTACCGAGTAATACTCCATTGTACATATATATACAACATCTTCTTTATCCATTCATTCATCGATGGACATTCGGGCTCTTTCCATACTTTGGCTATTGTTGATAGTGCTGCTATAAACATTGGGGTGCGTGTGCCCCTTCGAAACAGCACACCTGTATCCCTTGGATAAACACCTCATAGTGCAATTGCTGGGTTGTAGAGTAGTTCTATTTTTAATTTTTTGAGGAACCTCCATAACATTTTCCAGAATGGCTGCACCAGTTTGCATTCCCACCAGCAATGCAAAAGAGATCCTCTTTCTCCGCATCCTCACCAACACCTGTTGTTGCCTGAGTTGTTAATGTTAGCCATTCTGACAGGAGTGAGGTGGTATCTCATTGTGGTTTTGATTTGTATTTCCCTGATGATGAGAGTGATGTTGAGCATTTTTTCGTGTGTCAGTTGGCCATCTGGATGTCTTCTTTGGAAAAGTGTCTATTCATGTATTTTGCCCATTTCTTCACTGGATTATTTGTTTTTTGGGTGTTGAGTTTGATAAGTTCTTTATACATTTTGGATACTAACCCTTTTTGAGACAGAGAGAGACAGATCATGAGCTGGGGAGGAGGAGAGAGAGAAAGACACAGAATCCAAAGCAGGCTCCAGGCTCTAAGCTGTCAGCACAGAGCCTGATGTGGGGCTTGAACCCATGACCCATGAGATCACGACCTGAGCCAAAGTTGTACACTTAACTGACTGAGCCCCCAGGTGCCCCTCAAGTTGTAGAAATTTGTGGCATGAAACCAAAAATCAAAAACTGAAGGGTGATTAAAAAGTAACAAGCATGACCATTATGCCCATATTATATAGCATCATGCCAACCATTAAACTATCTTTTGTCTTTTGCAAGCTTTTAAAAAGAAAGTGAAGTCATTCACAAAACTATTCTAAGTAATATACTGAGCAAATTCTAAGTCATTAGGATGTGGGAGGCAGAGATCTATGCACCTCTTCTGGCCGCCTACCATGATTATATTATGTAACATGGGCATGAAATATTTGAGGAATAGCTGATTATTAAAGTAACTAAAAATGTATAAAAACATACGAAAGTCTGTTGACTCCCCCTACCCCAGACTTTCCTATGTTTTTATACACTTTTAGTTACTTTAATAATCAGCTATTCCTCAAACATTTTTTTCTTACTAGATTCTTACCAGTGTTACTATTTGCTTGTCTGTGACCAGTTTTCTTCCTAAATAGATTCACCCAGTTGTAAACACGATTTTTCTGTCCATTTTGCAAAGCTATAAATGCATTTGTGTGTGTGTGTGTGTGTGTGTGTGTGTGTGTGTGTGTGTGTGTGATAAAGAAATAAAAAGGTATCAGAAATCCATGGGGATGTTTATGGCTCAGAACATTGGTTCCAAAGGACCAAAAGGAGCCAAAATCTCCTTTTCTTGATTGAATCTAATTAGCTCTGGGATGAAAAATGTGTAATTTAATTACTGAGGTTTCCATTGGAGAAGTAAGCTCAAAGTACTTACATTTATTCATGTTCAAATTAAAATGAATTCAAGATACACTTGAGTCCAACAAACTGAATATAATCATATTGATAACTTCTGATCAATATGGTGAACTGAAATGATCAGAGAGTATTTGCTCTCCTTTCAAACAGAAAGACTGAAAAAAATAGATCTGCCATCAATTCAATATCATGGAAGGAAAATCTGTCATTGTTAGACATCCAGAGAACTCTAAGCCAAAGCTGTAAGACTGGACTGAAGCAAAAAAAGTCATGGGAGGAATGGACAATATATACAGTTGTTAACAGGTAGAAGTCGAGACCTCACTTCCACACAGGGAGTTCAGCCCACATGTCCAAGAGCATAGGGATTTTTAAAAATTATTCTTTCTGAGCATTGTTGGTATTGTTACTTTGCATTAAGCCTTGAGTTATATATAAGGAGCTTTTCTGTTGAGCAACCACAGAAGAAGGGAGAAATTCTAAAAGACTCCCATTTGAAATATCTGACAAGTACTAAGATGGTGAGGCTTAGAGTGACCAATAGAGGTTAGCTCATGATCTGGCACAAATTCAACCCTCAAAGCATTAATGATTCGCCAGTGGCAGTTAAAATGAGCTCTCCTTGAGAGTCTGAAGACCCGAGCAAAGCCACTGACATCTACCCTTTTGCTGGAAGACAAAAACAACATAAGAGCCTGCCTTGAAGCAGGGGTCTGGTAAAAATCCCAAGCTGCATTTTGGAACCCTGATGGGCTACATCACAGGAGTAGGGGTGAACCAGAATACGTAAACAAGTGAGTCTCGGCAATGGATGAAAACCAGCTTTAAATCTGTCTATATGATGCAATTAGGTCAAGAAAAAAATAAACTCTCCTTGAAGGATGCTAACACCATCCGTTATTTTATTTCTCCATTTTATTTCTCAAAATTTTTACCATTGCCAGCTTTTTATCAAAAACTAGCAGGGGCGCCTGGGTGGCTCAGTCGGTTAAGCGGCCGACTTCAGCTCAGGTCATGATCTCGCGGTCCATGAGTCCGAGCCCCACGTCGGGCTCTGTGCTGACAGCTCAGAGCCTGGAGCCTGTTTCGGATTCTGTGTCTCCCTCTCTCTGACCCTCCCCCGTTCATGCTCTGTCTCTCTCTGTCTCAAAAATAAATAAACATTAAAAAAAAAAAAAAGTAGCAGAGGTAAGGGGTGCCTGGGTGGCTCGGTCAGTTAAGCATCCGACTTCGGCTCAGGTCACGATCTCACAGTTCATGAGTTTGAGTTTTGTGTCGGGCTCTGTGCTGACAGCTCAGAGCCTGGAGCCTGCTTCAGATTCTGTGTCTCCCTGTCTCTCTGTCCCTACCCTGCTCACACTCTGTCTCTCTCTCAAAACTACATAAACATTTTTTAAAAATTATAAGTACTAAAGGTACTTAGGTAAGTACTAAAAGTAAGAGGAAACAATATCAAATGGCTGAAAGCCTAGATAAATGGAGAAGAAAGAAAATTGCCAAAAAAAAAAAAAAAAAAATCCAGCTATCACACTTGTCAGATGGGAGTTGTCAATGTCTAGGATTAATATATTCAAAAGCTTAAATGGTAAGGAATGTCAACAGCAATGGAGAGCATAACATATTAGGTATAAATTCTAGAATTGAAAACAAAACTAAAGCATTGATACATGATTAGTTATGGTAGAAGACAGAATTATTACTGGAAAGAAGCATCCAGAAACAAAATATATATACATATGGAATATATATATATGTATATATGGAATATATATATATGGACTATATATATGTGGAATTTGTCAGAATTTGTCAACACTGTTAAATGAAATCAAATGCACATCTTGAGAAGCCACGTGAACCCCGGGAAAGTTAAAGATACACAACACCCATAATAAAAAACAAGTTAACAAAAAGACAAGTTGTAAAGATGCCATCTGGGGGAAACAATGTTATATTCAGAGGAAAATCGTAAGACATGAATTTCTCAGTAAGATAGTGAATTTTTGACTCAGAGGCAGAAAACAAAAATGCAAGGAAAAACATATGTGGAAAACTAATGTATGACAAAGATTGGAGACAGATCAAAGGAAAAAGATTGGAGACAGATCGAAGAACACAAGCTGATTTAGTAAATCAGAAGAAAATGGTGTGCCCCTACAGAAAAACACAAAGGAACAAACAAATAAACAAAAGATCTCCCTCAAACCACAGAGGAGAAGAGTCTACTTTTTGGATGTACACAGGAAAGGTAACACCATATTATTGTAGAAGGTATTACTGAGTGGGGTTTCCTCCCACAAGGATTAGACAAAGATTTATCAAAGGAACACACACAGAAAGGCTTTGGGGAGTTGATTTTCAAACAGGTGTAGCGGTCCTGTTGTGCAAAATGAATGCGTTCTAGAAGTTTGCCATACAACATTGTTTACAGTTAAAAATACTGCACTTTATACCTAACATTTTGGGAATCAGGTAGATTTCATGCATTTTTTTTTTTTTTTGGTCACAACTTTAAAACTGCTTTTGCAGAAAACAGTGACACCTGGGACTATTACTTTTAACATGTGAAATGCTTGGTTTTCAATCCACACTGTTAAATAATGAGAACACTAAAAAAATACTCAAAAATAGATTATATTTGCGATAATATCTAATGTTAAATAGTGTCCGCAAAGGGCTCATAGCCAGCATTTAGGAAAATGTACTATTTTACATCAATTGTAAAAATGCAACTGAAGAAAAAATATAAAGAAGTAGGCACTTCACTAAATAGGAGTCAAAATGCCAATTTTAGTCATCTGTGTGTTGTACAGGAAAGCCATACTCAGACCAATACCAGAGTGCCTGAAATTAAGAGGACTGACAACCTAGGGGCGCCTGCGTGGCTCAGTTGTTTAAGCGTCCAACTTTGGCTCAGGTCACGACCTCACGGTCCATGAATGTGAGCCCCACATCTGGCTCTGCTGACAGCTCGGAGCCTGGAGCCTGTTTCAGATTCTGTGTCTCCTTCTCTCTCTGCCCCTCCTCCACTCAAGCTCTGTCTTTCTCAAAAATAAATAAACATTTAAAAAAAATTTTTTTTAAAAGACTGACAATCTCAAGGGCTGGCTATAATAAGAACTTGAAATAACGGTCCCCCTATGATGCTTACATTTTACATTCCAATCAGAATAACCATTATACAAAATATTTTAGCACTCTTAACAAAAGTTGGAAATAAGCCTATCCCATGACCCTGGCCATCTATTGTTATATAGATAAAATTATAGATGTTGATGCAGATTGGGGCACATACTCCTATATATCACAATTTTATGTTTTACGTATAAGTATGTATACAAACATACATATACACACAAAGTTATCGAGAAAGTTGAAAGTACCTATTTTTGTAAAGAAACACATTTCAATCACAGTTATCTCCAGCTTAGACACCAAAAAAAAAAAAAAACACACACAACCAAAGAAATAACACCTTACAGAAAAATTATCTGATGCCTGTTCCATTTAATTAGCATTGAGCAATAACAGAATCATGGTAAAAACTACCAGATTGAAACCCATTTCCCCCTAGGGCTTTATGGAGGTAATCAGTAGGAAAGACAAATACACTACAATTTAAGTGTAGCATATATACAAAGTTAGATCAAGCAGTAATTAAAATGAAAACAAATATACGAACAGGTAAGCAGAAAGGGTAACACTAATTTAAAACAAGTGGAGGTCAGCATGCCTAGTTCAGAAATTACATCATTTGATAAAGTTATCCCAAACTTATTTTGTTCTAGTTGGAAATATATAGCCTTAGTTTCTTAAAGGACACCCACGCAAGATAATAAAGGAACATCACCTCTCAAAAAATATATTTAATCATTAGAAAACTAAGCATGCAAATGTTCAAAATGGAGTGCATTAGACACTCATTAAATAGTTGGAGTAGTGTGTAAATATAGGATGCCCACATTATATTTGCAAAGATAGTAACTCCGGTGTTCTAATGGTCACTTCTACATCATGCACATGGCTGTCTGTCCCCAAAAGAGGTGACCCATTCAGTTATCAAGTTGGCACCAATTATACTCAAGGTAAAAGAAAATGACCTCTTTCTATTTAGCAGCATTTTTGCTATTTAGCGTTAAGGGATATTGAGTTTCGTATATAATGTTCTCCTTAGCAAGTGGTAATTATGTAAATGTCCATTTTATTCGTCCATGGCTCTTGTTCTAAAAAGAAATCACCGATAAAAGAAAAGTAGGCATTTAAACCATTTATTTACTCCAAGATGACAATTTAATGGCCGGTCAAGATGTGTATGAACGGAGGTGAACTTAACCACGTATTTGAGAGATCATTTTAATAAAAGCTCTCCACGAAGAAAATAAGTTTGCAATATGAACTTGTAGATTAAACCACCTGCCATCCACCCTCAATGCTTGCTGTCATTGTTGGTGTTTCCATAGGCTATGCTTAGCTGTAACGCAGAAGGTCTGAGACTTGGTGGCTTCAACTCATTGTTGGAACATTGTTGGTCTCTGATGTAACAACTTAGATTCTGACGTGGGCTCGCCAGGAGAAGATGGCCCTCTTCAGCACCCAGGCTTTTCCACGCTCGTTTTGGATACTTCCCCTGACCACAAGGTGCAGCCGACTCAACCCATAGCCTCCATTTCACATTCTTCCTTCGTTGCTGGTGGGAATGCGACAGGGTGCGGCCACTGTCGAAGACACCATTTCCGTTTCGTACAAAACGATACATACCCTTCCCATGAAACCCAGCAGTTGGCACAAGGGAATTGTAAACTTGTGTCCACACAAAAACCCATACGTGGACGTTTATAGCAGCTTTGTTATCATTGCCAAGATTTGGAAAGGACTATGATGTCTTCCATCAGGTGGTTGGATAAACAAACTGTGGCCCATGCTGGCAATGGAATATTATTCAGCACTAAAAAGAAACGGGCTCTCGAGCCCTGAAAACACATGGAGGAAACCGACATATGCATACTGGGTGGAAGAAGCCAATGTGAAAAGAACATGTCCTGTGTGATTCCATCTCTATGATATTCTGGAAAAAGCAGGGAGACAGGAAAAAGATCAGTGGTTGCCATGGGTGGGGGAGGGGGAGGCATGAACAGGTGGAACACAGGATTTTTAGGGTGGCTCAACTATTCTGCATGATGGTATAATGGTAGATACATGCCATCATACATCTGCCCAAATCCAAACAACGTACAACGTCAAGAGTGAGCCCTGATGTTAGCTATGAACTCTGGGTGATGACGGTGTGTCAGTATAATAAGTGTAATAAATGTACCATCTGCTGGGGGGGGGGGGTGTTGGAAATGGGGGAGGCTGCATGTGAGGGCGGGCAGGGGACATACGGGAAATCTTTATACCTTATTCCCACGTTTGCTATAAATCTAAAACTACTCCTCAAAAATAAAGTCTGTTAATTCAAAAAAGAAAGGGAGGTGCCTGGGTGGCTCAGTCGGTTATGCATCCAACTTCGGTTCAGGTCATGACCTCATGGTTTGTGGGTTCAAGCCCTGCATCGGACTCTGTGCTGACAGCTCGGAGCCTGGAGCCCGCTTCAGACCTGTATCTCCCTCTCTCTATGTCCCTCCCCTGCTTGTGCTCTATCTCTTAAAAATAAATAAACATAAACAATTTTTAAAGAAGAAGAGAAAAGAAAGAAAAACCATGGGTAAGTACAACCCCAGAAGGAGAAATTAGGTTGGAACGTTAAAACTTGGTCCACACGGTCAGGTTCTAGGTCTCACTTAAGGGCCTTTTCCAGGTGATCCAAGGTGCTGTGGGGGGTAGCAGGGCATGGTTTTGGGGGTGCTGGCTGTGACTCCCAACCCAGCAATCCGTGGTCCTGCTCTGAGCCCTCATCTGGGTCCTTGGGGAGGCTACACACAGCAGTCCAGCTGTCCCAGAAGGACACATCACCACCTACTGTGTCCTCAGGCTCTGGGGATCACATTCCCACCAATGTGAAGGTGTCAGACGTGTTTGCAGTGGGTCAGGGCCTGTGGGGAGCTCGACTCGCTCCATTTTGGAGCTGGGGTCCCCAGACACTACTGGCCCAGGACTGTGGGGCCCTTGTCACAGCACCTGTCCTGCATATCGATTACCGCCCAAGCTTTCCTGTCTGCCCAGTTACTTCTGCCTTCTTGCCCTGGTCACTGTCCTCACCTCCATGCTTTGGGTCGCTGGTTTCTGCATGCAATCGTGGCTGGGTCCCCTGCAAGAACTAATTACCACTCTACCTCCAACTTAGGAAGTCATCCATTTAGTACCAAAAATCCAGCAACATATTGGGGTAAGGGCAGGTTCAAGAACATGGGCAGAGTTAGTGGTTTGACCTTCAGGGGTCCAAGGCCAAGGCTCCTGGGTGCCAGCAGGTGCCTGTGGGAGGCCTACCTGGGGCTCAGGGGGTGCCCTGCCCAAATACGCCGGAGCCCGTCACCTAGGCTAGGAGACACATGGTGACCCCAAAAGACTTGCAATTCCAGAGTCCTATAGGAAACATATGCTTTCAGGGATGGTTGGCCTCTGGTGTAACGCCTACTGATAACTTCCTGTTACCAGGACAGCAGCACCGTGACTCTGAATCCTACTGAAGAAAAGTGTGGAGAGTTCAGAGACTAACTATGAAAGCAGTCTTACTGATTTTCACACGAGCACATTGGCGACAATTTCCACTATTCCTCGATGTATATTTTACCACTGTTTCAGGTAAAACTATGAGATCTGTGTGTGTTCATCAACTTTCATATAGTGAACACACACATTTTAATTTACGAAGGAGGCTCCTTTAGCAACTGAAATACTCAGGTAATCGTACAAAATCACCACAAAACCTCTCAAATTCACTATGTTCCATTTTTTTAGGTTAAAATTGGAAAGTTTCACACAGGCTGATGGGCTCACAGAGTTACACACGAGATTGTCAAACATGGTAACTTCCTCTTGACTCCCATCACAACAGAAAGATGGATGGATTATGAAAAGGTTAACACCTTCTTATTATTGCACACTGGTGATGTACTTTTGAAATTCATTGTAAGTTACTGTTACATTGTGAGCTTACCTTTTGCTGAGAAGGAAATTTCTTAGTCTGAAGTAGGAGAAGCCAAGCACAGTTTTGGTTAACAAGGAAACCAATATCCAGGTTAATGTGTATTAATTTTTTGAAAAAAAAAAAGAAAATAATGCATAGCTCTATTTTAGATTTTTTTTTAGTTTATTCATTTTTGAGAGACAGAGAGAGACACAGTGTGAGCAGGGGAGGGGCAGAGAGAAACACAGAATCCAAATTAGGCTCCAGGCTCTGAGCCGTCAGCAAAGAGCCTGATGCAGGGCTTGAACCCATGAACTATGAGGTCATGACCGAGCCGAAGTCATATGCTTAACCGACTGAGCCACTCAGGCGTCCCACTGCATAGCTCTTCATTGATGAAAATTGCACCAGAAAAATGATACAAATAAAGGTTCCAGCAAATACCCAGCATGCCACAGAAACAACTCAAAAAATAGCAGGTAAAACTTGAAAGTAGCAACGTGTCTCCAGATACACATTGCAGAATGAAAAAATACCTTCAACTCTATTGCAAAAGTGTCTCTTCATCTCCAGGCTAACTTGGATTCTTTCAAGATCCATCCCTGTCTTCCAGGGGTGGAAACAATAAACAGAGTTACTTAAGCATTAAAAAAAAAAAAAAAAAAAAAAAAAAAAACACAGAAAAACATAAGCATTGTTCTAAAAACCATCAGGACTATTCCCTATAGAGGGAATTATAAGATATAAATGAAGTTAGAATTTCTTACTGGTTTAGATGAGAAATCTATTCTCTCATAGGCATCCTATGAGAAAACTCATTTCTACTGCGATATCCTGTATCTGAGAGCTCATGGGAGTTCGGACGTGGTCTCCAGTCTTCCCTCTAGTTTTAGAATGGATTTGGCTTAAACACAATGAGGGTTGATAATTTTATGTCAGCATTTCCTCAACATTTACAGACATTATCACGCAGTAATATGTTGTATCCCCACGTCAATCATATGGTTTGAAGCTTGAGGCTCACTGCCTTTTGTGCCAGGAAGAGAGCGTTCGTTCAGTTCGTGGTACTGCGTATTCTTTAGCAGAACAAGAAGCAAATTGAATTAGAGAAGT
Organism: Panthera onca; assembly: GCF_046562875.1. NCBI lineage: Eukaryota > Metazoa > Chordata > Mammalia > Carnivora > Felidae > Panthera > Panthera onca. Next base: position 27,318,260 of record NC_138358.1, on the reverse strand, counting down.
TCAGATAGTGCTGTACTGCTGTGCATAATAAAACAAATTATACTGAAATAAAAATAAACTCGCTCTCAAAAATAAAATAAACATAAAAAATTTTTAAAAATAAAAAAAAGGGGGCGCCTGGGTGGCTTAGCCAGTTGAGCACCGACTTCGGTTCATGTCATGCTCTCATGGTTCATGGGTTCGAGCCCCACATCCGGCTCTGTGCTGACAGCTCGGAGCCCGGAGCCTGCTTCGGATTCTGTGTCTCCCTCTCTCTTCCCCTCCTCCACTCACGCTCTGTCTCTGTCAAAAATAAAATAAACAAAAAAAATTTTTATTTTAATATTTAAAAAGAAAAGAATACAAACTGAATGGATGCTTTAGAAGCTCAAAAGAGATTTGGCGAAAATGTTCCCTGAACAAACAAAAACAAAAACAAAAAACAATATGGTGGTTGCCCAGGTGTGCAAATCTTTGCAAAGTAACACATTTGGAAAGGGAGTTGAGAAAGCTTTGTGGAGCGACCTAACCCAAATGCATCTCCCTGAAAAGGCTTAAGTAAGAAACAATGTGGGTGGTCAATACTTTGAGGGTTGAATGTCCATTTTGTCCTGGATACAATTATGTCTCTGATTGGCTCTCAGGGCCGTGGGCATCTTTACTCAGGTTTTACGTGAAAGAGAAGACACTCTTCTCTCCAGGACACTCTTCTTGCAAGGGCAAGAACCTTCCCATTTGGTGATAACTGAGTCCTTCTTGGCTCCTTCCCAGGGTTTCCAGGAAGGCTGATTTGGAATCATAACCCACTGTGTTCTCTACCCACGTTAACATAGCCTCATCTTCTCCATCCAAATTGCCGAAAGTCTGTGACACACCATCCAAGGAGAAGTGGGAAGAAAAGTGGTGTAGCCTTCCTGCTGAACACGTGAATCTCCTTACAAGTAACATTTATGGAACCTGAGTTATCATCCATCTGAACCACTGTAGATTATTCTATAGAACCACAAACTCCATACCTTTTCCTCCGCTAAGATCAGGAGTCTTGAGTCTGCCAGGGAACAACTGAGAGACCATGTAACTTAGAAACACATCAGAACGATGTCATCAAATGGAATTAGGAGCAGAAAGACACAGTAAATATGAGTAATCGATCTGATTCACAGAAAAGGGTCACATGTGTAATGAATGTTCCACACGTCAAACAGCCTTTCATGTGAGGTTAGCAGGCTCGGTCATCCCAGAGGAAATCGTTTCTCAAAGAAATCACCGAACGAAATGCCACAAAGTTTTGGAGAATTTGAACTCACTCCACCAAGGAAAGAAACAATCCATTTGAGGGACTTCTTGAGGGAGGCATGGATGAAACGAACAGGTGATGTGGGAAAGAAATCAGAATGACTTTAATCAGTAACCATAGTTGTCTGGGCTCACTGACTTGCCAGCGACGGGAGCTGTCTTGTCTGTGGGACCTTTTACAAGAGTTTTTTTGGGGGGAAACTCACCCAGTGTCATAGTTGTGCACAGCTTTTTGGGAGAAAAGCATGCCGCTCAAATATTTCCTAAAAATTCTTGAGTTGTCATCCTCAAATGATTTTTACAGTAATGGTTTAGTCTGGTCAGGCTCCCGTAACAGAATAGCAGAGAGTGGCTGGCTGCTAAACCACAGACACTTACTTTTCACAGCCTTACAGGCTGGACATCCAACATCAATGTGCCTGCAGATCCATTGTGTCTGGCGAGGGACTTCATCATTCGCAGCTGGACATCTCTCTATTCAAACATACGGTGCATAATAGGTAACCACATTCGGGTTCCTGATAGCAATGACTTGGGGTCCTTACTGCTGGGTCATGTATGCGTCTCACTAACAACGCACATACAGATCTATGATGGGCATGAATTTTTTCAATAAATGTAGCTTTAAATAGTTTCTATCATAAAATTATTCTTACATAAAAAAGTGGGAATAAGGCCAAAGTCTTATTATTTTGGTTGTGGTTTTATGGCTCATTCGCCCAATGACACACATGCACATTTTTGGAAAAATGCATGTCAATGTTAAAATAAACTGATCAAATTCAACACTGTTTTAGATGGTAAGATTTTAGGGTATAGAATATGTATACACCCCAGTGGGCCTGCGCTACTGATGAATGTATTGGATTTTTCAGTCTTGTACATTGTGTATCTCTTAGCTTGTATCACAACTTTGCAAATCTTTTTGAATTTTTTTTAATGTTTTTATTTATTTTTGAGACAGAGAGAGACAGAGCATGAGCAGGGGAGGGGCAGAGAGAGAGGGAGACACAGAATCCGAAGCAGGCTCCAGGCTCCGAGCTGTTAGCACAGAGCCCGACGCGGGGGTAGAACTCACGGACTGTGAGATCATGACCTGAGCTGAAGTCGGACGCTCAACTGACTGAGCCACCCAGGCGCCCTGCAAAGTCTTTTTTTTTTTTAAAGATCCAGATAATAGATATTTCTGTCTTTTTTACGTATTCAACTCAGCCATTAAAGTACAATACTAGCCATTGGAAATTTATAATTAGTTAGAAGGGCTATGTTCCATGGACGTGTCTGGGTTCCAACAAAACCTTAAAAAAAGAAGCAGTAGGATTGTTTTAACCATAGACTGTAGTTTCCTGATGCCCACTCTGTAGTAATTTCGATGCCCACAATAAGGGAGATAAATTTAACTGTAAACACATTGCCTCAAAAACTTATGCTAGGAATTTCGGTGTTTCCAATGCATTCATCTCAGAGGGTACATATGAAGCCTCGCTTTAATAAAACAGATTCTAGTGAGGGAACCTTATAATATTTGGGACGTGTGGGATTGGAGTGAATTTCTCATTGGTTTACCAGAGTTCTAAATGTCTCAAGCAAAACAAACTGTTGAGATCTCAAATACTAATAGACCTTAAAAGTAGCCCCCTACCTTGTTCTCTTTAAAACTTTGCTCATCTGTTTCAGATTCTGTGTCTCCCTCTCTCTCTGACCCTCCCCTGTTCATGCTCTGTCTCTCTCTGTCTCAAAAATAAATAAATATGAAAAAAAAATTTAAAAAAAAAAAAAAAAAAAAAACTTTGCTCATATGTTCTCATTTCTAAAGCAAGAAACGTGGATCTTGGAGTCCTGCAGAGGTACCTTTGATCAGGATGAGTAAATGAATTGCTATCTTGATGAGTTAACCGTCTCTCATCTAGTTTGGAAACGTGCATGCCGTGATTCCTAGAATCCTTTCACGTAGACAGATGAAAATGTCATGTGGTTTGAAATCTAGAGCACACAGTAAAAGTTATTGGTTTCCTTACATCAATTTATTCCCTCTCTCAAAATCGGTAAAAGCAGCAAACTGGCTATTTTTTCACATGTTACTCCATTTTATTCCAACAAAGTGTTTTCCTTCACTCAATTTTCCAACTCCGTAAAACACAGTGGTTAAAACATGCAGCCTAATTTTATTCATCTGTTGACTTTTCCAAGTGTTTTCTTACCAAAACCAGAGATTGGTTTTACTTCGTATCAAGACATGAAATGGTAAACACACGTACATCAAATGTGCCCTCCACACGTCTGCAATTCACCTTTAGAGAGTGTACGGGATACTATTTATCTCAATCGTAATTTTATTCCATTGCTTCGGGAAAGGAAGAGTATGGTCAGATCTCTGAAGGCTGAGTTTCACAGAGAGTGACTAGATGTAATTCTGCAAACAATTGCAGTCATCTGAAGGGGAAAATTGACTTTCTTTCCGCTGTCATAATCTTGTTCTTTCTTGGCTCTTTCCATTTGCGGGTGCCCTCATCAGAGGTATTTAGTCCGTTCTTGGAGCTTTTCTACAAAGTTTCCACACACACTGAGATAGAAGAAACAATCTATGGGGATTATGGGTCTCCATGATTTTACACCCCAGTAGATGATGGTGTCGTGTGGGGCAGGTAACATGTCTTATCTCTCTTGGTTTTCCAGCTTTTTCAGCTCAGTGTTGGACACCTGTTAGATGTCCACTAGATATTTAGTAAATAAAATAATCAGTTTGATAAAAGAAACCACAGGAATAAAGCCAGACAAGGAGACAGAAGATAATTTATATGTAAATGTGACTATTGATCCTTTTGGGTGCATTTAATATTTCTCATATTCTAACATCCTTATGATTGTTACAGGAAATTCTTCAATACATTTCACTGGCTTATTAGGTTTTCCTTCTGCAAAGCACTACAGATTCTCAAGCTGATAAGAAAGTTCAATTGGTAAGATTTTAGGTGACAGCAGTCATTAGCATGATTGTCGAAGGCATGATTTGCCTTTTGTGACAGGAACAATTGTGTCTTCCTTGTTTTTCTCAAAACGTGTTAAATAAATGAATCTATCCATAAATGACTTCTCAGAGAGAGAGAGAGAACATTAAAACAAAACTACTCCTGTCCTTGCAGAACCTATTTTTTAAAGTTTAGAGAGAGAGAGAGAGAGAGAGAGAGAGAGAACGAACCCCAAGCAGGCTCCTTGCTTGTTAGCACAGAGCCCAATGTGGGGCTCGAACCCACAGACCATGAGATCATGACCTGAGCCGAAATCAAGAGTCAGATGCTCAACCAACTGAGCCACCCAGGCGCCCCAATAGTAAATATGCTTTGAGAAAGGCAGAAATATATGATTAATGGGAAATTAATGTGGGACTTGGTGATAAAACTGGCCAGTTGAGATAAATGTGAACAGTCCGTTTACACAGTGAACCAAGTTTAATTTTCTTAGTGGTACCACATCCCTGACTCAGCAGTTGGCCAGTATGTGGAAACACTATATTATGAATTGTGTAGACAAATGCTTTGCAAAACACACATTCTGATTATCCTTCCCACAACAAGATCTTAAGTTAGTATGCATGTTTTGATATATTATGTGTTCATCTTAATTTTTTTTTTATTTTTTTAATGTTTATTTATCTTTGAGAGACAGAGAGAGACAGAGTGTGAGCAGGGGAGGGGCAGAGCGAGAGGGAGACACAGAATCCGAAGCAGGCTCCAGGCTCTGAGCAGTCAGCACAGAGCCCGACACGGGACTTGAACCCACGGACCATGACATCATGACCTGAGCTGAAGCCAGACACTTAACCGACTGAGCCACCCAGGTGCCCCTGTGTTCATCTTAATTTAACATTCATATCAAAGTGTTAATTGCTATCTGCATTCACATAGATCCTGTTTAAGCAAAAGGAGATATTCTTTGGATTTTTTTTATAGTTATGTTCCTCGTGTAACATACAGAATTGGAGAGCCACTGTTTTGATAATCATCATTACATATATTATCTCTTGCTACTCACAGTGACTATCCTTTGACACTAAATGCTACCCAGAAAATGTCAAAAGAATCTAGTACGAGTGATCCTTGTTACCCTAGTATCATTTGTAACAATAAAAATACACTCAAAATGCACCCTTTGGAAATGGTACCCTGCTGTCCCCAAGTAAAATGTTTAAAGATTGAGAATATTCCACAAAAATAAAAGTATGTGTGGACACAAGTGTTGTTTTTCCTTATTCTTGACACCATTGAGGTCTTGTTAATTGCCTCAACATGGCTTACATGAGGATTTCATTGTTGGTCGTGTCAAATGGGGTGAATGATGAACCCCATGTCAATGTATGTTTGGGTTTCCATGGCAACGTAAGAGTCTGTTTGGTAGAAACACAAAGTGAAAAAGGGCTGTTCATTCTCTTCCGAGAGTCTCTCTTCATCCTTTGAGATTCAAACAAAAATTTTTAATCTTTGTTCATTTTAGAGAGAGACAGAGAGAGAGAGAGAGATAATGATCATAGGAAGGACAGAGGCAAGGGGGACAGAGGATCCAAAGCAGGCTGTGTGCAGACAGCAGCGAGCCCAATGCAGGGCTTGAACTCAACAACTGTGAGATCATGACCTGAGCCAAAGTTGGACACTCAACTGACTGAGCCACCCAGGTGCCCTGGGATTCACATCTTTCTATTTGAATGTCCTGCTCAATCACATCCTTATTTCCTATTATTAATTAGTAATTGAACTCCTAGGATTCTTGTTTGTTGATGATTCTGCATGGTATTAAAAATAATTAGCTTGGATCACTTTTAAAGTCTTAAAAAATCCTGGTGTTTTGGGCAAGACTTGAAATTGATTTGTAATATGATGTCAATATTTAGACACCTATCAGTCCTAAAGAAGTCAATTGACAGAAACAGTTCAATGGATGCTCTGGGACAGTTGATGCTCTAAAGAAATAAGCTTAATTATAGTAGGTAAAAATTCTGTAAGCAGCCAGTACACTCGGGAATTATCACAAGAAATGATACCCCATACTATGTATGGTAGTACCCCATACTATGCAAAAGTGTAGTTTTCATGCAGATTCCTAATAACATTATGCACATACAACTACAATTCCAAATCAAAGTCCATATGACAAAAAAATCTAAAAGCCAGTATTAGTGGACTAATTTGTTCAAATTCCAAGTAAAATCAGAATACTAATTTCAAATTTCTATTCACATTTCAAAACGTGAATAACCCAATTTGCGAGCACCAACACATTTATTCGCTCAAATTCTGAATAACACCAGGGTACTTACTGGATCACATTATAATGCTAATTAAATATTTCCAAGAACACTAGTTATTTATTATTCCAGTTTGTACTTCAAATTTCAGAATCCAAATAACAGTGACAATAAATACTGGTACTCATACGATTTCAATTCCAAATCAAACTGTTGTACATATTAACTTATATTCTGATTCTAATTTCCAATTAGAAAATGTATTTATTCACTTAAATTGCAGATAGCACCTGTGGCCTTCTTCATTTATGTTGCAATTCAAATTCTGAAATATAAATTGCATTTGCACCAAGCACGGAAACTCTTATTAGTTGTAATTTCAAATAACACTGGTGTAATTATTAGTTCATATTTCAAATGAAATCCTAAAATCTGATATCTGTGATAACACGTGCTGTTACACTTATTAGCTCAAATTCAAAATAATGCTGATGTACAGTCAGGTTCGAATTCTATTTCCATATCCAGTATGGCACTTATCTCCTCTCATAATCACTGGTGTCCATATTGGTTCTTCTTCACTTAAAACCAAATTCTAAAATCTAAGTAGAACTGGAAAACATCCTGGCTCACTTCTTCCTTGGAATTCCAAAGATGCTGTTGGAATCATGAGTCTACCTTGTTCCCAATATACCAAAGAATTGTGATAACAATCAGTGACCTTGTGTTCAAATTCCGAGTGGCAGCTGGTGGGGTTCTGGGGATGACAGTGGGGGGTTCAGAGCCGACAGCCAAGAAAGGATTCTTGAAGACTTCTTTGGTACAAAAAGGTTTATTAAGCCACGGGGACAGGACCTGTGCGTAGGAAGAGCTGCCCTGGGGTCATGACGGGTAACTCATTATCATATACTCTCAGGTTGGCAGGGGGTCAGGGAGAGAGTAAGTTTCTAAGGTATTTTGGAAACAAGATTTCCAGGACCTTGAAGGGTTAGCTGCCATTAGGAAAACTCCATTCATTACCATTTAGTAAAACCTCGGTCAAGAGACCCTTCACATGTATATCAGGGGCCATATCCTGGGGCAGTTGAGATAAAGGAAGTAGATTTACAGGATCCTAGGTTGGGACAACGTTAAGCCAAGGTTTTCTCCTGCCCCTTAGCAAAGTGTCTTCTTCGAGGCAGCTGAGCTCCTAGAGAGACATCACTCTGCTGGTCTCAAGGACTTGTCAATGGGCTGTAGGCAGTAAGGCAATTTAATTTTCCATTTGCTTTAGTTTCCAACATTACTATGGCAAGGACTTATACCCCTTTCCTTTGTTCTTGGGAGCTCCGAGTGTTTGAGGAACATCACACAGATCCCACGTGGCGGAGGAAGGGGATGCTAGCTTGTATGCTTCCCTCAGCTTGCCCCGCGCTCCCTCATCAGTACCCATGCACTTAATACATCGTATTTTATTCCAGTACCTAAGCATCTGAATTATGAGTACTGGGATGATTATTCATCTAAATTTCATATAACCCATGCATACACATCCCAATATAAATTCCAAACTACAAGGCTCAAATGAGACAGATTTGCTTATTAATCCCTATCTCAATCCAATCCCAAAATGCAAATAAAACTGATAACAAGCCTTGATGTGCTTACTCCCTCCCATTTCCAATAACGCTGATGTACATTTTAGATCAGGCGCCAACAGTGAGGCAACTTTGAAAACAAGGTCAGGTGAACTTATATCTCAAATGCCCTTTCTGTTTCAAAGTGTAAATACATCTGACCCCAAGCATCAGGGCACACATATGGTTCAGTTTGCATTAACCCTGCTGCTTATTGGTTCACATTCCAGTTGGAAGATCCAAATATCTAGATTTCCAAGCAATGCCATAATTATTGGTTCAAATTGTACATGGCACCGGTGCCCTTATGAATTCAATTTCCAGTTCACTATCCAAAATCCAAATCACAGGAATATAGGAGTATTGGTAAATGTATCTGTTCGAATTCCCAATAACACGAGTATAATGAAGTTCCAAATAAAATTCCAAAAAGATAAATAATAAAAAGCAAAAAGATGAAAAATATTTAAAATAACACTGGTGTAGTTAGTAGGATGTACTCTACTTTTTAGTTTAAAATTCAGTTAGAATTCCAAATCCCAAAATGTCCTGGTAACACTTTGTTGTTTAAATTCTTCTTAATGCTGCTGGCAACTCAAATTCAATTTAAAATCCCAAATTGAGTAATACAAATATAAAAAATGAAAAAATAAATCCCCAAATCCAAATAACACCCATACCAAGGATGGACACTTCTCCCAATACCAAATCACACTGGTGTAATTATCCATTCAAATTTCATTTAAAATTCCAGGATATGAGTTTCTCCAAAAACAACCATTATTCCACTTATTCAAATTCCAAATAACACACACACACACACACACACACACACACACTTGTATAATCTATATATTCACATTTCAGATAACAGTTAACTTCTTAGATCAAACTCAAAATATCAGTTGCTTCCTAATTAATTTTGACAAAATGTACTAGTACATTGATTAGCTAACGATTGTGGTCTAGTTATTCAAATCCTAATTCAAATTCTCCAAATGACAAAAATAAACGAAAACAAAATCACCAGTGCACTTATTAGCTGAACTTCCACAGGACTTTATTTTCTTTCTGGCTCTAATTCCAGTACCAATTTTAAAATTCAAATAAATTTAATAACCAGCATTGTTCTATGAATGTATTCCTTTAAATTCCAATTAACAATGGTATGCACTTACTTGAACTTTCAAATGATTCCTTACCACTGATGCAGGTGTATATATTGACTCAATTATAACATAAAGTTCAAATTCCAGATAACAGACTGGAGCTTCTAACTGAAATTTCCAGTTGAAATTTCAAAATAGAAATGACACCCATAACAAGTACTCATGCACTTATTAGTTGTAAGTGCAAATAACAGTGATTAATTATAAACTCAGATTTCAGCTCAAATTCGGTAATCTAAATAAATCCAATAACACATACTTATGCACTGACTGGCTCAAATTCAAATAACAGGGGTATACTTGCTGATTTAAACTCAACTCGAATACAAAGCAAATTCTCATTTCGTAATAACACTAGTACATTTGTTAGTTGAATTCCAAATTAAAAATCAAACACATAAATAAGACCGTAAGAAGGATTGTTACGTATATTAATTCCAATTCCAAATAGCATTGGTTTACTTATTAGCTCATATTTCAAATCAAATTCCAATATTCAAATATATCTGGTAAAAGCACTGCCGTACTTATTAATTCAAATCCCAAATAACTCTGATGCGCTTATTCAAATTTTCAAATAACAATCATTTATCTAAAAATTCTAATCCCAAATAACACTGCTTTATTCATGAATTCAAATTATGATTCAACTTCCAAAATCCAAATAACTAGCATAACAAATACTGGTATGCTTATTATTTAACATTCTCTATAAAACCGTTATTTTTATTTGTTCAAAATTTTTAAACTAATACCTCCTAAAACAAGCACTGAGACGGGAAGAGGTCAAATTCCAAGTTACAATGGCGTACTTACTGATGCAAATTAAAACACGTATTCGGATTTCCAAATAACACCATGTTCTTTTTTGATTAATTAAAAAAAAAAAATCCACAAATGAACTTAGTTGTAATTTCAACTCAACTAGAAAGGTGCTCCTAATACAAGCTCTAGTCCATATAGTTTAGCTCAAACGGCAAATATTTCCTGTGTCGTTATTTGTTCAAAATCAAAAATCAAAATGTCTCCTTGGTTTTTTGTTTTAATCTTTATTTTTTAGAGACAGAGAAGAGACAGAGTGTGAGCAGGGGAGGGGCAGCGAGAGAGGGAGGCACAGAATCCCACGCAGGCTCCAGGCTCTGAGCTGTCAGCACAGAGCCTGATGTGGGGCTCGAACCCACGAACCGCGAGATCGTGACCTGAGCCAAAGTTGGACGCTTCACCGACTGAGCCACCCAGGCACCCCTCAAAATGTCTCCTTGTGAGCTTCTGTGCACTTAATAGTCTAAATTGCTCATAACACTTATCTGCTAATATACCCATCTACATTTGAAATGTATGTAACTCCATTAACAGACATGGGTGTGTTCATATGTGCATGTTCAAAATAACAATTCGTACAACTTTTTATTTCAATATTCTTTCAAATGTCATGGTCTAAACAACTCTGAAAATGAACTTACTAGTTTACAGACTACTTTAAATGTCGCTAGTTAAAACTTATTAGTTTAAATGTCAAATCTACTGAATATATAAACAATCTTTAAAGTTTATTGCACTTACTGATATATTGTGATATATTAATTATCGTACTGATGATATAGTACTTACCAGTTTGTACTCCATTCAAATTCCAAACTCCTAGTAACTCCGTAAAAGTTGAATAGAAACTTGAATCCAAATTTCACATGGAACTTTTGTGATGTTATCTTTTCTTCATTTTTATTCTTAAAATGTGTTTCATGTTGCCTGATTCGAGGATATGCTGATTTCATAATAACAGAAGGGAAAAAAGGGAAAAACAACAGAATACGATGAACACATTGCATTCAGATTATTTTCCTCTAATGTTTGTTTTTTAATAAAAAAAAAAAAGCTTCTGTGTCAACTGTACTAAAAAAAAAAGGTTTTTTTTTAACCTTCTAAAAATCAAAGACTATTGCATTTATGCATAGCATTCATTATAGCACAGGGATAAGTACCAAATGCTTTTATTAAAACATTAATGGGGTGTCTGGGGGGCTTAGTTGGTTGAGCGTCTGACTTCAGCTCAAGTCACGATCTAGCAGTTCATGGGTTCAAACCCCACATGAGGCTCTGTGCTGACAGCTCAGAGCCTGGAGACTGGTTCAGATTCTGTGTCTCCCTCTCTCTCTGCCCCTTCCCTGCTCAAGCTCTGTCTCTCTCTCCCCCTTTCTCAAAAATTTTCAAAAAATTAATAAAGTTTAGCATTCATAACCAAATAATTAAACATCATCATTCATATGCAACATATTAACTAAATACATTAAATTCTCACCATGCAGTAAAATTATAGGCAAGAGCCCATTCCAATTATCTGCCAACATGTTTGAGTGAAATATATCATCACTTTTAAAATACAACTTTCAAAAATGTTGAAAGGTGTGTAGACATATGGGAAATAAACACGCCTGAGCGCCAGAATGCATCAATGAGGAAAGTAGCAGCATGATAAATTTGCTTCACAGAGAGTTTCACGGAAAGCTTCATATAGTAGCTACTCAGGAAAGTAATACTATGATCAGTTTGCTACAAAACTGGTGAGTGCAGCTAAGGCAGTAAGAAACGTTAGGTTTATGTTGTCTACTTACCAGAGTTAATTTGCAGCTATCGTAGATGGAAGTTATTGATAGCCTATCAACTTGCCACATGATAATGTGTGATACCTTAGAGCTGACTCCCAGGGGATAGTAACACACACCTGATTACACCCAGCAGGTAGGTACACGGGGCTCAGGTGGATTCAGGGAGTGAGATCACAAGCAGCGAGAGCTACCACCTTAATTCTTTAAAAATTTTTTTTAATGTTTATTTATTTATTGTTGACAGAGAGATAGATAGAGGGCGAGCAGGGGAGGGGCAGAGAGAGAGGGAGACAGAATCCCAAGCAGGCTCCGTGCCATCAGCACAGAGCCCGAGGTGGGACTTGAACCCATGAACCGTGACATCATGACCTGAGCTGAAACCAAGAGTCGGATGCTTAACCAACTGAGCCACCCAGGCGCCCCGAGCGACCACCTTGATTCTTAACAGAAACATTACAGATCACAGTGTTTATGTGTATTTTATTTGCTGTGACAATAAGGCGCTTTGTTGAAAAATGTTCTTTTAGGGCACCTGGGTGGCTCAGTCGCTTAAGCTTTTGATTTTTGGCTCAGGTCATGATTTCACAATTTGTGAGCTCAAGCCTCGAGTCAGCTCCACAGTGACAGCACAGAGCCTTTTTGAGATCCTCTCTTTCCTTCTCTGTCTCTCTGCCCCTCCCCTGCTTGCTCTCCCTCTCTCTCCACCCCTCCCCTGCTTACGCTTGCATGCATGCTCTCTCTCAAGAATAAATAAACTTAAAAAAAAACAGGTAAAATGTTCTTTTGCAATCACTAAATTCCACACTTGAAACTAATACTGGACTGTATGTTAACTAGCTGGAATTTAAATAAAAACTTGGAAAAAAGAGAAGTTCTTTCCACATTGTTTCACTGCAATAAATAATGATATGTCTTTGGTGGAAATGATATCCATAGAGTTACTATGCATACTTCTTTAATAATTAAGTGATTTAATTATTTAATAGTGGTAGCAAAGTGATCAGTACAACACAATGCATATTTATGTTTTAAAATATTATTAGCCCAATAAATTTTGGGAAATGTATTTCTTAAGGATAAAATAAATTTTTGAGTGCTTAATGCAAAGCAACTAAAAATAAACTGTTTGGCAGTAAGAATTTTGTTTCTGCGAACAGGAAGTATAAAACACCAAAAATCTATGCGAAAAGATGAGAATTAACTGTAAGTAGATTATTTCGTGACATAACAAATCATGCTTGGAGTTCTCCTTCACGCCGCATACAGCAGGGAAAGATATGTTTCCCCCTTTAACGTGGTTGAATTCATTATCATACTTTGCAAAACAACTTGCAGCTGCTGTCATGCTGGGAAACGTATCTGAACTCGTCCAACCATACCATTCATCACTGAAAAATCACATCCCACCTTTCGCTAATTGAAGGCAAAAAAAAAAAAAAAGTGCTCTTGAAGTGACCCCTCATCCCGACATCATTTTTCAATAATGTGCCATAAACTGTTTTCCCTTCCTAAATCAATGAACTGACATTCATTGGTTTCAATGGCCAGAAGGGAGAAAAATGATTGCAATGAAGAAAACAGTTACTGGTAAACGTTTAAGCACACAATACAACACAGTTAAGTACAGGGTCTATACTCAGGAGCCTTTGGGGACCTGATCAGGTTGCATAAATGGAGGTCTTTGCCCTTTGATCAATGCCTCCTGCTTCCATATCCCTCCACCCTGTTCTATGAGGTTGAGTATTCTAGATTCCTCATGTAAGCAGCATCATTTAGTTCTGGTCCTTCCGTGTCTGGCTTATTTCAACAAATTTACTAACCATGGTAGATCCTGTGCTAATTGCTTTATACCACAAAATAGAATTAACTATCTTATCACAAAATAGAATAAAAACTAATAATAAATTGGGTAGGAGAAAGCTTTTGGAAGTGTTGGAAATATTCATGACAAACATTGTGGGGAAGGTTTCATGGGGATGTACGTAGCCCCAAACTCATCAGTTTGTACACACCATGTACAACTTTTTGTATGTCGATCATACCTCAATAAACTGGTTTTAAAAATACTAAAGACAGGGCACCTGGGTGGCACAGTCAGTTGAGCATCTGAATCCTGATTTTGGCTCATGTCATGATCTCACAGTTGTGAGATCAATCCCCATGTTGGGCTCTATGCTGACAGTGTGGAGCCTGCTTGGGATTCTGTCTGTCCCTCTCCCACTTGTGAACTTTCTCTCTCAAAAATAAATACATAAACTCTAACAAAAAATACTAAACAAATTCCAAAATGTTTAACAGATGTGTTTTAAACAAACAAAAACCTGTCAATAATTTCTGGGGCACCCGGGAGGCTCAGTCGGTTAAGTGTCTGACTCTTCGTTTCAGCTCAGGTCACGATCTCACAGTTTCGTGAGTTAGAGCCCCACGTGTGGTTCTGTACTGACAGTGTGGAGCCTGCTTGAGATTCTCTCTCTCTCTCTGCCCCTCCCCTGCTTGTGCTATCTCTCTCTCAAAAGAAATACACTTTAAAAAATAATAATTTCTAATACTTTACCCTAATTCCTTAATTCTCCAAGCTGTCTTGTATGTATCTAAAAATGAATATTGGTAAAAACACACAGTGTATATTAAGAAAAAATCCCCACTAAAATATGAAAAAGTCACATTGTTCACTCTCTATAAATAATAGACATACTATACATGCACAAATACATAAAATAGGTACAGGTTTTACTTCTATTCGGTATCTTCTACCATTAAAACTTTACCCAAATATAACTGTATGGTTAAATCCTGTTTTTGGAGGGGCACTTGGGTGGCTCAGTTGGTCAAGCATCTGACTTCAGCTCAGGTCATGATCTCGCAGTTTGTGAGTTTGAGCCCTGCATCAGGCTCTGTACTGATGGCTCAGAGCCTGGAGCCTGCTTTGGATTCTATGTCTCCCTCTCTTTCTGTTCCTCCACCATCATGGTATCCCTCTGATAAATAAACAAACCTAATTTTTTTTAAATAAATAAAAAATAAAACCTCTCTACGGAGGCTTTAAAGTTCAATTTTATTAGAAATCTGAGTGATATTTCTTCCATGTCAGCTCATGATTTAGAGCCTTTTGAGTGGTTGTTTTGGGCTCACACTTTAAACCCAATTTAAGGGGCTCCTGGATGGCTGGTCGGTTAAGCATCCAACTTTGGCTCAGGCCATGATCTTGTGGTTCGTGAGTTTGAGCCCCGTGTCAGGCTCTGTGCTGACAGCTCAGACCCTGGAGCCTGCTTTGGAATCTGTGTCTCCCTCTCTCTCTTTCTGCCCCTCCCCTGATTGCACTCTGTCTCTCTCTCAAAAAATAAAAAACAAACTCGACCATGGGTACTTGGAACAGGAACAGAATCTACATGTATTTCTAACATGTTTAAATGTGCCCAAGTGCAACCTTTAAATTCTGTGATAATACATGCTCATATCGGAAGCAAAGGCTTATGAGATTATCTGTTTGGAGCGTTTCTGACAGAGCGGCCATACAAATGTCATTTTTCCTAAGACATGGGACAGTGGTTCCACAATCTGAATGGTTTCCTTACAGGATGCCCATGTACCTCACCCTTCCTTTTTTATGCCTTGGGTGCTGTTGCTTACTGTGTTAGCAGAGCTGAGAGAACCCATCGCACTACGGGTTTGGGTTTTGGGTTTTCCCCTAGCTGCTGGGCAACGTCTCAAACTCAGTAGAACCTCGATAAATGTTCTAAGTGTTTCTGTTTTTCTCACACGTCATTATCACGATACAAAAGTTTTGTGAAACCATCCAGTAAGTAGTCAGGTTTTGGCAAATTCTTCGAACGAAGAGAAAAGTGTGTGCAAGAGGGACAGAAAAAGCCAAATAAATGCTTATTTATAGTTTATTGCTTGATTTAAAAAATCAATATTATATATCTAAATATAAAATCCCTCTTTCTCTTCAGTTCGCCTTTGGACCATGGGTGTTCTGCATCCCAGGATTCAGAGTTCAGGGATCTTCTATTGCATCAGGGTTCTTTCACACAAGGAATGCACTTGAGTGGTATGTAGGTCAGCAAAACATCCATGTCTCCAACTGTACCATAATCACTGGCTTTCATATTACAAAAGCTATTAAAAAAATGAATTCCATTATTGGAGACATTCATTCTACCTACCTATCCATCATATCTATCATCCATCCATCATATCTATCTATCTATCTATTATCCATCCATCATATCTATCATCCATCATATCTATCATCTATCCATCCATCCACCCACCCATATCTATCTATCTATCTATCCATCCAACACATCTATCTCTCTACCATCCATCATATCTATCATCTATCCATCCATTCATCCATCATATCTATCTATCTATCTATCTATCTATCTATCATATCTATCAATCATCTACCCATCCATCCATCCATCATATCTATTATCCATCCATCATATCTATCATCCATATCATCTATCCATCCATCCATCCATCCACCCACCCATATGTATCTATCTATCTATCTATCCATCCAACATATCTATCTCTCTACCATCCATCATATCTATCATCTATCCATCCATTCATCCATCATATCTATCTATCTATCTATCTATCTATCTATCTATTATCCATCTATCATATCTATCATCCATCATATCTATCATCTATCCATCCATCCATCCATCCACCCACCCATATCTATCTATCTATCCAACACATCTATCTCTCTACCATCCATCATATCTATCATCTATCCATCCATTCATCCATCATATCTATCTATCTATCTATCTATCTATCTATCTATCTATCTATCATATCTATCAATCATCTACCCATCCATCCATCCATCCATCCATCATATCTATCATCCATCATATCTATCATCTATCCATCCATCCATCCATCCATCCACCCACCCATATGTATCTATCTATCTATCCATCCAACATATCTATCTCTCTACCATCCATCATATCTATCATCTATCCATCCATTCATCCATCGTATCTATCTATCTATCTATCATATCTATCAATCATCTACCCATCCATCCATCCATCATATCTATCTATCCATCCATCATCCATCCATATTTATGTATCTATCTATGTATCTATCCCTGTTATCTATTACCTATCATCCATAAATCTACCCATCAGTGTCAACAATGTCTAATAATGAGTATATATTAGGTAGGGAAAAAAATCCAAGTTTTTCCTATCATATTCATTAACTACACCTAAAAATACCAGCTGGCCCTCTTACAAACATTTAATCTGAGACATGGAAGGACCTCCCGGGGACAAGTTGCATATCTTTATACAGACTCAGGTAAGCATTGATGCATTATAAATTAATCCCATCGGTACAAACCCTGTTCATCCTAACAATGGTGGGAGCTACCAGGTTACCATTCAAAGCGCAGGAATTTAAGTTGGTACAGTTAACACCATTTGGAGGTTTGAGGATGCTTAACATTTTTGCTGGACAGTCCATAATTTAGGTCAAAAGTAGGCCATTTATGTGGAATCTACAAGGATTGATTGGCAGTGACTACACCATACTGAAGTCCGTGCCCACCTGGATGAATACTAGCAGCAGGGCAGAGGGCAGTGGTGTCCTTGTGAGGGTCCATTCCCAACGTCCCGTTTCTTTTCTAAGAAGGAGAATAAACCATCTCACAGAACTTGGCTAATTGCTATGATTGCTTCCAGCACTCAATTCACGTCTGACTTTCAAGGCTATGTAGTGAAATAAGGAGAGCGGGATTTGGTATTAAATTGTCAAGAATTGCTCACAAAAGCTTTCCAAATGCTTGCTGTTATGAATGCAGCATGTCTTATTAAACCTCCCTTCAGACAAATAATTTCACATACGGCCTCCCATTTCCACTGTGTCCCTGCAACAACAACAAAAAAGGCAAAACTAAAAACACTCTCCTGTCTCTAAAATACTTGAAATGTACTGTCTCGGTTTGTGAAGGAAAGAAAATGATGAATTCCTGAAAAGCGTACGGCAGTCGGAGATCCTTTGAGTACAGCCAACACAACTGAGATCCATTTGTTTGGAGGGACAATAGGTAGCTTCTGTTCAAAATAGAGAGCTCATACCAGCATGGTCACACCATCAAGGGCCTCTTCTTCGTAACACAGCTGTGTGTTTATTCAGTACATGGGTGGTGAGGAAGGTTTTTGGTGGGAGAAGCAAAATATGTGTGTGTCACATATTTGAATATGTGAATGCACACACATTCTGTTTTACGTCCAACAGAAGGAGGGATTATAGCTTGCATGAGAGAGTAAGTCTGAAAGGCTATGAAATTTTGGGGTGGGCTTCAGACAAACTAAACACATTCAATTTTAATTATAAGTAGTTGGAATGAAGGAGTTAGTCCTCTGGGTTTTTCCCTACAGAATGAACCTACAAGCTATTGGATGCACCAGAATATCTGTGCAAGACAAAGAGGGTGTATCACTTCTTATACTGAAAGAACAGCTATAAGGCAGTGTTATCCCAGGTACATGGGACATATGGCTAGCCAAGCTGTGTATCCCAATTCCCAACTGATGGAAAGACATCTTAAGGGCAGAAGGAGCAGTGTCTGGTCTAAGTGCAACAATTATGGTCGAACGAATGAATGAAGGCAAACATGAAGGGTGAAAAACAGTGTGTGTCAACTACACAGGTTTCAGAAGATCGCATTTAACACAGTTTCATGCAGAACAGCAACATCAGCAAATACTACGTTTATTCATTTTGCAAATTTATTTTGCTCATTCTGTGTTCTGTGGTTTTGTGTCCTATATCTTTTCTCTGACTACAATGAGGTACTTCAGGGTAAATTAAATGTGAATTTATGCAGTCCATACTTTTGAAATACAGGCATCAGGGATTATAGAGTTCTCTGTTCGCTCTCATGCCTTGGATTTTGTGGCTCCTTTGTGTGACCAGTGGGAACCTGGATACAAAGCCTACTTGCTACTTCTCTATAAGGGAATCCACCTTTTTTCCTGGTTGCAGGTGGGTTTAATTCAGCCCTGTAAACAACTCACCTGTGCTTCTGAACATCCATTTTGTTCCTACCCTGCATGAAGACCATTATCTCATCTCATATCCTATTATTTTGGCATCCTAACGGGACCCAAGAGACCATAAGGAGCAGAACAGGCAGATCGTTTCCATGTGTCGGTCGGCATCCTGGATGTGTAACACCCAAGTATTCTTTGTCAACTGCTCATAGGTTTTTCTCCATGAGGCCACCACCTGGGTATGTGAACAATTTTCTCCTGGGAAGGATTTGAACCCATACGACCTGCTTCATCCAACGTTTATACAGACATGTCCCATTGTGGATGCCGTGTTCTGGGCTCCTTCGCTTACTGGGCTGGCGAACATCTTGTTTCTGATACATAGAGTTCAAGATGCATCATCACTGGACCACGAGGGGAACCCTTGGGTGTTACGAGGACTTTGTGAAATAACAAGCAGTTCTCAAAAATGAGAAGGTTTTGCAAAGAGGGCATGATGTTTGCTACATAACCCTAGGGTTTCGCTATAATTATCTAAAGGGGTGTCCCACAGCTCTCTCAGTGCCATGACCTGTTATGCTGCAAGTAACAATACATTTGCTGGATGGCAATGCTTCTAGGGGGTTTGCAGATGACCTTAAAGATGAGTTCTTACTCCCAGCAAGCCAGCACATGGAGTCTACATGGGTATTTTAGCTTGTTTTTATTAGTAGAAATGAAACAAAGAGCATGGTATCTTGTTGGACAACCAGACAATGCACAGAGGATTCAGACCCCCTTTGTTTCATGCAGCACCCTTCATGGATCAGATCCTAAGAAGGCAGTGGAAGCTTGGGCTCTGTGGGACCATCTTACAGAAATAGGGGCTGCAAGACTGGCAAAGGGTGGTTGAACAACTTGGGTTCAGCAAGAAAAGTGAGGATGTGTCCTTTGGGGCCAAGTTCATGTAAAAGTTCTCGTGGAACAGATTTGCTCTCTCAGGGGCTCACTTGGCATTTCCCAGAACTTCTAACAGATAAAATAGAAAATATACTTAAAAATCAAAAACACTTCCTCACCTTGCAAATTAATCATTAGACCATAGAGAAGTCATCATCTCACGTAAGTTTTACATAAATAAGGTTTAAAATGGTGTAAGTTGAAGTTCTGATTTTTGAGAGCTATCTTTTGCATGCACACTGTAGACATCTACACAGTTAATGCCTTTAGTGTGAAAACAAATTTTAAGCATGCAGACCAGCTCTTAAAATAAATCAGAACACTGGCTTAAATGAAATAATGGAAACACAAAAAAATGGAAATATCTTATTTTTCTTTTGCTCTCATGACTGTTATGATTATATGTAAGTTTTTTTTTAAGATTTTATTCTTAAGTAATCTCTACACCCAAAATGGGACTCAAACTCAAAACCCTGAGATCAAGAGCTGCACACTGCACTGACTGAGCCAGCCAGATGCCCCTATAGCTAAAGATTTTTTATACTGAATTAACACATTGGAAAGATATACATTGAATTCACATCTGATATCTCTAGAAGTATATAAAGAGGAATACAGTTTGCATGAAACTGACCTTTTAAAGAATTGATTTTGCTTAGAAAATGCATATTTTCTAGTCTATCAGGTTTTATTTTTAATGTTCATTTATTTTTGAGAGAGAGAGAGTGAGTGAGTGAGTGTGAGTGGGGAATGGGAACAGAGAGAGGGAGACACAGAATCTGAAGCAGGTTCTAGGCTCTGAGTTGTCACCACAGAGCCCCAATGCAGGGCTCGAACTCACGAACTGTGAGATCATGACCTGAGCTGAGGTCAGACGTTTAAGCAACTGGGCCACCTAGGCACCTCACTAGTCTATCAGGTTTCAAGCATCATTTAACTAAGTCATATTTCGTGATTACCATGTTTAAAATGTATCATTTCACTAATGTAGGTGATCTTACGCGTTGTTAACTTTGAGTTAACAATTGAATGAAAATCATGGAAACATATTGTTACCGCCATCTTAAATGATGATGTGTTTTAGGCACAGAATAATCATAGTTCAGCAGACAGAATACCATACCTATGTAACAGTTAGAAACAGTAAAGGTATAAGATGATGCTCTATAATTTGCAGATACATGACTATATGTGACAAAACCTTCCTGCCCCTGGTAGAAATCTCACAGATTGTTGGTACATCAAAAACAGATAGGAAGACCAACTTTTAACTCTCTGTCATTCCATCCCTAATTTCCCAGGAATGCGGGGGAAATCATGTCTGCAAGAAGATAGGTTTTCTTTTCCTTCCATTTTTGATACTGGTATTTGTCGGTACTATAACCTTGACTCAACGTTCCATTACAACAACGGGAAAATTGGACACTATCGGATGAATTTCTGTTCATGAAGTTGATGGGGTAACAAAAGTATCAATAATTATGTAGGCAGCATATACTTTTAGCATGAATTGAAACCAAAAATTACAGCTCACCCTCCAATTAATGAGAATCTAAATTAAACACAGATGTTGAAAGTGATGCCTTCTAAATTCCAATCGCTATATCCACTTGCTGTCATATACCTTGATTAGTAATGGCCTTTGACATGAGAGCAGAAAACCTTCTTTCATGAAATTTGAAACTGAGTTCTCCAGTGAAATGGATCCTGTAAGTCACACATTACCATCAAACTAAAGTGACTTTATTTTTCCTGGGGTTCACACAGGCCTGTTTGTCACTGCTTTGTCCTAGCTGTTATTTTGATGTTATTGGTATTTTCCCAAGCAAAGTAAACTCTTGTGATGTAGTCACTTTGGGTAACATTTCATTAAAAATTTGACTTAATTCAAATCATGTGAGGTATTTAAGCCTTTAAAATTAAGATAGCAGGTGAGGCATGCATGAGCTAGTTAATACATGTTTTAGAAATGATTACTTTCTTATTTGTTGGTTGGCCCAATTGGGTTTTCGATTACTCTTATTTTTCAAATACTTTTTTGGGGCGCCTGGGTGGCTCAGTCGGTTAAGCGTCCGACTTTGGCTCAGGTCTCGTGGTCTGTGAGTTCGAGCCCCACGTCAGGTTATGTGCTGACAGCTCAGAACCTGGAACCTGCCTCAGATTCTGTGTCTCCCTCTCTCTCTGCCCCTCCCCTGCTCATGCTTTGCCTCTCTCTGTCTCTCAATAATAAATAAATAAATGTAAAAAAAAAATTAAAAATAAAAATAAAATAAAATATTTTAATACCATATCTAGTATAACAGAGTAAGGCATTACATAAAATGCCCACATGAGGCGAATACACGGTCCTTAGATCATTCTAAATTTGGCCCACGAAGAACAAAGGGTGGCTACATAGACAGCTCAAAGAATCAGAAGTTGCCTTGCTCTGAAAGACTCCCAACGACCAACTTTGAATATATTAAAGAAAAAAAGGTGTTACGTTATGAAATAAATAGCAGTAGTTTCGCCCCAGGACATTTGGTGAAGTCTAGAGAACTTTTCGGTTGTTACATCTGGAGACAAGGGTTTGCCATTGACAGTGAGTGGGTCGAGGCCAGGGATGCTGTGAACAGCGTAGGATGCACCAAAAAATTATCCAAACCAAACATCAGTAGAGTTAAGATTGAAAAAACTTGCCTTCTCATGAAAGAGCCTATCTGTCAGCATGTCAGTCTATCCCAATGGTTCTCAACTAGTGGTTAAGAAACCCTAGAGAGAGGACACTCCGTGGGGACTGCTACGGAAAGCCTATTTTAGGTATGCAACGTCGTACAATTTCTGTTGTGACAGTTACCGTTTTCCAAGGTGACTGCATTCATTTTCTAATATGTTGTAAAGACCAGAAGTCCGAGATCAAGGTGTAGATCGGGCCATGCTCCCTGGGAAGGTGCTGGGAAGGATCTGCCCCAGGGCTCTCTCCACATTGCTGGTACCTCCTTGGCTTGGGCCATAGAAATCCAGTCTTCCCATGATATAGTTGGGTGTGTGAGTGTCTCTGAGTCCAAATTTTGCATTTTTATCAGGAGACGAGTCATATTGGGTTACCTCTTACCCTTCTCTAGTATGACCTTATTCATCTTAACTAAAGACATCTGTGGTGACCCTATTTCCAAACAAGGCCACATGCCTGGCTACACAGTTCCATCAAGGAAAGGCAATCCCATCAGTTAACCATCGTTATTGCAGGCACTAAGAAAATCATTGCCTTCCAGGGTGCCTGGGTGGCTCAGTCGGTTAAGCGTCCGACTCTTGGTTTTGGCTCAGGTCATGATTTCACAGTTCATGGGACGGAGCCCTACATCGGGCTCTGTGCTGACAGGGATTCCCTCTCTCCCTCTCTCTCTCCCCCCCTCCCCCAATTGCACTCTCTATCTGTCTCTCAAAATAAATGAATAAACATTTTTTAAAAAAGAGAGAAAGTCACTGATTTCAGAGTAACCGTGATATTTCTAGAAGGAGCATAAGTGCCAGTGATATTCTCAAATTTTACATCTAAAATAAGAGATGTCAGAGAGAAGACAACCCCACTGCATAGACAGAGTATTTGTAACCTCTCCATTCTCACCTACTACACAACCATAGCCACGTGCTACAAAGGAAAGTCCCAAGGGACTGATGAAATTTGGGAAACTTGAAGGAAGCGAAATGTTTAGAAGTGCACTTTTATAGAATAAATTTCAATTTGCAAACTCATACAGTGATTTAAAAAGTAGAGTTGAAATACATATTTGACTTTGGCTCCTTTCTGCAAATGTATGTCCATTTCTAACAGACTTTTCAATTGGTCATCACATCGCCACTGAAAAAGGGCAATGTCCCCCTAAATACTAAGAAAAGGTTGGTTGGAAGAATCGATTATATTTAATCTGAAGAAAAGCATGTATTTTCTCTGTTTGTGAATTATAATATCTTATTTCAGAGCCAGGAACCAGGTCAAGCTGTAGCTGGAAAACATTCAAAGTCAAGAAAGGACTTAAATGAACCTTCTTTTAAAACCGTAAGAGAAACTAAATATTTTTCCTAGATTTCCATTCACTCTGAATTTTTCCAGGTGGTCTTTCCATTCTCTTTATTTTTTTTTATCTCGTAATTTTTTGTTTATTTTTTAAAGTTTATTTATTTGACAGAGAAGGGGAGGGGAGAGAGAATCCCAAGCAGGCTCCGCACTGTAAGCACACAGCCTGACGCGGGACTTGAACTCATGAACTGTGAGATCATGACTTGAGCTGAAGTTGGATGTTTAACTGAGCCACCCAGGTGCCCCGAGAGAGACAGACTCTTAAGCAGGCTCGATGCTCAGGGTGGAGCCCAACACAGGGCTTGATCCCATGACCCTGGGATCATAACCTAAGCCAAAATCAAGAAATGGGCGTTGAACTGACTGAGACATCCAGGCTCCACCATTAAAATAACTTTTATAATATGCTCAAAGGTTTTTAATTTAGCATAGAATTTTAAATGCCATAGCTTGGGATTCTCTCTCTCTCTCTCTTTCTATGCCCCTCCCCTGGTCACTCTCATTCTCAAAATAAATTAGTTAATTACAAAAAAAAAAAAAAAACCCAAAAACCAAACAGTGGCCTATTTCTGCCCATAATAGTTCCTTACATGTAATTACATACATGAGTGTGTATACAATACAGTAATTTGTGTATATGATATACACATACATTACATGATTTGTAAAAGTACATATGATATACACATACATTACATGATTTGTAAAAGTCATCTCTTTTGTACTACACCCAAAGAATGGGATCCCTTCAATTTTTTATGTTACAGTTAGCCTAAAAAGTATCTTATACAGACAATAAGGATATCATGGGATATTTAAAGTGATTTCTTGTGTGTTCAATGCGAATATAAATTTTCATGTAGATACTATAAATCCTATTATGAAGGCCTTGCTTAAATTATTTCTCTTTAAGCATATTTGAGGGTTTAATTTATACCTTAGTTTTATTATAAGTATCATTAGGAACTTTATATATAAAAGTTATATATATGAAAGTGGTCAGGATAACAATAAGACGGAATAAAACCACTTAAGGAATAATAGCTAATAGTCACCAATGTCAATGGATATATTAATATTACAGGATATTTTTTAATGTTTATTTATTTTTGACAGAGACAGAGAGTGTGAGCAGAGGAGGGGCAGAGAGAGAGGGAGACACAGAATCAGAAGCAGGCTCCAGGCTCTGAGCTGTCACCACAGAGCCCGACGCGGGGCTCAAACTCATGAACTGTGAGCTCATGAGCTGAGCCCAAGTCAATCTTCTTTTTAAATTATTTTCTATCACATTTTCTGTTTATTGTAGCAATTATAAAGTATCAGGTGACTTTAGAGTTACCAAGATTATAAAAAATATATATATGTGCATATGTATGTGTATATATATGCATAAATATATATATGTATGCATGAGAAATTGTGTATCATTATAGAAAACCACACATTACAGAAGAAATTATGACTTTATTAGATATACTTTTGCCTGTTCCAGAAGGGAAAAGAAAGAGCCTTATGAGAGTTCTGCAGGTGATGGAAAATGAATCATTTTAAGTTACACCAAGAGAGGTTCACATTCTATTTTCTTAACACAGAGTCATTTTTTTAAGGATGGCTGCCATCTAAAATGACACTCATTTGGGGCATCTGGATGGCTGAGTCAGTTAAGCATCCGACTTCGGCTCAGGTCATGATCTCATGGTTCGTGAATTCAAGCCCTGTGTCGGGCTCTGTGCTGACAGCTCAGAGCCTGGAGCCTGCTTGGGATTCTGTGTCTCCATCTCTCTCTGCCCTCCCCTGCTTCTCTCTCTCTCAAACACAGATAAACATTAAAAATAAAATAAAAAGGCACCCATTAATTGTGCATGATGTAACCGCCAGCACCTATTTCCAGTTTATGTCCACAGAAAACCATATGCACATAAAATTCTAGGTTATAGGCCATGTCTGAGGAAATGATCTAATATACCATTTTAGCATTTTAATGCTTCTGGGCCATAAGCAAGCTGTTTCATTGTTTGCAAACATTACAATTGATGGCACATTCTCGTCTGAATAAATGGCTGTACATTTGCTATTAAAAATGACAAGAGCAAACTATTATTTGCAATCGTATTACCAGACAGGCCACAGAGAGGGGTGTAGGGATTTTGGTGATGAGTAGAAGTTTCATTCTGCAAAGCTCCCATCTTAAATATTTAACTAGAAAGAAATGTGTTGGTATATATTCATTAAAATGTTGTCATTCAGCAGAGCTGGAGAATGGTAACAAAAATATAAAGCCCCCTCTCTCCCCAGAAATGTGTCAGTCACCGTGGTGAGGTTATTAGAATGTTTATTTAGTCTCTATGGGTATTTGTAACCCCTCAAACTACCTAGAAAATACATATATATAATATAAATAAATATAAAATTACATATATAATATAAACAAATATAAATTTAAAAATATATATTATGGGGGCGCCTGGGTGGCTCAGTCGGTTAAGCGGCCGACTTCAGCTCAGGTCACGATCTCGCGGTCCGTGAGTTCGAGCCCCGCGTCGGGCTCTGGGCTGATGGCTCAGAGCCTGGAGCCTGCTTCCAATTCTGTGTCTCCCTCTCTCTCTGCCCCTCCCCTGTTCATGCTCTGTCTCTCTCTGTCTCAAAAATAAATAAACGTTAAAAAAAAAAATATATATATATATAATGTCTAATAAATATAAATAAATATAAAATACATATATAATAATGTAAAATAAATATAAATATACAATACATATATAACATAAACAAATTGAAAAACATATTATGTATAATAAATGTAAAATATAAATATATAATACATATATAATATACACAAATATAAATTTAAAAATATATATTATGTATAACAAATACGAATATAAATATAAAATACATATATAATATAAATATAAAATATATATTATGTATAATAAATATAAAATAAACACAAATTTTATATATACTATAAACAAATATAAATTGAAAAATATATATTATGTCTAATAAATATAAATATAAATTACATATATAACATAAACAAATATAAATTGAAAAATATATATTATGTCTAATAAATATAAATTAGATATGTATAATAAATATAAAATAAATATAAATATACAATACATATATAACATAAACAAATATAAATTGAAAAATATATATTATGTATAATAAATGTAAAATACATATAAAGTATATAATATACACAAATATAAATTGAAAAATAGATATTATGTATAACAAATATAAATATAAAATACATATACATAATATAAATATAAAATATATATAACAAATATAAAATATAAATATACAGAGATAATATAAATAAATATACAGATATAGATATATATAAAATCCAAACATCAGCTTAGACAGAGGGAATGATTTTTTTTTTTTTAATTGCATGGCTGTTCATTCTCAGAATAATTTTTGTGGAGAGTATAAATATTGATGAGTAGTGTTGTCACTCCTTCACAGTCTCTTTGTTTATGTGACTGGTGACTATGTTGGGGCCACTTCTGATATTTCACCTGTTAAGTATTTTTTTCCCCAAACTACGAAGGTAACGAAGTCAAGCTTTGTTCTTAAACTTCCTAAGACAGAAACAAGTTCTCCCTGCAACCCAGTTGGGCTCAATCTCTCCATGCGACTCCAGCAAATGTTCCTCTTCTTTCTCTCTCCATCACTGTCACTGCTTGTCCTGGAGATAAGGGGTCAGAGATGCCTTGTGGAGAGCTTTCCAGGATGGAAAACGAGTGGTAATTATTATCCGTGTAGCACAATGCTATAGTCGTTCCGGGCATCCTTCTGGTTCAAATAAAAACCCAAATGACAGAAACTTTGGAACATCCACTTCCATCAACATAGACCCTTGCACGTGCTAATTCGAAAATGCCAATATTGAATTTGTGTGGTCAATGTGAACACAGAGAAGAGAGGAGACATGTTCCATTACTGGACGTCCATAGACAACATTATCTTAATTCAATGACGTTTTTAAGTTGTTTTTGTATTTTTAAGTAGGCTCCATGCCCAATGTGGGGCTTGAACTCACAACCCTAAGATTAAGACTCACATCCTTACTGACTGAGCCAGCCAGGTGCCCCTAAAAGATGACATTTCTGTGTTTCCTTTCCACACATACTAAAGTCTCACATCTTACCAAAAATTGAGAAAAACTGGAGATACTCAGCCGTAGACATTTATGCCATCGTTGGAAATACTCAGTTCCCCATGGTCACGTTTTCTCTCGCTCCTCTCATCCACATACAATTTGGTTTATCTTACTTATTTAATCTAAGAAATGCAACTTGAATGTCTACTCTGTGTCCCCGTCATAGTCTCAAAACGCAGCGAAATATCTACATCTTGTTTATGTCATAAATTCGTAACAATTATACCAGTTGAAGTTGCTTAGGATATTTAACCTAAAACATGTGTAGCATGTGTGTTTACATATCTGATAGTCGATGTGAACACTATTATTTAAACACATCTTGTCCAGCTTTACAAGGAAAGTTAAGATCAAGGGATTCAATGCATTTTATGAAGGAACCAAATTTTGACCGGCTAGAGTTTTAACATTCTGTGTGTGCAAAAAAAAGAAATCATATTGCATATTAGTGTTTTTTGGCTTCTACTAATTATATTGACTCTTTACCTACAGTGTATTTTGTTTTACAACCAACCAGATGCATACCGGAGGTTAAATTTGAGATAACAAGAAGTTATATTATTTCTAAATAAATGTGAAATCTTTTGTCATAATTTTCTTTTCTTCTGTTTCACCAACTTTACCAAAACCAAATATTTACATAGGCGCAGATTTGGAAAGGGCGGAACCATGGTATTATTATCATTGTATTAGCTGGCAGATAATGTTGGCCTTGTTGGTGATTATGCAAATCCCAACCATTTCCCAGCAAAATAAGATTAAGCTGTGCTTTCTCTTTTTGTCCGTGAATTCTGAATTCTCTTATTACTATTTTTAACAAATGGAGTACTCCAAAGCAAGAAGGAGGTGGTTTAAAAATCAAGTTAGATGGACAGCTATCATTCACGTGGTTTAGATAAGGACTTTAGGGATCTCCTTTAAATACTACAGAAGAAAGAATGCACATGGGTTCAGATGAGAAGCTTTGGGATCCTACAGCACACGTTTTAGGTTTTCTACCATACCGAAACCTTGAGAAGACAGTGGAGGCATGTTCATTTCAAATAAACAGACCACACTCTCCCACTGGCTCTTGAGCCAAGCGCTTTCAAGAGCGAAACATTTTGCATTCTTTCCACAATGGAGGAAGTCTCCTGAAACCATTTTTTGCAATACCCTCAGCTTCTTCTCTGCAGCCACCACTGACCAAAACTTGAAAAGCTAGCTTTTCTGCGAATATTGCAAGCTTGATTTTAATTCTGGAATGTATGGAAACTTTTTTTTTCCCCCTGCATTAGTTTGCCAAATAGCTTAACTGCACACCACTTTTTCTCAGCCCATTTGTGAATACTGATGAACATTTAAAAAATGATCATTGAGGGGCGCCTGGGTGGCGCAGTCAGTTAAGCGTCCGACTTCAGCCAGGTCACGATCTCGCGGTCCGTGAGTTCGAGCCCCGCGTCAGGCTCTGGGCTGATGGCTCGGAGCCTGGAGCCTGTTTCCGATTCTGTGTCTCCCTCTCTCTCTGCCCCTCCCCCGTTCATGCTCTGTCTCTCTCTGTCCCAAAAATAAATAAAAAAACAAAAAAACAAAAAAACAAAAAAAGTTGAAAAAAAAAATTAAAAAAAAAAATAAATAAAAAATGATCATTGATTCAAAAAAGAAAAATCAATCCACTAACAGGTGTCTCACTAAGCAAATGTCAAATGTCCAAATGTCAACAGACAAAACCTTTCGGAAATCTTACGCTTAAGGATTACGATACAGCAGCAGGAAGTACATGAATGTGTATGAGTGTGTTATAAAGTCCATATGAGAATAAAGCATTTCTCACAAGATGGGGATCTCCAAGAAGGAAGTGGGAGAAAAAAAGCTTTACGGTAGATGTGGGCAACCTAAGTATTATAGGGAAATAAAGGATAAAATAGGCAGAGAGGGAAAGGTTAGGACCTGAGGACCCTGGGTGGGGAGGAACACATATTTTGGAACAATGCTGGGAGCTTTGACTACAGCAAACCCCCTCAGGTGTAAGGTTTGTCTTAAGAATGTAACAGATACCCTGTACTCCCTCTCAGGTTCTGCTCAGGAATATGACTAAAGACCTAACTAAAAATAAATAGTAGACCATGAAATGTAAGACCACAAGGAATGCAGCCAATAAGGGTAGAACCTGAGAAAGAACAAGGGGGAAGGGGAGGAGGAGGTGACCAAAACCTTATGAAACAAGGAACCTTCCTATAGTCCACGGGCATTCGCTTTCGAGTGCCTCCTCTCTGTGAAGAGAGCTTTCATATTTTCTTCCTTTCTGATCTTCCACTCTGATAAACTTTTGCCTACTGCTCATTCTGTGTCCAGCTCTTAATTCTTTGCAGTGGCCAGACAACAAATCCTGGATATTGAGGTGAACAAATCCTGCAACATTAGCTAGATTTTGGTAGATCCCCACAATTTCAGAAGCAAGAGGTAAGGTGAAGTTAGCTTAGGTAAGGCAACCCCATGGGCCGACTTTATCATTTTTGTAGAAATTAAGGATGAGTATCTAGAACATTGGATTATAAAGGAAATGGGAGGCTTTGCTCCTTGGGAGCCATGAAGGAGATTTCCCCAAACTACAGATAAAAGAAAGAACGTTTAGGGTATCTTAGGCAATTACAATAAATTGAATTAGGTTTTATGGTCACACTAACTAAAAATCATTAAGTTCTAACGGTGAAATCCTGATATGTTTTATGTGTATCATCTCAGTAAAGATTTCATTAAACAAAACAACCCCCCCCAAAACTCCAAAACTTTGCATCAGGAATTATTATTATTTCTATTTACATAAAATTTTAGCACACTACCACAAGGCATGTAGCTTTTCAAACCTGAGTTCTGTTCTGTTCTTACATGTTGAAGATTCTCTGAAAATATGGGACAATGGGTTCAGCCATAAGGAACAGAGGGTCTTCTGATAGTCTACAGATAAATGACAATAAGAGATGTGAACCGTGTTGGAACAGAGCGGGGCGGATAAACATTTCCACCAAGGGAGAAAAAAATTGGGACACTGGTAAGGTGCAGACATAAAAGTCTCAGAGAGATAACAGAATATTTCTTCCAAAGTACACTCTCATCCAATAAAAACAGAAACCATATTAAATATTTGAATATTACAGGATTTCTAAGTTACTTCATGATTATCCTTGAATCAAGATTTAGTGTGAAAATAAAATCATTCTAAGTTACTTCATGATTATCCTCGAATCAAGGAGATTTAGTGTGAAAATAATACAGACAATGATAGCTTTTCTTCAAACATGTCAGAGAAAGCAGAATACTGAAAATTGAAAATGTTTACATAGAATAAATAAGATAGAAGACATAAAATAACATATTCTGATTTTTATTTTTATGTGTGTAGGTTTTTTTTGTTAGTTTTTGTTTTGGTTTGGTTTCGTTTTGTTGTTTTTGGTCTTACTCGCTACTCTCTTGGGACACACTGCCAAATGATCATTAAATATAGCTTATGGAATTTACATGTGAGAAGCATACAAATATGCAATATTGTCCCTGGAGAGAAAGGGATTCTTCCCAGTGTGGTTCAGTAACTTATAAAAGACCAAAAGTAAAAACTGTCAATTTCCAACAATAACCATATCGCTTCTATGAAGATAATTATTTTGAGAGGGAACCATCAACAAAATCAAAAGGCAAAGGTAACCTACTGAATGGGACAAGATGTTTGCAAATGACATAACATATATATATATATATATATATATATACACATAAATATATATATACTTATATATATATATTTATGTGTGTGTGTATATATATATAGCAAACCCACAGGTACACAGAATTTATACAACTCAATACCTAAAAACCAAATAATCTGATTAAAAATGGGCAGAGGATGTGAATAGATATTTTTCCAAAGAAGACATCCAGATGGCCAATAGACACATGAGAAGATGCTCAACATTGCTCATCATCAGGGAACTACAAATCAAAATGGCACTGAGATACAACCTCACACTGTCAGAACAACTAAAATCAACAACACAAGAAACAACACATGTTGGCAAGGATGTGGAGAAGGAGGAACCTCCATGCACTGCTGGTAGGAATGCAAACTGGGACAGCTGCTGTGGAGGACAGTATGGAGGTTCTTCAAAAAATTAAAACTAGAAATACCATATAATCCAGTAACTCCACTACTTTGGCCATTTACCCAAAGAAAATGAAAACACTAAGTTGAAAAGATTCATGCACCCTGATGTTTATAGCAGCATTATTTAAAATAGCCAAACTATAGAGGCAGCCCTAGTGTTCATGGATAGATGAATGGATAAAGAAGATGTGGTATATATGCAATGGAATATTACACAGCCATAAAAAAGAAAGAAATCTTGCCACTTATAACAACACGGAAGGACCTAGAGAGTATGAAATAAGGGAAATAAGTCAGAGAAAGACAAATAGCATATGATTTCACTCATGTGGAATGCAAGAAACAAACAATAAAGGAGGAATAGACCCATAAACACAGAGAACAAACTGGTGGGTTTCAGAAGGGAGAAAGACTGGGGGATGGGCAAAATGGGTGAAGGGGAGAGGGAGACACGGGCTTCCAGTTATGGAACAAGTCACAGGGGCAGAAGATACAGCATAGGGAATATGGTCAGTGGTATCGTAATAGTGTTGTGTCATGAAAGACAGTAGCTGCAGGTGTGGTGAGAACAGAATAATGCACACACCTGTTGAATCACTATGTTGTACACCTAAAACGAATTTAACATTGTGTGTCAACCGTTCTTTGATAAAAACAAAAAAACTTTTAAAAAAAGAAAGGAAACTTAACACATGAAGTATTTTCCAAGTGTCAGAAAAGTATTTATTATTCCTCCCTGTGTCCTCACAGGGTTGTCCCTCTGTGCATGTTTAGGTCCTCACCTCTTCTTTTTATAAGGACACCAGCCCTGTTAGATTGGGGCCCACCCTACTGACCTCACTTTACCTTAACCACATCTTTAAAGACCCCATTGCTACCTACGGCCACATTCTAAGGCTTGAAGTTACAAATATTGGAGGGACCCAATTTCAGCCCATGACACATACCTCGACCTATTTTGCAAATCAGAAATAAATTTACAGAACTTAAAAATCTTCTCAATGGGGCACCTGGACGGCTCCCTGTGTTGAGTGTCCGACTTCCTCTCAGGTCACGATCTCACAGTTTGTGGGTTCAACCCCTGCATCAGGCTCTGTGCTGACAGCTCAGAGCCTGGAGCCTGTTTCATATTCTGTGTCTCCCTCTCTCTGACCCTCCCCCATTCATGCTCTGTCTCTCTCTGTCTCAAACATAAATAAACGTTAAAAAAAATGTTTTTAAAGTCTTTTCAACAATTACACAAGGGAAAACAAGCAGGATTATTAAATGCAGGCCTTTGTATAATCCAAAGTCCCCGTTATTTCAGTATCTTGTATGTTTAGTCATTTAGACACTTCATCAATGTCACAAGACCACATAACAGCAGAGATAGAACCAATGATTTAAAGGCAAAACAAAATAAGGGATCATGTTTAAACTAAAGGAGAAGAAAACAGTACTAGCTAAATATGTTTGCTAAAAAATACAGTTTTAAAGCTGTCTGCACACAATGTTTATCATCAAGACTCTCCAAAAAAGAATCTCTGGAAAAATACCAATGCTTTAAAACTGACCATGTAATTTCATATGCATGGACACACATTTTCTCCTGTGAAGTGGCTTATTGATTTCTAGAACATAAGTACAGAAATGTCTCTGCAGATAGTGATTTTGGAAAACCTGGGTACTGGGCAGATATGTACAAGTTATATATAAACAGACACACCAGATGGAATTGTGTCCCTTACCCCAATAGTAGCCAAAAAACTAGAACAGTGTCTATCATGAAAGTCTTTCAAAAAACATTTATTGATAATATGTGAATATTGAGAAATAATTTTGAAACATGAAAATACAGCCTTTTGTGAAATATATATTTTTAACTCTACAGAATTTGATTATATGTATTATTCTATCCATCTGTTTTTACGGAAAAAGATAACTTTGCGATCTTTCCTGTCAACTGATACAAATCTATCCCATTCTTCTGAATTTTAATTATATCTCCCTGTCCCGATATAACCTCATTTAATTGAGCTTATACATATGGACAATAGTTTCCAGTTTTTAGTGCAAATGTTTTATAAGGGGTGCCTGGGTGGCTCAGTTGGTTAAGTGTCTGAGTTTTGATTTCAGCTCAGGTCATGATCTCATGGTTTGTGAGTTCAAGCCCCATATCAGGCTCTGCACTGACAGCATGGAGCCTGCTTGGGATTCTCTCTCTCCCTCTCTCTCTCTGCCCTTCCCCTGTTCTCTCTCTCTCAAAAAATAAGTAAATAAACTTAAAAACATTTTTTTTAAATATTTTTGTATATATTCTTTTTTTTAATGTTTTTAATCCTGATTTATTTTTGAGAGAGAGAGAGAGACAGACAGAGACACAGAGAGACAGACAGAGCATGAGTAAGGGAGGGGCAGAGACAGCGGGAGACACAGAATCCAAAGCAGGCTCCAGTCCCCTAGCGGTCAGCCCAGAGCCTGATGCGGGGCCAGAACCCACGAACCATGAGATCATGACCTGAGCCGAAGTCAGATGCTCAACCAGCTGAGCCACCCAGGCGTCCCTGTATATACTCTTTTTGCCCATGCAATCATCAATATACTTAATCCCAGCATTCTTTTTTAAAATATTTTTGAGAGAGAGAGAGAGAGAGACATGCACAGAGCATGAGCGGGGGAGGGGCAGAGAAAGAGGGAAGCAAAGAATCTGAAGCAGGTTCTAGGCTCCGAGCTGTCAGCACAGACCCCTACGTGTGGCTCAAACCCATGAACCTGAGATCATGACCTGAGCCAAAGTCGGACCCTTAACTGACTGAGCCATCCAGGTGCCCTTCAATCCCAGCTGGGTTCTAACTGCTGGGTTGAGGGTTTGTGAAACTAAGTTAGCATGTTTTTCTACATTGTCTTCAAAAAAGTTTTATTAACTGTGTTTCCTTCAAAATGTAAACGATATATGAAGATATCTGAATGCTAGTCTTCCCCAAATTCTTGCAGACTTGAGTATTATGATGAAGCTTGTAAAAGTGTAGAAAAATAAATAATAAAAACTTGTATTTATTGTTTCGCTTACCGTCTAATTAAGAGGAAACCTGATCAGTCTTTCCTTCCTAAAACCACCGGTCCTTACCCAATATGTACACCATGCTGTGCCCAAATAAAATAAATAAAGGCATACATAAATGTTAAAGATTATATAGAGAAAACTTCCCAGAAATAAGAGTTATTTCTTCAGACTGACAAATCATATTATCCCCAGAAGAAGCGTCAAGCTGAAATATTTCCTGAAAATTCCATATGTTCCAAAGACAGAATCCTTACAAGAGCATGTCACATGATCAGCTCAGCTATGTGAAGACTGGCCATGATGGCAGACTTCAGTTGTCAATGCAGAAATGCTCAACGTTGGAAGACAGTGTAACAACAATGCATGGAAAGAACTGAAGGAACACATGTGATCCAACTGGCTTACAAATGGTCACACTGTCATTCAAATGCACGTCCACATGGGAGGAAATGCAGACATATTTATGGCTTTCGGCACCGTAGTTTGTTTGAACCCTGCTGGAAAAAAAATTCCTGCAGGAATAAATATATATATTTGAGAGCAAGAGAGCATGAGCAGTGGACTGGGGCAGAGGGATGGAGGGAGGGAGAGAGAAGGAGAGACAGAGAGAGAGAGAGAGAGAATCTTGAGCAGGCTCAGAATTTAATATGGGTCTTAATCCCAAGACTGTGAGATCATGACCTGAGTGGAAATCAAGAGTCAGACACTCAACCAGCTGAGCCACCCAGGTGCCCCCTGCAGGATTATATTATAATCCTACAGGATTATAATTATATTATAGGATTATAATATAATTATATTATATTAAGGATTATATTATTATTATTTTAAGGATTTTATTTATTTAAGGATTATATTAAGGATTAAATTATATTAAGGATTATACTATAATCCTACAGGACCAAATTATATATTATATTATATATTACAATTCCTACGGGATTATAATATCTTCTATTGCTGCCATCACAAATGACTAAAATTTTGTCATCTGTAAACACACCCATCTATTATCTTGCAGTTCCATGGGTCAGATGTATGAACGTTGTGTGGCTTAGTTGGTTTTCTTTTTAGGGTCACCCACGAACTGCAAGATCATGATCTGAGCCAAAATCAGATGCCTAACTGACAGAGCCACCCAGGCATCTCAGAAGCTGTGTTTCTTCACTCATGCTGTCGTTCCTCAATTTACAAAGCTACCCCCAAGAAATCAGGCTCTCTCCTGCTTTGAATGTATCCCATCTCTCTGACTGTTTTAGTTTTTATTTCCCATTCAAGTACCCTTGTGATTTTACGTTGGGTCCATGCAGGGAATACAGATAATTCCCCTATCGCAAGACCAGTTGATTTACATCGTAATTAAAACATCAAGGTATCTTCACAATGGTTCCTAGATTAGTGGTTGGTTGAAGAACTACGGGATACAAATCTTGTGCGTATGTTTTTAGAATTCTGTCTACCACAGTTTACCTTCTGGCCCCAAAGATTCATGTCCCTCTCAAAAGGAAAACACATTCACCCCACGCGGAGATCCTTAGAAGTCTGATACTATTTCACTAGCTGCAAAATGCAAAGTCTCTTCTATAACACATCAGCTCAGAACCCCCAAATGTTATCATCTAGTTCAGGGATGGAGGAAATTCCTACATGTAATAATACATCCTGGGGCACAATTCCGCAAGTCCATGGTCCCGTAAAATGGAAAAAAGAAACACAATTTATCTGCTCCCAACATGGATTGATGGGCTGTGCACAGAATAAGGAGTATAGACATTCTGGTTCAATCAGTGGGGAGGAGAGAAACGGAAAGTTTACTGGGGGTCCTTCGACCAGATGAGTTTAGAAATCCAAGCAAGCAAACTCCATTAGGTTTCAAGGCCTGGGAATAACACTCTGGTCCTCAGCTCTCCCTTCTGGGCCACCGTCTTTCCTTTCTCAGTCTCTGTCCCTACGAGTCCAAACAGGCATTCTACTGATACCCAATTCTCAAGAACTTCATGGGTCTCCAGTGTATGTCATAAGGATTGACTCTGTTAGCTCAGAGCTAACAGAGCCCTGAGGCTCATACCACACCTTTCCAAGATGATTTATTGTCCGTTTTTGGCTTCTACTGAAAGCTTGATGAGATAATGCTTTTAAGGTTTCTAGGTACTCTTTGGTTTTAAAGGGGGAATGTAAGAGTCCCTTCCTCAGTCTCTTCAAAGGGCCCTTTGTGTAAAAACTTAGCCTTTTGTGACCTCTAGCCTTCTAGATAGACAAAGAATTCCTCACATCATAGACGTGTGGCTCCATTTTAATAGTTCTTTTTTTTAATGTTTTTATTTATTTTTGAGACAGAGAGAGAGAGAGAGAGCATGAGCAGGGGAGGGGCAGAGAGAGAGGAAGACACAGAATCTGAAGCAGGCTCCAGGCTCTGAGCTGTCTATTAGCACAGAGCCTGATGCGGGGCTCGAACTCACAAACTGTGAGATCATGACCTGAGCTGAAGTCAGACGCTTAACTGACTGAGCCACCCACGCACCCCTGTTTAATAGCTCTTAATTGATCTCTTTCTATCCAATTTTACTATTAGCAAAAGAAATAAATCTTTTGCTTGCAAATTGATCTTTTGCTTGCAAACATCCTCAGCTAACTATACAAAAATGTCTATAAATATCTAAGTAATATGATTTCCTTTTTTTGTTCTTAACAGCTGGGGATCGTGATTATGTATTCGCAGCCTATTTTAGATGTGTTTGGCTATATTGGGGTTCAAATAGGTGACTTAGTTTCAATTAGGAAAATAATACAATCAACAAAAATCAGATGGTGAGGTGTGTGAAAAGGCAAAGGAAGTAGAATTTTCTTAGTCATTCTTCATGGCAGTGATTTAATAGGAAGTTGAAAATAGAAGATTAAGGAAAATATAAATATACAGTTATACACATTAGGGAAATAGATGCACAATATGCTCATCATATAAACACCTGCAAGGCATCCAGTTTTATCTACTGTCACACACACACACACAAATGTTACCCAGATGAAATACAAAGGGACTCAAATAATGAAATGAAAAGAATGGGCAAAATCCAACAAGAAAAATGGAAAAAAGAAAAGAAAGGAGCTTCTGTTATGAATTTTGAGAGAAGGTTAATTTAGTGAAAAAATCAAACAAACACTAGCCAGCAACAGAAAGAATGGTCCTTTCTGATTACCGAAAAGAGATTCCACCATAAAGCTTTAATTGTATCTGGCCACCAAATACCACAGCACTAGCATATATAAAACAAATCATATGAAAAATGAAAGGGGAAAATACTCTTTGATAACTGATCTCTGTGATCAACTGATATCACAGATCACTGTGATAATCGAAGATCCCTTGAAATAGGATATAAATCATCAGTCTAGGGATTGAAGGTCCTCTTTGTTCTGTGAAAAGTTTTACAAATTATATGTGAATAAAATGTGCTCTTTATTCAATCTATGACTTATAAAGTAGACCCAATTTTTAAAAATTTTAATAGAAAATGATTTATAAAACCTAAGGGACCGTTGGACAAACACATCTCTACAATAATGGAATATCCCTTGAAATACGGTGTAAATCAGTATAGAGATTCAAGTTTCTCTTTGTTCCATGAGATGTTTAAAAATTATATGAGTCAAATGTGTTACTTTCAAAATATTTTAAGTTTATGCAAATGTGCTTTTGCTGTATTTACTGAATTGATTTTTTCACATCCTTGTGTTTTTCATAATATGTTTTCTGTAGCTACATGTTTTTTTTAAGTCTTTAGTATACAGATGGCCCTTCAACAGTGTTACCACCCTATCACTGGAAATCTGCTTATGCCTTTTGACTCCCCCAAAACTTAATAATAACGTTCTGTTGACTGGAAGTCTTACAACTTAATAAAGTTGATTCACACAGTTTGTTTGGTATATGTATTACATATTGTATTCTTACAATTAAAGTAAGCTGGAGGAAAGAAAGCAGATTAACAGAACCCATAGGGGCACCTGGATGGCACAGTCCATTACGTGTGAGTCTTGATGTCAGGTCAGGTCACAATCTCACAGTATGTGGGTTCAAGCCCCGCATCGGGCTCTGAGCTGATGGCACAGAGCCTGCTTGGGATTCTGTCTCTCCTTCTATCTGCCCCTCCCCAGTTTGTGCTGTCTCAAAAGAAATAAATAAAATTAAAAAAAAAAAAAAAGAAACCCTAAGGAAGAGTAAATGTATTTACAGCACTGTCTCATATTTATCAAAAGAAATATGCATGTAAGTGGACTGCACAGTTCAGATACATGTGGTTCAAGGATCAATTGTCTTTATCTTTTTAAATATCTTTCCAGGCAGTTGAGTTTTTCCTCATGTATTTGTGCTTGCATTCCTTTTACTGACTTCTTGCTCCCGGGGGATGCAGTGTAATTATTTTGATTCAGTATTTAAATATGGTGTTTCTTTTTATAATGATTTATTTTCTACGATGTTTTCTTTCCTTATCTCATTTTTATATTCTTTCTATTCCCTATGTCTCTGGGGAGAGGAATCACCTGGATTTTTCACGGAGCAATGAAGGGTTAGATTGCTGGTCATTTTAGAGTTAGCCAGAATAGACCAAAGTCTGGCTCACCTGGTCTCTTCAACTTCAACACATTGAAAAGCCCAAGTTTGCATTTCCTTTACAAGCTCACCTTCCCTTCTATGATGCTGTGCAGGATGAAGGAAAACCCTAAATCTCATCCAGAATACACCAGACTTGACATACACCAAGTCAGGAAGCTCCTCCTTCTGGAGAATTTCATGCGCTACCTGAGAGTATCAAGCTTGTGTCCCCTGCTGGTCTTGTGGCTGGGTTACTGTTCAGAATTTCTAGTCTTATGCCCCCACTGGGTCCTATAATCTTGTCTCTGTTTTCTGTGTTTAGTTGGTTTCGTTTCTTTTCACTGTTTTTATAGACAATAATTATATTTAGTTTTTATTTTAGAGACAGAAGACAAGCAGAGGAGAGGGGCAGAGGGAGAGGGAGAGAGAGAATCTTAAGCAGGCTCCACTCTCAGCACTAAGCTCAACGACTGTGGGGTCATGACCTGAGCCGAAATCAAGAGTCAGACACCCAACCAACTGAGCCACCCAGGCACCCATAGAGAGAATAATTATAAATAAAATCCCCGGGTTTCATCATTAGAAGTTAGACTTTCCTGCTGCACATGTAGGCTTTTATACTTTTTTCCTCCAGTATTTCTACTGTTGATATGATCATCTCATTAGGCAGGTTGCAATCCTGCACGATTATAATTATAGACTGTCTGTAGCTGTCTTTGTGCAACAATTCCCTGGAGGTCTCCTGTCAACTGATACAAGTTCAGGCTGCCAAACTATCTTTTAACACTATGGGGTGACATTACCTGCACATTTCAAAGCACGTGCTCCTTACGGTCTCAATAAAGCCTAGTAGTCTGTGGGTAGGTATTCCATCATCCGCGTGTTCATAGTAGAGCTCCTGAAAAATAAAATAAGGACATATTTCTTCGCATTAAAGTACTGAGGAGGGCACCTGCCTCCGGGAAGATGGAGAAGGTGGAGTGTTCCATTTTCTGTCACTAAATGCTATGAAACCCACTGGACACCATACCGAACATACAAAGACTCTGAAATGCACAGAGAAGGCAGATCATAGAGGGGACTTGGAAGTTAAGGTGGTGAGTCTGTGTTGTTTGTCTTTCCTTTCCTTCCCTTTCCCTTTCTCCTTTCTTCTTTCTTTTCTCTTTTCTTTTCTTTTCTCTCATTCTATAGCCCAGACTGGGAGCGAAGTAGGTAGCAATTCAGAAAAGGCAATAGTGGCTCATTAAAAAAAAGAAAAAAAGTCCCCCAAAGCCTCCTCTCTCTAGTCAGAGGACCAGGAAAAGACAAGGTGACCAAGACAATACTTTCAGAGAATCATGAAACGTTATGGCTTCACCCCACCCAAGAGAGGCAATGACAAGGCACCCCCCTTCAAATGTGTTATACTTCTATAGTATTTTTGAAATGTCAAAATAAAGAAATAAACTTAAAAAAACACACACAACAAAAAGCAATAATGCTAATAATCAGCAATTTCAGGACCAACGTACTCCACTTAATATCTTGATCTATTTTTATTTATTCCCTCAGGGTTGGTGAAGAAACCAGTGCTCAGATTCACGGTCTCTAAGAGTGGAGCTCAGACGAGAAACCATACCTGGGTCCGTTCATACCTCTCCCCGCATTACGCCACCCATCCTCCTCCGCTATTGATCTGTGTGCAGTCAGAATGCACAGACTGAACTCGTATCTGGCCTCCAACGTCAGCTTTAACGTACTCACCTAATTGTCCACGGGCAAATTGAGTAATAAATTGGATAGGTGACCCTAATTTGGCAGCTTCTGACATTTTCTAATCTCTTTAAATAACATCACACAAATGAAAAAGTAGGTGTCGGTAGTACTAAGCCTTAAGGAATATGAGATTTAAAATAATTTTGGTAGACAGACTTAGTAATAGCCATTCATAAAGAAACAGCCTTTGTGACAAAAGGAAACTTAGTGACCCCAGGATTAGTCAACTTTGGGGAAAGACTTTGAAAGGAAAATTAGATGTTTGTTAAATTGAATAACTTAACAAGCATCCATGTGAAAAATTCCAAAACTCAGAAATATCATAATAGATCTAAAATAATTTAAGTACCTGAAACACTTAAAATATTATTGATAACAATTAGCAGAGGAAAAATGGCTTTTAAGATCTATCTTATAGTAATAACATTGCTTAAAAAAATCTCAGAATCTCTTTTAATTGGTCTCATAGTGGTCCTTAATGATTTTTCT
Source organism: Panthera onca (assembly GCF_046562875.1). Lineage (NCBI taxonomy): Eukaryota > Metazoa > Chordata > Mammalia > Carnivora > Felidae > Panthera > Panthera onca. The sequence goes on along the minus strand of NC_138358.1, from coordinate 27,276,123 downwards.
TTTAATAAAATGTAAAATCTGTCCCTTTTTGGGTTGATTTATCTGCAATGATGTTCAAAGGTGACTTCTCCCCTCCTGAAATTCACTCTTCCTATCGCATCTGTCATATCTGCCTAGGTTATCTTACTACCATTGTTTTTAGATAAACATTATTATTATTATTATTATTATTTGAGAAGTTTTAGATTTAAAAAAAGAGACATGAAAATAGTACAGATAGGCTTGTCTACCCTAAACCCAGTTTCTGCTATTACCTTCATACAGCACATTTGTCACAATGAATGAAACAATTTTGATGCATTATTCTTAACTAAACTCCATACATTATTTAGTCCTTGGTAAAGTTTTTATGTAATGTCTTTTTTTTTAATGTGAGTTCTAGAACCCCCCATTACAGTCAGTTGTCACGTATCCTTGGATTTCTCCAGACAGCTTCTCAGACTTGATATGTTTTTGATGACCTTGACGGTTGTGAGGTGTACAAGTGTTTGTAGCATGCCCTTCCATAGGGATTTGTCTGATGTTTATCATGATTAGACTAGGGTTATAGGTTGCAAGAGAGACCACAGAAGTAAAATTCCATTTTCATCGCATCACATCAAAGGTATGTACCCTGGACTTGAGCAACGGATAACGTTGGCTTTGGTCAACTGGCTTGAGGTTGTGTTTGTCAGGATTCTCTACTACAAAGTGAATGCTTTCCCTCACTTTCTGCACAATGTTCTTTGGAAGGAAGTCCCCATGCAGCTCACACGTAAGGAGTGAAAAGGAATCCACCTCCTTTGTGATGCCGTATCTGCATAAATTATTCAGGATTCTTCTGTAAAGGAGATGGGTCTATATTCTCCATCACTGAATTTTCTCAATCATGTATTTATACCAGTATGCACTAATGGATGTTTATGTAATCATTTGGCTACAAAGGCAACACTACTGTGGTTGATCAGATCGTTTCAACGTGGGCCATTGGGAGTAAGTCCTTATTTTCTGGCATGACAAGATGTCACATATTTCTTGTTCTGGTGGTAGGATCAGGTATTTCTCCAAAGAAATGCTGGTTTCCTTGCTACCATTTTTGTTGCTCATTCTTGGGCTTCTCCAAGAGCTCAGCAGTCTCCGTTGGTCGGCAAGTGCTAGAGAGAAGATCCAAAGACTTCCAATCTTGTGTCTTACCAGTTTTCTTCTCTGTGCCTAAACTGATGACATCAATGTGAGACCATTCAGGAGAAAACCAAGTCCTCCTGTTATCCAGCTCACCCATCGAGTTTCCGTATTCTGCAGGGCCACCACGATACTCTCTCTAGAATCCAATTCTGATCATTGTACTCTAAGAGCCTTTCATTGACCAATCTATCCTATCTTCTTCAGCATATTCACGTATGTATGAACAGCATTCATGTATACTTTACTAGGTGTAATATTCAAGGATTATACAGGAATGCAGGGAGATAATGTATAAAGACAGGCTCATATGTTAAGATATGTGTCCCCAAATTTTATTGGTGGCCCTGAACGTAGCGAAGACCCCAACGTTCTGAGTGAATTCCAAATCTCTCAGCCTGGTATAGCTTATTATTCATCCTTCAGGTCTCTCAACCTCCATAACCTTATCTACTGATACCCCCATCAACCCTTCTTCCAGATTGAAGACACTGGGAAAAAGGTACATGTCCTCAAATATACATGTGCACACCTTCCCACAATCCTCCATTGTGGTGCTTTTGTCCAATTTCTGCAACAAAGTCACACAGCCGAATTAATGCCTTTAGTGGGTGTTCTCTATTCTTTAGGATCCTGAATCAACTGCAATTTTCAGATCCTTTAATGTTAGTTGTACTTCCATTTGCATCCTGTGTGTGTATATTATATATATAGTTATATATATAATTATATTTATAAAAATAGAAAACATAAGTGTAAATCACATTTCATCATTTTGTGGCAGCATTTCATCAATATTCTCTAGACGTTACAAAGAATTCTTTGGGGACCCTGGTGGGCTCAGTCAGAGGAGTATGCAATGTTTGACCCCAGGGTTGTGACTTCCTGCCCCACCTTGAGTGTAGAGATTACTAAAATAAATAAACTTAAAAAACCACAATTCATTGTGGTTACATTCTTGTGAATTCTCTAAAGTGCATACTTGAGTCCTATGCCACTGACTTATGATTTCTGCTTTGTCTATTCTACAATCTCAGTGGAAACCTAGCCCCTAATGTTAACTTATTTTTAATACAATTATTTTAGGCTCTGTGTTTCCCTCTAATGATTCTTTCAACCAGCCACTTTATATACATTTGTATTGATTTAAAACATTTGATTTTATGGAAAAAATATGAAATATGAATGTTTATATGATAGTCTCACATTCATATGTCTGCACGAAAATTATTAAAAATTGAGTGTCCAGGTTCCGTAAAACACTAAAGCTGTTTAGCTACTGCTAAAGCCGCCATTGGAAATGGACGTTGCTAGAACAACTAGGAAGGACAAATTATGACAGTGCATCTAGACTGCTTTCACCAGGATTTTGATTGTTACAAAGGTGATTCATTAAAGAGAATCTCAGCATAGTCTTAACTTGCTTTTCGGGTATATGATTGAACATCTTTTTTACTCTTTAAGAGGCATATGAATGCCTCCTTATAAACTGTGTTCCAATCATTAGCCAGTTTTGATGTATTCATCCTTACTAGGCTAGGTTTGAGTCATTTATGTCCTATCCCTCTTATATTGCAGACAGGGCATTTCAAAGCCTGTGAGGAGGTGCCTTGCACATTAGCTGTTTGGAGGTAGGGTTACAAAGGCAAAGAGATATCCTAGATTCCTGGTGCTTCCAACCCAAGGCCATCTGGAAGAATGAAAGACATCTATTCCCACAAATGTCTCAACTTGTGAAGGTTTCAATGTGATCACACACATCGTGGCTTCCTAAAAGAGGGCAGAATCCTTCTCAAGCGTGTGAACATGCAAACACACACACTCCATCTGGTACTTTTTTAGACACAATATTAGGCCAAAAAAAAAAAAAATGTATGCAATGATCAAAGAATCTTAACCGTGCTAAATGAAAGAAATTGGTCCCTAAGATAGATCTATAGGGGCTCATCTTTTGGAATTATGACAAGGAGTTTAAGATAATTCTTACAAATAAAAATACAACAAGAAAAGGTGAGTAGAAAATGGGGAGATTTCAGGAGCGATTAGGGCATCGTAGAAAAGAAAATATTCTAGAAGTGACAACAATTATGTGAAGTCAATTTACTGGCTAGAAATCACAGCAGACTATATACAACAGAAGGATCAATGAACTTGGAAAAGTCATTCAAAGTGAAGCATAAAGAAAAAAACGTAAAACTGAAAAGAGCTAGATCTAGAACTTTATATCCAAATTACTTTCATAAATAAAGCAGGGGGGAAAAAGGCATCTTCTGATAAACGAGGAATGTGTCAGCAGATCCAGCTGGGAGAAGCTGACCAGCTGGAGGTCAATTAAAGAAGATAAAGTCTAGACCTACAGAACGGAATAAGAATCACCAGAAATGTCGATATGTAGGTAGAAGGACACACTATTGAAGTAAACACAGCCTTTCTTTAAAACCATGACCAAACAACATAAAATACATTGTAGGGTCTATGACATCTGGACAAGTTTATTTTCACCAGTGCACCAAGAATAGCTTGAGGGAGGTAAATAGAATTCTACTGTTACAGGTGCTTTATCTTGCATAATCAATCACACAGTATTTTTTTTTCAAAGTTAACCATTTAAGACAAATATTGCAATCACTGGATTGACTACTGAAAAATTTAGAACTAGCTAAAAATAATAACAGTGAAAATGGAATACCAACATTATAGTCAAACACAGAAGAATGTAGAAAAGAAATAATGGAGGGCAGAGAACAGACAGGAAAAACAGACGATGCATGTGAATTTGGCCAACTGAAATACAACCGTATCAGACGTTACATGGTGTGAAAAAGAAGAAAGAGTGCAATTAAAAGAAAGATTGTCAGAATGATAAAGAAGCAAGAACCTGTTATGTGCTCTTCATTTTTATATGTATTTATTTTTATCTAATTTTTAAATTTTATTTATTTTTGAGAGAGAAAGCATGGAGGAGGGGCAGAGAAGGGGGTACACAGGATCCATTGTGGGTTCTGCAAGGACAACAGAGAGCCCGACATGGGGCTCCGGCTCATGAGCCAAGTTGTGAGATCATGAACTGTGCCAAAGTTGGACACTTAGGTGACTGAACCACCCAAGTGCCCCTAAATGTATTTAAATAGTCAGACATGGATTGAAAATCATACCTACACAATATGCAGAAATGGAGTGGCTCTTGGAATGTCCTACATAGTAGATATAAAGATAAGGACTCTTGTCAGAGATAAAGACTATCTTACTGGAGAAAAAATAGTGAAATGAATGATCAGTGATAACGTTAAGCACTGTGAAAAGCCAAGGAACAGTCCAGAAGCCCTGTGTCCAGTAGAGTAGCAGAGAGAGAATGATTAGTCCCTAATAGAACAATCTGAACAGAACTAAGCATTCCATTTTAATGGAGATTTGGAAGTAGGCCAAAATTCTTACCTTCCCATTTGCCATTATTCAGCCTTCATGGGTTCATAAATAATAATCAAAGGTATAGCATCAAAGTGGTTTCCAATCTTAGTGTAACCATCGAACAGGGCTTTCTAACAAGCTGAGGTTTCTCGGATGTCTTCATTCTTGTTAACCACGTTCAACTCGTCTCTGCTTGCTCATTTCCATAAATGAGGGCCATCTTGATTGTTTGAAATCGCTGAATCTCCTGGGTTGGCACTTTCCCCAAATCGGTAAAGTCATGTTTTATCTTTAATGGCAGAGACATGATGCCTCAGCTCCAACTTCTTTTTTCATTCAAAGCATGGCCAGGGTCTTCCCCAAGGAGACTTGATTTCTGCTTCCTGGGCACTGAGTATTGACTGGTTACATAGTCCTCGTACTTACTGGCAGGAGATGGGAGACCACGAAACAGCTGCAGTATCTCCATAACAGGGTTGGAAGTTCTTAGCTCTCTCTCCTAATACAAGAGCCTCTCATTCATCTACCCCAGTGGTTCCCAAACTTGAGTGGTTAGTATTCACTAAATCACCTCTAGGTTCTGGAATGGAGCCTGAACATCTGCATTTTAGCAAGTCCTCTTATGATGCCCATGGTGCTGGTCTTTGGAGAATCAATGATCTGTTCCCTGTTTTCAGTCAATGACTGTCACCCCTTCTCCCCTTTCTTACATAAAACCATATAGTGTATTCTTCATCATTTAGCAAGGTAGGAGTTTTCTTGTCAATGCCTTTCAAAGCTTCAGCAACATTCAAATATCAGCATGCGTCTTCTCCATGATATTGAACCTTTTTTGAGTGACACTGTATAGCCTATGTCTATGACCATGTATGTGGCAAATGAGCCTGTGCCTTCAGGATTTCTGAATTTAATTTCCTCATACCCAATGTTAATTTCTGTATCTAAAAAAATTCGTAATATTTTCTTGGATGCCAGTGGAACTCAATCTTCTATGCCTTCCTTTGCTAAGACAAAACTTAGGATATTTTCCTACTGAGGTGATCCTAACTAATTCCTAAAACAGAAGTAGATCCAAGAAAGGTCTACATGCCAAAAGGTAACTTATGAAATAGCTAATTTTTATATTCCATGCTTTCTGTGTATCAAAGGCAAGCAAAAATGACATTGGAACATTTCTCAAAATGTGTGTCTCCTGCAATAGTTGTCTGTACTCCTACCAGAATCACACCACGAAGTATTATCTGGGCTCAAAGTTGGACTGATAACTGATGACAGAATTCTTTCCCTCTGACTTAATGATACATAAGCCCCAATATCAATCAGTTACTTCTGGCACTTTGAGTGAAATGTACTTCCTCCCATTAGTGTCCATCATCTACTGTGTTTATGGGGTTGTTGGGGCCACCAGAGTCCCCTCAGCAAACGTTGGGTCATCCAGAGCTGTTTTCAGTTCAACTTGGCATAACCAGAATTTGTAATCAGCCAGCACTCTCTCTGCAAACAGTTAAATCCATGAGTTGTACTAACTGGCAGAACATAAGTACTCATTGTGAAATAATAAAACATACAAGTGTCATTCACTTGTGATCACAAATGGCTAAGCAAGAAAACGGACAATTGTCACTAACTGGTGCTGAGTATCCCACGAGGACCCCACCCTGCATGGGTGCCACTTGTACAAACGGTTCATTGCTACAATTCGTGTGGAAAGGAAACCTTACCTCTCTACTCCTGTCCAGTTCATGGATAATGTGTAATGGGTAACCACAGAATATCTTCAGTGCCTTGCTTTTCTAGAATTATGCTTTCCATGTATCTGCTCATAAGCTCATGGCCAGTACAACTGGAATTTGTATGTTGGCCAGAAGTGGACCACAGTCCTTAGCTGATAGTCACCAGCGTCCTTTTATGGGTTGAACAGCAAAATCATTCTTTGGTTGTTTAAGCTGAGAGCTGTATATTGGTACATGGCCTGAATAAATTTCCCATGTAGCCTGAATAGAGTTAAAAGTTTAAGGGTTGGAGAGGATAAAGAGAAGGAGAATAAAGAGAGGGAGAAGAAAGAGAGGGAAAAGAGGAGGAGGAGGGGAAAGAGGGAGAGGGAGGAGGGGGAGAAAGAAAAAGAAAAACAAGAAGAAGGAGGAAAAGAGGAAGAGGGGAAGGGGGAAGAGGGGAGAAGAGGGGAAAGCAAAAGAAAAGAAAGAGGAGGGGGAAAAATAGAAGATATACAGAAGAGATAAATGAAAGAAGTGAGCACAGAAGCACAGCCCTGTGTAAGAGACATAGCAAGCATATGCCAGTGATGTTTACTCTCGTGGTTCCAAATTCCTAGGGCCCCACATTCCTCCCATCCTCAATTTCTATCAGATACGTCTTTTCAATAACAATGAATTTCAGTTTTTACTTAATAGATTTTGGCTGAATTGGAAAAAAAAATGTATTCTAAGTAATGCTGTGAACACTAGTCTGTAGAGACTGTGGTTTGATGGACAGATAAATCGGGCATTTTTTTTTTTTTTACCTCATCCTCAGAAGCAAGGTTCTCCCCTGGGACATATGTAAATCCTGGGTGATGGTGAGGTTTTGTGATAAGTGGGGAGTAGCAGGGATACTGCCCTGTGCTCACCAAATGCTTTTCTTCTCAAAATACATTCCCCAGCCTCCCTGGAAGTTAATAGGGGACCGTGTGACTATTCTGGCCAAAGGAACTCATGTGGATGTGAGTGTGCCACATTAGACCTAGTGGACCCTACCCCTGCCCCTTAGGTGATTCACTATAATCTGTCCTTGCCAATGTTAGGGTCCTTGGAGGTCATGTGCTGTAGAAGAAAGAAAATAGGACTTTCCTGCATCCTTGAGCCATTGCTTAAAAGGGAGCTGACAAAAACTTCCACAAAGGAATTTGCTTGAGCAAAAGAGATCTGATTGTGTGAGGCCAGAGAGGTTGTTGGAACTACTTGTTACAGCAGCTAGCATTACTAATAGTGACTGATACAAAGGATGAAATGGTTACAGGTTTTCCGTGTGTTTAAAGATGTTACAAACACAGAATAAATAGAACCACATATGTAGGGTAGGACAAGACGGCAGGCCTATTCCACCTCCTGGAGGGACCTTGCACAACTCTGTAAGCCAGGAATTCCAGAATTCCATCATCTCCTGGCCTTCTCATTCCATGCTTATTCTCTCCATGGAAACAGGGTCAGCAATTAGAAACATGAAATGGTGCTTCTGTCTCCACGGTTGTACCCCATGTGAGATGTGAAGTTAAAAAATAAAAGGTCCAGTTTGAGCCTTGGTTCTAGGAACTGACAGGGACCCTCTTCAGTGTATGTTTGATTCCACTTGAAGTGTTGACATGAACCTTCCATGAGCCTAAAAAAGCGCACTCTTCCCTATGCTGGTTTATTTATTGCCAAGGTCCCTTTACTAAGGTATAGGAAGTGCAATTATCCTATAGTAGCACCACTGGCTGTAATGACAACTTTATTCCTGGACCCAAATCAGCTGTGAAGCAAATAATGTATTATCGTCATATTAGGACACATGTTAAAATGTGTGTTAAGCTGTGATTTTATCAGACAAGCTGATGTGGCTTAAAATACATGTGATGGCAACACAAGAAAAGATTTTATATTGCAATATGATGCATTTATAAAAATACACAGAAGTCTCGTGTAGCAGTGACCGTCTCTGTCCAACATCACCTCCGTGGACTTAGAAGCCTTCTGTATTTAACAAATGTGCCAATGGATCATGAATGAATATTATTCTTTTTAGAGACTCCTAAAATTCTGAAATGGAAATATCTTGCTCCAGGATTTTTCCACGAGAACATAGAGTCTTTTTATCTCTTGTACGGAGGTTGGCAGAGCTGAAATCAATGGACACTCAAGCATGGGGTATGAAAAAAAAATTGGACCACCGCAGGGGGCCAGCCAACTTCTCCTTGTCTTATTTAAGTAATGCAGTTTCTTTCTTGCAAAATCTTAGAGGTTTAAATGTTCTTTCTTTCCCCTTAGACAACAGCATGATTATGATTAGAAGTCTTAGATGTTTACTTTAAATTTCTTTGCAATAATTTGCCTTCTGAGCTTGAACCCTCTTCCTGCAGCCTAAAGAAAGTACATTGATAATGGTTATTTAGAACTTTGCAGAGTGGAACTGCTTTATGGGCCTCAATTCGGTGACGAGCAGACAGGCCTGAAAGAAATCCATGAGGTCAGAAGATGAACAGCTCGGTGAGATCTTAAATAATTGGATACTATCTGCTATTTCACCTTATGCAGTGGCATACTGAGATAAAAGTAATCTATTTATAGGGCTATTCCCTCTACATTTTGTACAAAGATGTTGACATTTCCGTGGTCCTTACAAAGATGGTTCGGGTGACACATCACGAGAAGAAAGCTAAAAACTTGAGACTTTTCTTAGGTATATATTGTCATACTTTTTCATCCATAGCTTCAAATCCAATCACGTTACAGGCGATGATTTGCCAAGAAATGGTATCCAAGAGCATGTGTCCACTTTAAAGAGGATATACAGTACATTCGAATACAGTCTTCCTCCCGACAGTCATAGCATCTTGTTTGCGTGAGGGTTACGACTATACTTTACGATAACTGTTCCCATTTAAATGATGCAGACACAAGAGGGGAGAAATGGCATTGCCCTAGCTCTGCCTGTGCAGACAGTTCCCACCATGCTGCAAGATGGGAATCCAAACCATCCCTTTGGCTCTTGTGTGGACTGGTTGATTCACTGGAAGTCAAGACATCCCAAGAGACAGTCTCTCTCTGCCCCATGGCTTCCTCATGGCCCTCCTGTCACAGTGGGTATTGGGGTGTGCAGAGGGGTTTACAGAAATCTAAGAGACCTTCGCCAGTGATTTCCTCCATCTGTTACCTGCTTCTCATGTTTCGTAAGTCTTCACAAAATCTACATCTGAAGTTGTAGGTGGCAGTGTTAGGTTTTGCTAGCCAGATGCTAATTTGAATTTTAAAATATTAAAGAAGGTATTTTTGAAGAATACAATAGTTTCATTGCCTTAAATGTCTCTCTTCTAAATATGGTGTTACACTTTTCTAAAAGTTCTATTATTTATTATTATTTATTATTTATTTGAGAGAGTGGAGGGTGGGGTAGAGGGGCAGAGAGAGTGAGAGAATCCCAAGTAGGTTCTGTGCTGACACAAGGCTCAGACTCACAAACCTTGAGATCATGACCTGAAATCAAGAGTCAGGCGTTTAATGGGCTGAGCCACCCAGGTTGCCTTGGTGTTATACCATCTTTCAAATGGTATTTTCGTTTTACGAAGGAATAGTCTGCCCTGATCACAGCACCCTGTGGGATTTGCAGTGAAGGACCCTATCGTCTCATCTCACCTAATGAAGATTGGATGACTGCAGTAAATAGTTAATATGTGAGCAGTGCCCTCTTCCTCACCATGGCTTGAAAGATCCACAAGATTGATGTCTGCAGAACTTCGGCCCCTACTGCCTTGCACCACTAAAAAATGGCAGTCATTTTTCTCTTATTAACTGAATGTCAGTTTGTTAAAGAAGAATCATTCTGGTTATCAGAATTCATTAATATTAATACAGCATAAAGCAACAGAAACAGCTGGGTGAGGATTTGGTGTAACCTCACCATCAGAGTTGAAATCTCTGCATGTTCATTTGCTCAAGTTGGTGATCGAAAAAAAAAAAAAGCACATAATTGGTACAAATGAACAGATTTCCTGTTTCCACAGTTTCTTAGAAAGATGAGTGACAGTTCTGAATGTAACAATACGCATCTGAACATTTGTAAGGGTTGAAAACGGAAGCAATTTTCTCCTCTCTTCTTGTTATTACAATCAAATTACCTAAGTAGTTCAGATAAGGGTTTAGAGTTCCTCAAATAATCACATCAATTTCCCAAATTTATGGGACTGCAAAGAGAATCCCAAAACCTTGAGAAAAAACCATTTGTGCATTCTTAGGGAAACTGAACTGGTGACCAGACATGCACGTTTGATGGGTCACTGTTAATAACTATATATTTTACTCTTTCTTGCTAGGCACATAAACATTTATGTGTGAGCTTCCTGTAGAACTATGCCGTGGGAACCTGTGTGTCTATGGATGTGCATCCATGTGTACGAATGTTTGTGTACAAACCTGGGGAAGAAGCAATGCTTTAGAAATTATAGACATTAAAATCACCACTCGGGGCACCTGGGCAGCTCAGTCGGTTAAGTGTCCGACTTCAGCTCACGTCGTGATCTCACAGTTCGTGGTTTCGAGCCCCGCATTGGGCTCTGTGCTGATGGCTCGGAGCCTGGAGCCTGCTTTGGATTCTGTGTCTACCTCTCTCTCTCTCTCAAAAATAAATAAATATAAATTATTTTTTTTTTTTAAATCACCAGTCAAATGCTTTCCTTTCATCTCAAGAACAAAGCAAGCATCTAAGTAGTTAACTCAAAGACAATTTCCTTTTTAGTGTGATTCTTTCTTACAGATATCCTAGGACACCACCCAGAGATGAACAGACCTCAATTTGGAAGGAAAGGTCAACAACTGTCCATGGGAGTAAACAGCCCATGAGGCAGGAGTTTGATCTGGAGATGCTCCCTCGGTTCTGTGTCTCTGGAATGTCAGATCACCTCTCCACGGAGAATAAAACGGCCGCTGTGAGTGTCGGTCATCCAAGGAAGTAGAGATTATAATCCACTTATCTGCACAGTGTCTTCAGTTTAGCCCAGTATCCTTTTTCCAGGAACTTAATTCTGAGTAAAGAGCTTTTCATGCAAAATCACCTTGACAAATAGTTCTCATTAGTATATATTTATTCATGTTCTTGTGGTTGTTTTCACAGTAAGGTTTTGGAATAAAAGGCATCCACGGTTAGCTCGCGAGCCTATACAAATAGATGGAAATAAAGCACCATCGTGGCCTGGAGCGTCTGAAGAAGGATTTGCAAAAGCCCCTGTCATGCGTACAGCTCACAAATGAAATACTCTGTCTTCTCCTGGTGAACTTTGGCCCGTTTTCTCCTTGGATGTCTTGTTAGAGTGAATCTGGATGTGATTTGCAACAAATACTCTTGATTTACTTTTCAAACTCCAGAGTGTTTCATGTGGAGGTTTCTCACATCGCACACATATACGCAAATATCTGTGTGTCTTTTTATGTGTATACACCACATATATCAATAAGTACATGTGCAGATAGATCATTGGTAAGAAACCTACATCATAGTACACTTTCAATGTCATTTTTGGCAAATGCATATTATTGGGGTGTACGTGATGGGGATATTTCCGTGTCTGAGCATGCCCTCATAGTAGCAGGGTTTTACTGATACGGGTATACACTAACAGTATAATTTGACAGGTTTGATATAAAAGTTCTTTGGTTTTGGGGGGTCTTTTCTTTGGCTGGGGGTGAGGGGACATGGCAATGGTGGGAGGTGCTTAGGGAAGTCAACACGAGACAAAGATGTACACAAGGTGAAATTAGAATCCTGTTCTCTTTTTAGCCATGAAAATGTAAACTACACTAAATTAAATTACAACCAAGTAGCCCAAAGCTGTACATTAGCTCTTTGCCAACTCATATTGTATGTGACACCTTGTCCTTTGCCCTTCTTTGACTCTGGCCAATTCACTTACTCTTCTTTTCCTCCTTTATTCCATGATGAGAGTCTACTAATTCTGTACTCACTCCTTTATATGTGTACAAACATCCAAATTCCTATGTATACTCATATGGGGCAAATTTCCAATATAGATTTTAAATTTAAAAAAGGTGATTCAGAAGAATATTTTTACAGCCGCATTTGTGAATTCTTAGGAATTTCTTAGGGAAATTGAATTGGTGAGCAATGTACATTTTTATGGGACAGTATCAGTATATATATATATATATACATATATATATATATATATATCACTTTGTTTAAACACACATACACATAAATATGATTTTTATTATAATGTTGCAACTATCCACAACACATGAAATCACACATTGTTTTTGGTATAAAATGGATGCCATAGATCTTGTGGGGGGGGGCATTTACTTTTCTGGAATGCCGACTCAAAATTTAATTTTTAAATTTAAGAAATACAATTTTGATGGGGCACCTGGGTGGCTCAGTCAGTTGAGCATCCAACTCTTGATTTCAGCTCAAGTCATGATCCTAGGTTTGTGGGTTGAGCCCAATGTTGGGCTCCATCCTGACTGTGGAGCCTGCTTGGGACTCTCACTGTCCCTCTGCCCCTCCCCTGCTCTCGCACAGACACAAATATATATATATATATTTTTTAGATAAATTTTTTAAATAAAAAAATATATATATACATACATATATATATGAAAGGAGCATTAAGTAGGGTCAACATTGTTTATTTCCTTGACTCCAAAATAGCATGTTTGTAAGCTCTGCTTGGTGCCCAAAGCAAATACTTTGCAATTTTACTTGGGGTCATTGTTTAAAGTCCATGAGATTTAGATATACCATGACCTAACCAGTAAGAGCCAGAGTGAAAACACAGCTAAAGGCTGTCCTGTCTTTGTTGAGAAAGCAGCTAATCGGTTGTGATACCAATTAAGTCGCCTCTGGTGCTCAGTTGAATTCTTTCTTGTTGGAGAACATAGGTAATAAAAACTTGTAACATTACAGCTTACACAGATATCAAAGATGCATTTGTACAATGTTGTTTAGTAGACCAAGAACTGAGACTCAAAGGAGATAAACAGCAGGCAGATTACTTAATAATTAGGGAGTCACTGGAAAATAACCAAAATTATCAGTTTTGTTCTATGCTTTTCTCATGTGGCTTTGACACAGTTAGGACTGGGTTGTCAATGATAATTAATAATAATAATAATAATAATAATAATAATAATAAACAACTCCCACTCAGTAATTGCTTACTGGGTCAAGTTTTCTCCACTGCTTAACATATTTTATTTACATTTAACAATTCTGTGAGACAGATAGGATTATTGCCTTTTTAAAAATTTTTTAAACATTTTTCAGAGACAAAGACAGAGTGTGAGGGGGGAAGGGCAGAGAGAGAGAGAGGGACACAGAATCTGAAGCAAGCTCCAGGCTATGAGCCATCAGCACAGAGCCCAACACGGGGCTTGAACTCAAGAACCATGAGACCATGACCTGAGCTGAGGTCGGATGCTTAACTGACTGAGCCACCCAGGCACCCCTCAATGGTGTCTTTTGATGGCATAACTATCAGTTATATTATGGTCAATGTATCTGACTTTCCTCTATGGTTTTTTTAAAGCACACTTTAAGAAACCTTTCCCAACACAAGATCATAAAGGTACTTTACTATGTGAACTTCTAATTTTATTGTTTGAAATTTAGGCCTACAATCTGTGTGAAATAAAATTTGTATATGGTGTGAGGTACAGATCCTCCTCCCTACATAGTTACCTACTTGAGAGAAATACTATTTAAAAAAAAAAAACCAGTCTATATTATTTATTTTTTTAGAGAGAAAGTATGCATGCATGCAAGAGAGAGAGAGGGGCTCAATCCCACAACCCTGGGAACATGACCTGAGCTGAAATCGAGAGTCAGACACTCAACTGACTGAGTCATGCAGGTGACCCAGAAAGACAGAGAAATACTATATACTGAAAAGATTGCTAGTGCATGTCAAGGTTTTGTATCAAAAAACAAATATCTTTATGAGTGGATATATGTAATGTCTCTATTCTGTTCTATTAGATAATTTATTTAGTGTAATACCACACTGTCCAAGCCATTATAATTACATAATAAAGCTTAATATCTGAAAATGTAAGCCCCTCCCCCATCCAAGTGTTATCCCTTCAGAATATCTGAGCTGTCCTTGATCTTCTACATTTCCATATGTGTTATAGAATCTGCTTGTGGATTTCTACACACTAAGGTTTTGACTGGGGTCGTAGTTAAGCTACAGATCATCTTACCAAGGTTTGATATTGTAACAGTATTATTAACGCAATTTTAAATATTCTCTTTTGCAAATGGATTTTCTAATCTTCAGTTCCTAGTCTATCTGTATACATTTATGCATTGATCTCCAGATATCCAAGTGACTGATTAACCAAATATTTCCAATCTCTCAGTTTTAGTTAACGTGAATGATTTGTTTTCTTTGAAAAAACAATCTGTATGGGGCACCTGGGTGGCTCAGTCGGTTAAGCGTCCGACTTCAGCTCAGGTCACGATCTCGCAGTCCGTGAGTTCGAGCCCCGCGTCGGGCTCTGGACTGATGGCTCAGAGCCTGGAGCCTGCTTCGGATTCTGTGTCTCCCTCTCTCTCTGCCCCTCCCCCGTTCATGCTCTGTCTCTGTCTCAAAAATAAATAAACGTTAAAAAATAATTTGTTTAGCATTTATTTTTGAGAGAGACAGAGCGTGAGCAGGAGAGGGCCAGAGAGAGGAGGAGACACAGAATCCAAAGCAGGCTCCAGGCTCTGAGTTGTCAGCACACAGCCCAATGTGGGGCTTGAACTCACAAACTGTGAGATCACAACCTGAGCTGAAGTCAGATAATTAACTGACTGAGCCACCCAAGCACCCCGATTTATGTTGACTGCTGTATTTAACCAATCTTGCACTTGGGCAATGGTGCAAACTTTGATTTTTTTAAGCCAGTTTCTTAATATTTTGTTTAGGATTTTGGATCTGGGTTTATAAATGGTATTTGCTGGTCACTTGAGAGGCTACATTTCTAACAAGGTGCTGGGAGACCACACTATTGTTTCTTTCACCGACTAGATTGAAGGCAAAGAAACCTGGTGCTGCCATTCACCAAAGACTGGGTTTTCTGTTGTGACACCTTCTTCAAGGTTGCAAAAAACTCAGCATGTGTGAATGCCCTGATGGCTTGCTATCGTGACCCCATGTGCACCTGCTTCAACGGGGAGAAGATGGGGATATAACCTACACCCCCAGGTATTACAGGTGAATTGTGATGATGGCTTATGTCAGCAAAACTCACCCTCAGCCTGCCTCACTCAGATCAGTCAGTTCATAGTTTGAGTCTGCTCTGTGGAGCTTTGACTCTTATAAACTATGCCCTCTTTGTGAAGGTTGCTTTGGTCGTAAGCAACAGAAACTTGCTGTTGATAGCTTAGGCACAAAAGGGACACCCATGCAAAGGCTACTGGTGTGTTTCACCCACTGTCAAAGAATGTGTCTATAACAGAGTGGACCAAGACAGCTCTGGAGGGTTCTGAGTGGGAGTGGTTGTACTTCATTATTAGAAAGCTATCTGGGGGTGCACATCATTTCAGATACCCACTCGTGGACCAGTCATCTGATGCCATGCCTCGGGTTCTTACTAGAAAGTTATGGACACACATTCTGAGATGGATACACATCTAGAGATGAAGAGGGGTGGATGCAAAGCCATTTCTAGAAGATGTGATCAGTACTGGAACCAATAAAAAAGTGTGAATCCAAGAGAAAAGCAAAGTGTCGAGAAAGGCAAATCATATCCTAATTCATTCCAGATGGGATATCAAGAAACAGAGGAAGGGTGCCTGGATAGCTCGGTTGGTTAAGTGTCTGACTCTTGGTCTTGGCTCAGGTCATGATCTGTTTATGGGTTTGAGCCCCATATCAGGCTCTGTGCTGATAGCATGGAGTCTGCTTGGGATTCTCTCTCCCCCTTTCTCTCTGTCCCCCCCCCCCCCCGCTTGTGCTTTATCACTCCATCTAAATAAACTTTAAAAAAGAGAAGAGATGCCATATATTGCCAATGTCCTATTTATCTCTTTTGGTCTGTTTAGTGGTTGATTTTATGCACATGCACACAGCACGCACACACACAGAAACCCAGGGCTATTCCCAGGCTGCATATACAGAGACATTGACTGTGGTCATAATGGGAGGAATTTGGATTGGTGAAATGCAAGGTTTACTGCTGGCCATTCCATTGAGTGACAAACATCCCCAAAGGGGAGACGTAATGGTGTGGATCATCCTCACCTAATTATGAGAGCCAAGCAGTAAAATGTTGCCTGCACTGTGCATAAAACATAACAGTGCAATCTGCCTACATCATCCACAAGAGGAGAGCAAACAGTCACTGAGACTGCAAAGATGTGCCATTTGCAGACATCCCTGTGGCTCTAGGAGTAGAGGCTTATTTTTCAGGAGCGCTATCTGTGATGTTGGGAGCTGGTTTCCTTATTCTAGCCATGAGGGCACGTGGCCCTGGCAGGTGAAGGAGGAAAGAAGATTGAGCTGTTGTCACCATAAGTCTTGTAAAGGCGACAAGGAAGCCATGGCCATCATTTTCACAGATAAACAGATGACCCTCTTTAATATCTTCACTATGCATTTTAAGCCACGATCTTGTGTGTAAAATCATGAATTGCAACATCACTGATTGCACAGTTTATATATTCCTACTAGCCCAGGGTCAGACTATTTCAATATATGTCTTAATATGTTTCCATCAATAAGAATACTATTGTGACATCCCAAAATCGGTTTCTAATATCTAAACCCAGATAAGACTGTGTAGTGTTTTGCTTTTCTCTCCCCAATGAGGTAATGTACTCTGAAAATTTAGCTCTTTACAAGGATTTATGCAAAGTGAAACTCTTTGTGCCCCAAACAATATCATATATCCTATCCTACACAATGTGCAGAAAGATACAGTGAGCTCATCTAATTGATATGTGAAACACTCTACCCATCTGTATCTATTTGTTACACAGAATCTTTCACAAGTCATTCAAAAATCAAATTTCCATAGTAACAATATTTTTTTAAAATGCACTGACCCATCAAGTTGCAAGTTCTCAGTCATAATCTGGCAGCTGTCCTTAGGGGAGCTAAAAATAAATACTGAGTTTATGGAAAGCAACTCTGTAAAAGTATATTCCATTTTTACAAACATGTTTTTGAAATAGACGTTTCGATAATATCCTTGTTATCAAACTGCTTAACATTTCTCATCATGTATTTGGTGCTGAGTGGTTTTAGTATATCAAAAATTCTCTAGATTTTAGAGATTTTGTTGCTCTCGTTCCAATGTTGGCCAACATACATTTCCATTTTCTGTAGTTGGTAGGGTCCATTTCAGAGAAATCATGATGGCATTGTCACTGGAACTGCCTGTTCTAGAAGCTAGGGACTGAAAAAATCAAACTCTGTCATTCTAGGTCTACCATTGGATAGACCATCCATTTTAGTACAGGAAGCCTTCAGATAGCACTGACACCCAGATGTTCCTGAATGGGTGGTTACACTCCATGGAGGTATCACCTCAGTTAGGAAAAACTCCTCCATGCCCCTGGCACACGGGCCTAAAGTCACCCAGGCAAGACTCTCACACAGCATCAGAGGTCTGTTGGAGTTTCCTGGACACCTAAAACCTCCTGCAGATAAGAGCCTTACATTTGCAGATGGCGTGTATTTGAATGGTCACACAGAGGCTCTCTTGTAGGTAGAGGTCAGAGATGTCCCTAAATATCCTAATGTGTACACGACAGCCCCATGCCACACTAAACAGGTATGTGAGATCAGAGAAAAATGTAGGACACGGGAGCGGGACTGGAAGTGAAAAAAAGGAACGTGCCTCTAAGTGAGGAAGCCCCCATAAGATCCCAATAGTATGAGGCACAGAGAGCCTCCAAGGTTGGCAAACACATCTGCATGGGGGCGGGGGTCACACATCCCAACCCCATGGGGTCAGAAGCCCCGCTGCCCCCGACTCTCCCAAACTTCGCACTGTGTATCTATTCATCTGGCTGTTCACCTGTATTCTTTAGCAGCCCGTTTAATAAACTGGTAAACAGGAATGTCTCGCTGAGTTGTAGGAGCTGCTCTGGCAGGCTAGTCCAATGTGAGGAAGAGAGCTTCAGACTTGTACCAAGCTGGAGAGAAGTTGTGGGCCGTCTGGGGACCTGCTATTTGAAACCAATGTCTGCAACTGGGGCCTGGTAGTCTTGTGGGGCTGAGCCTTATCCTATGGGGCTTGATAACATCTCCGTGTACATGGTGCCAGAGTTCAGTTCAATGTAGGGCAACCAGCCGGTGTTTGAGGAGTGAAAGAGACACACAAGGACAAAGACACGCTGTTGGGAGTGGGGGAAATTGGAGGTGTTTCTAATTCAAGTAGATCTCGAGCCCCAAATATCAGCGGTGCCAAGGTTGAGAAAGGGGGTTCCAATGCCAAGGGCAGAAACTGCTTCTTCTCTACCTTGCTCTATTCTAGAAGACCGCGTGTCTTCATTCTAGCCTCTTGATTAAAAACATGGCCTTTCAGGGGAACCTGGGTGGCTCAGTCAGTTAAGCATCTGGCTTCTCAGGTCATGAGAAGACCTGACCATCTCAGGTCATGGTCTCATGGTTTGTGGGTTCTAGCCCTGTGTCAGGCTCTGGGCTGACTGCTTGGAGCCTGGATCCTGCTTTGGATTCTGTCTCTCTCTCTCTCTCTCTCTCTCAACTAAATAAACATTAAAAAAAATTAAACAAAACACAGCCTTTCCACTGGGGACCCTGCCATCTCCCAGGTCACCTTTGATGCACTTGCTAAACTACCATCTATCTTTTACAAGGATTTATCACTCTTCCTATTTTACATGACTTCGAGCTTCCCACATTCAAACCTTGTTCTCTTGCCTGGTTCCGGGGAAATTTTAAATTCTTACAAATTGTCATCCCTATCAACTTAGTATTTAAACTATTACCATGCATTCTGAAAATCTTTCCTTCTCTGCTACTCACAACAAAACCCTTCAGTAACTGTTTACACAACTCTTTCAATATAAACTCCACTCTATAAAAGTTTCAAAGGAGGAAAGACTGTACAAGCCAGAATATCAGTAGTGGCATACTTAGAATAGTGACACCAATCATTTTATTGTTTTATATATGCTTCTCTAGGTTTTATCAAAATCTCATTACAAATATCTGATATTCTGGGGGCGCCTGGGTGGCTCAGTCGGTTGAGTGTCCGACTTCAGCTCAGGTCACAATCTCACGGTCCGTGAGTTCGAGCCCCGCGTCAGGCACTGGGCTGATGGCCCAGAGCCTGGAGCCTGCTTCCGATTCTGTGTCTCCCTCTCTCTCTGCTCCTCCCCCATTCATACTCTGTCTCAAAAATAAATAAACGTTAAAAAAAATTTTTTTAATAAATAAATAAATAAATAAACAAATATCTGATATTCTGTAATGAATTATCATTCTTTCAATTCCTGTTCTCTTAAGCAACATTTCCCATCTGGATGCCACAAAGTTCCCTATTTAATCTCAAACTCAGCTCATGTGAACTATGCTAATAGTGTTTTTTGTTAATATATTGCAGTAATGATCTGTGTCACAAGTACATTGTTTACAATACGCTTACAGGATCCAATGGCCATTTGTATTAACGTAGACTGGCTTTAAAAAAAACCCAGCAAGAATTGCATAACACCATTCACTGGCTCTATTGCTAGCATAATCCATGATGTGACCGCATATTTCACCAAAGCATTAGTGGTATGGTTGTTCAGATGCTATGTGTCTGCAATTACATTAAATCTAAAAACTTCCCCCAAAATGAGCTTAGTCACTGTGTAACTTGGTTTTGTTCCTTGAGTAAACCTGTGAAACACTAATTACATCCTGTTCTCTGTTGTTCGTTTCTAAATGATCAGAGGAAACCAGGTCTGGCAACTTAGACAATTGCAACATAAAACCACTCATGAACACCCTTCACTTAATTGTGAACTAGAGAACTCAGACCAAGCTCTTTGTTCAAAGGAAGTGGCAAAGCTAGACAAAATGGTGTTTTTAAAAGTGTTGTGGTGGTTATTGGGCCAATACCTGGGGCATTTAGGGTAGATTTTCTTCTAGGGTTGTCTCCCAATACTTGCAGAGATTGAGAAAACTTTTCAATAGCCTCATTGATTTAAAGAGGAAAAACTGAGTGCAATGCCCACAAGCATCGATAAAGCTCCCATGCTTCTTGGTTGGAGACTCCTAAATGCTGTATTTTAGAGGAGTAAGTGTAGTCTACTCCAAATCTGGCTGACACCAGAACTAAGCCCCAGTGAATCCTATGTAATACATCATCATAATCTGGGATTAGCAGTGCTAACTAGCTACCTAGTGGCAGCATATGCAAATTTTTTTCTGGATGAAGATAAAAATCATTTGAGACCTAAGATTATTCATATTTTGTCGTGGATGGTGTCTGGCAGTGAATTAGAAATGACTAGGTACTTAGAGAAACCCACATCACTCAAACCAAGAAAAAAAATAGGGACGCCTGGATGGCTTAGTCAGTTAGGCGTCCGACTTCGGCTCAGGTCATGATCTCACGGTTCGTGGGTTCGAGCCCTGCGTCCGGCTCTGTGCTGACAGCTCAGAGCCTGGAGCCCGCTTCAGATTCTGTGTCTCCCTCTCTCTCCAACCCTCCCTTGCTCACACTCTCTCTCTCAAAAATAAATATTAAAAATTTTAAAAATAAATAAAATAGAGGAATAAGGATCCACTCCTTTCTGTAATTAATAGGAACATCAAAAATAAGGTTTTCATGTACAGAAGTTTCGAAAACCACAGAGGCAAAATTGGCCAAATTAACATATGCAGTATATTGCATTTGAAAAAAATGGAGACTATGCGTTCATCTCAAGAATATGTGGAATTCTTACAAAATTTTTCATGTTTTGGCTATACAGCAAATGTCAACAAAGTTAAAACAATTGCAAGCATGCAGAATATATGGACCATAGGCCAATTCCCAGCCATCAATAGTCAAATACAATGAGAAAATCAGTACGCTTGAAAAATAGGAAAGCGTATTCTTAAATGCTACGTATTGAAAAGAAGTCAGAGTATCTTAACTAGATGGTGAAAATGTTCTATCTTCCTAGGATAGAGACTTAGATCAGCGCACAACTACTTTTTTGTGGTTACATGCAGATATGTGTAATTTTGGCTAAAACTTTCCCTCTGTTTCTGCATGAAAGACATCC
Source organism: Panthera onca (assembly GCF_046562875.1). Lineage (NCBI taxonomy): Eukaryota > Metazoa > Chordata > Mammalia > Carnivora > Felidae > Panthera > Panthera onca. Next base: position 27,254,574 of record NC_138358.1, on the reverse strand, counting down.
AACACTCTGAGTTGAGAATAACACCTGGTAGCCTTTTGTCAATATTTCTATGCAACCCTTTGGAAACATGTGCCGAGACAATCAAAAAGAATGAAAGATGTCGAAATTGAAATATAAAACTGTCACTACTTACAGATGTAGTTGTGTGTGTAAAAAATCTAAAATATTTTACACAAGAATGGTAAGAATAAATAAGTTTACTGGTGTTGCTCAATACAACGCAGATGTATAGGTTTTTATTAATTTTAACTACACACCAGCAACAAAATGTAAATCTTTTAGGGGCCCTAAATACCACTATTTTCAAGGGTGCTTATGTGGCTCAGTCGGTTAAGAATCTGACTCCGGCTCAGGTCATGATCTCAGAGTTTGTGAGTTCCAGCCCCGCGTCAGGTTCTGTTCTGACAGCTAGTAGCCTGGAGCCTGCTTTGGATTCTGTGTCTCCCTCTCTCTCTCTGCCCCTCCCCTGCTCATGCTCTGTTTCTCTCGGTCTCAAAAAATAAATAAAACATTTTAAAAATTTTAAACAAAGAAGAGGAATATATTCTTGAAGGAGAAAAAAAAAGGGTGGTAAGCCTACCCTTCCTTACTGTACCACTTGAATGTGCTATAAAAAGGCAATCCACTATTGGCAAAAGAGATTAAGCAGATCAATGGAATGACAGAGAGTTTCAAACAGACAGACAAAGGTTTCTGATCAAAGTGAAATGGCAGAGCCCTGGAAGAAAACAATGGTGTTTTTGAGACATAGCGCTGGTTCAAGGGGACCCCTGAAGAGAAGGAAATGTATCTAGGCCTACACACCACACTAGACACATGAACTCCTCGTTGGTTCCGGCTCTGGATGTGCACACTCAATAGCTCGTCCAGCGTACAACATGAGAAAATAACTTTCTCGAGATCTGCATAAGGAAGAAGTGGTTCAAGAGGACTCAACTAGCACTGACCATAAAGGGAAAGACTAATACATGAAATTGAATGACAGCTACAAATTTCTATTCATCAAGAGTCATCATTAAGAAGATGAAACACGAAACCACATAGTGGAGAGCGAGAGGTAGATGATAGATAAAAGACTGGTAAATCAGTAGACAGGTACGTATAGACTTCTAGTACAACGGAAAGACTATTGTCTTTATCGTGGGCTGTCCAGTTGCCCCAAAAGTTTGCTTCTTCATAAAGTTCAAAGGAGTGATGCATTTTATGAGCGTATGCATCATGAATGAGCAAGACAAGCAATTGTGAACATTTTAAAGCATATTACAGACACAGCGTATCACAGAATAGGGCAAAGATCACGCTCAGTTATTTGTACTAAAAAAGGCAAAGGGTCACGTTATCCACTGCCTCCCTCAAAAAGTGAACACTTCCCAGAATTGCAACGTCTCCTCTGTGCAACTTCCCACATAATCTTGGGCATTTCGTTCCTTGTGCCCAGTATTATATTTGTGAGAATAGTGCAGGTTGGTGAACGCGTTTTCCTGGCAGAGCTGTATTACATAGAACACAATTTATTAATCCATTTTACTGTGGATGGACCGCTCTCCCATTTTGGAGTGGTCACAGGTAACACTGCAACGTTTTTTTGTGTTTTGTTTTTTTTAACCTCTCTACAGGTACACGTATGTGAGCATTTTGGGAGGGGTGTATACATAACCACAGAATTTCTAGATCACATGATGTGGTAGGTGGCATTACCACCCTGAAAGACATCCATGTCCTAATTCCAAAAGCCTGTGGATATGTTCCCTTACGTCTTCTTGGTCGCCCTGTCTCCCTCTTATACGGGCGCTCTAATTACACTGGATGCTTCCAGATAACTCCAGATTCAAGATGGAAAAAGAAAACCCAAAGGTTTAAAGCAGCCTTTAAAATGTCTGTTCCAACCTATCAGCAAATAACTGTAGAAAGCACTTGTAGCCTACTTATATACCACTGGGCTAATTAAAGGAAATCGTCCACCATTATTTTTTTTGATCCAGGTTTTATGAGCCCCGAGTCTAACAAAAATAAGTGACAGGCATTAACCTTCTAACAGCAGTTGATGTCCGAAGGGGCCATCATATGGTTCTCTGCAGAAAATAACTGTGCACTGAGCACACGGTCAGCATTCTTGATTCAAAGGACCTCAGCAGACAAGTGGGTATTTTCTTAAAGGTAGTTTGGGGAGAAGCACATGTGATCTTCCAACCAGATGGACGGATGTCCTGTGCAAACACACCTCAAAAGACATGAGTTCTAATGAAAACACACACTCTTAGCAATTGGTACAAGCGTGAGAATTTCTAGATTTTCATTTTCTCAAACTGAAATCATCAGGGGGAAAAAATTACTGTTGTTTCAAAGGGCAGTTAATACAAATATCAAACTAAGTGTGGAATTCTCCAAAGAAAAAACTATAGAGATTTCTAAATGGCTTACCTCAATCACTTTATTAGATTATCCTTAGATTTCTAATTTATTAGACTTACCTGTTAGATTGACATCAAATGTAACTTTGTATCATTTCACTATAAAAATCTTCTATAGGACATTCCTGTCATATTAAGGGTGAATATAAAAATCATTTAATACAGTTATAACTTTAATATATGAATATCCTAGTATTTAAACATCTCTGGAGATCTTCCTTTTAGTCTTGGTCATGTTCTTCCAGGAAAATGACAAGTTCCCCTGGAGAAAGAAGGCTTAGGGGAAATTTTGAGTTTTACCACATACCAATTCATTAATTCTAGGGTATTTCTTCAAGCACACCCTTTTCTCCATTAAAAAGTTCTTCACCTAGGGGAGCCTGGGTGGCTTAGTCAGTTAAGCATCCGACTTCAGCTCAGGTCATGACCTCATGGTTCATGGGTTCAAGCCCTGCATCGGGCTCTGTGCTGATAGCTCAGAGCCTGGAGCCTGCTTCAGATTCTGTGTCTCCCTCTTTCTCTGCCCCTCCCCTGCTTGTGCTCTCTCAAAAACAAACGTAAAAAAAAATTAAAAATCTTAATATGTTCCGCATCTATGAATTGCCTGGAGTCTGGACACTGGGTGAAACGTTATGATTCCCCACTATATTGAATGTTGCTTTTGCCAAACAGATCTAGAAAATGTCTTGCTTTCTATATCAAGCAGCATCTATCAGGCTACTGCATTTTGTGAGGTCCAATGATCAATTAGCCATTGTTAGAGACTGAATTCCTACACGTTGTTACTTCATCCAGGGGTACAGTTTCCTCAGCCCTGTAGACTCCACTCTCCCAGGACCCCTTTACTCACACTGAGATCAAGAACTGAGTATGGCTGTCATCTTAAAAAAAAAAACAAAAACAAAAAAAAACACCTTAGGAAAATCTTAAAAGCAAAATCTGAAAAGATGAAACTGTCTTCAGTTAACAAAACTATGTCCCAGAACAAAATTCCAGAATATTTACTAAAATATCTATAACTTGGTGTACCTGGGTGGCTCAGTCAGTTAAGCACCCAACTTCAGCTCAGGTCATGATCTTGTGGTTCATGAGTTCAAGCCCCATGTCAGGCTCTACACTGATGGCTCAGAGCCTGGAGCCTCCTTCAGGTTCTGTGTCTCCCTAAGTTGTGCTGTCTCAGTCTCAAAAATAAACATTAAAAAACAACTTTAATATTCATAACACTAACAAAAAACACTTGTCAAACTAGAAATCTATACAAGCAAAAATATCTTTCAAAAAACAATGAAAACTTTTTTGTTTTGGACATACAAAAATCTGAAAGATTCATCACAAGCAGGTCTGTAGTATAAGAAATTTCAGTTCAAAGTGAGATTATGCCAGATAGAACTATGGATCTAATCAAAGCAACCGAGAACTACAATGATAATATGTGGGTCAGTGTGCCAGATTTTTTTTATCATTTAATCTCTTTAGTAGATAACTGAATATGTAAACAAAAGTTAAAATGCTGTGGTTTATAACATATGTAAAATTATAATGCATGACAACATGGCACAGAGGGAATACAATTATTCCAACTTTTTTTTTTTAAGTTTTTATCTATTTTTGAGAGAGCACGTGAGTGGGGGTTTAAGGGAGAGAGAGAGAGGGAAAGAGAGAATCCCAAACATGCTGAGTGCAGAGCCCGATGTGGGGCTCAAACCCATGAACTATGAGGTCATGACCTGAGCCGAAATTGAGTCAGATTTCAGTCGGTTAACTGACTGAGCCACCTAGGCACCCTACCAACATTCTTTTATTATTCATGAAATAACATCACCAGAAGGTAAATTGTAACAAGTTAAAGATTTACACTACAAAGAAGGTCATTTCATAATAAAGCGTTCAATTCATGGAGGATATAACATTCTTAAAAATTTACATGTCTAATAGAACTTCAAAACGCTAAATACTAGAAGTAAAAATTGAATTGCGATGAGTAAGAGATTTCATTTTCCCTCTTTAATAATTGATAAAATGAGAAAATCAGTAAGTATATGGAAGTAAATAAAAGATTGGGACAAATCCCATAGTCTTATTTTCATAAGAGCCCCAATTTTTGAAACATGTTGATTCAGGTATAATGGAAATACACTAAATAGCACATAAAGTGCATAATTGGATATTTTGATGTATATGGACAACCATGACAGCAAAACCCACATTTCCCTCCTTTTCTTGGTAATTTCTCCTATATGTCCCATCTACCACCCCCACCCCCTTGTCAAAGAGCCTTGATTCAAGGAGGCAATCAAGGAAAACTACAAAATATCCCACACTGTGTGACAGGAATGATGAGCACACTAACATTCATTTGTGGGGATGCAGCTAAGGAAGTATTAGAGGAACACTGATAGCTCTATATACTTGGAGCAGAAAACAAGTGTATTGTTATCCACCCAAACTTCCATCTCAACAAGGCAGTCCCCCCCCCCCCCGCCAATTTTTTTTTTATTTATAAAGGAAAGAATAAAGAGAATAGAGGCAATTGACTATCCACTATCCATGGAGTCTTGGCAATGTGTGGCAAGGACAGGATGATGCATGTGGCAGCGTGTGTGGTGGCTGCTGATAATGAAGTGGGAGAAGGAAGGCAAACAAAACCTGCCAGGATGCTACAACACATACATGCACACACTGTAAACTATGTACATCCCAAATACAAAGTCCTATATTACTAAGTGACCAAAACATGATTCATGAAATGCATGAAAACAAACCACTTTCCCCTAAAGACTGCATAGAAAGGTTTTCAAAGTCACAAGGTAGGAAAACAAGGAAATTAACAAAGATAACCATATACACCAGAAAGAAAGGGATTTTTGTCACATGAATTCCTGATTGGTTCTTGTTACTTCTAGATCAGCAATGGGTAGAGGTCATGGATTCTTATTTAGAATGGGGACTGAAAAAAAAATGTGTCCACTCCCGTTTCCAAACCAATAAATTCTAACATGCTAAGAAACACTTAGGATAACCCAGCAATAGAAGGCACATTATTTTTTCAGAGTTTATAGTTAAAAAGTCGTTTAAGAACCGTATTTAAATTCAGCACTGCAGTCTGCGTAATAGTCTTCTCCATGAAATATGTGAAGGTCATAAAGATGTTAACTTTTTTTTCAGTTCAGATTTATTCCTTGGAATGCCTAAATATTTTTTTAGAAGCTTAAGAATATTTACAAATAGGGGCACCTGGGTGGCTCAGTTAAGCATCCGACTTCAGCTCAGGTCATGATCTCCTGGCCCATGAGTTTGAGCCCTGAGTTGGATTCTGTGCTGATAGCTCAGAGCCTGAAGCCTGCTTGCCATTCTCTCTCCCCCCTTTCTACCCCTCCCCCACTCATTCTCCCCACCCCCTCTCTAATAAATAAATCAACTTAAAAAAAGAAAGAAAGAAAGAAAGAAAGAAAGAAAGAAAGAAAGAAAGAAAGAAAGAAAGAAAGGGGTACCTGAGTGGCTCAATTCATTAAGCTCAGGTCATGATCTCATGGTTTGTGAGTTCAAGCCCTGTGTCTGGCTCTGTGCTGACAGCTCAGAACCTGGAGCCTGCTTTGAATTCTAAGTCTCCCTCTCTCTCCACCTGTCCCCTGCTCACATGCTCTCTAACATTAAAAAAATATTTACAAGTAATCAATATATTTCAACTCTACATGCCAAGCAGAACATGATCTCAAATTACTTCTATTACATGTTTTATATTTAACTATTAAAATAGCATTCACATACATTACTACATAAGATCCTGAGCCCTCAGCAACATGCTTTGAAGATCACCATAGAAAATACATTGATTTTCCATTTTTATCTCCTTTCGCTTGTTTTGTGCCCCGAATCTCTGGGCATTAAGCAATGCTATTTCATCTGGTTGTGTCATCTTTATGAAACCGAATTGTGACGATTGACTCTGAGAAACCTGCTTTGTTCGTGGGCTGGGGCTGGCCGCAATTTGCTTCGGGATCTGGAAGCTTCTCATCCGTTGCAGGGACAGGCTGGTGGCCATATCCACACATCTATCCCTGTCACAACAGATCTATTCACAGACGACTCTGAGCATGAAAAGCCCCACTGCATATTTGTAACCCATTTTTTCGGGGCATTTCCAGTTTCACTGCAAAAGATTACTATCTACAGAGTCTATTCCCCAAAGCTGAACTTGCTTATCATTCCCCACATTATAGACAGGGCTTCAATCTTCTCGGCCATTTTCCTTAAATGGAACATTTCAGAAGCCGAGATTTTGATGATAATAGTGGCTGGTAGGAAATAATGCAAAAAGAGCATTCAAAAATATATAAGAAGAGAGAGAGAGAGAAACACTAAGGGGTATACTTTTCACCAAGATTTATAGATTTTGAAATTTTTAATGAGAAGCCTACCTGATTAGGATACAGAATTTCACTTCATACAGGTAGACATAATGAAAAGTTGAGCCACTCACTGGCAAACAACACAAAAACTATCTCATTCTGGCTCCCAGAGATAAATGCTATTTAAACATTCTCAGGACACCTGGCTGGCTCAGTCAATAGAGCATAGGACTCTTGATCTCGAGGTCATGAGTTCAAACCACATGCTGGGCATAGAGATTACTAAAACATAAAAAAATAAGATTCTCCTCTATCTTTCTGAGAAGATTTATACATGAGGAGACCTACATTCGTGATAACTAGGTGAACTCTGCAGTGTGTAATGAGATACTAAGCAGCTGGTCCTCCTTCGGCTGGGACTTTTGAGGTTGTAAAGTCGTGCTCACATCTTGCTTACCCCCTTTGCACCTGTCCTCTGGCATGGACCACCTCAGCCACAGAGACTCAAGAACACCCCCCCTAGATCCTGGGCCACCTGCATGCACAGTGGTACGTGCAATCATCCCCACTGCCTGGCCTGCACACTCCAGCCACTGAAGATGCTAAGAACTCAGACAAGCACCTCCTATGCTCAGGGGAACCACCTTGCTGTCCTCAACCATCAGCTTACCAGGTGGGAATTTCTACTAAGGCAGAAAACCAGGCTTGTGCCATGTAAGCCCTTCTTTTCTTAGACACCCGCCATCTTGGGTGCCTGTTGGCCAATGTCAAAAAAGAGTTGGCTGGTAGAACTTGTCATTTTTATGGCTGTTTGGTGGACGAAGGGTCCCTCCATCATAGCTGGAAAGACATTCTAGCACACTCTGTCCATTCCATGTTAAAGGTGGTGAATGACAAGGAGTCTTCTGTTCCCAGAAATACCATGGATGCATTTTTTGTACAAACGCACACATTCAAAACACCTATAATATTGCATAATCCATATGTTGAAATGCATACCTAGGAAGGCATAAATGTAAGGGAAATTCTTGAGGGTCAGAAAACCAGGATGTTTAGATCAGGTAAGTCACTACAGGGGACTTGCACCAAGGATCTCCGGCTCCTGGTATAGAATTTGCAACTTTTTAAAGTTTAAATTTGCTCCTCACTTTCTCACTTAAAACTTCTGGACCTGAAGACCATGGTCTGAAGTTTCCCGGTCTTGGCATATGACTAATCTATTCCATTTCCATCTATTTTGATCACTTGTTTATCTGTATTGTTTAGTCCGTATAGAGTTTTGGGATTTACTTGTTTCGCAGGACTTTATTTTTAACTCAAGGTAAGATTCTTGTTCATACAAATCATGAGTAGATCTTCTCAATGGCTGCTTGGTACATGGGAAGTTTCCATTGTCTTGAGAAGGAATTACGTAAGAATTTTCCTCATGAGAAATGCTGGCTACGGGCAGTTTTCTCACGTCGATCCATTTGCTAATGACTGAAATATGCTGTAATTTAGGAGGTAAATAATTTCATGCAAATGTTCCCAAGGTCTCTTGTATTTGGGGGATTTGAAGCTCAAGAAAACACCAGCTTCTGTATTTAAGGACATCTTAAGGGGCATCTGGGGGGGCTCAGTGGGTTAAGCATCCAACTTCAGCTCAGGTCATGATCTCAGTTTGTGGGTTCGAGCCCCGTGGTGGCCTCTGTGCTGACAGTGTGGAGGCTGCTAGAGATTCTGTCTTCTTCTCTCTCTCTGCCCCTCCCCTGCTCTCTCAAAAATAAACAAACATGATTAAAACTGTTTTTCCCCAGGGGCGCCTGGGTGGCTCAGTCGGTTAAGTGCCGACTTCAGCTCAGGTCACGATCTCACGGTCTGTGGGTTCGGGCCCCGCATCGGGCTCTGGGCTGATGGCTCGGAGCCTGGAGCCTGCTTCCGGTTCTGTGTCTCCCTCTCTCTCTGCCCCTCCCTGTTCATGCTCTGTCTCAAAAATAAATATAAACGTTAAAAAAAAAAAATGTAACCCTTACCACATAGCTTTAAAAAAAAAAAACAAAAACTGTTTTTCCCCAGACTTAGATATGTTGCAATTTCTCTACCCCTCAACTGCACCATGTTTAATTTCTAATCTAAGAGAATATAGAGTCTTGTACTTGATAAAAATCACTAGTCCCCCCCCCCCCCCCCCCCCCCCCCCCCCCCGCCAAGAATTGCAAGAAAGGGTGTGTATCTTTCTTTCAGATCTATCGCTAAATGTAGCCTAGAGGAGTCCTTTGTATTAACTACTTTGCCAGGAGACACAGCCGTATGTTTTTCTATTGGTCATCAAAATTCCCTGCAAAGGCCACTTGGCTCTGTGTGGGAAACAAAAGAACAGATTTGTTGAGTGACACTAAAAACGTCTGCTAAGCTTTTGGGTGGAAACTTGTTTGTCCAAGAGCTTCTGAAGTCCAGCACAAGGGTGTTTAGAAAAGTCCCATCCATGCTGCTAGTGAACATTTCACCACCGTGCAAGGGATTCAATTCCTATCATTTCAGATCATTCCTACTGTGCATGAAGGAGCCACGACCAAGTTACTTTTGAGAGTCCAACAAATGGTTTTGTTCCTGGGACGAAGTCGGATATTTCCGTAACACATGCCCACATGCCACGTAGAGAACGCAGGTGGCATTGTTTGGAAACACATAAGAGAGTCGACAAGAGATTAAGCTGGAGAGGGTGATGGTCCCAGCCTTTTATATGCTGTGAGGGCAGATCACACAGGATGCTTTAATTACAGGAGCCCCTGCTGACGCTCTCTGGTCTCTTGAAACACGAGGCAATAAATTAGGCTGGGCAGGATCTCCTCCCGGGAAGCTGTCCGGGTTCGGCTTGCTTTCCAATTCTTCATCACGAGAGAAGCTCAGAGCGCCCCTCGCAAACCTCAGATGTCACCGTTTGGATCACAGCTGGGCAAGTCTGTCTGATGACCCGTGCTTCATCATAAATGAAACGTTTATTCTTTTTTTCCTTCCATTAAATGTCACCGAATAAAATATCACATTTAAAAGCGGTCTGTTCTACAAACGTACAGGATATTTTATTCACATGAACTGTTGAAAGGGTGGCAGGCAGTTGGTTTCTATTTGAAGGCATGGCAGGATCTACCTTCTGGAATTTAAATCCTTACAGAATGGGTCAAACTAGTAGCTAAAAGGATAGTCTTTGCAGCTAGAAGGCTCTGGAGGAAATAAAAAGCTGGACATCAGAAAGTACATAAATTCAGTGCAAAGTCTGGGATTTTGGCATGAATGGGCTTATAAGTGCATGGACCTAAAGGGCAGAAGGGAACACAACGTTCTTTCCAACTGGTAAAAACAAAAACAATTAGTCAAGATGATTATGTATTTATAGGCATCAATGCTTGATTTATAGGCATCAATGCTTGTCAATTTCAAGAACAATAACTGACCGTTTTCAAAACAGTATGCCTAGCCTTCCCCTCCCCACCTTTATTTAAAAAAAAATTTTTAATGTTTTTATTTTTGAAGGAGAGAGAGACAGAGCATGAGCACAGGAGGAGCAGAGAGAGGGACACATAGAACTTGAAGCAGGCTCCAGGCTCTGAGCTGTCAGCACAGAGCCTGATGTGGGGCTCGAACTCATGAACTGTGAGATCATGAGCTGAGCCGAAGTCGGATGCTTCACTGACTGACCCACCCAGTCACCAACCCCCAATGCCATTTTTTTTTGTTTGTTTTCTTTTGTTTTTAAAGGAGAAGAAACCTGTCTGGTTCTGGACTAATGCTGGATGTCAAGGGGTGGCCCTATTGCAAGAATCCTGATTCAGACAGAACTTAGACCAAATTAGCTATATGTTCAGCTCCAAGGTGGCTGTGCTCGGACAGTGTATGTGTGCTGACATTGAGAAAGCATTCTTCCTGTTTGCCCCTTTGATCATGGCTTGCCTGATCAGCATAAAGAATTAGGTAACAAAGTAACGTATGTGATGGACCTCCAACCTACTGGATTTCACGTAAGGGAGTCCTAGAAGTTTGCTTTCCTACAGAGTATTTCATCACACCCCATTTGGATTGAGCAGCAGGAGACAGATCTATGGGGAGGAGAGGACCATGGTTTTCTGAGGACACTGCCAATGAACATAAGAAATTTCACCATGGTTCCTGGCTTCGGAAACGAATAACTCCAAATATATGCATAGTTTTGTTTGAACAACAAGCTATAACAAGCAGAGAGGATCCCATAGAAAATTTGGGCAGAAAGGCTATATATGCAATGAATCTGGAGTGTGTTCACATCAGATTTCTCTCAATCATGTTATAGCTCTTTACTCTTCAATGAAAGGTCATACTTTTCACATTACATCACCTCAGATTGAAACTTGACAAAACAAGGTTGCCTTCTGTAATCAATGTTTTGTCCCAGAAAGTTATATTCCTCTCTGGCAAAACCTGAACCCTGCACTCCAAGTCTTACATTTGGAAAGGGAAATATTGTAAGTTGCCTTCAAGATGAATAGACTGATAGGCTGACTATATGCATCAACCTATGTATAATATATAGGATGATTTATAGTATACAGGTAGTATATTTAATGTATTGCCAACTCTGTACAACCTATATCAACTCTATACAAGAGAACGTTGTATATGATAAGCTGTCATTACTTTTATTTCTTGAGGATGGTGATTCTTAAACTCGAAGCTTCATTCCTGGGGCAAGATTTGAGCAGACCCACCCCCATAAAGAAACCCCTTCTCCCAATCAGATGTGTCTGCTATTTTCCCTACTGGAAAATAGTTCAACTGGCCCAATTCACAGTTCAACGGATGTCCGAGCTGGTTCCTAATATGCATACCACTCTTCTCAGCTCACATTTATACAAACGTTCCCTGGAAGACTGACAAATTAGGGAGTGCAGTGATTTTCATATAATGAGATCACATATTTCATATAATGAGATCTAAGTGATTATTCCCAGTATCATAAACCCAATTGACTACCAGAAATATCAGCCTCCAGGGGCGCCTGGGTGGCGCAGTCGGTTAAGCGTCCGACTTCAGCCAGGTCACGATCTCACGGTCCGTGAGTTCGAGCCCCGCGTCAGGCTCTGAGCCCCGCGTCAGGCGCTGGGCTGATGGCTCGGAGCCTGGAGCCTGTTTCCGATTCTGTGTCTCCCTCTCTCTCTCTGACCCTCCCCCGTTCATGCTCTGTCTCTCTCTGTCCCAAAAATAAATAAAAAACGTTGGAAAAAAAAAAATTTAAAAAAAAAGAAATATCAGCCTCCAATTACTTCATTCTCTAAATCCTGCTTTTTCCAAATTTACTGCTGGATTTCACATTTGACTACAATATATATCACGTTCTACATGGCCGTTAATCATCTTTAAGTCCAGATTTTGGCAATAGTCATAGGACGTATCATGGCAGCATATCTAATCACCTTTGCTACCCAGATTTACTACAGCTGGACAAAGCTATCAGAAATAACCAAGTAAGTTTTCACTGGATTTTATATCCAACGAAAACTATTTCTATGAAGTTAAAACTATAATCGATTTAGAATAACGCATTACTTCCCAAGCAGAGTTCCATGTGAGGTCGAAAATGTTTTCTCTGTTCCACAAAATAGATCTTAGGAGCCTACATTTGGGGATGTTGTCTTTAAAAGTCGTGACGTATATTAGTTCTCCATGTTTACATAAGAGCAGTATTCAATAAATGAGGAGGTTCCAGGAGGTCTTGTTTTCCATACCTATAAAGCTTTCCAAAATGAACAAAATGGAAAATAGCATGCAAATAAGTCAATTAAATTGTGCAGTTCGTTATCAGCAAATTCTAAGGAGTCCAAACAACTCATACCTCAGGGGTATAGATGTATTTGCAACCACATACAATGAACTGTCAAAACAAATTTAACAGAAGTCAGTTAGTGAATCATGTGAGAAATTCTTACTAATTGGAATAAAAATAATTGGTTTGTTTCTTTAAGCCATGCACAAAAGTTTGGGACCCTCAACACCATAAAATCTCAGTAAAAAATTCTAGCAACTTCGGTCCTAATTTTTGCTTCCTCTGCAAATTAATGTTCATTTGATGAAACACATACATTTATGAAATTTACATAGTATTTTGCCACATAACACATGCATTTTGGGAGTTCTATATTCCTGAAAAAGGACTTCTAAGAAGGGTAGTTAATATCCCCTTATTCAATGTAAACTTTACATATCATGTACTCAATAGCCTGCTTTTAAAAAAATGACTTTCCCTATTTTTTTGTGATTAAGATGAAATGATTTGTAAGATATTTTATGTTCTTTAAATTATCTGTAAATACAGGATTTTAATCTTTGGATAAATTTCAAATAATGTTAATTATTTTAATATTCCATCTGTGCAGGAAAATTTGCTGACAGAATAGGCTATCTTTTTACAATTTGGCGATGTGTAAACTCAAACTTAGTATTTATCTTATGTAAATATTGTATACCTATAAATTACATGCTTATGTTGTTTCAATTTGCTAACTGCATACATTAGCCCCCTTTTAAAGCCATGTTAAAACCTATTCCATTCTATGTATGGCAACATTTTTCTCAGGAGACAAAGCAGTAAATAGAGAATAAGGCAAAGGAAACAGGATGGTCAACTTCTGCTTAAAAACGTGTTTTCCAGGGGCACCTGGGTGGCTCAGTCCGTTAAGCATCCGACCTCAGCTCAGGTCATGAGATCACAGTTTGTGGGTTCGAGCCCATGTCTGGCTCTGTGCTGACAGCTCAGAGCCGGGACCCTGCTTCAGATTCTGTGTCTCCCTTTCTCTCTCTGTCTATCTCTCTCAAAAATAAATAAACATAGAAGCACCTGGGTGGCTCAGTTGGTTAAGCATCCGACTTCGGTTCAGGTCATGTTCTCACCATTCATGAGTTCGAGCCCTGCATCGGGTTCTGTGCTGACAGCTCAGAGCCTGGAGCCCACTTTGGATTCTGGGTCTCCCTTTCTCTCTGTCTCTCTCAAGAATAAATAAAACAGAGGCACCTGGGTGGCTCAGTTGGTTAAGCATCTGACTTTGGCTCAGGTCATGATCTCATCGTCTGAGTTCGAGCCCTGCATAGGGCTCTGTGCTGACAGCTCAGAGTCTGGAGCCTGCTTTAGATTCTGTGTGTCTCTCTCTCTGCCCCTCCCCCACTCATGTTCTGTCTCTGTCTCTCAAAAATGAATAAATGTTAAAAATTTTTCAAAGAAATGTGTTTTCCAAAGTATTTGAACATGTTACATAATGCCCAAAACACCTTTTCAAAATCAGCTGCACAGTAATTAAGATACCTGCTAGGAAATGTATGTGTGCAACTTTGTGGTCATTCCACACGGGGACCAAACAGAAGTGAATTCACGGGAAGGTCATGATTTTAAATTACTGGATGTTCCTGAAGATCCTTGATGTCTCTGCTCATACCTGACTCCTGACTCTCAAGGACGTGACCTTCCTGAGTTACCACTTTGCTGCTACTATGGTTTTCTTTGCTTTTAAGTAATTTCTTTCATTAACCTCCTGACAATAATCCAATGTTATGCTGTGGATGTCAAAGTATTTCTCAATGAAATGCAATCACGAACACCGTGACCCCATGTTAGCAGGTTGCTAAGGGATCACAGGACACGTTGGGGGGGGGGGGGAGGGCAGAAATGAAATAAACATTTGCTGTTGTTTGCTAAGGCTACCTACGGGATAGGTCAGGATGCTTGTAATTGTATCTGCTGCAAAGAACTCTCCATAATTTTCTTGAGTCTTCTGTTCACGAAGACTTGAAAACTTTGTATAGTTGTGATAGCATCTCATCCCATAGCCAAGGGAACTAAAAGCTACTTTAATTATAGTGAATTACCTCTTTTCCCCAATCACTGCATGGTTGCTGCCCTTTCATTCACAGTTCTGTCTAGGTCATTTGATAGTACTTGGAAATGTCATAAGCTGATCAGATCTGCATTTTAGCCCATTCCAGTTCTCCTTAAACATTCTTCATCATAAAGAAAAAAAAAATGGGGTGGGGAGGGCAAGAAATGATCGTAAAGATTTTTCTCCCCACTGGGTAATTCAAATATTTTCAATAATGATTAAATGTGTCTTGTGTGTACGTGTGTCTATTTTTTGAGCAGGAAATCGATCTTGTGTAAACCTGGTTATCCCAAATTGGCTGAAAATACTTATGATGCTACACAAATGGGTGAAGTTAACTATTAACTATTAAGATGCCCAAAGGTATCTTTGGCATACAGATCGGCAGATGTTGAAAGAGTTTATCTCTAGGATCTAGGATCCTAGGGTCACAAAAGGAAACAGAAATTGAGGAATTATCGGACACTGGAAATTAGTCAACATATGGCAAGAGAAGAGGAATACCAAACAGTCTTTCTACGAATACGTAGCTCAAGGCAACAAGAAATTAGTTCAGAACAAATTGCAACAGCAGACAGCCTAATAAATGACCCTAAAAAGGGCCCATCTGCCCAATCAGGGTCTGGGTTTTTCCGTGAAGACGTGCTGGGGGCGAAGTCTCACACCTCCCAGAGGTGGCCTATCGTGATGGACAAAGTCTTTCTGCCCTGGGACACCTTGCTTTCTCATACTTCTTACAGGACAATGGATTCCCCAAAAAACAATCTAATCACCTTACCCGTAACCTGAGTCATTTGAAAACATGATAACCTAGGTCCCCATTTCCCCAGACTCAATAGCTCTACCTTCCTAGAATGGTTCATGTATGAGAGAATTTGGATTCCTTATCTTAACCCCCTTCAACATGCTTTGAATACGCTCATCTAAGCAAACACTTCTTCAAAAATGGAACCCAGAACTGAAGGCTATCATCCAGGTATCAACTGACCGAAGAGAGGGAAAACAGGCTTACCGCTAACCGTGAGGTGTTTCTGGAAGGATGCCTTCACGCTGGACCACCTAACCCTGCACATTGGGAAAAGAGCCCACCGAAGCTTTGTGCACAACATCCCCAGGCCAATTACGCATTATGCTTTCTTTCCCCCTATAGTTATGCTAAAGATTTCCGGATTTACATGCCTATCTCAATAGGCAATTTCTATCTAGACTTTATTCTGTCCATTAACGTAATGGCGAATTCCTTCCAATCTCAGGCCATCTTAATGTTTTCCCTAAACATGATCCATACCTTTAAGTTACTGATAGGGGTGTTGAAGAGGCCATATAGGTAAGGGTCTTACTTGTCACGTTTCTCCCCAAAGAGAGAATCCTTTGCAATTTTGGGTCTCTATCCCTTTGGATGTAGTGATAACTTCACCGCACTGATTTTCTGTAGGCTTTGGTAACAACGACTTTCGTATTTTGGCTTTTGAGGATTTCGCCTCTTTCACTGACCTGTGAAATATGAGTGTCCCTCCCAATTTTCATTCTCATCAACTGGGTTTTCAGACCATACCACCATCCTTGGATGGGTGCTTGTAGCTTTACCTCAGTGTGAACTTTAGAAGCAATATCCAACTTTCTAGAGCATGTGTCTACCTGATATCCCATAAGCCATGACAAACAGAAGCTTGGCCCAGATAGGTCTCTGTTCCTACACGTGCAGTTTCCATCAACGACCGTTGAGAGAAACAATGAGCTTACAAATGAAGACTTTTTTGGTCCTTTGTCCCCCAGCAAAATAGCATAGGATGCTAATTGGTCTCCAAAATAGTTCTCCAACTCCTCTCATCTAACAGATGTATCATCTATTTCTCAATTATCAATCCCATTAATCAATTCTTAAATCCATCCACTCTTTGGAAACGAGTTAAGAACTTTCTTCTGCACTCCTATGACTTTTGACAGCGCTATAATCACCAATTTTGAGATAAGGGTTTATTTTTGCCATCGTAGTAGAAATAGATTTTTTTTTTTTAAAGAAAAATGGGCACCTGCTGGGATGAGCACTGGCGGTGTTGTATGGAAACCAACTTGACAGTAAATGTCATATTTAAGAAAGAAAAATAGGGATAACATGTATTTATGTACATTAACACAAAAACTTCTTTATATTGAAAAGAAAGAAAGAAAAATGGGATTCTAGAGCAGGAGAAAAACCTACCACATGCCCTTGAAAGAAAGAAGGAGTTGAGGGGTACCTGGGTGGCTCAGTCAGTTAAATGTCTGACTCTTGATTGACACTCAGGTCATGATCTCAAGGTTCAGGAGACTGATCCCCATGTCAGGACTGAGCGTGCTTGGGACTGTCTCTGCCCCTCCCCCACACGCATGCCTGCTCTCAAGATAAACTGAGGATAAATTTTAATCCTCAGGATTAAATGCCCAAACATTGTCCTTGGTTTCTGACATTGGTGATTCATTCTGCTTTTGCTCACGTACACTGAGTGATGTGTTGGTCAACCAATTGAGCCACCGGGTCTGTGGTATTTAGTTACAGGAGCTTGAGTATGAAGACAGAAATTGGTACCAACACGTGCAGTGTTAGTCTAATGAATACCTAAAACCTCGGAAGCAGCTTTGGAATTGAGTAATGGACAGAGGCTAGGAGAGCCCAGAGGTACATGCTAGAAAGAGCCCACATCGCCATGAATGGACCTGTAAAGGGGATTCTTAAGAGGACTCAAGAAAGAGGGAGGAGAAGAGCCACCTTCTTACTGAATCGCTAAGGGGCTGTAAGCAGAGAAAGGTAGGACCCTGGACAGCAGAGCCCTTCTGATGACGTCTCCCACAGAAACAAGGACCTGTTTTTGGACAGTGGACGACACGTGATCCTTGTTTACAAAGTGGCCGTGAATTTGGCCGGACCGAGTTCATGCCCTAGCACGTTGGCAAAGGTAGACCTTGTGAGTGACGACACTGGATGGTCCACACTTCGTTCGGAAAGAGCTTCAGCTCAAAGAGCAGCCCGGGTCCATGTGAACAGTTAGCAGACGATGGGAAAACAGATGTCATTTCAAGAGAAGACCGCTCAAAGAGAAAACAGAACTCGGGCACCTGGAAAGGTCTCAGCTGGTCCATATCCAAGGCAATGGACAGATCAATGTGTTGGGAAAAGAAGGAGGGTGTGGACACAGAACCGATGAGGCGTTCGACAACTGTCTAAACAGAAGTCAAGGTGGTTGTGCAAGACAGCGGAAGCCTGACCATGAAGGCAACTGGGATTTGCTCCATTGGGTCTGAGACTTGGTTCAGGACTTCTTACCCTTTTACGTTCTTTCCTCGTGCTCCTGTTTGGGACGGGAAGGTCTGTCCTACATCTGCCCCACCACGTCCTTTTGCAAACACACACGGTTTACTCTCCCAGGTTAACAGCTGGGGACAATAGGCCTCAGGATGAACAGGACCTTCAGTCTCACCCAGACCTGACTCACATGTTCAAGATACAGAAGGCGAAAAATTCTCAGACTTAGAAGAGGAAACACCTTAAGAAGAATCCTTTCTCTTCGTGGAGATTTCTTTTTATATCAATATTAATATTCGGCCCTGGCAGAATCCACAACCACCTGTCGTGTATAACACGTCAAGTGAGCCCTAATGAGAGTGCTTTTAATATGAATAGACTTCCGGGATCTCGTTCTAAGCTAAATCTGTAAATGAAAATTCACAGCTGGTAGACGTGCTGATACCATCATGAATTAGAGTTACTGAGTCCCGCAGTCATTATAATGAAATCCCAGTAATCGATGTTGACTGACTGTCACTGCCCATATGGTAAGGTACCGATTTCCTAGATGCGTGAGACCATCGCTAAAATGCAAAGAATATTAAAAACTTCTGGCATGGAAACCTTTCTACTCCCCTTAATTACATGTTAATAGTTCACAACGCAATTTCTTGTATTAAAATATCCCACGAGGTTGTTCTGTATTTAGGGGAAGCCATGAGTTAGACTGTTGGAGGCTTTCTTCCCCTGAAGACTTAAATTCAAAGCCAATGTCTGTATTATCGCGGGAAAATGCACGTTTAACATGTTTGGTCGAAGACATATTGCATCACAGAACCACTGTTTACTTCATGGACAGGAAAAAAAAAAAAAAATCAAAGTTCATTAAGTGCAAGTAGGAATCTCAGCACCGATAGTGAAGCCTGCGCTGTGTCTCCTGGTCTCCAAGAGGAGAGCTTCCCACTTTTCTTCTGACCTTGAAACCCTCAGCACCTGCCTGACTCCTTCTCAGGTGATGAAATCAACCTACAGAAACTCAAACTACACAAAACCAACTACCTTTTCCAGAAAGTTTAGCATTAGGCGCCAAGTATTGGTTTTCCATTGTTATTATCACCAATTAGCAAAGACTGCATAGCTTAGAAGAACAGGGTCACATTACCGTGCTGGAGATTCATGGTCCATGCACAAAAAGACAAGCACAAATTGTCAGCAGTTTTCTTTTCCTTCTGGAGGGTCCAGGGAGACCCCGTTTCCTGCCAGAATCCAGCTTCGGGAGGCCGCCACACAGGGGGCGGCGCCACACAGGGGGCGGCGCCACACAGGGGGCGGCGCCACACAGGGGGCGGCGCCACACAGGGGGCGGCGCCACACAGGGGGCGGCGCCACACAGGGGGCGGCGCCACACAGGGGGCGGCGCCACACAGGGGGCGGCGCCACGCACCCCTGTAGAGCATGTTGAAAACTAGATTAGACACACCTTTTGAGTACAAATACAGGTGCTACTGTATGAAACCAACAGCTTTAAAATCAGAGTGATGGTTCCCAACTTTAATTGTATGATCAGGAGAGAAATTTGGGAATTAAATCTTGTCCAGAAAATGCTGGGAAATAAAGTAGCTTCTGTGTAAATAAGCCACCAATTAAACATGGTGTCGCAAGGCCAGTTTCAAGGTTTGGGAATGAAGGAGAATGAAAATCATAACGGTAAACAGGTGTGACTACGCACAGCATGCAGTCGTTAGGGTCCGTATTCCAACATATTGGGGAACCTTTCACTGCACAAATTCTTTCAGGTACACGAAGTACCAATACTCACGCACGTATATAATGTTAGTATTCTAGATTTAGTAGAGAACCAGACTTCATTAAGATAGTTTGCTTTTCTTTTTACTGGAATTAAAAAAAAACAAAACCATTGGTGCATTCTATCAAATATTCAACCACAAGACGTTCCTACCCTTTGCCCAAGCCTAACAATGGCTTATTTCCCAGTTATTCTAGGAGGTTCATATTGCCAGGATAAGAGGAAACAATCATGTTCTAAAGGAACTCTGCACACCAGTTTCCCTCATGACCACCAATCTAAAGATCTTTAATAAAGCATTAGAAGATCTAAGTCAAACCTCATATAAATGTTAATACATCAGGATTAAAGGTGATCGATTCCAGGTATGCCAGGGTAGGCTAGCTTTAAACACACACGCACGCGTGCGCACGCGCTCAGGACTCCTTCACTCCAACCTCCATGCACCACCAGTGACCCACCCAAACAAACAAACAAACAAAAAAAATCAAATTCCAACCACCACCACCAAAACCAATAAATAGACCCAAGAAATTATGATCTATAGGATATCAGACAAGGGATTTCAAAAAAATGCCACATCCAATCTTGATGAAAATTCTCAGCAAACTAGAAACACAAGAGGCCTGACTCAGCGTTTATGAAGAGCCTCTAAGAAAAATCTACAGCTATGTAGAATAATGGCAAGTGACTGTTTTCCCCCAGTATTAGAAAAACAGGGCCAAGGTAGCTTTTCTTGCCTCTTCAGAGTTAAACTAGAATCCCATATCAGGTTCATGCTGACAGCCCAGTGCCTGGAGCCTGCTTCAGATTCTGTGTCTCCCTCTCTCTGACCTTCCCCCGTTCATGCTCGGTCTCAAAAATAAACGAACGTTAAAAAAGTTTAAAAAATAAAAAAGCAAATATTGTAGGATTTCATTTATGGGGCATTCTGGGAAAAGACAAAACTCTGGAAGAAAAAACACTAGTGAGTGCCCATGTCTGGGGCTGGAGGACTGGGTAATAGAAATATTTTGACTGTAGTACAAATACAAACATTAGGTTTCTTAAAGCTCTTCCTAAAGTCAGTAAGGTTTTACTGTACATATATTCTATTTTTTTTTAACGTTTATTTATTTTTGAGACAGAGAGACAAAGCATGAACGGGGGAGGGTCAGGGAGAGGGAGACACAGAATCTGAAACAGGCTCCAGGCTCTGAGCTGTCAGCACAGAGCCCGCGGGGCTCGAACTCACGGACCGCGAGATCATAACCTGAGCCGAAGTCGGCCGCTTAACCCACTGAGCCACCCAGGTGTCCCTATTTTTTTTTTTTTTTTTTTTAAGAGAAAGAATAAGAGCAAGGAAGGGGCAGAGGGAAAGAAAAACTTAAGGTCCACTCTATACATAGTCCAACACAGGGCTCAATCCCAGGACCTTGGGATCACGATCTGAGCCGAAATCAGGAGTTAGACAGTCAACCACTGGGCCACCCAGTCACCTCAATAAGTCTGCCTTCAAATCAAAAGGTCAAGAGAGCTATGTTTGCAATCATGCAGTCAAGATCTTTCTTATAGATGGGACAAAAATGGAGCTCTATGGTTTGTTATTTTGGAGTACCCTATTCATAGAGGCAAAAGAATCTCTTTTTAAATTTTTAACATTATTGACAGAGAGAGAGCGCATGAGCATGGGAGGGGCAGATAGAGAGGGAGACACAGTATCTGAACCAGGCTCCAGGCTCTGAGCTGTCAGCACAGAGCCCGACGCGGGGCTCGAACTCATGAGCTGTGAGATGATGACCTGAGCCGAAGTCGGACACTTAACTGACTGAGCCAACCAACCGAGCCACCAAGTGTCCCTGAGGCAGAAGCTCTTTAATTTGATGTAATTTTTAAATTCAAAATGAAAATCTTATACTGTTAGAGTACTTAGGTGGCTCAGTTGGTTAAGCTCAACTCTAGGGTTCAGCTCAGGTCCTGATCTCACAGTCGGTGGGTTCCAGCCCCTTATTAGGCTCTGTGTGGACAGCATGGAGCCTGCTTGGAATGCTCTCTGCCCTATCCCCTCTGCTCATGGTCTTGTTCAAAAACAACACCAACGAAAACAGTATTATATTTGTATCATCCTTTACATTGGATTTTGAAACAGTTCTGTGAGGTAGGTAGCAATTATCATTTTAGGATAGCATAGGACAATGAAACCTGTCACCCCAAATGTGTCTCTTTGGCATACGCATTATTTTAGGCTGACTGCTCTTAAGAAGCAGAAGGCTCACAAATTCCCCTTGACCTTCCCCTAAGGGCCTGAAAGAATTTATATGTAAGACGCACTGCAAGAAAGGAGCAAACACCGTAGAGACCCACGTAGAATAGGAACCAGGTCTGAGGGACGAAGAACCCCAGCAAAGTCAGTTTCTGAAAATTCCTGTGTCCCATCCCTTCTAGATGGCCCAGCAAACATTCACCAAACATTTGCCCCCTTTTGTTTTCCTCCACTTTGAGGTCCCAGACCGTAACCACTTCTCAGCTCAGCATGGCCTTAAAGTTTCAGTTGCCCAACCGCCTGGGTGTCTCCTGTTCTTACACACATAGACGATCAAGTTTGATTTTCCCCTGTTCATGGTCTTGGGTCGATTCTTAGACCAAAGAAACCTCGCGGTCTAGAAGAAATTTCTCCCTAACACTGGGGAAACACTGAAATCCAAAGGAAGCAATTAAACCCTGAGGAGACAAAAAGTTAAAGCTACAATCCATCTCTGGGTTTTCTTAGCGTATGCGCAGTGTTCTTTCCAACACCCCACAGTTCATTAAGGCTTTGAATCTCTGAAAGGGAAGCGTATCACACGTTCCTAGAACACAGCTGCATTTGCAGGCGGGCACCCACAGGTGATCGCGGTCGGTGATTGCCTGCCACGATTTTCTTGGAGGCAGCTAATGACGGTCAATACAAATTAGAGCAATTTCCTCAGGATGAGAGATTAACCTGCTAGACTCTTGCCAAGAAGGAGGGGCTCGGGGGTGGGTATATGTTGTGAAGAACCCAAATCTTCAGGACATTAAAAATAGGTTGCAGTAATTGGAAAGCGAGAGCTGCGTCGGCTCCCTTTCCTGGTTACCCTGGCATAGGCTGGAGCTGTTTATTCAACTCATTACTAAATGCACTGAACTGCAATTATTTAGATATAAAAGTTGTAGAAGCTGAATCCCATGTGCACGGGTTGCTGTTTTCATGTTAAAAAGGCAAGCATCAAGCTATGTTTATTCAATTCGATACAGTCCCCCTAAACAGCTCTTGGAGAAAACAGCCTAGTGGGAACGCAATGAACAGAACTAGGACCCGAGGAGGTAGTGAGAGCAAGAAAACGCTGTCTAAATCAAGGATAGAGAAGTACAAAATAGGTACAGAACGTTGAAGCAGTAAGAATAGGGCCAAAAATACCACCTCTTAAATATCGTAATGATCTCTTTATGCAAGTTTCTCCATTGTGCTTGGATTTCTTAATGGACGATCTTTATTTTTTCTCAATCCCAAGCCTGCTGCACAGATGCTCAGAGAAATTGGAAGAGATCAGGAATGAATAGAGGAAAAGACGGAGCGCGGAAGGAAGAAGGAAATGCAGTAGGATGGACGTTAACTAGGCATCAGAGGGTTAGTGAAGGTGTCAGAGAGGGAGCATTTAAGTTGTGGCTGGAAATTCCAGCTGATTTGCTGTTGGAGCAGGGAGGGCTGCAGAATGCGATAGCAAATCAATCTCCATCTCATGTGGAAAGAATACCATTTGGCTTGATTTATGATGGAAAGAAACAAACCCTGAGCCAGTGCAGCAAGGCAGGGATCTCAAACCCCGGCCCCAGCATCTTGCACAACCAGGCACGGATGAATACAAGTACGCTCCAGGACAACCACTACGGCATGCAGGCTTGGAGCCGTTTGGGGTGGGCACATTTCAGGAAGAAAAATCAGGAGCCCACTGCCCATGGCCCATTTTGGCATCCCTGTCGTACCCATTTTCATTTGTGGGGAGGTCAAATAATATTAGTCTACTCAACCTCTCTTCCCAGCGGTGGGAATCTTTCAGTGAAAGGCAGCATCTGCTCAATGCCAATGCCTGCCTCTGGCACATGCTTTCTGAAGCTCCCGGATCATAAGATTCAAATGCCTGGAAATTAGGTTGATGGTAACTGCCAGTGTCCTAGTCTCCTAGGAGAATCTGAAAGAGGAGCTTGTACCACACCGGTTGATAACGGACTCCCAGGTGGAAAGGTGATGGGGGAAGGGTAGGGCAGGAAGACAGGGAAACAAAGATGTAGTCACCCCCGCAGACAATCTTTACTTGGACCCCTAGGAGACCTGACTCTTTCACAGCTCCTGTTCCCAACATGGGCGGGTCCCCCAGACTCAATAAGTGATTGTTGGACACTACTAGGGTGTCCTACATTTCAATTCTGACACTATCTTCCCAGAGATAGTGTCCACGTCACAGGTCAAGAGCTCAGTCCTGCAAGACTGCACACGTCCCTCACTTCAGACACCAGTCCTATACCCCAGAGTGTTCCCCGTGCTTCTGACCAGATGACTATAGATCAGAAGTTCCGACAACCTCTCTCCTAGGCTTAACTCGCTAGAGCAGCGCACAGAACTCATAGAAACACTTACCAAGGTTCACCAGCGTATTACAGGAGAGGATACGGGATATGAATCAAGAGGCATCTGTAGAGATTCATAGAACAAGGTCCAGAACAAATGAGCATCCGTCCTCATGGGGCTTGGGATCCGGGCCAACGGAGGCATATGAAAACACTCTGACTCCCAAGCGGCCAAAAGCGCTTGCCTTGGGTTTTTATAGAGGCTTCATTGCAAACTCATGATTGAGTCACTGGCCGTTGGCTGACTCAATATCTAGCCAAGGTGAGGGGGTGGGACTGAATGTTCTAACCCTCTAATCACCTGGGTGGTCCTCGTGGCAACCAGCCCCTGCCCTTGGAGGGGAGTGGTGTCTAAAAGTCACCTTCCTTAATAACAAGACACCCATTTCACCCTGAGGGCTCTGAAGTGTTTTCAGGAACCATGGAGGAAAACCAAATACATCTAAGCAATATGTTTTGGTCTTGTAATAAACAGATAAGTATTTGTTTTAAATCGTTATATCACTGTGCAGTTCAGTACTTCTCAGACCAAACGAGCTTCAGAATCACCTGGAAGGCTTGTTAAAACGTGGCGACTGGCCCCAACTGCAGACTTTCTGATTGATGGGCTGTGGTTCGCCCAGCGTCTACACAGTGAAAACCATTATCGTCGAGTGTAATTACTTCATCGAATTAATCCCACCTGGAGGAAAACGGGCTGACCTTTTGCATCCTATACCTGTCAGCTGGTAGTTATAGGACATCCCTGGGTGGTGGGATGACTTAACCTCCTCGATTATAGCAGCCAATTAAATCCCAAAACCAATTCTCCAGGATAGGAGCAATTTCTATGTGAGCCCTTAGCAATGAGCGTATCGCTACTGGGGCTGGGTATTATGATTATATTTAAATGGTTTATTATGATACGGGGTAGAAAGTACAAATATTAGTATTTGTGCTTGAGAGTGACCTAAGGTGTTTGCTCATTTTTGTCATGAATTTGTGTCTGAGTTGCATGAATTCCCAGTAGTTTTGAACATGGTTTGCAATTATTAGACAGCTTGTTGTCAATACTTATTTATTGAACTGAATTGGGTATGGGAACAAGAGTTTCTCAACCATGGATCTTCTTCTGTGGGCTGTATGTTTCAAACCCTGTGGGAATGTCACATTGTGTTATTTACCACAGACCTGTGATATTTTGGACATCTGGTATGTTAGGTCAGTTTTATTGAGGCACAATTTGCCCATGGGGACTTTTGGGAGGCGAGTAAAATAGTTTCTTCTGTCTTGTGCCAGTGGTCATGCAATTATCTTTCATTTTTTGTTTGTGTTTTAAATAACATAGGATCTGACACAGTAAAATAACCTCTAAAGTTAAATCTGAATGACACCCCACAAAGCCAACAACATCATGGTAACGGGCACAAAGGCGTCCTTGAACAGACGATGCAGTTGGTTCTGTTGCATTTTGACGATCGGGGCTGTGCTGCTGTGGTCAATCTGAGTGAGCCAGGAAACGTTTCTTCTACTCACAAAGTGCTGTGGCCGGTCCTTCCTCTTGGCATCAACCGCGTGAAGCAGGAGGTTATGACTCTGCATTCTTCACGTGAGGAAACAGGGTGTTCCGTAGAGGTGCAGAGTGGACAAGACCAGTAAGTGATAGGCTAGCAGGGCCTCTGACGCTGAATGAATGACCCTACAGATGAAGAAGGTTAAAGCAGCTGCCTTTTGGGATATTGCAAGCAAAAATGAGGACTGATCTTTTAGGGCTCACATGCCCCTTCTTCTCTCCATCTCATGGGCAATGCCCGGTGGCTCGTGGAACTCGAGGACGGTGGGTTTTCACTTTAATCATGGAGTATTTGAGCACCATCACTAATGTTTTATTGGCATTCTCTGAGGTGCTTCCTTGGTGCACTGAGTTCTTGAGAATGATTTCTAGGATATCTCCAGGCTATCCTCATTTCTCTGAGAACGTATCTTTGGAAAATTAACATGTCAGTGCAGAACATATGATGTCAGTTCCCCTATGGCATTTCATGATGGTTTCACCTGTGACCTTTCGTTCCTACCACCTTTGGAGAGCCGGGTAGCCTGACTCCTGCTTGCGGGGCACAAGAGAGCTGTAAAGGTTAGCCTGCCCAGGCAGAAACATGTGCTGTTTTATGAGATACGGGGATAGATGCACAAGGCAACACTAAGTTGAGAGTATCCCAGTGTGACAAGTATCTGTGTGGGTGGGACGTCTCAATAAACACTGATATTCCCAACCAAGCGGAAGGTGGTCCTTATCACAGTTAATTTATGAAAAAGACAAAATCTGAGCCCAGTGCTTGCCTGCACATAACATCGTCCTACCTACATTTGCAAATGATGCCTCACCCGAAGGTCACCATTATCTTTTCCATTCATGTCACCTGTCAATTACTTTGGTTTAAATTGGAGAGGAGAGACCTACCTAGTGAGCGAAAAATGTGAAAAGGTACACACCTGAAAAGGCAGGGAATCCAGATGCTAGTTCTGCTATAGTTGATCTGTACGATGATGGATGAGTTGTGTAACTTTTCATCAGTCTTGCTATCCGGAAAAAGAAGCAAAATTATTAGACCAAGAGGGCCCCCTTGAGGACTAAAATAAGGACATGGGTTTAGCAGCAAGTGGCTTACAGTGACATTTAGGATTTCTTGTGTTTTCTGGCAGGTGACATCCAGGGTAGAGGACTGGGCAGAGAGGGGTCTTGTTCACACTTTGCATTACGAGCATCTTAATTTCGCCTCTATGTTTTAACTTCTTTTTCTCCTGTTTCTTTTTTATTCCCATCTTCCATTCTCTTTGCCATAGGCGGTAGTTGACTTTCCATACGGCCAGAGTCAGCAACATTGACACATCCTGCCTTTGCCCTATTTCCGGGGTTTAGCATGTCAGCTGTGACTCCATAATAGCAAACAAAGACAATAAGCGAATTTCCTGTGGAAATTTCCTATCCTTCATAATTTGTATTCTTCCTAATTTCATTGACATCAATGCTGTCATTGTATTTATGAATATGGTATACTATACACTGCAAAAACCCATGTCCTTATTTTAGTCTCTCAAGGAGAGGTTCGGGACCTTGGCAATGAGCAATGAATGTGTAGGCTGTGGTGTTTTGGTCTTTGGCAATGAGAAAGTTCCTAAACCCTCCCTAAAATAAGGACATGGGTTTTGTGTCGTGAACAAAGCGTGTTTCAGGGTACGAGAACCCATAGGTCTCCTGAACGTGTCCTATGTTTGGGAGAATAGGGAGGGTTTAGGAACTTTCTCATTGCCGAAGACCAAAACACCATAGCCTACACATGCATTGCTCATTGCCAAGGTCCCGAATCTCTCCTTGTACAGCTTAAATGTGTGTGTGTGTACATGCATGTGTGTGGGGGAGTGTGTGTCCACAGAATTGTCTTACTGAAAATATTATTTTGGTTGCACAGGGTGTTTTTATTTTAAGGAGAGTTTGGGACTCTGGATATTGGAATCGAGACAAAACTATGCATTTTTGTTTGAGATGTATCTTACATTTCAGGCAAATCAACTTGCATGTCTTTCTTTTTCTTTTTTTTTTTGTCACAGCATCCATTTGTGTTCTGGCCACAACATCCATTTGTGTTTAAGCACAAGTGTCTGCTTATATAATCACTGAATTTTCCCTGTGAAGAAGAAAATCTAAGGGGTTTATTACCAGCACATTGAGGTATGCCTTGTTTAGACCAAATTCAATGTTTGGATTGGATTAAAAAGTCCTCGCATTGAGTACCTGCTCAGAGGGAAGGGTTTGGGTAGATAGCCCTGTGGGTTTTATAAAGACGGACATACAGAATGCCTTGTCTCTGGGACCTGACAGCCAGCAAGAAAAATCATTCTCATTTGCAAAGAAACCAACCCGGGGTGACTTCCTCTTTGTGATCTCTGTGGTTTTCTTCCTTCCGTTCAATTTCTCGGCTCCTTCCCTCCACCTCCAATGGCAATAAAACTCCCTACAAGACACCGCGTCTCCAACATGCCAACGGCTACAAGGCAGCCGCACCCCTTAAATTCCTTGTCAAGTGTTTTGATATCAACACAGGCAAGACTTTTCGTTCTGCTCTCTCTCTCCACTGCTCCGCTTGTCGGTGCTGCAGATATATAGCCATGTTCGAGGACGAGCAGATTTCAGCGGGACCTGTGGGGTGGGCCCCGAAAGCAGCCGATTAACCTGCGTGGCTCTGTGCTCATTGCTGCAGCCTTGTGTGCAGCACGTTTCCATTAACATCTCAGGGAAACCACTGCGGCCGGGGAGGAAGGACTGGCCTTGCCTTTATTCCCAGCCAGTGTTTGCTGACCTGATTCAACCTTCAGCCCTCTTGTGTCCCCAAAGGGCTGCCCGGTGTTCATTCCACTACAGAGTTGTGACCGACACTGGAGAGGTCACCAGGGTGGCGGGGACAACGTAAGGGAGATGACCTTTGGAAAAGCTGCCCTGGGCGGCGCGGTGATTGCAACCTAATGTTTCAGTCACTGGTGTTCCTCGTCAATGGCTCAAGCCCTCGTGTGACATGAGAGCTTCAAAGCAGGATAAGAGGAGGCTGAGAGTGTTCGCATCGCGTATGTAGGAAGGCTTTGATCTGGCTGAAGGTGCAGTCTCTTTGACTGCTGGCTCTGTCCACATGTTTGGCCGTGAGCTGTCGATGCAAACGTCTGCAAAATACAGCACAGTGCTTGACAGCGTGGGTTCCGAAGATGCCTCGAGTTATGTACCTTCTGACATACGTACATCGTTACCAAGAGGAGTAAGCGTCTAGAAGACTGTGGATGGGAAGGAGGAGCCCCATCCCGGTTGGATGTGCTCAGGGGCCGTCCAGGGTAGACTTCTCTGAGAAAGCGACCTCAACGCTAACGTCTAAACAGGGCGGCTGGGGATTCACAGGGTGCAGACAGAAAGGCAGGCAAGCCATGACTCTGCATGAGGTCCAGGCTGCTCCTCAGTGTAGGCGGTATTTTGAAGTTGCAAGAAGGGATCGGAACTCTAAGAAGGCCCCGTGCAGAGTGCGGTGTGAAATGCACAGAATGGAGTGGTAAGCAGGGAAAGGACCGGCTATCTCTTCTGCCCGGTTACCTGCTCCAGGAGACAGGAAAGCCCAGCCCGGCCAGGGAAGGCTCCAGAAGGAGAGGCCTGGTAGGAAAGGAGAGCAGGAGCACTTTGCCATCATCTTCATGGAGCATAGGAACGTGCATGTTTCCCTTGGGAACAGGACCAGACACTTGTCCGGGGTGGCTCTCCAGACGTGGAACCAAGGAATCTGCATCTTGAGGGACCTCCTGGAAGACTCTTCTTCATACTCCGTTGACAGCTACTGATTCAGTAAATACGACCTGGGCATGAGGTTAACAGGAAAGGTAGGAGGAGGAGGAGGAGGAGGAGGAGGAGGAGGAGGAGGAGAAGAAGGAAATACAGGTTCTGTTTCTCTGGAGAACCCTGACCATACAATCTCCTACCATTATGTACTGTTTTGGGCTCTTGGGATTTTTCATCAGACACTAATTTAGATGATGTTTCCTGTCCCTAGGTATAGATTTATGTCATGTTTCTTACTCACTTTGAAGAATCTGATAGGATGGATGTGCCATGATGGCCTTGACCATTTTCACAGTGACGGAGACTTGGTTAACGTTTATAGTGGTAACAAGCAACAACACTAAAATCTGTATGGGGTTGTAATAAAAAGCTGTTGTGGTAAAATCTATGTCTATATCCTGTATTCCAGCATCACCGAGAGAAATGTAATATGAGCCATGTACGCAAGGTTCAAATTTTCAAGTAGCCGCATTTAAAAAAAAAAAAAAAGGAATGGCAGAGATTAACTTTTTAAATGTAATTTGTTGAACCCGATGCATGAAACAGAATTTCAAAACTCAGTATAAAGCATCATGAAACGATTCTATAGTTTTTCTTCTGTAAAGAGCCTCTGAGATTTGGTGTGTATTTTACATTTAGAGCATATCTCTGCATGGATGGAACATATTTCAAGAGCTCACAGAAATGTGTGCCTACAGAATGCTTTTTCACATTATGCATGGGCTCTATCTATACTACAGTCTACACACTTTTCACTGGGGAGAATCACTATTCCAGAGGATAGGTTCTTAAAAAATGGAAGTCCAGAATCCCACAGCATGGACCCTTTTAATACCGATATAACCTTGTAGCTGTCAATCTCCAAAGGAATGCTATCAGCATTCTACAAACTTAGAGCTTATGGTACTCCCTGCTAATTTAAACACTTTGTGAAGCTTTTGTAGGATATTGTCAAGGAATACCCTTGGGGAAGGACTACAGGTGAGTCTGAGGAATAAATATCCCCAGAGATAGGAACACTGAAGCAATCCAGAAGTTCATCTGAGACATGGGGCTTTTTGTTATGGCTGAAGGCACTACCAGATGTTGCATTTGCTATTAATTTAGGCATTAAGAAATTGATCATTAAGATGTTATTAAAAATTTACTGAGAAAGAATATCCCCTGGTCACAGGGTGAGTAAATCCTAAATCCGCCCCACTCCCCTTCCTTGCCAAACTCCCCTCAGGTCTTGGATGACCTTCAGTAGTTAAGATTATTGATATTAATATTGAAAGGTGATAAAGGACTTGCTTTGTTGAGTTTCTGAAGCAAGCACAATTGCCTTATACAAGATAAAGTTCCAGGAAACAGAAATCTTTAAAAAAAATTTTTTTTTAACGTTTATTTATTTTTGAGACAGAGAGACATAGAGCATGAATGAGGGAGGGGCAGAGAGAGAGGGAGACACAGAATCGGAAGCAGGCTCCAGGCTCTGAGCCGTCAGCCCAGAGCCCGACTCGGGGCTCGAACTCACGGACCGCGAGATCGTGACCTGAGCTGAAGTCGGACACCCAACTGACTGAGCCACCCAGGCGCCCCCACAGAAATCTTTTTTTAATTTGTTGATGTTTTTCAATTTTATTGAGGACTAAGGGACAAATATAATTGTATATATTTAAAATGTAAAATAAGATGATTTGGTGTGGACGTTGTATAATGATCACAAGACAAAGACAGTAAACATACCCAACGCCTCACATACTTAACCTTTGTGTGTGTGTGTGCTGAGAATATTTACCATCTATTTTTAGCGACTTTCAAGAAAAAATTCTGAGGCTGTAATGCACATGGTGACAGGAGTTCATAATAAGGGATTATATACTTAACCATTAGATTTTGTAAGAAAAAAGTATCTCATAAAATACCCATAAATGTGTCCTTAATGTGAAAAGAATACTTTTATATCAGAAAAAAAAGGCCCCCTAAGGACTAGGACGTAAATATCAAATTAAGATATTTTTAGCAAATGACAGGCTTCTGGGTGGCTCAGTGGGTTAAGCGTCCGACTTTGCCTCAGGTCATGATCTCACAGTCTGTGAGTTCGAGCCTCGTGTGGAGCTCTGCGCTGACAGCTCAGAGCCTGGAGCCTGCTTTGGATTCTGTGTCTCCCTCTCTCTCTGCTTCTCCCCACCCTCACTCTGTGTCTCAAAAATAAACATTAAAACATTTTAAAAAATGTTTTTAGCAAATGAAATGACTGATCAGTGCACATGATTCCAGCATCGCAAAAGCATTCCGAACTTTCACACACCAGGGTTACCAAACTGAAGAGCTTGGTAAGAGAAATAACAAACATAACAGACTAGACTTTGCCTTGTCTTTTGTAGATAGTTCTAGAAGATTCTGGTGATTAAAAAAAAAAAAAGATGGATTGCTCCTTTTTAAACTTAAACATGGAAAGCCACATCTCAACTCAATTAAATAAGCCTAGAGCAAGCTAAAGAAATGATATATGCAACTCATTCATTCATTCATTGTTTGAGAATATCTACACCAAAGTAGTTACTTCAGATTGAACCAATGCCAAATTGGCAAAAATAAATAAATAAATAAATAAATAAAGAGGGTTTGAGCTGATGTTTATTTACTTTTTTTTTTTTTTAACAAACTGCTTGAAGAATTAATAACATGAGTTGAGAAGAATAGATTGTCCTGAGATAACACAAAGAACTAAAGAAATCTCAACTCTGTTACGAGTGCTGGCTGGTCTGTTAACGTTAAATCGTGTCTTTTGCTTTTATAAACCGATTCTCCTGCCTTGGAAGTAGTCCCACAGCAAGGAAATTCTTTTTAATTCAGGTATCTTGTTCATTCGTAATGCTTCCTCTTTCAAATCGTCCAGATAATTGATATTTGACTGTCTTAAATGTTGACATGAACAACTTAAAACTTCAGGGGTCATAAGTGCTGTAGTGGTGGCCAAGGTGTGTGGATTGCAAACTTAGAGTTGCCTTTTCGGAGACTCTCCGACAAGGAATAGGTCATGTTAGACCTGCAAGGGAAATGTGCAAGTTTTTCCTCTCTCTTTTACACCTTTAGAGCACAGGCTGGTGTTTTTAATCACCAACATAAGTGTGAAGGATATATTTTAAGTAATTTGTCTGGCAGGCTTTAGGAAAATGAATTATTTAAAATAGACCATGGCCCCAATTTTGCTTTTGCACAGCTACACCATTTTCTCCTTTACAAGGACCGTGTGTCAGCTGTTTCCAGGTGAGCTCTGTCATCATGCATTCTGGGAGAAGTCGTGCCCGGGTCCCAATCTGAAGGTGTTAAGGGATGGACCAGAAAGAAGACAATCTCAACTCGCTTGTGTCCTACATGTGACAGAGCGATAACAGGAAGGCAGGTTGTTTCTAAAAACAGCACATGATTTTACTACACATACTTTTCCGCAATACTTTGCTCTCTGTTCTCGACAGTGAAATATGTGACTGATTAGGAAACAACTAGGAAGACAGCATACGAATGTACTTAAAAATCGTAGAAATTTTTACCTCTTATACAGCAACGGACACGATCATTTCCTTTGGTCTTCTTTCCGGACATGGTAAAATGGGTTAAACTTCATGCTTTGAATTTTCTACCATATACTTGATCAGACTAGATTCCTGGCACCAATCTACAGAAAAAATATATATATTTAAGATACATATAGCATTGCACTCATGAAATACCTAGTTTATTCATTTGCATTGAGATATAATTAACTTATAAGATTGGATTCATTTCAGGTGTACATTCTAAATGACTTGATACTTGCATGCATTGCAAAAATGATTACCAGAATAAGCTTAGTTAATATCCATCACCACAGTTATAATTTTTCTCTTGTGATGCAAACTTTTAAAACTTACTCTCTTAGCAACTTTCATTTAAAAATATTTTTTAATGCTTATTTATTTTTATTTTTTTTAATTTTTTAATGTTTATTTTTGAGAGAGGGAGAGAGAGAGAGCAAGCATGAGCAGGGTCAGGGCAGAGAGAGAGGGAGACACAAAATCTGAGGCAGGCTCCAGGCTGTGAGCTGTCACCACAGAGCCTGACGCAGGGCTTGAACTTATGAGCCAAGAGATCGTGACTTGAGCCAAAATTGAACGCTTAACCAACTGAGCCCCCAGGCACCTCTATGTTTGTTTATTCTTGAGAGAGAGAGAGTGTGAGTGGGGGAGGAGCAGAGAGAGAGGGAGACACAAAATCTGAAGCAGGCTCCAGAGCCTGATGCGAGGCTCGAATCCATAAACCATGAGATCATGAGCTGAGCTGAAGTCCAACGCTTAACCGACTAAGTCACCCAGGCGCCCCTTAGCAACTTTCAAATATACAACACAGGATTGCTAACTGTAGTGACCATGGCATACATTATATCTCCATGACTTATTTTGTAGCTGGAATTTTGTACCTTTTTTGTTTACCTTTACCTATTTTATTCATCCCCAAGCCTCTCACTGCCTCTGGCAACCACTAATCTCTTTATGAATTTGGGATTTTGTTTATTTGTTTGTGTTTTAGACTCCACATATAAGAGAGATTACAGGGATTTGTCCTTCTGTCTGACGTATCTCACTTAACACGATGCCCTCAAAGTCAGGCCATGTTTGTCCCAAATGGCAGCATTTCCTCCTTTTTATGGCTGAATAATAAATCATTTTATATATATCACATCTTCTTTATTCATTCCCACTGATGAACACACGTTTCCACATCTTGGTTCTTGTAAATAACACTGCAGAGAACGGGTGGGGAGACACATGTATTTTCAAGATTGTGCTTTTTTTCCCCCTTTCAAAAGATACCCACAGGTGGGATGTTTGGATCATCTGGTAGTTCTCATTTTAATTTTTTAAATATTCTCCGTACCGTTTTCCAAGGTGAAATAAACCAACGGTGCAGAGTTTGAGAGGCATTGATTGATTCATTCCTCCCTCATACCTTTCTAGGAAAAGATACCATTATCCCCATTCTATAGATAAGGAATCCAAGGGTGAAACAGGTTGGTAACTAGCTCTGCTAAGTCCAGACTCTGTTACCTGAGTCCCTGGTTCTAACGTCTGCACCACACTTCCGAAAGGAAACATAAAGTAAGAGTCTTATGCTGAGGGAGAAAAAAAAAAAAAATCTACCTCCAGTTAACAATCCCGTATGGTTTCTGTAGGGGACAATTGTGAAATGACAGATTTGTAGAGGTAAGGAGGAGATTAGAGATTGCCAGGGACAGGGGATGGAAGGGGTCAGGGAATATGCGACGTTGCTTCCTTATCATCTTGGAAGTTACCCAAATTTATGCATGTGATGAAATCACATAGCACTGCACACACATGCATGCACATGCCAACATACCTAGGTGCCTATAAAACTGGAGAAAAGGGGCACCTGGGTGGCTCAGTGGGTTAAGCGTCCAACTTGAGCTCAGGTCATGATCTCACAGTTTGTGGGTTCGATCCCCACGTCGGGCTCTGTGCTGACAGCTCAGAGCCTGGAGCCTGTGTCTCCCTCTCTCTCTGCCCGTCCCCTGCTTTCTCTGTCTCTCAAAAATAAATAAACATTAAAAAAATTAAAATATTTGAAACAGCTTTCTAGGTGCGAGTGGGTGAAGGTTCATCAGCAGATGAGCAGGTTGCCAGCTGGAGGCAGGGACCCAGGTGTGGAGGCTGACACCTCAGCGCTAACAGATTTTCAGGTAAACTACGGGGTGTGCTCGTGGAGCATTGAGGAATCGTGAAGACATCAGCAGCTGTGTTCTTTTTACAACTACTAAATAACAGGAGGCATTTATTTTGCCGGAATAGGCGAAATGGTTCCTCATTGGAGCGTTCTCAAATGTAGTCTCCATACTAAAGAAATATCTCCGATCCCAGCCTTGGGCAGTGGGGGTGGGTGGGGGGTGGGAGATGCAAACACATCCCTCAACTTTAGTGTGATGCCTGGGGTCTACATCATATAGGATATACACAAGCTAAGCGGGAGAAATATTCGACGTTGGCAGACCTCGTGAGCCAGCTGCTCATCCTGATGAATGAGAATCAATTCAGCTCTATCAGACGTTACACTGACTTAGTTGACAATTAACTTCCACCAGGATGTGCTTTTCTCTGTGACTTTGGTTTTGCATTGTTTTTTATTTCACCTATTTTTTCAGCTATACTTGGTGACTACTCCCTGTTGTTTGTGACCTAGAGCTGACTTAGGCACAGGCTACCAGTGCTTCTCAAATGTAATATACATGGAGCGCTGTTAAAATGCAGATTTGGATTTGCTAGGTCTCTCTCTACCATGGTCTTCTCTATAAGATTGTGTGGACTGGCATCCTATCATGGAAAAGGGTATGCCAACATTCTGACTCTACAGAGTTGAAACCGAGGAATGCCAGTTTTCCCCAAATGTTGTAATGTGGATGATAGGTAATGAATCCACTAAGAGATAAGAGGAGTAATTACATTATCTATCTATCTAACTCTCTATCTATCATCTATCCATTCATCCATCCATCTACCCATCATCCATCCTGCCCTCCATCCATTCAATTATCTAACATCTATCCATCCATCCATCCATCCATCCACCCAACCATTCACTCATCCAATTATCTATCAATCTACTATCTATCCATCCATGTATTCAATTATCTAACATCCATTCATCCATCCATCCTGCCCTCCATCCATTCAATTATCTAACATCTATGCGTCCATCCACCCATCCATCAAATCATCTATCTGTCCATCCATTCATCCACCCATCCAATTAACCTTCTATCTATCATCTATTTATCATCTGTGCATATATGTATTCATGTACACACACAGAAACCAAAATACAATAGCCCATAATCATATTCTAAAGAAAAAAATTAACCTTGTCAAAGAGTTGAAAGAACTGGAAATAAATATAATGATAGCAAGTTTTGATAGAATGAATCTTTGGTACTTTCACCAAAATATGTTTACTTTAAACATGAGCTGAGCAGCCCTTCAAACTCAAAACACATATGCCCCCCCCCCCCTTCCCACCACTCTTAATATAGAAAGTAAGAGAAAGTGCCTAGCCACTCTAGACTGGCCCTGGACACCTGTTAGATGGGTAACCATGGACAAGGAAGAGAACTTAGAAATTAAACTCTACCTGGTTTGTAACAATGCTTTCTCTACAGTGATTTCTTGGAGTGTACAACAAGCCAGATATCTTGTAGGTTCCTAATCCACATAGAGATTGCCAGGACTGCCTGGTACAGGAAGCACATGCATGTATCTTCCTATCTTACTTCTGTTCCCTTTGCTTGCTAATGATCCATCCCGACACCAAAAAGCATTACTGGTACCACACTGTCCATAATCTCACTTTATTTTTAATCTCTAGATGTCCTCTCTTTGAGTTCCTACATGCTTTCTCTGAATCTTTTCCACTTTTGGTATATGGATTATTTCAGTATCAGTTAGAACTTTGTAATGTTTCATTTTCGTTAAAAGGTTATATTTAAAATAATTTGGATGGCAGGGGCACCTGGCTAGCTCAGTTGGAAGAGCACCTGATGCTTGACAGTCTTGGGGTCGTGAGTTCAAGCCCTACGTTGGGTGTAGAGATTACTTAAATAAATAAACAATTCAAGATTTTTTTAAAAAGTAAAAATAAAATAATTTGGATAACACAAAGGGCCAACATTTTATTACCAACACTTCCTGAAAAAAAAATCAAAGGGCCAAAAGTAATGTCCAGTTACCTGACAACATTTGCATTTGCCTTGCACTTTCTACCACACTGTTTAAAATATAGACAGCTTTGACAGAATCTAGGAGCCATTGATGTAAACACATGTTTTCCTGTATGTAAAGCATACAGTTGGTTTTCTCAATTCTTTATTGCATTTATGATGAGCATGATTCACTGGGGCCCTCATTCCCAGTGGATTTCTTTGGATAGAGCTGCAGGTGCTAAATTCTAGTGAGCAATCATGTCTGTTGCATGCAAATGTTTGCACCTGAAAATGGTGAGGCATATTTTTAGACATGTATTTAAAAGTTAACATTATCATTTTATGTGCTACCCAAGATTATCTGAAACTCTTCTCCTTTTTCCGGGTGGTATATTCAAATGTTAGCTCTAATGGTGATTGGTGGATAACAATATTATTTCCAGTGAGTTTTCTTTATTAATTGAGGATAAGATTTGACTGTAAGTATATTTGTAATGCTCAAAACACCCTACGAAATATCAAAGAAAAAAATCGTATGTGTTGTTAGAAAATTTTAAAGGGCTTGAAACATGTTTCAGGCATTTTCCTCACTTAACATATTTAAATAACTTTACATGTTTCCTAATAATAAATAATGAATCATGTCCTTACCATTATTAGCAAGGTCAATGCCTTCCTTTGTGTTCGTAAGAGTCCAGGCATGAACATCAGTGTTTGAAAGATAAGCTGATGTTTAAAAGGAGCTTTAAATTAAAAAAAAAGGCATTGGGGCACTTGGGTGGGTCAGTCGGTTAAGCACCCGACTTCAGCTCAGGTCATGATCTCACAGGGGCTTTGTGAGTTCAAGTCCTGTATCAAGCTCTGTGCCGACAACTCGGGGCCTTGGAGCCTGCTTCAGATTTTGTGTCTCCCTCTCTCTGCCCTTCCCTGCTCACACTCTGTCTCCCTCTCTCAAAAATAAGTAAACATTAAAAAAATTTCAATAAAAAAAGGGATTTAAAAGATGAGAATTATTTTCTGTGACATAGAGAAAGGAGGCATTCATGTTAGTTATTGCTGGATCAAATAGGGCAGTGGGGAGTCTCAAGGGTCCTATGGGTGGTGTTGATAGGAACATGCTTTATTCATAGTGGCTTGGAAAATTTACTACCACTAACAGCCCACCGCCATGCCACCAGCACTACCTGGGCTATTACTGGTCTTATTACTAATGGTCCTAAAATGTGACTAACCTTTCTATCAGGCGGCATTCTAAGGGCTGTGTCTCCAGTAAGTCATTTAGTCCTTGGGAGTAATCTTATGTTTTCAGCAGTGTTACCATCCCAATATCATGGATGAGTTCACCACTTCTGGTGGTAGAGTGTTGTATAAACCATGCTCGTGGCTTTGTTTGTTCTTGCTCTCTCCGCCTTCCTACTTATCTGCTCATTCCAACTCGGCCCTATAGATTCGAAGGAAAAATGGCAGCCTTACAGGGTTTGCTAACCTGCCGTCATCATTGGGTAAGGTGGCACCCTGATGCTGCTTCTCCAGTTATACCCTGGTTGATGCACCACCATGATTGCCAAGGAGATGGTCTATACCTTGGATGGACTAATTTGTAGCTATTAAAGTCATGTGATGGAACAATTTTTACTGATGCAATAAAATAGGTGTGATATATATTTAAAATTTGTAATGCAGATTGCACCTCTAAAGTAACATACAATCCTTAAGTTTGTTTGCTTGTTTATTCTAAGAGTACAAGTGCAAGTGTACGTGCAAGCAGGAAAGGGGCAGAGAGAGAGAGAGGGAGAGACAGAATCCCAAGCAGGCTGTGCGCTGTGAGTGCAGAGCCTGATGCAGGGCTCCAGCTCAGAACCGTTAGATCATGACCTGAGCCGAAACCAGACACTTAACCGACTGAGCCACCCAGGCACCTCACAATCCTTACTTTGAGAAACAATGAAAACACCACAATAAATATGTATTTGAATACAAAGTTACAGACAATTTTTTATGCTATGTGTTTCAAAAGTTCAGTGAATATTTAAAAATGAATATACTTTACATTTATAATACAAAATATATTTAAACTTATGGATGTTTGTGTGTGATTTTAAGTACCTTTGGTTGTGGGCATGGGAATAAATACACCAAGTCCCTGAATTTCTCCAATCCATTTTAAACCAAATGATTTAAAATTTCTAACTTACCAAAAGATTTTTTTTAGTGTACTATTAAATTCATAGCTTAACTAATTTTCATTGTGTCTCTAATTGCCCAAGTTCCATTTAAAATGTATACCCATGGACAAATAATGAAAGAATAAAGAAATACGAGAAAAAGCTTGGATATCATATCCACTGGAAAAAAAAGAAGCCATTAATGAAACCAGTTAGTTTTCAAAAATAAGATAGACAGCTGGTTTGTTGACAAAAGGTGATTCCTTGCCCACTGTGTCTGTATATCTTAGGTTGAATGTTGTTATGCACAAAAAGTTTTATTTACCTCTCTATAAATGCTTTTTCAGATTTTCACACTCCTTAGATGATTTCTCTGCTAGAGCTATGCGATCTAGAAATTATAGTAGCTTTCAACTGTAAAATTTAAATGGATTCTAATGGAAATTTTTCATTAAACTTTTTCTCTGTCTTGGTTTTTTAGTTTTTTTTGTTTTGTTTTGTTTGTTTGTTTGTTTTTGCCTGGCCTATAAATGATTATTTATTCTATATTTTGTCACCAATAAACAAATTCCCTTAACATTAACCCCTTTCTTTTGTCCTTCACACAGACACATTTTAGTATATTTTGACTTCAGTAATATGAAAAAAGATGAGTAATGTGACCCATATTTTTGGCATAATATTAGACATTCAAACTCAAATGCTTTAGCTGATGCATATGATTTTCTTGACACAGAGGGTAACTTTCAGGAGCAGAGAAACCATTTTTCCCAAGCTGTAAATGTGTGTGGGGTCCTGGGAGATGTCTGCCTGGCTTCTATCTATGGAAATCATTATCTGACGATGTGCCATGGTTTTATATACATGTCCCTGTTACATGTTTCATTTACAATTTCAGATATTTTAATACATATTTAATCCATTCTATATGTGTTTTCAAATTCTTACAGGACACCACAAATTCAGGGCCACTCTAATTTCAATGTTAAAAAGAGACATTTTTCACTGTCTTTGACCTCTTTCTATGAGTTCCTTGCAAATGCTTTCCAATACTGATGAGTATATTGGAACCTCCTTAGAATAGAAAAATACATGGGGTCGATACAATTTTCTAGGTTGTTGTTTTGGTTTTTGATTTTGTTTTTACATTATTCAGATAAATTGATTTTCATTTTGTTCATATTGATTTGGTTTTGGCTAAAATGAAAATATTATTTAGAAGTTATGAGGGGCAGTCTTTTTATTAAAAAAAAATCATTCTACCTACATGCATGATTTCTTCTAACCAGAGGATTTGTTTATTTGTTTGTTTGTTTAAGTAGGTGGGGCTTGAATTCACCACCCTGAGATCAGGACTGAGCCAGCCAGGGACTCCCCCTAACTAGAGATTTGTAATCTAATTCTACACCATTGTTGTTGTATTTGCTTATTATTACACAGTAGTTTTGCAATATATTTTTTGCCTTAATCTTCTTAACTTCTCAGCTCTTTCAATAGCACCTGCTACTCTATTCTATTCTTCTAAAATGCTGCTTAGTCTATTTTTTCTATTCTTTATTGTCTGTGTCTTTTACTAAAATATAAGACCCTCAAGGATAAGGATCTTTCTTTTGCTCATCAGCACTCTGCCCAAAACACCTGTGTATCAGAAAACAGATATGCGATAAATAAAGGAGAATGAGAACATGTAACTGACTGCCTTCTGTTTCTGTTAGAACTGAGTTAACTCACTATTGCATAATACCCAGCATTGCATAACACCCATAACAGCACCTGATGG
Source organism: Panthera onca (assembly GCF_046562875.1). Classification (NCBI taxonomy): domain Eukaryota; kingdom Metazoa; phylum Chordata; class Mammalia; order Carnivora; family Felidae; genus Panthera; species Panthera onca. The sequence continues at coordinate 27,213,209 of NC_138358.1, read as the reverse complement.
CTAAAATAACTATTGCCATTAACTACAAAGCTTTCCACCATCTTCAGCCCTTATGAAAGTATTTTCTCTCTGAACCCCTAATACAATAAAAAGTCAACAACAGACCCATATTGTGACTTTCTAAATGAAGAAGTATTTTCTCTCTGAACCCCTAATACAATAAAAAGTCAACAACAGACCCATATTGTGACTTTCTAAATGAAGAAGGAAATCTTTTCACTTGTGTCACAGCATTAAATGAGGCTGAAATTCAAGCAACACCAAGACTAGAGAGTGGCCCCCACTTTTTGATTGTGGCACAGATTATTTTTGGTATTTGGTAACTGGTTTTATGAAGGAAAAAATCTGAAGGGTCCAAAATATTTAATCACGAACTTAATAAAAGAAATAATGGTGATATGTAGGGTTTTACTTTGCAGATGCCCATAAGGAAACACCAATCATATTGTTAGGCATAATAATAAATTCACAAAACTCTTAGTTGCATCGTGATATGGAGACATTGACTATAAATAGGGGAATAATGTATGTGCTGCTGAAGTCAGCACTACGAAAGAGGAATAAAAGAATTTCCTTAGTTTTGAGAAACTGTGATCCTACTATTAAATGTTCTTCTGTGAATTTTATCCTGAAGTTTAGAATTCTCTTAGGTGAAGGGCTGTTTTTAGTGCTGAGAAACCACAGGTGTCTGACATAAAACAGGCATAATTTTGACAAGGCCAGTTCATTTTGAAACACTGTCAGGGAGAGAAACTTAACAGAAGACCATGGGGGAGGGGAAGGAAAAAAAAAAGTTTAGAGAGGAAGGGAGCCAAACCACAAGAGACTCTTAAAAACTGAGAATCAACTGAGGGTTGATCCAGAGGTGGGAGGGAGGAGAGGGTGGGTGATGGGTATTGAGGAGGGCACCTGTTGGGATGAGCACTGGGTGTTGTATGGAAACCAATTTGACAATAAATTTCATATTAAAAAAACAAAAAAAAGAAACAATGTCAGGAAGTATTACTTTTGGAAATGTTAAAAAAGCCAGAATCACTTTTGAAGTAGATATAGAGAGTGCAGGCATCTGTTTCTTTGATCCTTTAAACACACCAAAAGTAGTCACATTTGTATACTGGATATTCCGTATTTTTGGCTGCACAGAATTAGGTACAAATGTAGAGTAGCTGGTAAACGCAGAATACAGCAAGACCTGTGATATCCATTGGTATCAATATTACACATCACATGTTTTAAAGTAAAACATGGTACTTTTGTATTTCTTTACAAAAATAATACTGCTATCCAAAGTCATTTAGAAGCTCAGGAAGTACAAACCACTAATAGATTTTCATGGTCGAGAAATACATATTCCGCGTGAAAAAGAAAAATATTAACATACCAATAGATACGTTTTACCACACCCAACACCAATTCATGGCAAAAACCCTCAGTAAACTAGGAATAGAATGGAACTTTCTCAACTGGATAAAGACTATCTATGAAAAACATACAGGTGACATGATAGTCAATGGTGAGAAACTCAAAGCTTTCCCACTGAGGTCAAGAAAGAAGACAAGAATGTGTCCTGTCACCACTCCATTTCAGCATTGTCATGGAACTTCTTCCTAATGCAGTAAGGCAGTAAAATGAAATAAAAGGCATTCAGGTTGTGAAGGAAGACATAATACTGTATTTGTTCACAGATGACATGATCGCCTATGCAGAAGATCCAAAATAACCAATAAAAAAAAACTTCAGCAAACAGTAAGCAATGACAGCAAGGTTGTAGATACAAAGGTAACGTACAAAAGTAAATTGTTTTCCTATATACCAGTAATGAGCCAGTGCAATTTAACATTCAAAATAAAATATCATTTATATTAGCATTTCAAAAATGAAATACTTGGTATAAGTCTAACAAAATATGTACAAGGTCTGTATGAGGAAAACTACAAAGCTTTGATGAGTAAAATCATAGAACTGGATAGAGGTGGCCCATGATAATGGATAGGAAGATTCAATATTTGTTAGTTCTTTACAATGTGATCTATAGATTCAATGCGATCCCAATCAAAATCCTAGAAGGTTATTTTATGGATATTGACAAACTGATTCTAAAGTTAATATTGAAAGGCAAAAGACCCAGAATAGCCAATACAATATTGAAGGAAGACAAAAGTGAATGATTAATGCTATCCAACTCCAGGACTTATGTAAAGCTACAGTAAAAAAAAATAATAATAATAATAATAATAACCAGTGTGGCGTTGGTAAAGGAATAGACAAATATATCCACGGAACAGAACAGAGAGCCCAGTAGTAGACCCTCCTGAATATAGACCAACTGATCTTGAACAAAGAAGCAAAGGCAATACCATCAAGCAAAGATGTTTCTTCAGTAAATGAAACAACCAGATGTCCACATGCACAACAAATGAATCTAGATGTGAACATTACACATGTCATGAAAATGAACTCAAAGTGGATTATAGACCTAAAGGTAAAATGCAAAACTATAAAACCCCTAGAAGATAATGTAGGGAAAACCTGGATGATTTTGGGTGTGTGATGACTTTTTAGATCTCACACTAAAGACACAGTCCATGAAAGAAAGAATTGATAAGCTGGACGTCATTAAAACAAACAAACAAACACTTCTACTCAGTGTAAGACAATATCAAGAGAATGAGAACATAAGTCACAGGCCGGGAGAAAATATTTGCAGAAGACACATCTGATAAAGGACTGTTTTCCAAAATACACCAAGAACTCTTAAAATGCAACAGTTAGAAAACAACAACAACAGAAACAAAACTATTAAAAAATGGGTCAAAGTCTTTAACAGACACCTCATCAAAACAGATATGCACATGGCAAAATATGCATATGAAATAACGCTCCAGACCATAAGTCATGAGGGAAATTATGTGAATTAAAATCACGATGAGATATCACGACACACCCATGAGAAGGGCCAATTACAGAACACTGACAGCACCAAATGTCCCTGAGGATTTGGAGCAACGGGAACTCTCATTCACGGCTGGTGAAAATGCAAAGTGGTACAGCCACTTTGGGAAGACAGTTTTGTGGTTTCCTACAAAACGAAAGAAACTCTTACAGAAGATCCCGCAATGACAGCCCTCGGTATTCATCCCCAAAGAGTTGAAAACACGTCTACACAGAAACCTGTATATGGATGTTTATAGCAGCTTTATTCATCATTGCCAAAACTTGGAAATAACCAAGATGTCCATCAGTAGTAGGTGAGTGGACAAATAAGCCATTGGTGTGCCAGATGTCAACAATGCAACAGTATTCAGAGCTATAAAGAAGTGAACTAAGAGTTCATGAAATACTAAGCTAGAACCTTAAATGCACATTACTATGCATCAGCTGCTTATCAAGTGCCTTCACCTGAAAATAATCAATATGCCAAAGCAACATATTTGGGCTTGGTATGTTCTGATTTCCTTCAGTACTTTCACCAAAAGGCAAGCACGAGAATATTAATAATAATCAAAAACTGGAAACAGCCTAAATCTCCATCATCGGTAGAATGGGCAAATAAACTGGGATATTCATACAATGGGATACCACACATGAAATATCCTCGATGGAAAAATAATGTATAAAGTCCCTCCTGGAATAGAGGGCTGTTGTGTCCTCACTTCTGGGGATGTCTCAAACCTTAATTCCATGCCCTTTTGTGCTTGTCACAAGGTTAAGGAGCAAAAAAACAAAACAAAACAAAACAAAACAAAAACCTCATGGTACCTCCAATACCACACCATTTCAGTATCCTTGATTAATTTGTAGGGCTTCACCTACTGGGAGAATAAATGCATATCACCTCAATTACTTATTTTCTCTCCATAATCATTGATGATGTCACTCGTTCCTTACAATCAAGTAGTTCTTTTTGAAAACCCATATTGTGTTTCTTTAGCTCTCTGTTTATCCTTCTACCCAACCGCTGATATTAATAAAAAATGTATCTCTATGCCCCATCTCGACCACTAGTAAGTCTCTGTCTCTGTTAATGCATTATGAAAATTTTAAATTCATCTTTATTCTGTCAGAACATTCCAAATTTCCTGGCCCACAGACAGCATCAATAAGTAACCTCGGTCTTGCATAGAGGGAGATGTCTAATCTTCCCAATTAGAGAGGTTTAAAAATAAATATACGCAATTTGAATACATAAATATTTAGGGAATTAGATGAAAATTTAAAATCTCTAATTAACTAGCATGCGTTTAAATTTAATATGAAATAACATCTTAATTTAGAAACACTGCTTTATGACATAATTTAACGCATAGTTTCAATACATATTTAAAAGAATGTCTTCCAAACATGGATAACCAAATGCAATTGTTCATGCATATAAAAATTATTTCCACCTAAGGTATTTGGGTTTCTTTTTAAAGTTTAATTTTCTTTTAGAGAGATTGCACACATGTGCGTGTGTGTGTGGGAGAGGGGCAGAGAGAGAGGGAGAGAGAGAATTGTAAGCAGGCTCTGCAGTGGTAGCACAGAGCCTAACGCGGGGTTGATCTCACAACCCAGCCCAATGTGGGGCTGCATCTCACAAACCAGAAGATCGTGACCAAAGGCAGAATCAAGAGTCAGATGCTAAACTGAATGAGCCACCCAGGTGCCCCCATCTAAAGAATATTTGAAGTCAAGCAGATTTTCCTTCCTGCATGATGTGGTCACTGGAATTTTACTGCAAGCCACAAGTGCCCATTTCTATAGCATTAGGGCTTTATTTTTCCATTCTACAAACAAAGCCCTACGGTACGATTTTTTTTTAATGTTTATTTATTTTGAGAGAGAGAGAGAAAGAGAGAGAGGGAGAGGGAGGGGCAGAGAGAGAGGGAGAGAGAGATCCCCAGTCAGGCTCCACACTGTCAGCCCAGAGCCCAACATGGCACTTGATCTGACAAACCATGAGATCATGACCTGAGCTGAAACCAAGAATTGGATGCTTAACCGACTGAGCCACCCTGGCGTCCCATGGTATGACTTTTTATATGGTTTTAAAATGTTTAAAACTCACTTGGGTGTTTTCGTGTGGAAATAACATTAAATATTAAATCACTGATTAGTTATTTGTGATATATATATTAGTAATATTATAAATATTTATATGTAATGTATAATTATATACAGTAATATATATTATTAAATATACATATACACTATACATACATATATACTCTATGCTTATATATTATAGTATATATACTGTATATTATTACATATAGTCATGTGTCATTATTACTAATGACTAATATATATTATTAATACTTATGTATTAAGCATTATTCTTAGTACTTATGTATTAGTCATTAGTAATAATGATACATGACTATATAATTGCATATACTATATATATAATTGGTTAATATAATATGTATTTCATTTCTAATGTGTATATGTTATTATACATAATAATTATATAATATACATAAGAGTATAATATACATAACAATATATAATGTATATTATGTTATAATTTTATTATAATATGTATTTATTATTTATTATTTGTTATAATAAATAATATTATAAATAATTAAATAATAATAAATAATATTATATTTATTATTAAATTATATATTAAATTATAATAAATAATATTATAAATAATTAAATATTATAAGAAATAATATTATAGATAAATAAATTATTTATTATTTATTTGTATAATATGTATTTATTACTAATTAGTTATTACAAATGCATAGTAGTTATCAATATATACATATACTCATATTAGTAACAGCAGTTACAAATTAGTAATATGTTATTAGTACTAATGACATATAACTAGAATTATATATACCAGATATGGCATATAATGAATAACTAATATAAATGTAAGTATATAATATTAAATACATACATATAAACTAGTTCTAAGTAATGATCTATATACAACTGTATAATTATACATGATCTATAGATAACTGTATATCTAGTATAAATAATTGGTAATAAGTAATATGTGTGTATACGCACTTATCTGAGGGATTCATTCGAGGCTCATGTACCTTCTTCAGAGATTATATGGGGATTCGGTTTCAGCCAATTGTGGAACACCCCTGTCTCGGCTCCCCGTGTGCGGATTAACTGCATCCCGGACCAGTGTGAACACTGCATCCTGCCCTGTCGGCTCCTCGGAGGCCAGCCCGATTGCTAAGCCTGGACCTGCTGCCTTCCCATGTCATTCTTGTTTGCAGCACGTTGGGAGGAAGACGCAGGGACGGAATGGCGTGGCTATGCTTCTTTTCTGCGTACTCCTGTCTCCTCTTGCTATCCAGGGCAGTGTGTGCTCTGTCTCCCTTTCTCAGGTATTCTGGTTTCCAGGTTTCTGGGAGGCATTCTCCTTGGAAATCCACGTCTGCCACAGAGTGAAGTCTTAGTTTTACTGATGACGTCACTATTGATGTACACACTCAAGGACGTCTTCCTTTTCTCTTCTCTTCTTTTTTCTTCTATTCTCCTCTCCTCTCCTCTCTGCTCTTCTCTTCTCCTCTCCACTCTTCTCTTCTTTTTTCTTTTCTTTTGAGGGCTTCATGGCAGTCAATCAGCTCCATTAGTGTTTTGTTGACATTGGTGTTTCCAGTATTGGGTTTGAAAGCAGAGATGGTTTAAAAGAGTCCCAGCCCAGCAGCAGCTGCATGGGGTGTGCATGGGTGACAAACAGAGCAAACTAATACGGGTTCTCCCCTCCTTCAAAAGCAAACCCTCAGGCGACTCCATAGTTCTGCTTTACAGTGATTGTTCTAAATGTTGAGACAGCCCCTAACTTTACCGAAGAATGAGAACCAGATACACAGTCTGGTAAGCTCTGTACATAGTGACGTAGTACATTAGTGCTTATTACTGTGCCGTTTCAGCCCTCCAGTTTTAGCCTTCTGTTCTCTTACCATCCTCCAAATAGATCTCGTAAACTGTGTTTAAGAGAGTTTTTAATAAAATCTGCTATGGGACCACCATGTATTGACTGCATTTCAAGGTTTTTAAATTTAAATATAACAGACAAGTCCACACAAGCTTTTTAAATTTAAATATAACAGAATCAGTGAGACCAACACTCTCTAGGCTGTAATCCCAATGCTTTAATTTGAAGGAGATATTTATAACAGGAATAAATGACAGCATATAAACAATGAGTGTAAATGTGGATGCAACCAAGTGGCACTTCAGTAGGCGAATGGATAAACAAACACTAGTCTGGGGGCACCTGGGTGGCTCAGTCGGTTGAGCATCTGACTTGGGGTTTCGGCTCCTGTCACGATCTCACAGTCTGTGACCTTGAGCCCAGACTCGGGTTCTGCACTGACAGGGTAGATCCTGCTTGGGATTCTCTCCCTCCCCCCTCTCTCTCTCTGCCCCTGCTCCCTCTCTCAAAATAAATAAATAAACATTTTAAAAATAAATAAAATACTAGTCTGTCCACCCAATGGAATGTCATTCAGCAGTAAAAGGAAACGAGTTGAAAAGATATGTAGGACACTTAAATACATTTTACTAAGTGAAAGATGCTGATCTGAAAAGGTGACAGACGGTATGATTCCATCCAGATGACGTTCTGGAAAAGGAAAAACTATGGAGACATGAAAAAAAAAACCACTGGTTGCCTGGGTTTTGGGGGAAGGAGGGATGAACAGGCAGAACCCAGAGGATTTAGGGCTGTTTATGAGAGTTTAATGGTGGATACCTGACATTATACATTTGTATAAACCTATAGAAATGTGTAACACCAAGAATGAAGGCTAATGTACACTGTGGACCTTGGGCATTATGATGGGTCAACAGATCCATCAATGGTAATAGATGTACCACTCTAGTGAGGGGCGTCGATAATGGAGAAGAGTATGCACGTGGCAACGTAGGAAGTATATGGACAATCTCTGTGCATTCCCCTGAATTTTGCTGTGACACTAAAACCGCCCTAAAAATGTGAAGTCTACAGAAAGCATAAGTCTGGGTTTGGCCCACCTGATTCGCAGCTTCGATCCTAACAGTGTGATCTTTGAGGATCCTCTCCGGATCATTCTATAGGCTTGTGCTGTTAGCACGTGGCTTCCGAATGCAGTGGCGAGTCTTGCTGCTCGTGTGGGAGTTTGGAGGGAGGGGACAGAATACCACTTAGTGGCAGGTATGCAACAGGGCCTGATGTCACCTCCCCATCTCGTGGCAAAGCACACAATGACAGGCGAAAGATCTGCACCGGGAGCCAGCACATGTTTTTGTAAGTTGGAAGACGTCTTTAGGAGAAGTAAATCAGCAATGTCACCAGGCCAACTCTCAACGCCTGACAACCACAGCGTTTCGGCACCAGCTTTAGCTCAGAAGTGGCAGCTGATAATTAAGTCAAAATCTCAACATTTGCTCATAAGGGTCTCTTTTCTCCAACACAATAAAATGAGTGCATGAAATTGCAGAATAATGATGTTTTTTAGGGTGATAACCTTGACCTTGCTCTCATTACAGGGGGAAAAAGTTGGCATCTTGGCTCCTATTAATTATTGAAAAAAAAAAAAAAACGCTTGCAAAATTATTAGCCAACAGTAATTTAAGGACAGGAGCATTTACAAGCACAGTTTTCTCCAGCTGGTAAGAGAGGGTGGAATGAAAGACACAAAGTCTGAGAAGGAGGTGATACGCCATCCCGGATTAAAAGATACACGGGACCTATGATTTCACATCACAATTCTCAGGTAGCTTAGCACATGCGTTATAAGTGAGGAATAGCTTGAATACGTAAGCATTGGAGGAAAAAAATGACAGCAAATGTGTTAGAGGGAAGACTACATCTTTCTTCTCTGAGAATTATTCAGCAGACTATATCCATATGATATATATATTTTTTGTTCCGTAGTAAATGTGTACATAGCATTTAATTCTTTGGGTTAACCATGTCACAAGACCACGTATGGTTCTCCGTTCTTAGTGCTTTGAGGGTAACAGTGGTGTGGACCCCTCTTTGGATGAAGCACTTAAAATGTGGGGAAATGGACATATTATAAGGTCTTCAGCTTCCTTTTTTGAAGAAGTCAGTACCATGGGTATAACACTTTTTTCTGTGGAGTTTGCTTGATACGCAGAAATCGTATCAAAGCGGCGTACTGCTCAACTTCCCTAAAATCTGGGTCAGTAATCTTTGGTTTTCTGTGCCTAATGCCTGTGTAATCCGTAATCTATTTTTTCTATGTTTTATTTATTTTTGAGAGAGAGAGACATGGTGTCAGTGGGGGAGGGCAGAGAGAGAGAGGGAGACACAGAATCCAAAGCAGGCTCCAGGCTCCCAGCTGTCAGCACAGAGCCGGACATGGGGCTCGCACTCACAGACCTCAAGGTCATGACCTGAGCCAAAGTCAGATGCTTAACCAACTGAGCCACCCAGGTGCCCCCATAATCTATTTTAATGTATGCAATCTACTTAACCTATGGCTGGATTAAGAGGAGAATGATATGGACTCTGTGCATGTTAGTATTTATACGCGTTTGACTCACTTGGAAGCAAAATTTGAGGCCACATTTTTATCAATTTTTTGATAAAAATTTAACAATGTTTTAGGCTCAGTTGTATCAATCACGCCTGGTGTTTTTGTTGAAACCATCTGACAGCAGTAATAATATAGCTAAGAATTGCCTTGTACATATCGAGACTCAGTTCGTGATTGGATAAAGCTTTTCATTCATTGCAACTTTTTTTTTTTTTTAACATTTATTTATTTTTGAGACAGAGAGAGACAGAGCATGAACAGGGGAGGGGCAGAGAGAGAGGGAGACACAGAATCGGAAACAGGCTCCAGGCTCTGAGCTGTCAGCACAGAGCCCGATGCAGGGCTCGAACTCATGGACCACGAGATCATGACCTGAGCCAAAGTTGGCCGCTTAACCGACTGAGCCCCCCAGGTGCCCCCATTACAACTTTTAAAATGTAAAACTTCAAGGGCACCTGGGTGGTTCTGACAGTTCCCCAGCTAACTCTTGGAAGGTGAAGAGCCCTTAGTACATTGTATGTTTTCGTATGCAATCTGGCTTTGTTAAATTATGTTTACACATCAATTATTCTTGTTTGTTTTGTTTTCTTCTATTGAATTTTAAGTGTGAGTTTACATACATCTGCTAAAAATGGATGTAAATGAGGCACAGAGGTACGTACGACAGAGTAGAAAATGTATGAAATGAGATGAACGTACTCTGGCTGGGAGCATCTTTTCTCACGAAAAATAAAACTTCTCTTCCTCCAAATTAACCCAGCGGCGAGAGTGTGGATTCAAATAGCTGTATCTTGACGTCACTCGCTTAAAGGTATTTCAAATGTTACGTGCTCACATTCCTCCTATAAGTCTGCCTTTCTTTCTCTCGGAATACATCACCATGTCCAAAAATGATCAGACAGAAAACCGTGCGTCCCCACGAGACTCCTGTCTTTCCCTCAGGCCACACACCAACCCCCTATCAGTCGTTGGTCTATACTATGGGCTTAAAAAAATGTGTGCAGGAGGGATCAGCCGCTGAGTCTGAGATACATGGCAGAGACCACATCATCTCCAAATTCTGGGACGTGTGGGAGGGGATATTACAAATGGTTTTTTGAGGAGCCACCAAAGTCGTAACCACAGGATGTGAAGCGCCAGGGGCCCAATGCAAAAGAAGAAACATGAGGGAGAATTCCTGGACACAGAAGGCACAGAGTCCTGGCCACAAGCCTTGCCCATGCTGGGATCTGAAACCACATTGGATATTTCCTTTCATGTGCTGTCTGTATTTTTTTTTTTTTAATGTTTGATCTTTTTCTTTAACTGGAAAGTCACCTTTCCAAGCATTGGATGACTCAAAAATAGGAACGAAATAAATAATTCTAAATGTTAAAAAATTCGCGCTTCAGAAAACAGATATCGGGAGTTGTAGGGAAATTTCTACAAAATCAAATTTCTTAACTTGGGTCTTAAAATAGCTAACACTCCTCAAGGAGAACCCTCTGTGTGTTAAGAGAGTCTAGTACCGTTGGGGACACCTGGCTGGCTCGGTTGGAAGAACATGTGACCCTTTATCTCAGGGCCATGGGTTCGAGCCCTACTGGGGTGTAGAGATTACTAAAAAAAAAATAAATAAACAAACATAAAAAAAAATAAAAGAATAGTATCTGTGATGTACCAGGGAAATTGCAATCACGCTCCTTGACCTTACCAAGAATTTTGCCAATGAAAGGGCTCAGATAGAATCATTGGTATTAACAATTCTCTTGCCCCTCATTTTCTGCTAGGGATAATTAGGTTAGTAAAAGCTAATTAACTAGCTCGTATCAAAACTGCCATCCAGGAAGAAAGCTTCAACTCCATCCTGCCAATATGCAATCACACGCCTTGCATCGCACACTATTTTACCTGAGTATCACGTATCACATTGGTGGGCGTATAAAATATTGGCCAGTTCCCAAATGGCGCTTACAAAACGTGTGGAAATGTGTCAACATGACGTGATGTGGGGGCTTCTCATTGTGGTCACATTAAGAATGTATTTTAAATAACATTGAATATCAGGTGGTAAAAGCTTATTCTCACATAAATTCTGCTAGTGTCAGAAGTATTTTCATTGTGAAGGCTTTTCTCTCCTTTCTGTGACATACAAAGTCATCATCGACTGACAAAAAAGAGAAATCAGTTCGAAACAGCGTTTTGCAAAAGGTTCAAATATCCATTTCAGGAGAAATGTGCTAATGCCTTCTAGAACACCACTAGTCACTTCTTTTGGTGCTAAATCTGTAGCATTCTAAAAATAAATTATAAAGTAGGCTGTCCTATTGAGGCCAAATTCTGTTTCCTTTCGACTTGGATATTCTCCTTGCCACCTGCCTCCAAGGAAAAAGCCTGTCTTCACAAAGCAAATGAAGACTTGACACAATTATGTCAAAAGTGGGTGTCAAAAGATTATTTCCGTCTATTTCCCCACTTAAAATTGTTATTTCACATAATTGCATTATTTATAAATTATAAGTATGCAATTAGACTTGAAGTACCTGTAATATGACCGAGTTCTCATCTCCCTGATGGTGATGTAGAGAAACGTGAAACGTGGATTGCATTGGACTAGAAATTCAATTTTTCCTGGGAGGTTTTCCCAGGGTGTTCATGCAATGACAGGGCCATGCATTTGCAGAGCGCTGGAGCTCCCCGGCTGCACTGGCTGACTTCACTGCACACCTTTGACGTGGGCACAGCTGGTAAGGTCTACATCCAACAGCCTGGGGCTAGAGGCAGGGATTTAATTTGACAACAAGGAGCTGGGCTGGTAAGTTGAACTCAAGTCTTCGGCTTTCTGTGAATCCAGGCTGATTTCTTTTTTAAAAATTTGTTTCAGAGAAACTTTTGACCCTGGAATAATTTTTAGATTTGCAGATAAATTCCCAATGACAGCACAGAATTCTCATATATAACCCTCAGCCAGTTCCCCCCTCCATGAACATCCCGCATAACCACGCTTCTCTGGTCAAAGCTATGATGCAAATATTGGTGCCCCCTCATTAATGAGAGTCCAAATTTATCAAACTCGTGTTGCCTTCTTAAATAGATAAAGATGTGCCAGGTACCTGTTATATGCCAGGATGGTGCTTTTTATGTGCATTTTCTAAATAAACCCTCGAAGTAACAGATGTGTATGTTGAGTCTGAGGCTGGTGGGTCCAACTGTCTCAAGGTTGGGCAACCTACACTTGACTTATCCAGGATGGAAAAAGAGGACCATCTTACCAGAAGACCGTATTAGCCTCATTTCTCTACTGTGTTGATGTTCATCTTTATGAGTAAAATATGTTTGCTGATGAATCTGGCTTTTTTTTTATCATTCTTGTTCTTATTTAAGCCAATTATGTATTATATTCAAAGTCTAGACAACAGATAACATGCCTCACCTGCCCAAACTCTCAAAACGGAGTAGGTTGGATTTTAACAGCTGGAGGCTTCCATTCAACAGAGGCAAGAATACTTTCTAGGTAAACTTTAAGACACGATCAGAAATGACTGAGATCATAGAACAATTTACAGTATCTCTTTAGAATCTAAACATGTTCATGTAAAACAACCACCAACCCACAGTAACTTTCAGCGGGGTTAAGGTCAATCTTGATGGCTGTGTTTGCCAGCTGTATTGTCATGAGTAAGGGCAAGTTTCTTCAGGGAGTTACATAAATCCGAAATGCAGCACAAAAATAGCATTTACAGATTGCACATTGATAAAAATAAGTGTCTATTTTATAAAACCATATTTTTAAAAGGTGACGCTTCCCTTGGATAATAATTTGGTGTTTGGAAGACAATACTGTTGACTTTTATCTATGAGTATTACTGTTCTTGTAACCAATGTGAGTACATGCTTATTACGACACGAGAGTGCAGATTGATAAATGTCCCAGGATGACGTACGCATAGAAATCTATGACTGAGGGTCAATCTGTGCACTACCTCCTAAAGCTGACAATGATTGGTTTACCTTACAAAATTCCATCAACCAACTATTTGTTTAAACAATCATCATTTTCCAAGTATCAGTTTGGTCTCCGAGAAAATAACATGCCCTAGTTCAAGATTGCATATTCAAAACATAATCTCCTTAACTTAAGAGGTTATAAAATTGCGGGGCACCTGGGTGGCTCAGTTGGTTAAGCATCCGACTTAGACTCAGGTCATGGTGTCACAGTTCGTGAGTTCGAGTCCTGTGTTGGGCTCTGTGCTAACAGCCTGGAGCCTGCTTTGGATTCTGTGGCCCACTCTCTCTCTTTGCCCCTCCCCCCCACTCACGCTCTGTTTCTGTCTCTCTCATCAATAAATAGATAGATAGATAGATAAAATTGTCTCCTGCAATACTTTTTCCAACTACGTTGCTGTGTTGATGTAGATTCGTTGTGGAAAATACCAGAAATTCTCTTCAGATGGATTAAGGAAAATGGAACACGAATGCCTCTTAGGGAACCACTGACTTCCTTCCTTTCCCTCCATAAAACCTATGATGAATGATCTGTATTAGAAATTGCTTCACCCATTACAAATGGTTAAACCAACAGAAGGATGCCCAATTTAAACTTATTTGCCAATAACTTGACCTCTTTATACATCAGACTTAAGTGCCATCACGAAAATCAATGGCTATATTTTACTTGTCATTTGCTTTTGCTTTAGAGTCGGGTCCTGTGCATTTGCAGTCTGCTCTTTTTTTCATATGTGTGGTGTCTTTTTATTACATCATAGTCCCTAGAGGAATGCTGAAGAGTGTCCAAAAATAAATTAACAAATACCTCGCTCAGGTGATTCATGTTTTGTTTTTAATGTCCTCTCTAGAATGGCTGGGAAAACCAAAACTAAAAATCTGCTCTGGCGATTTTTTTTTCCCCGTCTGCACATTTGTGTGTGTGTGTGTGTGTGTGTGTGTGTGTGTGTGTGTGTGCTGTCCGTCCCTGGGAAAGAAGGGTGATGTCTTTGTGACTTCTGGAGAGAGCCTAATGGCAAAATCTCTGGGAGAATAACAGCCTGTGCTGATAACATCCCTCCCTTCCCGGGGAATCTGGGCTGGCTGATCTTCCCAGGCAAACTCCTTCCAACATGCAGCCACAATTAATTATTCCTTGTTGTCACAACACACCCAAAATATCTCATGAGTTGTCAGCCTGCCACTGTGGAGAGGTGACACATTTTGACAACTACCTATTTGTTGATTTTGCAATTTACATTGCATGTGACAAGCACACTTTAAGATAGAAGTTTCTGCCTGTTCTTTGTTTTGACCCTTTCAGTTTTCCACGCGAGCTAATTTTTCCGGTTACGGTCATGATGCCGGATTGGGGTTTGGCCTCCAAAGGACATCTTCGGTCTCCTAGAGAATGCAACGAAGTGGTGGGTGGGCAGGGGCGGAGACAGTATGTGTTGGCTTCAGTAAGTGGAAAAGCTGGTGGCAGGGGCCTACTGCTGTCCCAATATAGCGAGGCCATCTGCAGATATGGGGATCCGCAGCCATGACACATTTTGACGATCAGCATTCTTGAGAACTTGCAAAAAGTGAGTTCACCATAAACAAGCCTAGATGATTCTAGTTGCACCAGACTTAGAAAAGTCCTTGCTACCATTCATTATAGAAGGTTCTCATTTAAAAAAAAAAAATGTGCGGTGTCATTAAATGGTAAATCAAAGAGATTGCTAGTGTCTTTACAAAGTTAGTCAAAGTGTTCAAGTGTTTGATTTAAAAGTAATACAACGGTAGGATTGGGGAGGAAGAGAGAAGAGAGAAGGGTCCCGTGTGAGGTCAGTCGGGTGGAGCCCCTCCTTCTTACCTGGGGAGCAGAGAAGACGGTGTAAGAGAGGCTCGGAGGTGTTATACATACTGCAGATGTCCTTCTACACGAGGCAGCAAGCCATACAGGGGATGCTCACGTCCCTAAAATTATACCTCTAGAGAAGATAGGAAAAAACATTTGGCTTTAGGACTGTATCAGATACCTGACTTTACACGTACTAGCATGACACATTTTTTCTTAGAAGTTTTGTCTTTTCTGTGCATACCCATGGATGGTGTAAATGGGAAATCAAAAGGATGTCATGCTCTCCTACATGTGCCCTTGGTCTATTTGGTTAATCAGTAGGACATGGTTTCCTTCATCCATGTAGGAAGCACGGTAAATCTAGGGTGTTGCCAAAGACACAAATTATGCTTTACAATTGCATTGAGTCCTATGACCTATCATCATGGTGATGAAACTCATTGATCACATATCAGGCAGTTCATAAGTTTAATACATGTTCTGGAAAACATTCATCACCAAAGGCAATGCACATAATTTTAATTGGCACAGCCCCTGGATGCTTCAGGTGCAAATGGTAAGTCACACATGATGAGAATCACTTTGAAAGAACTTCCTTACTGGTGTTCACTTCAATTCCCAGTGAATTTTTCTGTTCACGGTTGTCCCAGGCAGCAGTAAAGGGAAAGCTCTGTGTTTCTCTTCTTCATGGAAAGCAGGGGTGATTCTAAGATGCTCAGTAAATCACAGCTCAGCAGAGATAGCTGAACAGAAAAAAAAAAAAAAAGACATTCAATAAGCCCAACTTTTAAACAAAAATGTTTATTTATTTGAGGAAGAGTGAGGGTATGCGGGTAGAGAGAGGGAGAGAGAGAATCCCAAGCAGGTTCCATGTTGTCAGTGCAAAGCTGGACGTGGGGCTCAGTCCCATGAACCATGAATCGTGAGATCATGACCTGAGCTGAAATCAGGAGTTGGATGCTTAACCAACAGAGCCACCCAGGCGCCCCTCGATCCGCCTGATTTTAATGAACATCTACTACATGGCCCTGCATTACAGCCAGAAACAGAAGAGACTGCATTCGTAGAAATGGTTCCCTCAGTGGAGCTGAACAATTGATGATAAGGAACCCCAAATCCCAGTTGGGTGGTTGGGAGTCACAAGGGTGTGATGGCATGCTAATGTAGACGCCATGGAATTAGGACATTCCAGCAGCTCTCTGAAAGATGAGTATTGTAGCTCGTCTGGCATATGTCCCATCCTTCTTGGGAGAGTCCTTGGTGTGCTTTTACTGTATTTAAGGTTGGCTCTCAGCTGCTCAGCCTTGGGGTCTGGATGAATCACGTTTTTGTTTTTTGTTTTGTTTTGTTTTGTTTTAAGCAGGGCACAGGGTTGCCATCTGTGAGTCCAAAATCTTGTCTTCGGCTCCCATTTCTGAAATGAACAGCACTGTGATTCCTGGTCTACCTAGTTCCCTGGGGAAGGAAAGGCAAGGTGAGACCATGTTTGGTGGCCCTTTAAAGTTTGCTTACTTATGTAAACTCTCTGGAAGACCAGGCGTGCAGACGTGCCTGGACACAAGTTAAACAATCCAGAAATCAATCAAGACTTGAATCTCGTTTCCCCCTTCATGTCCTGCCTAAATCCAAGCCCGGCATGTGGAGAAATGTATAAGCCACTGACTGTGAATAATAAAAAGTGACACATACGAGCATGGGCCAAAATATCTGTCCAGCCATGTTAAATCGAGGTGAGAAGTGTGTACTTGAAAATACGACACTTGCTGGAAAAAAGGTGTGAAACAGAAGATGATATCGATTCAGGAATGGAATGCAGGGCTCATGCTTTGCTTAAAAAAAAAAAACACACACACACACACACAATGCTTAAATTACTTCATTTAAAAAAAATTTTTTTAACGTTCATTTATTTTTGAAACAGAGAGAGACAGAGCATGAACGGGGGAGGGTCAGAGAGAGAGGGAGACACAGAATCCGAAACAGGCTCCAGGCTCTGAGCTGTCAGCACAGAGCCTGATGCGGGGCTCGAACCCACAAACCATGAGATCATGACCTGAGCCAAAGTCGGCGCTTAATCGACTGAGCCACCCAGGTGCCCCTAAATTACTTTAGATAAACACTGTGTACTGCGTTCCTTTTAAGGAACTATAAGTTCTTTTTTTAAGTTCTTTTTTTCTTTTAAGTTTTTATAAGTTCTTTTTCCTTTTAAGAAACTGTAAGTTCTTCAGCTCTCTATACTTTATAGTACTAGCGACTTTTACTGCCCATACAATTGTTGTCATTAACTCTACATAAACACGTACATGATGCTGTCATTTTTTTCTCTTTGATCTGTCAATGTTTTCGAGCTCCTTCTTCAGCCAAGAGGCCACAACTTGACTCTAAGGGTGTGACTTCTGTCTCTCTCAAAGCTTTTTTGTCCCCAGGGGGCACCCATGGTCTGACTTGAATAATCCATTCAGATGCAAATTATTTCACCTGGGCAGGAGTCAAGAGCACTTGGGCACGGAGACTCAGTCCTCACTTAAAATGCAGTCCCTCAAATCTTAGGTCACAAAAGGAAAAACAGGTGTTTTATAATGACGTCTTGACAAGGTACAAGTGGGGAGGGGTGGATGGGAATGATGGTCGCATTACAAATGAAACGGAAACTATGGGGCTATAACAGCCATGGGCTAATGATGTGTTT
The DNA here is from genome assembly GCF_046562875.1 of Panthera onca. Classification (NCBI taxonomy): domain Eukaryota; kingdom Metazoa; phylum Chordata; class Mammalia; order Carnivora; family Felidae; genus Panthera; species Panthera onca. The sequence continues at coordinate 27,195,202 of NC_138358.1, read as the reverse complement.
TGGTGGCAGCTGGTTAATTTAGGAAGCATGGGGAAAAATCTGGAAACAACCAGTTACTGATTAAGCTTGCTAAGAAAGAGGAACTTGTAATCTTTCTTACCAAATCAAAAACAGGACAGCCAGGATGATGGATTGAGAGTACTTCTGACTTGCTCTCTCGGGAATAATCACAATATTTTGTGGGTTACAGTAAACCCTGCATCACAGGCACCACGATCTTTCGTGGCAAAAAAGTACCAGGTCAATCAAAGGAGGAACGTTGTCCTTTTGCGTTAGCATGATGGGGCCACGTTTGCATACTTGTAGTTATAATGCCAAAGTCACTCAAGTACAGTAAGGGTCCCACAGACATAAATATTTGTGTTAAAAATTATTTCCCGCTAAGCTTGAATGTCTCCTCAAATACCTCAGACCTGATTTTGCAGGTAATGACCTGCCAAAAAGAATCCAATCCAAACACAACTTGAGAGACAGTGTTGTTATAAACCTGTTTTTAAAAGAAGGTATGCATGTCTTTAGATACTCATGGCATGGTATACTGATGCCTTGTGATATATTTAGAATAACAAACTGAAAATTATTTTCAAACTGCATAGATGTGTGTGTGCACACACATATACACCACATACACACATAGAGAGAGATTTCTAAACTGCACATATATATATGTATACATATAGTGTATATAGAATATGTATGTACTCATGTATGTATACCTATACATAGGGAGAGAATTATAGGTAAATAGATACATAGATAGATATGTGGATAGATGGATGGATGGATGGATGGATGGATAGATACATAGATAGATAGGTCACCTATATTATATATGACATGTGTTGCATAATTAAGGTTCCCAGTTTTAATCCAAAAGTGAGTTTATTGCTTCCAGGAATATATATTATATATAATAATATATTACAATATACCTACATATCAAGAACACACACATACACATATATAAAACATACATCTATATACATATATGTAACATGCATATTTACATATATGTGTAATAAATGTATAGACCAGAAATGAAGCATACCCATATAAACATGTATTAGAATATATAATATAATGTATAAATTCAGAATTGAAGGTATGATTTTCTCCATTTCCAGAAGAAGAATTTGAAATGTAGCTCTTTAAACGTGTTATAAGCTGTTATAAAAACTGTAAAGAATATAGCCGAAACCTGCTTCTAGACACCAAAAACTACTATCTGTTCAATACAGCACTTACTGCCCCCCAAGCCCCACATATATTTCAAGCACTTTTACTTTTTAAATTCTACATAGGAAATCCCAAAGCTCTTGTAATAGGCATAAATAGCATACCTCTTAGGGATGTCAGAAAAGGCAAGAGGATCCATAGAGATAGTTATGGAGTGTTCCAATAAAAAGAATCATGTTCAGGCACCTGGGTAGCTCGGTCAGTTAAGCCTCGACTTTGGCTCGGGTCATGAGCTCACAGTTTGTGAGTTCGAGCCCCGAGGTGGGCTCTGGGCTGATAGATCAGAGCCTGGAGCCTGCTTCAGATTCTGTCTCCCCCTTCTCTCTCTCTGCCCCTTCCGTGCTTATGCTCTGTCTCTCCCTCTCTCAAAAATAAACATTAAAAAAATGCAGACCTTCAAACTCTAAATAATCGAGTAAGAGGATATGTTCTACAAGTGACTACAAATCAAAAGTAGTTTGAAGAAAAGAGACCTACCAGTCAGTGTCTGGAAAGAAAAAAATAACCCCAAAGACTAAGTGCTTGCTTGCAGAGCTCTGCTTCTAGGTTAAAGTGTCTAGGAACTTAGCAAACCGTGCAATACCTGGGAATCGTGAAGGTCAGTTCTGGCAAAGTTTCTAAATGGAATTTTTGTGGGGTGATCTTAATGTAGAAACATGGTTTCTGGTGTGAGGTTTGTCACTGACACGGGCTTGCTTTCCAAGATATGGGGCTCCATGATTGGGCAGGTTTTGGTACCACTGTTCCTGGTGTGATGCTGACATTGATAGATCAGGGCGGGTTTTTTTGTTGTTTGTTTGTTTAATATAATTTATTGTCAAACTGGTTTCCATACAACACCCAGTGCTCATCCCAACAAGTGCCGTCCTCAATGCCCATCACCCACTTTCCCCTCTGCCCAACCCACCATCTACCGTTAGTTTGTTCTCAGTCCTTATGAGTCTCTTATGGTTTGCCTCCCTCATTTTCTGTAACTTTTTTTTTCCCCTTCCCTTCCTCCATGGTCTTCTGTTAAGTTTCTCAAGATCCACATATGAGTGAAAACATATGGTATCTGTCTTTCTCTGCCTGACTTATTTCACTCAGCATAATACCTTCCGGTTCCAACCACATTGCTACAAATGGCAGGGTTTCATTCTTTCTCATTGCCAAGTAATATTCCATTGTATATGTAAACCACATCTTCTTTATCCCTTCGTCAGTTGGTGGACATTTAGGCTCTTTCCATAATTTGGCTGTTATTGAAAGTGCTGCTATGAACATTGGGGTACAAGTGCCCCTATCCATCAGCACTCTTGTATCCCTTGGGTAAATTCCTAGCAGTGCTATTGCTGGGTCATAGGGTAGATCTATTTTTAATTTTTTGAGGAACCTCCACACTGTTTTCCAGAGCAGCTGCACCAGTTTGCATTCCCATCAGCAGTGCAAGAGGGTTTCTGTTTCTCCACATCCTCGCGGGGAGTTTTTGAAACCAGTTCTGGTGTTTCATGTGGCTGTGGACAAGGAATAATCAGTCTCCCCCTGTCCCTGATTTTGAGCATAAGACCTTTCTATTCCCATAAATTTCCAATGCATGACCACATACACTCTGTTCCCTTGGTCCATTTTACCTCCCAATCCTCTGGTTCACATGTCCATATCTGAAATTGTCTATCTTGGCTCTCTTTGGCCTCCACAACTCAATGTAACCTGTGTGGGTTTCTGCTTTCAAATTTTGTCAAAATATGCCTTCTTGTGAGTATCAATTTTCTATGCAAGAATTTCAGGGGTCCCATAGTCCTTTCTATGTAAGAATTTCAGGGGTCCCATAGTCCTTTCTATGCAAGAATTTCAGTGGTCCCATAGTCCTTTGTATAAAATTCAAAATGTAATAGGCACACAGCCATCTACAAAAAGACAAAACCAAGGAAAAAAACCCCACAGAAATCTAGTAACTGAGAAATAGTGCTGCTGACACTGCTTACATGCATGGATAACCGATCACGCCTCTCTCTAGAAAATGTTTTGCTTGTAATTTGAACATCGTTTTTAGGTTAAGAGTTTTACGGTATTGCTAAGATGTAACTTTAATGAGCCTTTCTGTGTCTCCAAAACCATATTCATTGATACCTTTTCTGTCTTTAATTCTTATGGTGAATGTGGGTGAAATCAATGTTTTGGAGTAAAACTTCTAAATGAGGAAACAAAAGTATTTCAAAACCCTCCTTTCATTAGGAAGACAATGGATTCATATGTTGTTTGTGTTTCTGATAGACACTTATTCAAGAGAAGCTTGTGGCTTTCCATTTAGAAATGATAAAAAAAAAAAAAAAGTCCCATCCACCACAGGGTTGTCCTCAATATCCCTTCCACTCTTCATCTTCAGTTAATATGTCAAATTCTTTGTCCAGCCCTGGCCAGGAGGAGCACAGGCTACCTTTTTCAGTGCCTCCTGGGCTTAGGGGTGGCCATGGGACCACATTCAGGACAATGTAAGCGTGATTCAGTGATAGCCAGGAAACATCCTGGAAACAGATGTGATGAAGAATCCACCCAGATCTAACTTGGATCCATCCATATCTAACCATAGGTTATGCATCAGTCTTAAACCATGAGAACACACTGGCAGGGAAAAAGGCAGAAGAATCTTTCATGGTGATGCCATCCCCTTCCATGCACTCCCAGGGAAAATATCTCCAGCTGCTTAATGGTGGTAGATACTATTCTTTCTGTCCAAAGCACTGGATATGTAGCACTTTTTGCAATTCTAAGCAATGCAAATCCAGTTTTAAATACAGTTTCTATCTTAAAATGGTAAAAGGAATTCTCCCGTGTTCAGTTGACCCTTGAACAATGCCAGGGGTAGGGGCACTGACCCTGTGTGCAGTCAAAACCCCATGTATAACTTTGGACTCCCCTAAAACTTACCTATTAATAATAGCCTACTGTTGACCAGAAGCCTAACCAATAAGTCAATCAACACATATTTTGCATGTTATATGTATAATATACTATATTCTGACAATAAAGTAAGCTAAAGAAAATGTGATGAAGAGAGGGGAAAGTGGGTGATAGGCATTGAGGGGGGCACCTGTTGGGATGAGCACTGGGTGTTGTATGGAAACCAACTTGACAATAAATTATGTTTAATATAAAAAAAAAGAAAAGAAAATGTGATGAAGAAAATCATAAGGGCTAGAAAACACATTTGCAGTTCTGTACTGTATTTATAGAAAAAATATCCCCATACAAGCAGACCCACGCAGTTCAGATCTGTGTGGTTCAAGGCTCCACTGCATTTCTCTTCTAAAGTAATTTATTACAGCCTATGTTTCTATGGCTACAGTTGAATAAAACTGGTTTCACACGGTTTCAACACACATGTGATATCCACACCGTGTGATATAATGAACATAATGCATATTTATGGAAAGACAATCAGCCCTGAAATTTCTGGAATCTGAATGCTCCATTGTGGGAGATCTATTTAAAAAAAATGACTGCAGTTCAGACATACTCTATTTTCAGAAGCAGAATTCAAATTGTATGCTTTGTAACTTCTTACTTCTGTAATTGATATTGGCAATGTCAACTCTTCTGATATTTGTGTAGGACAGGTAGGTAAATGTTTGGGATTTCAGGCCGGTGTGGCATCAGGTACGCAGAATGACATTTTTTTTTTTTTAAATAAAAATGTGCTCTAGATGTAAAGCTGATGTAGGGTAGAGAAAAAGATGTCTTTCTTATACATGCAAGAGTGTTGCTGTGTCTGTTTGGTTAAACTATTGAAATAAGCAGTATAAACTGACTGTCTTTAAATATCACGCCTGACAAGGATTGGAGGTGATTCAAAGGATTAGAGGAAGCTCAAAATGTTTACAGTCCTTTCTCAGAGGCCAGCAGGTGGACACACACATGATGCCCCACTTTGCAAAGGTTCAGCTAGGGGTGAGAAGGCAGTGGCAATGCAGCATAGCACTACAGAGCATCTGTGTGGCTTTGGAGAGAAGGTGGTTATGTGACCAAGTCTGGAAGAAGGAGTCTACACTTGCCTGGCATTGAACTTTTTCAGCCAACCCGTTTTCTTTGAGCTGCTACGTGCTCTCATCCACCTTCTCCCAGATTCCAACTCAATCAATCTTACTGCTGCCTTTGCACTGTGTTCATGGAGCCTAAGGCATGGACGTCCCCAGGAAATGGAAGAGAATGAAAAGATATGCCAAAGAAGGACATGGGTGGGTGTTATAAAGAGGGTGGTGAATGCATATTTATGATGTGATTGAATATGTTAATTAATCGATTGTGCAAGTAGTTAGTGGGAAATATTCTGCGGTTACCCAGCAGGGCCTATTTTGAGGCATTGCAAGGGGACTGAATATGAGGGCATTTGCAGATGCCTCGTTAAACATAGCAAATTGAAAACTTATTTCCCATAAACCCACAAAAAAGAATGTGTAAGTAAGAGGCAAATTTTTTCAAGACAGAAATAGGACAGCAGATGACCACGTGTTAAGATTTCAACAAAGTAACACAAGCTGGAAAGCAGATGGATGAATCCTAATGTCTCCAGATTGGAGAAACTCGGAACGCCTCATCCTCGGGAGAGTAAAACTAGGAAATAGGACAACTCTTGACCCTAAACGCCAGAAATCCTTGGAAATTGGTGAGACCAGAAGCCTCTGGTGGTGAGGTGTCAGGTAGAGCTAAAGCAGGACTTTCCTGAAAAATGAAATCTCCCAGCCCCAGTCCATCCCACGTGGCTGGAGAATCACCTCCTACTGGACCTGGCGGGGACCTAGGGGAAATCGTGTATCTCTTGAGGGGACTCCATTCTTCCAGACACCAGCTACAGCTCGTGGAGCAGGGTGGAGTCATACAGAAAATGGGCACATTAAGGGAAAGTCACACACCACATGCTGAGCGGCTCAGCCACTTTCCACACTGGATTCTCAAATTGCTGACAGCAGGGGTTAAAATACTTCTCTCTAGGAAAACTGAGAAGTCCAGAGAAAACAGAAACAGATACTGATATTTACATGTCCCCACTGAAAACACATGTCCCCAATTGAAGTGTAAGTCTCAATGACTTAGCAAAATCTCTCCAGTCACATACACATTCCAGTCTGTTTTGGTGCAATTAAGGATCAGCCTTAATTGGTGGTACGCTACCCAACAGGAGAGAGACAGACGAAGGGACTGCTACAACAGTCGTTCTCAAGGTATGGTCCAAGAGCACCTGGGGTTGCACAGAATCAAACCTTTTCATAAAAATAATGGGACTTGAGGGGCGCCTGGGTGGCTCAGTCGGTTAAGCGTCCGACTTCAGCTCGGGTCATGATCTCGCAGTTTGTTGAGTTCGAGCCCCGCATCGGGCTCTGTGCTGACAGCTCGGAGCCTGGAGCCTGCTTCAGATTCTGTGTCTCCCTCTCTCTCTGACCCTCCCCCATTCATGCTCTGTGTCTCTCTGTCTCTCAATAATAAATAAACGTTAAAAAAAATTAAAAAAAATTAATGGGACTTGACTTACAGTTTGCATCCCTTTTTAAAAAAATTTTTTGAGAATGTACTGAGACGCTTACCACAAGTTATGTGGCTTTAGATGTCACAACAGGCAAAATGCAAAAGGCAATAGCAGGCCCCAGGTGTGTTTCAGGAAGCTAGACATTAAGAAGAGTTGCAGGAATGTAAGTAAGACATGGTGTCTATTCTAGTTTTCTCTTTTTTGGAAAGCAGTTATTTCTAAAATTATTCCATTAAAAACACAGACACCACATTTATTTTTGTGATTTAAAACTAAATAAATGAAGAATGGTTTTAGAAAGCCTTAGCTGTAATTTCGAATATGGTAAATACTGATGGATACTCACCTGTAACACATATCTGTGTGGTGCACAGATACATCATGCACATGTATCGCAAAGGTGGGCAGGGATCTTGCAAGTGGTGATTTTCACTTACCTGGTCTCGGGGTTTTCATCCTCTCACCGTAGAGAGACACGAAACTCTTCTTGCCTGGTAGGAATGTGCTGGAAGAGGCTGTCTTTAACTTACATTTGGTAATTTCCCTGTGTGTGTGTGTGTGTGTGTGTGTGTGTGTATTCACATACATATGTCCATATATATATACCATATATATAATATATGTATATGCGTCATGTATATTCATGGGGAAAGACAGGAAGATTGATGATATACATAGATAAATAGATAGATAGATACAATAGATTATAGATGCTTTAGATAGGTGAGTAGGTAGGTAAATAGAAAGATAAATAGATGATAGATAGATGATAGATATGATAGATTGTGGATGCTTTAGATAGGCAGGTAGATAGGCAATGGATGATGAGCATAATCCCCATGATATCCTGTTTCCTCCTCAAAACTTCTAGATAATTTCACACAAATGGATGTATCATAATAAGACAGCATGTTTTATAGCTGTCCCCCCACCCCAATTTCTCATGTATTACTTCATTTGATCCATTTGTTAATTTCTCCTTAACAGGCAATTTGGCCAGTATTGGGTCTCATCTCTGAAATGTGCAATAAAAATGGTGAGCACATAAATTAGGTCAGCGTCTCTATGTCTGAAAGCAGTGTGCAGGCGATGTGTTAACTGGTTCAGAAAAGATGGATGTTAGCTCTTCATGCCACGAAGAGTTTGCACCATCTAATAACCCATCCAAAGCTTTGTTTTCACGTGATCTTTTCCCCAAAGTGCTGTGATATTTCCAAGCCTAACCCCTGCAATAAAAGCAGGAATGTCCCTCCTGTCTTACAGGCCTTCTGTCCCTAGCTCCCTAGATTCAGATCAAGAAGCAAACACATTTCCCAGTTAGAAAGCACAATGTAATTTGAAATATAGAATGGAACCTATTCCAAGACTAAGAAATTAATGCCCACACCCAAAGGCACAAAGTAATTATTTTCCAAAGAGTGTGCCTGCTAATCCATAACTGCCAGATGCACAGAACTTCAATAAGAGTTGCTACGGAGAAGGAATATTAAATAACTCTTTGTACCTATTAAATCCTGCCCTTGTCCTATGCCACATGACGCAACGTTCTATAAACATCACAGCAACTCTCTCAAAAAAGCAGACCCAGCCGCCTCACTTGTCTATATTTTAATTCAGCCATTTATGGCTTCACCCACTTGTTAAGGCTTTGTTTATGATCAGCTTGATTGCAAAGCTGGGAACTACTGCTGGGAATCAGAATCTGAGGAGGTGCACGAAAGAGACAAAAGAAAAATAAGGTAGAGTTGACAGGAAGGTACAGGTGAGCGGGGAGAATAGCACTGCGCTCTCCTCTCTCCGTATGCATGGTTTAGACTCTCACATGTCACGTAGATTTCCAGCTCCCTAATGGCTAATGTGGGCTCCTTTAGCATCTCTTTCTCGACAGTCAGATGGTGAACCAGGTTACCTTTATGGCTGGTAGACCATAGCCAGATGGTCCTGTTTTCACCCATATCCCTTTCCGAAAGATTGCTGCAGACATCCACGGGCCTGAGAGATCTTCTCCCTTCACCTGTGCCCAGTGACTGACCGATGTATTGCTGTAAGAAGTGAAACCTCTCGCCTCAAGCAGAACAGACTCTGAGCTGCAATCCACACTCCTGAGCTCCCCGTGGGGCCGGGCTGGGATTCCTTGGCCTCTCACCTGCCCGTTCTGCTCCCATCACTTTCTGACAAGATTCTCCTGTGACCACCCCATGCTACAAACCTTGGGCTTGTATAACAAGCCCTGTCTCAGCTTCTGCTTCTAGAAGGCCTGAGCAGTATTTCAACACTAGGATGATTACCACCTGCTGCTCCAACAGCTCCCAGGGTTACCTTGAAGAGTCAGCCATTCCCTGTGTGGTCCCTCCGGCTTTGTGGTGACAATCAGCGGAGGAAGGCACAAAGCCCAGCAGAGATGCTGTGCTGTGTTGGCTGCTGATGCTCCACCATGCGCCTCTGAATTGGCTCTGTGGAGACAAAGCCCACAGTGATGCTGTGGTGGGTCACGCCCAGTCCCGTTCTCCTGATGCCTTTCCTGCTCTGCATCCTCCCATGGAAAGGGGAAGGAGTCTCTGTCTCCGATTATGCTACCCTGATGTGAAAATATTCTTGCTCTTGGAAGCACTGGCCAGGTTCTTCCATACTTTCTACTCAGGAACTGGTCAGCATGCCAGGTGGGACAGATGGCTGTTCAGACCGCTTGCCATTGGTACAACGTGGATGTCTGGGTGAGTCCATTCTCAAGAGCTCCTAGCACTCTGCTTCACGTTCATCCCAAATGGGGCTCTACTGTAGCGAGAGATTTCTAAAGACAGCAAGTCCTTCTGGCTAAATAAAAAACAAAAGAGCTTCTTCCAAAAGCAGGGCACAGTAAGAGGAATCTCCAGGAGAAAATAAGAGTGTGGAGCACTGGTAACTTTTGAGTGTTCTTTAGCCACTGCCTGCACTGCACATAGGCACGTGGTTGAAAGGCTATGGCCAACACATGGCCCTCCCCCTTCTTCCTATAACGCGAGGGCAGGTGGAGGAGTAGAGCAGACACAGTCTTCTCCACCTGCCCTCGAGACATGCTGAGAGAGCACGAGGTCCTAGGGTAAGCAGGGTTTACAGCGAGCTGGGATCTCTCTTCTGCACTGTAGAGACAAACAGAAAACATGCATTTAAACCCGTATGTGTGCCATTCAATAAGACATTCAAAAATATAGACAAGACAGCATACTAAAACATTTTATAAGGCATGCACGTCTTAACAAAGTTTAGCAGAATATAGAGGGAAATATTAGGAAAGAAAGCATGCCTGATCAAAATCAATAAACCAAGTGAAGATAGCAGGTCATATGTATCGGGATTGCGGCTACATGCTCATCATCTACAAGTTCTCACCAATGTTTTAAGACATAAGTCAACGCTTGACGGAAAACAAGGACCCATGTTCTTGAAATCGAGTCCAAAAATATTATCAGTTCCCATGAAGAGCCCATGCAACTCAATGAGGACTATCCTAAAGCTACCACATACGAACTGGTTTCTTGTGGGCCATTTCTCAGAATGTTCTACCAATCGTCTAAGGTCACAATTACAAAACATGGCTAATGAATGAAATGATTCAGAAGCCAGACTCATATGGAATATGCTTCCCTACAGATAATTCATGCCAGGTTATCTATCAGGATGCCTGAAGCCAAGAAACGTGCAAATGCACACACACACACACACACACACACATTACACATACACTACACATATATACACATACTACACATACACATTGTACACTAGAAACACATTGCATACACATTACACACACATTAGGCATTTCTACACATAACACGCTACATATGTACACATTACACACATTACACCTACACACACACTTTGGAAATCTGGAGTTGTGCTTCTGGAAAGACACAGGTGGACGCTTCTGGTTGAGAAGCAATGCTTTTGAACAATGCACAGGTTGTGCAATTTCAGAGTGGGCTCTGAATTCACGATAAATAATGCAGTGACTCTGGGCATGAGGTGTCAACCCTTGGCAAAACCTTAAGTACACTGGTTTATGTTTTAGTCACACTGTAGCATTCCCTCTCCTCCAGGAAAGACTAAAGTGTTCATCCATTTATGACAGGGATTGCGGGAGCGCCTGGGTGTCTTAGTCACTTAAATGTCCAACTCTTGATTTCGGCTCAGGTCATGATCTCACGGTTTGTGGGTTCAAGCCCCACATTGGACTCTGTGCTGCCAGCTCAGAGCCTGCTTGGGATTCTCTCTCTCTCCCTCTCTCTCTCTCTGCCCTTCCCCTGCTTGCTCTCTCAAAATAAATGAATAAACTTAAAGAAAAAGAATGATTCTATTGGATGCATAGCATTGTACCTCTAGGCCAGGAGAATGATACAGAGCTGGTGTCAAATGTCCATATTAGCAGTGGGGTATGGATGTTACAGGTTCTCTAAGCTTGACACAGGACTCAAAAATTAGAAAAAGTTTCACAGGTTTGGCACCATAGAAACATGCATTTCTGGGATCTGGCATAGCATGTGGTAAAGTGTCATAAAAATAATACGTATTATAAACACACACAAGATGCTATTCACCTAACATGTATCTATCACTATATCAAAGTAATATCAGTTTTATGGGGAGTTCTAATTATTTTACAAAACCAATGTAGTCACGGTATGACTAATCAAGGGTGAATGCCCATCTCCCTGCATAGTTAATCAAAGATTCATATTTTCTATTTCTTATTTTGCCAATGTGATAAGCTAAAAAAATGGTTCCGTGTCTGTGTTTATTTGCCTCTTTTTTAAATTACTAGTGTGACTAGCCATTTGTCGTAGCTTCTTTTACCATTTAAATCTGTTCTGTGGATACATTTTATTGTATTTTAAAATTATTACTGTGGTCATATTAGTATATATTTTACTTCCTTGTTTGAAGCACTCATTTAAAAAAAAAACACGTGAAAATGGGCCCACTGTTCCTTCTATGTGTTGAAATGATAAAAGAGACAAGACAACGATTTCAGTTTTGTTTCTTTGTTTACAGTTTCTGGCTTTTATAGAGTCAAGATGGTCCTTGATATCATGAATTTTGATATCTAACACCATGATTTTATGATTCTCTGCTGTCATGTCAAGCTTAGGAAGGCTGTTCCACTCCCAAATGTATAAAAATATCATTCCTCTTTTCTCCGCATGATTTTTTTTTTTTTATTTTGAGATTTTTTGTTTGTGTATTTCTTTTGTTTTTAAGAATTAATACCTTGGGGCACCTGGGTGGCTCAGTCGGTTAAGCGGCCGACTTCGGCTCAGGTCAGGATCTCGCGTGATCTCGCGTGAATTGGAGCCCCGCATGGGGCTCTGTGCTGACCGCTCAGAGCCTGGAGCCTGTTTTGGATTCTGTGTCTCCCTCTCTCTGACCCTTCCCCGTTCATGCTCGCTCTCTCTCTCTCTGTCTCAAAAATAAATAAACGTTAAAAAAAAATTTTTTTTAAATAAAAAAAAATAAAAAAAATAAAGAATTAATATCTTATTTATGCAGGTAGCGTTCTATCTTTATACCAGCCCCCAGCCCCCAGTAGATAGCCAGATGTTCTAACACTGTTTATGGAAATGGTTTGCTGATTGGATCTGATCTGATGTATGATAACTGCCTTATATGCACGGATCTGCCTCTAGACTTAACATCTTGTTCTTTAATGCTGTATTTCTCTCTGCCCCAGTTACCCACTATTTCCATTACAGTTAGTAGGGAAGAACCCAATAATATTTGAGGGCAATAGTCCTACCTTACATTTCTGTCTCAAATACTTTTTTTTCTTAATTATCATAGCATATTTCTCAACCCCAATATGCGGGACCCAGTTTGGTTAAGTTATGCCAAACCTCCTGTCCATTTGTTTGAACCACATCCCATTTATAGATTAATTTAAGATGCATGGGTATCTTGAGCTTAGCATTTCAAAGCCATAAGAAAAAAAAACAAAGCAGTGGTTTAAAATAATAAATATCCCAGAAGAATTTGGTAAGAGCACACTGTTTACATTTCCAATATGAGATTCTCTGGACTCTGCTCTTTTCCTGAATTATTTTTAAGCCACGGGAGCCGTAGGATATTCTGATGATACATGGTCTCATGAGGGAAGCTGAATTTCACATGGGCTGCTTTACATCAGACCTAAACCAGTAAGATTTAGTAACTGATCTTGCAAGGAAAGAACATTATGCATTAATTGACTTCTGCAGGCTTTTCATCTGTGTTGTCTCCATTGCAAACAGCTGGTGTAGCAGGTGGTATACTAGAATGTGTACAATGGTGGAGAGTATGAACTCAATTTTTTCTTAAATAAAACAACTAACAGTAGATATCCCAGATCCTAGCTACCGTGGTATAGAGAGAGCACTTAAAATGATGAAAAAGGCATGCTACAATTTAATTCCTTGGCTTTCAAAAGCTGATTTTGCCTTGTTATCAATATCAGATTCAAAATTAATCAGTATTGTTCTCTCTTCAAACACATGTAAACAAAATGAGACTGATGGAAATAGACGTGTAGAAAGCATGAATGATTTCTGTATACACCTGGCTGAGAACCAGGTCTCTGGACGTTCCCCCCCTCCCACACCCCAATCTACTGAAGTTTTATTCTCAATGGAAACAAAGTGGTGGGAACATCATTAAACAAAACTAACATATTTAGGCAATGGTGTGGTTTTTATCTAAAGGAAGGGCTTCATGGGGTGCCGGCATGGCTCAGTCGGTTAAGCATCTGACTTTAGTTCAGGTCATGATCTCGCGGTTCATGGGTTTGAGCCCCACATTGGGCTCTGTGCTGACATCTCCAAGCCTGGAGCCTACTTCAGATTCTGTGTTTTCCTCTCTCTCTCTCTCTCTCTCTCTCTCTCTCTCTCTCCCTCTCCCACTTGTGTTCTCTCTGTCTCTCAAAAATAAACATTAAAAAATATTTCAAAAAATAAAGGAAGGGCTTCATCAACTTCCAGAAAATCATTCAATTTGCTGAGTTTTAAGAAGTCATTGCCTCTGTATCCCGCATAAAAATATTTCTCTAAAGTCAACACACACACACACACACACACACACACACACACACCTTAGAAGAAAGAAACCTCATTCTTCTGACATTGCCAGTTTTCCAAAATGAATATTTCACTTTTGAATATTAATAACAGTATCAAGTTGTTAAGCCTCATTTTGGTAAAGGGATGGTTAATGAATATTTTATGTTTGCTCTATGGGGCCACAGCATGTGTTTCTAGATGTTTATTACAGACTGTCACAAAATGGGAATCTCCATTTGTGGGAGATTTGAAAATATATTGCCACAAAATTGATGCAAAGACTACTTCCTCATAAATTCTAAAGACTCCACAGTAATAGAGGAAGAGATATCGTTGTGTTCAGATCGCAGAGGTCAGAGCAATTCAAAAGACTCTGTATCTGATCTGTTCTAGAGTATTCTATGATCTCCAAGGACACACACATCATGTCTTCCATCATATCACTAGGTCACTCATGACCTTGTGTGCTATCAACTCAAATAAAAACACAAAGCTACCAATGGGAATGATGGGCTTGTTCTGTCCTTTGCCAAGGTAGCAATGATGCTATATCCACCTATTTGTATAGCATCCCAGGAATCTCTCTTTCTCTTTCTCTCTCTGTTCAACCATTCCCTTGTCACCCTGTCAATCAAAACCCACATTGTCTCTGCATGCTGAGAGTTTTTCCAGCCCCTATTCTGGATCTTTTCTTTGGCCTTCTTCCACCCCCTTTGCTGTGTCAGGAATGTGATTGTTTTGTGAAGACAGATACATAAAGAGAATTCATAAAGTTGAATTTTACATAAGGCAACAGGTATGGAACATATGGAACTCCCATAATGCAAATATGTATGAGGTTGAACATGATGATATACTACAACAATTCATCTAATTGGAAAAAGATGTTCGTTTCTCATCAAAAATGTTCAGAATATGTCTCCTTCCTTTTCCTACCTACATGTATTTCACAAGCAAAGATACTCCTTAAGCTAAGATTGTATCTTTGATATTAGTTTTTTTTGCTTTGTTTTGTTTTCACGGGAGGAGGAAGATCTCAGGCAAGAAACTCTATAAATAGGCTTCCATGTAATTGCATGCCATTTTAATTGAAGCGTTCATAATCTCTACAATAAAATTACTACTTTGCAAAATATAAACTATATATTCCAGTAACTATCAATCCCACTGACAACCTTCTTAGTAAATGCAAGAATTTATCTATATCATCTCTCCCTGCAATTCTCATTCTATTCATAGAGGCCCTCATGGCACTGATTAGGACCTATGTCAGGGAAATTTTCTCCAAGTCTCTTGTTCTACCCTCATCTTCTTGTTGTCGTTGTTATTTTTGCAATGGTGGCTCTGTTCTTAAACCACGGCATAAGCTCTGATTGACTTGAGAATGGAGACATTTAGTAATGCTGTGTCTCAGCCAGTTAGCCTTCATGAACTTTTATCTAGACTTCATTGCCATAAATCTGAATGCGGATAAAACTGACAATATATGTGAATAACTGCTTATCAATGAGAAATATAGGATGACTCTTTATGGATTAAGGTAAAGCAATATTTTAAAGAAAATTACTTTATACTCCCTAATGGGTCACGAGGAAATGGTAGAATGCAGTTCTGGCCTCTCTTGTGCCTTTCTAGCTTATATTAGTGTCTGCAGAACAGTCTTTGTGACAGTGACCTGAGTGTAAATTTCTAATCCAGACCCCGCCACCTGTGGTTACCTCATTCGTCATTCTCCTCTTTTCTGTATCTTTTGTGTCAGAGTCAGGGGGATGATTTAGAATCATATTAAATCTTGTTGATGCAAAACACTAAACTTTTTTTGGGCAATAAAGACCATAAAGGAGCCCCCCCTCCCTGGTTAACTGCAGGGATAGGTTCTAAGACTTCCAGTGGATGCCTGAAACCGCAGACAGTATAAAACCTGTATGTGCTATGTTTTTTCCTGTACGTGCATGCCTGCGGTAAGGTTCGGTGAATAAGTTAGGCACAGTAAGAGATTAACAATAGTAACTAATGATAAAATGCCTTATTGTGCTGTTCTCATGCTTCTTCTTGTGATAATGTGAGATGATAAAATCCCTACGTAATAAGATGAAGTGGGGTGAGTGATACAGGTGTTGTGAGGTCGTGTTAGGCTACTGACCTTCCTAGCACATCTCTGGAAGAGCGTGTGTTTCCAGAATGCTATTGACCGAGGGCAACTAAAATTGCGGGTAAGGGGGAGGGGGAATGCTGTCTGTAGATACTGTAGAAAAATTACAAAGCATAAACTCAGAACTATAAATACTATAAAATCATCTTGAATCTCATGAGTCAAGGATAACTACTCTCAGGGAGTTCTATCATCTGACATACTCTATGGCTTTAAATATCCACACAAATTTTTATTCACAAAAATGGAATCTACCATGCACCTCAATTTTAGTTTTTTTGTTTTGGTTTTGTTTTTGTTTTTTTTGCTTTTCCTTCAGCCTTTTATTCTGGACCTTTTTCCATTTCGATATACATACACTGACATCATCATTTTTAATGGCCACCAGGTCTATCCGTTCACTAATATTCCTGTTTTCCTTGTTTGGATAGCCACGACGTTTCCTCATGTTGATGGCCACTCTCCAGGCTCAGTTTTCAAGGTAGGAAACTGAACACACCTACCAGCCACTCTTTGTTAGCTCACCCAACTAGAAATCAAAGGAAATAAATGCCCTGAAATGCTCAGAAGAACACACAATTTGCGAAATTCCCTGTAGAGGACACATGAAACATCAGATGAAAGAAGAAATCAAAACTGAAGGCATGCTCTGAATTCTGCTTCATGAGGTAAGAACAGTGCTGTGTTTCTCTAAAGAACTAACTTTCTAGAAGTTTCCATCTCTACAGTTGACCCTTGAGCAACAGGTTTGAACCACTTGTATGCGGATTTTTTCAATAATTGCAATGCAGTACTGTAAATGTATTTTCTCTTGTGTTGATTTTTCCTCAATCACATTTCCTTTTCTCTAGCTTACTTTATGGTATGAATACAGTGTGTAATACATAGAATTTACAAAATATGTGTTAATGGACTGTGTGTATTGTTCGTAAGGTTGGTCAACAGTAAGCTATTAGCAGTTAAGTTTGGGGGAGTCAGGACTTATATACAGATTTTGGGCTGCACGGGGAATCAGTACCCCCAGCCCCCACGTTGTTGGAGAGTCAGCTAAATTTTTCCTCTTGTGCAAGTTGATGAAATCCAACATCTTAGGAATTGATTGCTAATAGTAATCCACTGTGGAAACATATCACTGACTGGTATTATTTATGATGGATAAATATTTAACATGAATAGCATCATTTTATGAAGCAGGTTCCATATAAGCCATGTGTAATTTGCATTCCATTGGACCTACAGGTCATAGTTGGGGAAGGTAACATGTATTTTACTCTCTAATTTTTTTTTTTTTTGCAAACTTGACCTAAATCTAATCTAAATCAGGACGTCCTCACAAATAATCAGGACTGGCATGCTTTTATAAATTTTATGATAATAAATAATAGAGCAGAGAACGTCACTTTGCTAATTGAACACGTGATTCTATCCAAAGATAATCTGAAATCAGATGAGATGAAATGGTCCGTCAGGGGAGGAAGTGATCTCCTCTCTCCACATCCAGTTGGGCATCAGACTAAATTCCGCTCTGAGGAAGCACCTGCAGGGAAACGTTGCCTGCAGCCTAAGCCTCTCCTCCTACTCAGCTGGACTCCTGCCCACCCAGAGCTGCGAACTCCCCCCCAAGGCTAAGACAGCTGCAAGAGAAAGAACGCTCATCTTCATGAAAATAGGCTTTGAAGCCCTTCTGCGCATAAACACTCTTCATTTGTTAACGACTTAATCCTTTAATTAAAGCTCACTTTGTTAGGTGGCTGGGCTTTCAAAACCGGCCCTTGGAGATATTTGCATGAGTCCATTAAAGACCATCAGACCACAGGAGATGGTTGAAAATATGGTCCCAGGCTTATGGTAAAGCTAGGCAATCTATCCCTCCCCAGGCTGGGAAAAAATTACAGAAGGTTTGTGTTGAATTAGGTTTCTCGAAACAGAACTCTTCCTTTGCATCCATCTGAACGTGATACGTGTCGTTGTATTATTCACTTTTTAATAACTCGGCAACGTTAAGGTTCTTCCTTTTTCTTTTCCTTTGAGTTGAAATTGTAGAGTAGTGAAATGGATTCATGGAATTAGCAATCTAAAAAGGCTAAGAGCTAAATTGAATTGGGTCACTACAATATTGTTTCGCTGGCAAGGGTGGCTATGGTGTATCCTTAGTTCAGGAAGGCAGTTAATCAAAGGCGCAGTCTGGGTGGTGTGTGAAAATCTCATTGCTGCATTTAAAATGCCTGTGGGTTGAAAGGAACAGCTTTGAATTCAAATGACAGCCCTGCCTTAGTTTAAAGCTAGGTTCTCTTTTCTACTTATTATGGATCTTTGATAAGAAATACAATTGCTGAGAAGTTTGTTTTGCTTGCTGTTTGCTACGAGCATTGTGAGACCTTTCCTGATTGTAACCCACTGTAGAATGGGCCGTAAAACTTCCTAAATGTAGTCTGATATGTAATGAAATGAGTGATTGTATACAAACTAACCGGCATTTCTCACTTCTGTAAACCTGCTTGCTTAGCACATTCCTCACCTACCCCCTTCCCCCTTTCTTCCTCCCGCCACAAGTAAAAAAAAACCTCCCCTGTGCTACTTGTCTCTGCCTATAAAAACGCTATACCAACCCTAATCGTGGCCTCTTGTGTCACCGGCGACGAGTGCGCAGAGGACCAGGTTCGAACCTGCAATAAACGACCCTTGCCGCTTGGCTTTGACTTACAACTCTGGTGGTCTTTTGTGGGAGGTTTTGGAACTTCGGGCATTACATTTGGAGGTCCCACCGAGATCTCCCCCGAGCCCACCAGACTTCTGGTCAACGGGTCGTATTTGATTCCGATCGGTAAGTAAGCCGGCTCTAACGTTCTTCCTTTTCTCTCTGATCTGTGTTTCTTCTCTGGAGAACCGGTTCTGTCTGGAAGCTGGTGTGACCCTGGCGGACGCGCTATAGGGCACCCGGCCGGGGTCAGTTGGAGACGTCCACTGACATCTGGGGGCCTTCTTGGCCCATCTGGGGACCTTCTTGGTCCATCTGGGGGCCTTCTTGGCCCATCTGGGGACCTTCTTGGTCCATCTGGGGGCCTTCTTGGCCCATCTGGGGACCTTCTTGGTCCATCTGGGGACCTTCTTGGTCCATCTGGGGGCCTTCTTGGCCCATCTGGGGACCTTCTTGGTCCATCTGGGGGCCTTCTTGGCCCATCTGGGGACCTTCTTGGTCCATCAAGGGACCTTCCTGGTCCATCGGGGGGCCTTTTTGGCCCATCAGGATTCTTTTCTGTGGGCTGCTTATGCCCAACGCGCCTGCGAACTAAATACTTTCATTTTCTCTATGAACTTCCAGAGTGCTAAGAAATATCTCTAGGCGTCTAAAAGAAAAAAAACCATCTAGGCATGCCAATTGTTACCCGTATTTTGATGTGATGTGTGTCTGTGTGTCTGTCTGTTAAATCGACTGGAATGATTGTTGGGAGTCAGGGGCACGCGCCTGACTTACCCTATGTGTAGTCCCACGGCATAAGCTACGGGATTCGAGTGGGCTCTAACCCGATTTCCGCGGTGATCCTCATACGGCTTAAGGCGGTCAAAATTTATTTTGATCCAAGCAGGGGGGTTATACCTGCCCGCCCATGCTAAGAGGCACCTAAGTTCCCGCGAGGGACGCGGACGGGCGAGTACGCGAGTGCTTCTATGTCAGTCTAAATGTATTGTCACCCCTGGGCCCTTGTAATAACCGCCGTCCTAGCCATAACCCTTTCTGTTGGGCTGGCCGAGACGGCCCCAAAAAGTTGAAACCACTGTCAGAGATTCTTGTTGGCTCTTGTTTTTCTTTCGTGCGTCGGATGTTTTATTGGAATTAAGTGTTTTTTCGGCTGATCAGAATTAATTATTCCATCCTTTGTTCCTCTTTCCTCCTTCCTCAGCTGCCTGCGGCTTTCCCTCCCGCCCCTCCCCCCGGGGCCCAGCCAGGCCGCCAGGGGTCTCACCCTCGGAGGTCGCCTGTGCGAACTCCATCGCTGATTTCAGCCGCTTCAGGGCCCCCTCCGTGCCGCCCCCTTCTCTTCTCCTCTTCCTCAGAATCATAACATGGGCCAAACGCAGAGCACCCCTCTCTCCCTCCTTCTCGCCAACTTCAGGGACGTAAAAGCTAGAGGACACAACTTAAGCCTAGACATTCACAAAAGGAAGTTGATCACCTATTGCCGCTCTGCATGGCCCACCTTTGGGGTCAATTGGCCTACAGAGGGAACCTTCTGCCTCCCTGTGGTCCTTAAAGTAAAATAAAAAATTTTCCTACCAGGGAAAGAAGGTCACTCGGATCAGATTCCCTATATTCTGGTGTGGCAAGATTTAGTAGAAAACCCACCTCCTTGGATGGCCACTTCCTTAATAGCAGAGTCATGCCAAATCCTAGCGGCTAAACCTATCAACCCTCCCAAGCCGCCAACTCCATCTGCACCCCCTGTTCTCCCCGACAACCAAGATTTACTTTCCCTTGACCCTCCCCCTTACCAGGTTCCTCCTCTTATTCCGCAAGCTGCCCCTATCCCTGCTGCGCCGGCAGAGCCTCCCGTAGCCCAGCCCATAGGAGAACTAGAGAATAGGGAGGCTCAACCCGCGCCTATGCCTAGTGGGGGCGAAGTCCAAGGGCCGGCCGGACGTACCCGTAGGCGGGCCCCACATGAGCCAGGACTCCGCCTTCCTGACTCCACCGTAGCTTTACCCTTACGGGAAATAGGGCCTCCCGATGAGACGGGGAGCCCCCGACTTCAATACTGGCCCTTCTCTACCAGTGACCTATATAACTGGAAAACCCAGAATGCCCGATTTTCTGACAACCCTAAAAATTTAATAAGTCTCTTAAACAGCGTTATGTTTACCCACCAACCCACCTGGGATGATTGTCAGCAGCTCCTCCGAATCCTGTTCACCACTGAGGAGCGAGAAAGAATTCAATTGGAAGCAAGAAAGCTGGTTCCTGGAGATGACGGCCAACCCACTGCTAACCTTGATCTCATTAATGCAGCTTTTCCCTTGACCCGACCCCCACAGGATGGCTGGGACTACAACACGGCAGAAGGTAGGGGACGGCTACGCATTTATCGCCAGACTCTAATGGCGGGTCTCCGGGCTGCTGCACGCAAGCCCACTAATTTGGCAAAAGTGTATTCAGTGATACAAGGTAAGACAGAGAGCCCTGCCGCTTATTTAGAAAGATTAATGGAAACCTTCAGACAGTATACCCCCATGAACCCCGAGGCCCCCGAAAATCAAGCTGCTGTTGTGATGGCCTTTGTAAATCAGGCAGCCACTGATATTAAAAAGAAACTCCAGAAACTAGAGGACCTGGAGGGAAAACAGATTCAGGACTTACTCCGCATTGCCCAGCGTGTCTTTAATAATAGAGAGACTCCAGAGGACAGGCAACTTAAAGCCACCGAAAAAATGACCAAAGTCCTGGCCGCTGTTGTCCAAAAGCCCCTAGATAAGGACCAATGTGCCTATTGCAAAGAAAAAGGCCATTGGGCCCGAGAATGCCCTAGAAAGAAAAAGCCACGTGTTACAACCCCTCATGCCATCGAGGGAGTCCTCAAACAACCTCCTGACCGATGGATAAGTAACGCCCGACTGGTTCACTACCAGGGACTATTATTAAATCCCCTCAGAATCATTTATGCTCCCCCCCGAACACTAAACCCTGCCTCCCTGTTACCAGACCCGGACTTGGATACCCCCTTCCATGACTGCGCTGAGATATTGGCACAGGTTCATGGAGTTCGGGAAGATTTACAGGATCACCCGCTACCAGACGCTGAGGTCACCTGGTTCACTGACGGCAGCAGCTTTGTACATCAGGGTCAAAGGTACGCGGGGGCAGCAGTCACAACTGAAACTGAGACTGTTTGGGCAGAGCCTTTACCAGCTGGCACCTCTGCCCAACGAGCTGAACTTGTGGCCTTAACCAAGGCACTGACTTTAGGAAAAGACAAGAAACTAAACGTGTATACCGACAGCAGATATGCTTTTGCTACGGCCCACATACACGGAGCTATATACAGAGAGAGGGGGCTGTTAACTGCAGAGGGGAAAACTATCAAAAACAAAAAAGAAATATTGGCTCTTTTAAAGGCACTCTGGCTGCCTAAACGACTAGCCATCATACATTGCCCAGGCCACCAAAAACCGGTCACACCGGTGGCCAGAGGAAATAATTTGGCTGACCAGGTGGCCCGAGAGGCGGCCTTACAGGTGGACTGTGCTTTAATGACCACCCTACCAGACCCCGGGTCAGCTAGCTTACCAGAAAATCCCGCCTACACTAAAGAAGACCTAAACTGGATCCAAAAATTACCTTTCACTCAGTGCCTTAATGGATGGTGGAGAGCAGCAGACTGTAGCATAATCCTCCCAGAAGAAATGGGAAATAAAGTCTTATCCAAGATGCACCGAGCCACTCATATGGGCACAAGAAAGATGCAAGACTTAATAAGACATGCTAGGATCACCATTAAAGACTCCAGGACAAAAATTGAGCAGATAGTTACTAGCTGTAAAGCTTGTCAATCAACTAACGCCACCAACCACGGGAAAAACCCTGGCTCCAGAACCTGCGAAACCAGGCCGGAAACCTATTGGGAAGTAGACTTCACCGAGGTAAAGCCTAAAAAATATAAATATAAATATTTGTTAGTGTTTATAGATACCTTTTCAGGATGGACAGAGGCCTTCCCCACCAAGCATGAGACTGCTCAGGTAGTAGCAAAAAAAAATGTTAGAAGACATCATACCCAGGTACGGATTTCCTACCCTAATAGGATCAGACAACGGACCAGCATTCATTTCAAAGGTAATACAAGGGATAGCGCAGTTTATTGGGGCTGATTGGAAACTACATTGTGCATATAGACCCCAAAGCTCAGGACAGGTAGAAAGAATGAATAGAACTCTAAAAGAGACCTTAACTAAATTGACCATGGAGACTGGCGCTAATTGGGTAGTCTTACTCCCCTACGCTCTGTTCAGGGTGTGGAACTCCCCTTACAAACTGGGATTAACCCCCTTTGAAATCATGTATGGAGTGCCCCCCCCCTATAATTCCCAACCTACAGTCTAATGTGTTAACTGAATTTGATGATCATAAACTTCTTATTTCCCTGAGGGAACTCCAGCACACCCACCAGGAAGTTTGGCCCAGATTGAGAGCCATTTATGAAAACGGGCCCCCTCCTGAGCCGCATCACTACCGACCCGGAGATTGGGTATACGTGCGGAGACACAAGCAAGAGACCCTCCAACCACGGTGGAAGGGACCCTACATTGTGATCCTAACCACACCCACTGCTCTCAAAGTCGACGGGATTGCTACCTGGATCCATTACACCCACGCCCGACCAGCTGATCCCTTTACGGTTCGAGAAGACTTCGTGCCGGAAGCCAACACCGCCTGGACGGTTGACCAGAGTAAGACACATCCTTTAAAATTGACTCTGCGTCGAAAACCTGACCCCGAAAACCAGCTGAAACCAAAGGCCTGGGTGTCCCATACCAAGACTGTTGCAGCAGCTCCGGACCCACAATGATCGGAGGAACACTCACTAGCGTGCTCCTGCTCACCTCCTACGGACTGATAAGTATTATGGGCAACCCCCACATACCTTATACTTTAACTTGGGAGGTTTCTAATTTAAAAACCCAGAAAGTCTATAATACTATCCTGCTCTCCGCTTTACTCAGGCCTCTGGCCATTCTACTTCTCGCTCTCACGTTAGGCCTCTGCATCATAAACAAAATTATTAATTTTATCCAAGACAGGTTCAATGCTGTACAATTAATGGTCTTACGAACTCAGTACCAACCGCTCGAGACATTACAAATAGAAAACTGAAGATCCAAGATTGGCTCTTTAGGCACAAGGAAAAGGGGGGAATGAAAGGAACAGCTTTGAATTCAAATGACAGCCCTGCCTTAGTTTAAAGCTAGGTTCTCTTTTCTACTTATTATGGATCTTTGATAAGAAATACAATTGCTGAGAAGTTTGTTTTGCTTGCTGTTTGCTACGAGCATTGTGAGACCTTTCCTGATTGTAACCCACTGTAGAATGGGCCGTAAAACTTCCTAAATGTAGTCTGATATGTAATGAAATGAGTGATTGTATACAAACTAACCGGCATTTCTCACTTCTGTAAACCTGCTTGCTTAGCACATTCCTCACCTACCCCCTTCCCCCTTTCTTCCTCCCGCCACAAGTAAAAAAAAACCTCCCCTGTGCTACTTGTCTCTGCCTATAAAAACGCTATACCAACCCTAATCGTGGCCTCTTGTGTCACCGGCGACGAGTGCGCAGAGGACCAGGTTCGAACCTGCAATAAACGACCCTTGCCGCTTGGCTTTGACTTACAACTCTGGTGGTCTTTTGTGGGAGGTTTTGGAACTTCGGGCATTACAGGGTGTTTTAAGCTTAAGGGATAGAACTAATAATATTGACATTTTAGCGTACCACAGGTATCATGCCAAATGGGAGGGGTGTTGTTTTGTATGGTATATCTGGAGAGAGAGAGAGAAAAGTGACAAAATCCAGAAGTGATTTTCAAATTAGAAGAGAATGCACATTTAATGACCAGTTCTTTTGAGGGGGCGGGGGGTGCATCCCAAGAGATGAGTAATCACATATAAGCTAAAACACAGTCAGACATGAGTCAAAACAGGAAAATAAGAACTAGGAGAGTTAATAAAAACACTCAAGAAAGAGGACAAATAAAAGGTGAAAATATCAATATCTGTACGTCTGATATGGCCACAGTAAGGAGACTGAAAGCAATCACACTCAAAGACGCAAAAGGAGTATTTTTAAATCTCCTGTAAATGTGTTCATAGAAAAATGGGGCTACTGTAGAAAAGGACCACATTTTAAATTAAAAAAAATAAGGATTAGAAAAGGAGTTGTTGGCTAGAACGGACTAAGAGACAAGTTTTGGCATCCTTCAGGAACCCACCGAACATGGTAGAAATAGAAGAAGGGCAGCTTTTGAAAGTGGCCATCGGGAAACAAAGAGCAGTGATCTTTGAGAGATAGAAGACAAATTAGTTGATGCCCATTACTGCCCCAGCATATTGTCTTGAGAGTGTTTTCCAGACATGACCTAGGGAGGCAGAGTCCAGGCAGAACCCAAAAAACTGTCAGAATCTCAGGAGACCAGAGTAGGTTGGCTTCTTTGGACAGAGCACCAGAAAAGAGGTCTTCACCCAGAGAGAAGGATGGAGATCTGTCCAGAGGCCTGATGCTTCCGCTGGAGTAAATATCAGTGCATTTAGATGAGGAGACTACTAGTCAAACTGCTCAAGGCTAGAGAAATAACCAATTAAAAATATCCTATGATCTACTGAAAGCTACATGTAGCCAGGAAACGAATCACCACAGATGAGAGGGAATGTTTCCCCAAGATGGCCCAGGACCAGGACCAGCCCCTGTTCCAATCAACCATCCTGGAAAACTTGATAGAATTTTGCCTCAGTAGGAGATGGTTTGTCCAGTCCTGACAACCACTATGGTCCAGACTAACAAATCTGTGAAAGAAACAAACTGTCCATGTGATTTAAGTGTGTCCCAGAACAAATGCCTAGGATATCTATAGGAACTCAAAAATATCCATCACCCAATGAAGCCACATTCACAATGTTTGACATCCAATCAAATAGATTGCCCAAGACATAATCAGTGCACAGCAGTCAATTGTGTTTTTTATATACTGGCTGTTAGAATCTAAAGTGGAATACCATCGGTCAAAGCACACCTTTTACTTTGCCATGAACAATACATCATGCACGGGGGCAAATGTAACAGAAGATTGTAGAGACCTGCACACCATTCCTCAGAAACTTGAGTCTGAAGACTCAGTATTGTCCAGATGTCAATTATCTTCAAGTTGATCCATACATTAAAAAAAAAAAAAAAAAAAAAAAGAATCCCACCTGAATTCCCAGTAGGCTCGTTGGGTAGAAAATGCCAAGTTGGATTTGACAAATTGGATGGAAATGTAAAATACTTAGACTGGTCAAAACAATTTTGAAAAATAATGAAGCTGAAACCATATATTACCTGGTTTCAAGTCTTTAATTTTAAAGCTACTGTAGTACAAGACAGTATGCTATCCCCAACAACAGAGATTCATCAACGAACAGTCTACAGTGTGTGGACATAGACACACACATATTTGAACAACTGATTTCTGAAAAAAATGGTGCAGGTAAGTGCAGAGAGGACAGCATTTTTAAGCACATGATCACGGAAAAGATATCCATATATAAAAACCAAAAGCAAAAACAAAACAAAACAAAAGAATACCTCAACATTGCATCGTATTAAGGATTTAACTCAAAATGAAGTAAGCTTGAATCTAAATTGAGATTGAAAATCTAAACGTATTAAATTTCTAGGAGAAAACATAAGAGAAACGTGGCAGAGGGTCAGCCAGTGATTTCTTAGATAAGACACCAAAATCACAACCTGTAAAATATCATAAGTAGAACTTCATTTTTTTTTTTAATTTTTAATGTTTGTTTCTTTTTGAGAAAGAGAGAGAATGAGTGCGGGAGGGGCAGAGAGAGAGGGAGACACAACCTCCGAAGCAGGCTCCGGGGTCTGAGTTGTCAGCATGGAGCCTGATGTGACACAGGGCTGGAACTCACAAACCGTGAGATCATGATCCAAGCCGAAGTCAGACGATTAACTCATTTAACCGACTAAGCCATGCAGGTGCACCTGAACTTTAAACTTTGAATGTACCTGCTTTTCAAAAGATACCACTAAAAGAATGAAAATAGAAATGGCAGACAGAGAAATCACATATCCAATAAAAAACCTATAATCAGAATATGCAGGGAACTCTCAAAACTGATTAATAGAAAACATTAATAGAAAACATTGGGGCGCCTGGGTGGCTCAGTCGGTTAAGCGTCCGACTTCGGCTCAGGTCACGATCTCACGGTCCGTGAGTTCGAGCCCCGCGTCGGGCTCTGTGCTGACGGCTCAGAGCCTGGAGCCTGTTTCAGATTCTATGTCTCCCTCTCTCTCTGACCCTCCCCCGTTCATGCTCTGTCTCTCTCTGTCTCAAAAATAAATAAACATTTAAAAAAAAAATAGAAAACATTAATGAACACATAATTTTTCAAAAAATAGACAAAGATTTGAGTAGACACTTTACTAAGGAAGATATATGCATGGCAAAAAAGCTCATGATAACAGGCTCATGGGATCAGTCATTTGGGGAGCACGATTAAGGCTAAAACATGACTCTGCTGGTAAAATAGCTAACATAAGAAATCCTCACCGTAGCATGCAGGAGAATGCTACACGGGGACGGGCACTGTCATTCACTGCTGGTGGGAATAGTAGTAAAGAGTGGAACCACTTTGGAAAACAGTTTGGCAGTCTGTTGTCAAGTTAAATATACACCTATCATACACCCCTGTCTTTCATTTCTGGTATTTAACTCCCAGAGACACCAAAGCATTTGTGTCTATCAACGCTTGCAAGCCAATGTTCATAGATACTTTTGCTAACTGGAAACTACCAAATCATTCATCACGGGAAATGGATAAATAATCTATTGGGTATGCAAGGGAGAGTTGCTCAGATACAGGCAGCAATGCACTGTTGATACATGTAAAAATATGGATAAAAATAATTGTATGCAGTGAGAAGAGTCAGACCAAGAGTAAATACTGTGTGATCCCATTTAGTTACATTTGTAGGAAATGCAAAGGAATCTGTAAGCCCAGAAGCAGGTCATTGTTTGCCTGGGGAGTGGGGCAGGTGCTGGGGTTTGAAGGGCTCAGTAAGGAAACTTCCGAGGGTGATGACAATGTTTGTAATCTTGATTATAGTGATGATTTCACAGATGTTTATACATCTGTATCTTTCAACATTAACCAATTAGTAGACTTTAAATATGTGCCCTATGTCAATTTTATCTCAGTATGACTTTTAATACACTGACAGGTTGACTGAGTTGCACTAATTGAGGTTTGAATGCTAAACAAACTTCACACTATGGGATAAAATCTACTGCATTATTGTGTGCTATATTTTGGTCCCATCTCCTCTGTATTTCTTTAATTTCTTCCTTTTGATTAATGTATTTTTTTGGTAACATTTCTACCATATCTTTGCTCTTCACCTTTAAATGTTTCTTAAATGTGTATTGATCTATAAATTTTAAATCTGTAAATATTACCTTATTTATTTATTTATTTATTTATTTATTTACTTTTACTTTTTAGAGAGAGAGAGAGAGAGAGAGCTTGAGTAGGGAGAGGGACAAAGGGAGAGAGAGAATCTTAAGCAGGCTCCATGCTTAATGCAGAGCCCAACATGTAGCTCAATCCCATGATCCTGGGATCATGACCTGAGCCCAAATCAAAAGTCAGATGCTCAACTGACTGAGCCACCCAGGCATCCCTGTAAATATTACCTGTTTTTGTTGTTATTTTTTGAAGGGAGGGATCTGAAATAATTATGGGGTAAAGCTTTCATATGTGTTAAATATAGTTAACTGGGCTTTGGATATTGAAATATTTTGTAATTTAAACATGTAAAATACAAAAAAATGGGTAATAGGTTAAAAACACTAGAAATGGGTATGTTGCAAAGTTATGTAAATAGCATGTTGAAATTCTGTTGGGAGAAAGTACTAAGATATCGGTAATTTAACCTGTATAGGAATTGACAATCAATGAGTCTTTAACAAATTTTTTTTGTTAATGTTTATTTATCTTTGAGAGAGAGAGCGAGAGCACGAGCATGAGCAGGGGAGGGGCAGAGAGAGGGAGAGGGCAACACAGAATCCAAAGCAGCCTCCAGGCTCTGAGCTGTCAGCACAGAGGCTGACATGGGGCCCAAACTCATGAACCACAAGATCGTGACCTGAGCCAAAGTCGGACGCTTAACAAACTGAGCCAGCCACCCAGGGGTCCCAACAATCATTGAGTCTTAAGGGGGGAAAAAATCCAGCCTTGCTAATAATAAATATATTCGATTTTAACACGTTGCTATACTGCTTCTGTTAATTTCGGATTGCACTGTCCCTGTTTGACTTGAATGTTGTGGAACCCTTTCTTCCAACCGTAGTCATGACTTCGTAAAAGCATAGCTTTGGGGAAAGCTGTTCGTTAATCCGAATGAAAAGCCAAGAGACGATTGACACCACTCTGATCTAGCAATTCAATTACCGAAAAAGTATACTCATGATTTCCTCCAAAATATGGACCGAACAATTGGTAGTTCAAAGGTGTTTGAGATAATATTTCTTATTATGTCAGAATGTTGCAAATAGTCTAATGCCTGCATGTTCTTATAACAACATGAAGCCCAGAAATTGCAATGAGCAGGTGTATTGTAACAGCATGGGAGATGTCTTATGATGTCATGTTGAGTGGAAGCAAAGTATAGAAAAGTAGCCTTGAAAGACAAGGAGACAGAGTCAAGTTGCATAAGTGAAGAGGCTAAAGAGAAATATCCATAAAATGAACGGTAAGTAAAGTACATTTATCTAAAAAATTTTCTATTATGGGATTACATTATTTTTATAACTAAAATAACAGGGGGAAGCAAACATCGTCATAACTATGGGGCATGGAAATCAATGAAGTATAAACTACATTTCCAAATGTGCTTTGCAGAGGCACACCGACATTACAAGAGATGTGGAATTTTGAGGAAGTGATACCGTGTGAAAGGGATCCTTATTTTTGAGAAAGGATGACTGCAATGCATTTTGTGATGGCTTCCACACAACAGCTTAAGGCAAGATAGCTATGCTGGAAGGAAGGAAACATCCAGAGGTGGAAAATTATTGCCACATCAGATTTAGTTCAAGGACACATCCTCTAGGTCATGGTGAATTTCCATCTTACACTTGCAAGAAGGAGCAGACGGGAACATTACTTTGGGTTTTAATATCTTGAGGCTCTGGGTTCCCAAACTTTGAGCTGTATGGGTCATGGAAGCAGAGGCTGATGATCAGGTGGACCGTGTCCGTGACTGTCTCTGTGCGTGCGTGTGTGTGAGGGAATGAGGGTGTCCATGGATGTAGCAGGTGGTGAGGGAAGACAACAGTGGAGACACCAAGTGTGCCTTGAAAATGGTGTCCTCAGGGGTGCCTGGGTGGCTCAGTCAGTTAAGCATCCCACTTCAGCTCAGGTCATGATCTCATGGTTTGTGGGTTCAAGCCCTGCGTCGGGCTCTGTGCTGATAGGTCAGAGCCTGGACTCTGCTTTGGATTCTGTGTCTCCCTCTTTCTGCCCCTCCCATACTCATGCTCTGTCTCTGTCTCTCAGAAGTAAATAAACATTAAAAGAAATGAAAACAAACAAAAACAAAACGGTGCCCACAGTCCCACATATGTATGACACAAAAGCAAAACCCTTCTCTTGTTCACATGTGAGTCCTTCCTGTTGCCCTTTGGGCAGGAAGTCTTTACAGAGGACACAAGGATTCACATGTCTGAGGGGCAGTTCCCCAGAGCCAACAAAGCCAATGCATGAACTTGGAATAGGGTCACAGAAGAACAGAATGAAGACCCGAGCCCTTCCCTGCTCCTTGGTGACAGCATGTGGGTATTCTGCTAAAATTTTCACTTGCGCTACAGATGTCTTGCTTAGTGATTATGGAAAAAGATCACAAATGTCTTAACTCTCTCTCATGTGCACTCATGCCCCCCCCCACTCCATCTCAACTGTCGGCTTGTGGCATGCCCATAAAATGCCCACAAAGCAGCCCATTTGATGAGCTGGTGGCTCATGGTCCCACGGTGTCCCCTGAGGATAGAAAATGATCCATCAGAGCTAGGTATTCTGAAGTAGTACCGTTTCAAAGTTCCTCATGCTTCACTGTCTCTTCACCCTCCACTCCCTCCCCCTGCCCCAGTCACCCTAGGCTTGTGCTCATAGGATGAAATTCATCCATACCAGGAGTGACAGGGGCACCTCACCCCAGCCCCCTCCAAATATTGCATCTGCCCAAAATATCTCAAATTGGTTGGTGTTCACCTACGTGCATGTAATATTTGGGCATTTTGAGCTTCCTCTTGGATCCTATGATTCAATGTAGCCATTATTTAAGTGTGTGGTATTCCAGGAAAGGGTGGCATGGGAACTGAGGAAAACTGCCTTTCTACCAAGGTTCCCCTGAGGCGTCTGAAGTCTGGTGACATTTTTCTTATATAACAGTTAACAAAGGATTGAGGTGGGGGAAGTCATGCAGTGATTTCTACCATCTTAAATGTACCTTAAAATGGTAATATCACAACAGCTGGAACATCTCTACAGTAGCCAAGCTGAGTATTCCAGGAAAACCTAAATTTTCCTTCCCAATATTCAGAATGGCTCCACTGGTGTTAAATCTAGTGGGGGAGACATAGCTAAAGCCAATTCATATACTGCCTTTCCTAGTCAAGTCTCAATTTGAAATAACATCTTCCCATTGGCTCCATAATGGGATTGGAATATTTCAGATCCATTGACCACATTGACTACATCACCACGAGGCTTAAATCTGGTGAGTCATTTCTTTCTTAATTTCAGGTTATCTTTTCTTTTAACATGGCTCCATAAATCCTTTGGGTATCATGGATCATGGACCCTTTTATCTTGTTAACAACCTTATGTAGTTGTTAGAATCTCCTGGGCAAATTGCCATAGTCACAAAAATGCATTCCATATGTAGATGGTATCAGGTCAGAAGACATAGTTTTTTATAACAAATTCATGCTAATACATATAAATATTTGCTAATTATATACATCAAAAGATTGTTCTGTATTCTTAAAAAAAAAGGATGCAGTAAAAGACAACTGTGTTCAAGTTATGTTACCAAGATTAAAGCAAAGAATGAAAATCCACAATGTATACTGAAAGTCCACCAACATGTTGCCCTTCTTCATAGACCATCAGAAAATTTCACAATGACCTAATCATTTCCGTGCATTTTCAACTAGAAAAGTTATCATCAACATATGTATTCCTTATTCACATTAAAGCCACATCCCTTCTCATGAGCAAAATAAATAAATTGATGAAATGTCATTTTTATACTAGACGCTACCTTTTGTAATTTAGAGATGTAAGCAGATTGACGTAATTAGAATATTGAGCTGAATTAGTATGTGTGTGATGCAAATAATAATAGCTATCACTAATAACTAAGGATGCGGAGAATGCAAATTTTATATACACAGAGTAATCTGTCAGCCATCTGACTGAGAATGTCAGCCATGAATTTGGGTAGTAGGCATTGGATCTTGAGAGAACAGACATATAAAGGAGATACAATTGACGTATATATTTTTTTAAAAAATCAACTAGCCATGCAATTGCCCTATCAGATAAGGATCAGAGGATGACCAACATGAGTCAGAGCAAGATGAAAATGGCAGAAGTTACCTGGTGGTTCATTGATTCACATCTGCTCATTAGCTCCCATCAAACTCCGGGCTTAACACTCTACATTGAGATAACAGTTATCAGATTTCAGTGTCACAAAATCCCCCTGGTAAGTTTCTATAAAACATGGTTTCCACTGGATCAATAACACCATGTTTAACAATCATCCTCAGGAACATTGGCAAGTCACATGGATCACGGACAATATTTGTGAAGACTATTTATGAGGGTGGAGGGAGAGAGAGAAGGAGGAGGGTGAGGAAAAGAAAAAGGGAGAGGAAGATCAATTGATAGGCAATTATACTTTAACATTTCATTCACATACTACAATTTGGGACCAACTACTTATTTAAAAAATTTTTTTTTAATATTTATTTATTTTTGAGGTGGGGGGGGGGGGGTGGTGGCGTGGGTTAGAAAGAGAGGGAGACACAGAATCTGAAGCAGGCTCCAGGCTCTGGATTGTCAGCAGAGAGCCCAACGCAGGGCTCGAACTCACAGACTGTGAGATCATGACCTGAACTGAAGTTGGACGCTCAACCGACTGAACCACCCAGGACCCCAAGGGACCAACTGCTTCTTAAAAATAATGTTTTACCCTATGGTAGATAAAGTGCTGAAAGGTGCAAATGATGACCTTTTTAACACACAAAAAGCAAGATGAATTACACATATTATAGTACAAAAGGGACTATACCACACCCCCTCCAAATCCCAATTTATAGAGTAAAATATCACATAGAAACAAAATGAGAATTTGTAAAAAGGGGTTTGCTAAAAATGTGATGTCATAAATATTTCAATAAGCTATAGACTTCAAAAGAGATGTTTTACAAGCATTTCTTGCAAATACTGTTCATTTTGTTTGAATAATATTATAATACTTGATAGCATTGGGGGGACAAAAGGGTCTTCATACACTCAACTCAATGATTTAACAGAAAGGCACTTCTTAGGGAAACATACACTTGCTCTGAATAAGTGTTAACTGTTTTTTCCCTAACTTTTTTGTCTCCTTTCTTATTCCCAAGGAATTAAGCCCTGCACAATGGAAAGGCAGTTAACATGTATTGAAAAGATTCCACCAGTGAAGGTGAGGAGTACATTTCTAGGAAATAGAACAAAGTGGGAGGTAAGGAAATAAAGGACATTTTCATTTTATTTTATTCTCAAGTGAAGTTGTCAACCCTTTGGGAATCTGCCCCTGAGTCACTCACTGAGTCTACAGTGTCCGACCCTGAAGCAGTTTGTTGATTTTTTAGATGACTAACACTTATTCGAAGTGCATGAAAAATGGCCACTTATCTCTGAAAGATGTCTCCACTTTTTTGTGTGAAACGTGATACTTTTCCTTGAAAATCAAGTCCATGGAACACACAAATTAAGTTAGTTCTGAAATATGAAGTTAGACCCTAGAAACCAATAACCAGGCTATTGACTGCCCCAGTACCTTGTCTTATAGAGGTTTAATAAATACCTTCCAGGGCCTAGTTAATAACACTTTATTGAGTTTTAGGGGGAAGAAAGATAGCCATCGTTTTTCACTCTGCATTAAACTGACGAACATAGAAATAATAAAACATACAATATGATAATGCCACCACATTTAACTGATCTTGCATGAAAAGGTCATCTTTTGAGCATTTTTGCTAGATTCAAATGAAGTCTCTAGATATACAAGATGGATATTGAAACATTAACTATGAAAAAATCAAAGGGTGCCAGTTCTCAGATAAAGAAAATCTTGATCTCAGTTCAATTGTGCTCCCATATATATTTTATAAGTTGTATAATTATTAAAATGCCACTACATAATGGAATTTGAAAAATGCATTTTAAATAATTATTTTTGCTTTAGAAAAGATATGGCAATATTGAAAATTGCCAGTGATTTGCCTTTAAGAAACAGAATTCATTCTCTTTCCCTGGATCGTTTAGCACTGTTTGACAGAACTTCCTACAATAACGGGAACACTTTATATGTGAGCATTACAATATGGTAACACCGACTATACTTGGCTATAAATTGTATCTACATTGGTGTTAGAGAAAAACTAGTCAAGGATGAATCCCATACATAAAATTCCACATATTTCATACAATCGCGTGTAAATACAAAACTTGAAACATCCTTTAAAAATATCTCCACGGATTTCAATGTACATTGAGGGATATGTACATATCCTTCAGAATTATATAAACATGTAGGAGTCTTTCTTTTGGTCTCTTTGGTCATGACTTTGAAAGGCACTTGGATCTCATCCCAACCACAGCACTTTTGGACAGAACGTGCCCTTTCATAATAAAATATCTGAGGAAGTTAAGGCTGCAATGAAACAATATAAATTCTCTTTGATACGAGACCCTAAATTACAATGTTGTCAGAGATTTAAAAATATATTATTATGATTACTGATTATTAGCAAACTGATGGTCTGATATATATATATATATATATATATATATATATATATATATATATATTTACCCATAAGCCTACATGCAGTCTTAATGGATTCTAGAGAAAGCAAACCTAACTTTCATTTGATGAATTTCCTGGCTCAAGCAGACCAACTCTGAAGTGCATTCATGTGGAGGATGGAGACATATGGATGGGAAAGAGTCAGTCATTCATCCACAGCCATCTCAGCTCAACTAGCCTTTTCTAAAGAAAAACAGAAAGTGCATATAAAAGGGTGGTGCTCAGCCTCCACGTGTATAACAGTGACTGTTGCCTCTGCATATTGTTTCTAATATATACACACTCTCTGCTTGGATCTAGGAAAAGGAAGGGAAAAATTTTTCTGTAAAATGTCAAAATCATAAAGCTTTTAGGTTTTGAGAACCATAAAGTCTCTGTTACAACCAACCACTCAGTTGTAGTGTGTTAGTGCCCACACAGCCATAGGCAATAAAGAGTTGCCCATGGTTATTTCTCAATAAACACTGTTTACAAAACCAGATGTCAGGCTGGACTTGGTCCATGGCCATGGTCGGCAGACCCCTCTCATCCAACTCTGGCAGATTCATCACTTACTTATCATTTTCTCATGGCCAGTTTGGAAAGCTGACCTCTTATTTTAAGAGTATGTATGTACGAACCTCGTTTTGCTTTAACAGTAACCATTTTATCCAAACCCAAGCATGGACGCATCAGCGGGGATGGTGGTCACAATGGACAAGGCTTGCTTACAACAAAGTCTTTAGATATCCAACAAACTCTTAAAAGAGCTCAAAAGTGGTCTTCAAGTCCTCTGAGAACAAGAGGATATTCAGCCATTTTACAGTTGATCTTGTTATAGTTATCTGAGAATTAGTTGGATGTTGAATGGGAATTGCAGCATTGACCTAGTGCCTCTCTGTTTATAGAAAAGAATGGATTTATCCGTTTAAGCCTGAGGGAAATGATTGTTCATTTCGGTTGAGCATTTAGAATATAAGAATGCAAAACACTGCGACAGCCCACATCTGTTGGTCTGTGACAGCAAAGAGCCTGTACAGTTAAAGCTTAGTACAGTGCATGCCAAGGGGATGGGGAGAGAGACAGAGAGAGAAAAGAAGGAGAAAGAGGAGGAGGAGGAGAAGAACAAGAAGGAGAATGAGGAAGAGAGAAGAGAAGGAGGAGAAGGAGGAGAAGGAGGAGGAGAAGAGGGAGGAGGAGGGGCAGGAGGAGGAGGAGGAGAAGGAGGGAGAGAGGGGAAGGGGGAGGGTGATGAAGCACATTTTGACCTCTGGGGCTTTGCTGTCCCTAAAGGGATCACCTCTCCCAGGACTAACCAGTTCCTGCAATTCGTAAAGATAGGAAACAACTATAGCTCACGCATGTGGTTTTTACATACAAACCAACAAATCTGAGACCCACACCCCAACCCTCCTCTGTAGGGCTCTCATATTCCAGGTTACTATCTCCTGCTCTAATCTCTCCAGAGCCAGGTACTAGACAAGCAGGGACAGCCTTTGTACCTGAGGGCCCCTGAAACTATTCAAGCCAGCCAGTCCTAAGCCTGCTCACCTGTTCCTAAGCCTGTTCTCCTGTTCCTCACCTGTATGTGAATTATAAAGGAAAATCAATAAGGAAGAAAGTAGGAGTAGGGATTCACATCATTCCTAACATGGGAGCCAAATGTGGAACAAAATGATAGTAAAGGTTCTTGTGTGTTTTCCTCCTGCTTTGCCTCCTGACCACCCTGGGGCTTCCCCTGGGGCCCCACCCCTTGGGAACTGTGACTCACAAACTGTCGCTTCCATGGCGATCATCTTCTGGTCTGTTGACCTGACTGTACCTCAAATGTCCTATAATGTACTAATACATTGTATCATGAAACTATATATTCAATATGTATACATTATGTCATATATTATATTATAGATTTATGTTCAGGTATATTTATATAATATATGCTATATATTATAAGTACATATATCTATTATAAATACCTAAATACTATAACTGTGTTTTACATTTTATATATTTTACGTATA
Source organism: Panthera onca (assembly GCF_046562875.1). NCBI lineage: Eukaryota > Metazoa > Chordata > Mammalia > Carnivora > Felidae > Panthera > Panthera onca. The sequence goes on along the minus strand of NC_138358.1, from coordinate 27,158,352 downwards.
TGTATAAATATATGCGATATTTACATATAACATACATAAAATTTGGAATATTGGGATAGTGTACTACCGAAATTATATATATAAGTATGTATTATATACACACAGAAGAGTGTGCCATCAAGGGCTACATGGGGGGCGGGGGGAGGGGGCAAAACCAGTTGGCTAAACGTCACACACAGAAAAGAGGTGTGGATGCCCTCGCTGTGCAGAGGTCAGCGGGTTGCATTGCCACAAGTAATTCTCGCAGGTGTGTTTTCCTTGTTTGAAGCCTCTCTCTGTGCTTTCGTGCAGGAGTGTCACTGTACCCATATATTGTCTTATTTGAATAAAATAAAACTACCTAGAGTAAGCGTTAGCCTGTGTAGGTCCTCACTGGTGATCAGTAGGACCTCTGAGCCCTTGGATTGCAGCATGTTCTCAGGTGAGTTTGAAAACAATGACTCCAAACTAGCAAGCCAGCTAGCTACGTTACTGATGTGTTCGTTGCCTTTTTTTCCATATTTTCAACAAGATGTTCCAATGGGATAGGCTTCCGGCTCTGCTGTAATGCCTGGCAATGTATACAGCTTTGTGTAAGGCGTGAGGTAAACAGACAAGCCAGTTTGAAACTTTGACCGAATAGAGTCCACATCACAAGGACGGTACATTCCACTTAGTGCTATTGACCCAGCTGAAGAAAGGACGATGATTTGTGTCTCGTCAGGTCAAAGGAAATGACAAGAAACTTTTCTTCACAAGTTCAGTGTATTGGGATAATATTACAACCAGAGCCAAGTCTGATACCTTCATCATGCAGGCTTCTGGCACTAGGTTGTTTGCAACTGTCCCCTGGAGATGGAAATTATCATGTGCCAGTCTCCATGGTCATAATTTGCTCATAGAAATCTGCTCTCAAATTAGGAGCACATAGAAGAGGGAAAGGTAAAGGAAGACATCACATTACTCATGATTTTTAAGCCCAAGACTGAGCACTGAACTGCAGTGACAAGATATTAAATATGCTTGAATATAGAAAGTTAAGCTTTTATATTGGTTTGTAGACATATATATTAAAATCAGAAAGAAATACTTTAATTACTCATTAATACCACATGGCAAATATAAATGTGTGCATCCGTGTTGACAGTTAACAACGGCTTGGTGCTTTATCAGTTGGGATGTGTTTTCTCAGACTCTCTCCGTGGGATCCCTACAACTGAGCACGAAAGTAAGGGCAGGTCCGGGTGTCCATCCGTGGAAGAACGGATAAAGAAGGTGTGGTGTATATACATAAGGGAATATTATTCACCCATAAAAAGGGATGAAACCTTGCCATTTGCAACAACATGGATGGAGCTAGAGGATATAATGCTAAGTGAAATAAGGCAGAGTAAGAGAAACACCGTATGATTTCACTCACAGGTGGAATTTGATAAACAAACCAACAAAATGAAGAAGAACACTGAGTGACATATGGAACAGGTGAATCATTACACCATGGTATGTTGATTATACATGAATTATAAAGGAAAATCAATAAGGAAGAAAGTAGGAGTAGGGATTCACGTCATTCCTAACATGGGAGCCAGAGGCGGAATAAAAACCACAGGGTTCCGTAGCCTTGACCTCAAGCACTTTGCATCGTCCTGCACATGCTGTGTGTCTTGATAATTAAGGGGTGAAAAGAGAAAATAAATCAACGGTGGGGAAAGAAAAGCAGCCAGACATGCAATAAATCAGAGAGAGGGGATGCAAGGCCAAGATTCAAGCACGGGGCATAGAGATACTGGGGCACACACTCACTGAAAGAAGACGACACCGGGTCAACGTAAAAATAGAGTGTATTCGTTTCCTGGGTCTTCCATAATGAACTTTCACAAATGGGATAGCTTGCAAACACAGAAATGCATTCTTTCACAGTTGTGGAGTCTAGGTCTGGAAGGCAGGTGTTGTTAGGACCATATTCCCTGGGATCACAGGAGAGAATCCTTCCTCCCCTCCCTGCTAGCCATCCTTGGCTGACAGTGGCTTCACGCCCATCTCTGTCTCTGTCATTACAAGACAGTTTCCCTGTGTGTCTACTTTACCACATGGAAGTCTCCACTCCATGACGATCTCTGTGTGTCTGTCCTCTTCTTATAAAGACACCACTCATCCTGGGAGAAGAGCCCACCCTACTTCTCCACTATGACCGTATCTTACAGACATTCATTCATTCTCATGACATCTACAAAGACTCTGTGTCCAAATAAGATCGAAGTCTCAGGAGCCCGTGTTTGAGGACACCAACTTTAGGGTTCAACCCACAATATAAACAATAATGTAAAAAATGGTCTTATAGATAGTGAGACAGACAGCCATGAAGACCTGAGATGTTCACACACAGGAAGACTGTAGAATGTTACACCCACGTTCCCGGGAAAGTCTGAGATCAAGTATAAACAACAGCAAGAAAAGAGACATACCGTTCTTTCTACTGTGATGGTAAGATGGCCTCATGAAATAATCTTTTCAGTTATTCCCTGAAAACAGGTAGAATGGCACTGGTTTCTGTTTGTTGTACTTTATTCTCTCTCCGTCTCCCAGTCATTGACATGGTTAAATTGAGGGCCAGTTCCCTACACAAGACAAGGGTGCCTACTCTGCCATTTGCTGCTTTCTCGTGAGCCGCAAACAGCGATTTGCACACTTGATACTGAAGGATTATGTAAGTTCCTGCTGGCACTTAATAGCTCATCAATAACGTGTCAAGAATGCGTTGTCAAGAAGTTAAAATAAGTCTGTTGGAGAAGGGGGAGATTTTCATTTTACCTTCCAGCACTTATCAGAATGACATGTTTACGAGTTAGTCCAGTGTAAGATGTGCAATAAATTAGGGCATACCAGTATGCGTATTTGTTAATTATAGGGTATAAAAAAGAATAAAGAAAGATGTGTTTTCTTAGAAGATCTCAGAAAACACTCAAAAGACATAAAACCAATCAATCACTCAGAAGAAAGAGGCTGAGGAACATGAATATAAGAAATACTTTTAAAAAAGCTCACAACTTTGGGAAAGTTCTCTCTGCTTCTTAAAGCATTAAGTCAGAAAAGCCAGATCTTTCTCTCTACACATCTGAGGGATTTTATTCAGGAATGTGAGCCAGGCCAGGACAGTTTGACAATTGCCACAATGGTTGGGAACCAAGCGTGCCCCCCAGCATCCCACCCCCTCTCAATCCTATCTCATTCGTTAACTTTCTGTATTGAACATTTTTCAAGTATCAGCGACCACTCCGCCACCAACTGAACTGATAAGCCGTTGGAGGGTGAATTGCTTCTAATGATATAAAAACACCTGCTGTACCCAAGTCCTTATCTGCTTCTCAATGCCAACTTCTCAGTGTGTGAACTTTTCCAATAAAACACATCATGGGTCCAGCCCTGGGATAAGATACAAAATGCAGCAGAGAGAGAAGGAAAAGTGTTGGTCTCCCAGTTGTGAGTTCCAGACCCACATTGGGTATAGAGGTTACTTAAAATTAAAATCTTTAAAAAGAGAGAGAGAGAGACACTGATAGTGGATGTGTCCAACAACAGAACTATGGTTTGTAAAAAATATTTTATATTTATTCTACTATGCCACTTTCTGTTGTGGATTTCTTCTAGCAGGAAATGAGAGAGAAAACCTTAGCAATGAGACTGAGGAAGAGAGGAAGGGTGAATAACTTTAAGGAAGAAAATTACAGTGGTTTTACTGAAATTTGTAGCCTGAAAAGGAAAACAGGTCTAGGTTCTGAATTTAGACTTTATTTATTTCTGTTATGCCACCTGACTCAGAATTTCGAAATCAACAATGACTATACTAGTCTGTGTAGAGCATTCCAAGGAAGTAAAAAAAAAAAAAAAATAGGAAAGTCTTGTTTATTTTCAGACAACCAGTATGGGGTCAAAATGCCAAACTGAACTTTACATTCTAATATTTATTTTGTCTAATAGGGTACATTTTACAGAAAGAATCATATATTCTATAATAGCCTATTTTAACAAGTATCAATCAAATGGTAATTTTTTTAATGTTTATTTTTTGGGGGGGAGAAGCAGAGAGAGAGGGAGGCACAGAATCCGAAGTAGGCTCTAGGCTCTGAGCTGTCAGCACAGAGCCTGACTCGAAGTACAGACTGTGAGATTATGACTTGAGTCAAATAGGATGCTTAACTGACTGAGCCACCCAGGCACCCAAAATGGCAAATATTTGATGGTGGGTAGGTATCGCTGTACAGCATCATCAAAAAGGAAAGCAGTCATCCAAACATTCAAATCCAAAAGCACTGAAAGAAAACTGTGTAAAGTATACATTTTTGAAACTCAATATGGCTTCCATAATTTGAATTTGTGAGATATAGAATAAAAACGCCTCAAAGAACAACCGCATGCGAATTCCAAAGGAGATACTTTGTCCCTGCCAGGGAAATTTTAAAAAGTGTTGTTCATGCAAAAGAAATTTTTAAAAAATTAAATAAGATGAAAAGGTCAGCTCTCCATAAATAAGTTGTGAGTAGTTTTATGGTTTTGGAAGTTTAATTCTACACAGTAAAAAAATGTATCACAAACTGCAATTCTCTGCATGATGAGTGTTAAATATAGTAGGATCCCATCAGATATCTGCATTTGGGGTGCACCAGGTGGTTTCAGGTTGATGGGTCATCAATGTTCCCATTTGTTCTCGTAGTTTGAACCTTTGTACACAGGTGTGCCCACCTGCCCCAATGTATGCTAGAGTTCTACAAGATCATGGTATCAGTCCTGGGGTTACAATTTTTGGATAATTGTCCAAAGTCGATTGCATTTCAGGTCATTTTACAGAGTGCCTTCCACACAAAAGTTCATGTTGCACATTTCTGTTCAAGCCAGAGGCCAAAAGTACTACAGGCAACTCGTTCATTTCTCATTACAGAAAAAAAAAAACAAACACCTGATATTGTTCAGTAGCAGAACTTATACCAGACAGAAGCAAACTGCCCTTTATAGGAAGGAATGCTTTATTTGAGCTTTTAAGTGAAGCATAAAAATATCTCCTGTAATACCACCTTTCATCTTTATAATGCTGTGGAATTTACATAGTGCTTTTCATGCATTTTCTCTTTTTATTCTTGCAGTGAAAAAAAATTGAGAGGAGGATAAGCATTATTAGCTCATTTTATAGAGAGAAATAAATGTAGCCCCAAATCATTGTGTGACTTGCACAGTGTCTATCGGCTGGAAAGTGAAGCTAGAACAGGAACCCAGGGTTTCTGAAGCCCCGATTCTCCCTACGAATCTTTGGTCCCACTAACAAAACAGTCCCCCAGGGGTATCCCCTACGTTGCACTGACTTCTTGGACACAAGTCCTGAATTTTGTCTCCGGATCTGTTACCTCCTGCATGACACTGGGTGAACATTCCCTGTGGCAAGAACGTATCACTCTTTGATGCCATGGACCTGCTGGGATGCTCTGTGTGGAGAAGTCCGTTATGTGCAAGAACACAATGCACAGCACAGAATTTTCATCAGAGACAGAAGCATATGCTGGCTCATGGCTTCTCTTTCTGTCCTACATCACGGATATCGCTTGGATCTCCTGGGACCTATAAATGTATGGCTTGAAGATAACCACGGTACGAGAAAATCACAACCCCTGAAATGATTGAGAAATGACATGTGTTCTGAAGATGTGAACAAGTATCGACATCATTAGTGCAAAGTTCTAACCACAGGATTGCTCATGAGGATGTAACCAAGTTGTAATTATTCTGACCCAAGCCTTCATACCAGTGACTGGTTCTCCCAAGAGCCTTTCCTCAGAGATGAAAATTCTTTCCTTTAGAATAATGAATGGGTATCACAATCAACTAAGAAAGTGTCTCAAGCCACACACACACACACCTATATGGCCCCTGTTCCATCTCAGGCTGTGTCAGGAGGCAACCACAGAGGAAACCACACTAGGGAGGAAAAATCTGTGTACTTAAAAATCATACTGAAAACATCCAATCTTCCTTCCTCTTCCTTGGAGTGTTGACAAATGACTCCTTGTATATTGATCCCACTCAATGGATATTCTTTTCAGAAAAGGGGTCATTCGGGAAAATACGTCCAGGAAGTAATTCAAAATATTGTAGAGAGAGTAGGAATAAAATTGGAATTGTGCAGATTTTTCATAGAGACGATAGTTTGCACCTCCACCAAGGGTGACTGGTAGAAAAAGATATAAAGGGTAGAAGGAGGTGGGCACTGATGGAGAAGCCATTGGAGGACACACAGGATTCACAAGTACAATCCAAGCCCAGCCCAGCCACGATGTTTCAGGGAAGAGGACAGCCACTATCCAAAGTCAAAGAAAAGGACTAGAGGAGAAAGATCACAGGATTTGGACCAACAAGTAAATCCTTGTTGGACTCCATGAGTGCATTCTGGGGAGGTGTTGAGAAGACACTCCAGACTACAGTGTTCAAAAAGAAGTAATCATGAATACATGACCTCCTGCAGGATGGAGAAGGACTGGAGCAGGTTGGTTTGGGATGCAAGATAGTACCTTTCCAGAGGGCAAACTGGTCACGACTGAGCCCCAAATGAAGGACAGCAAGGAGAACATTGTGGCAGGTTCCCTCTGGTGTCCCCATCAAGGTAGATAAGATGAACACTGTGATTGTTGTCGACTTTAGAAGGAAGCATACTTCTGTTCTCCTTTGCATTCTTTTCCGTGTGTTATTATGAACTTCATTGAGCCAATACCACTTGCTCTTTGGATAACTTTTGTGCTTTACCTATTTATTGGCATTGGATGAAAAGTCTTTGGCTGTAACAGAGGCTGGCTTGCCTAGCACTCTAAATAATGATATTAAATGTATGAACCTACATATTCTTTGTCTCTTCTCTGTCTCTGTGTGACTAACCAGCAAGATTTATGAAAGATGATTCGAGGTTTGTTTTGAAGGATAATATAGGTATAGTTTTCTTGAAAACAAAGATGGGAGAACAGTGATAATAACAGGGTTTAATTCCCTAACTGCTTAAAAATGCAGTCACGTTCCATGGAGCTATTCTTTTTCTATCTATCTATCTATCTATCTATATACATATATATATATATATATATATATATATATATATATATACACACACACACACACATATATATATATATATATATAATTTTTTTTTTTTTTTGCTTTGACAGTCTCTTGGCCATTTTTTTACTTATTAGCACTTCCTTCAGAAGGAAGGAAAAGGAGATGAAACCATAATATGTCAATTTGAGACACAGAGTCTTATATTAGGCACATCACCACTGTGAGGTGTCTAGACGATTCTTACTCCCCTGGGAGGGTTCAAAGCCGCCAGCCCTGTGTCCCTACAAAACAGTGGAGATTTCCAGCAAATGCACTCCATCCTTCTTATTCTCCTGTATGATTATCACATTTCACACTTCATCAAAACAGAGGCTCTAAGGCAATTATACTAGGTGGGCTGGAAGTAAAAATATTAGACATCGTTATCTGCTAACAGGAAAATTGCCTCAAGAACATTAAGAACTTTTAAAAAAAGAACATTAAATATAGACACAAATTTACTTCATATGACTTCCAGTTTGAACATAAATAATCTTGTGGTTGTTTTTCTTTCTTTTGGTTAATACTGACTGAACATTCTAAAAGAAACAATTAATATAAGCCAGGATGAATGGATTCTTGCTTTGGATAACTTATGTTCATTTTACAGTCATTCCATTTTGCTAGCAAGTTAAATTATTAAAGAATCCCATGTATGTCAGTATTTATAGTCTAGCAAGGATTATCACAACTTAAATCTGGCTTCTACTGGATGTTCAACTAATATAGAAAAGGTAGCCAAGAATACTCAATGGGTAAAATATAGTTTCTGTAATACAAGGTGTCGAGGAAATCCTTTTGTTACATGCAAAAGGATGAAACCGGAACCCTATCTTACATAAAGTTTAACTAGAAATGGGTTAAAGATTTAAATGTAAAGCTTGAAACCATACAACTCTTAAATTTTTTTTTTCAACGTTTTTTTATTTATTTTTGGGACAGAGAGAGACAGACAGAGCATGAACGAGGGAGGGGCAGAGAGAGGGAGACACAGAATCGGAAACAGGCTCCAGGCTCTGAGCCATCAGCCCAGAGCCCGACGCAGGGCTCGAACTCACGGACTGTGAGATCGTGACCTGGCTGAAGTCGGACGCTTAACCGACTGCGCCACCCAGGCGCCCCAAAACCATACAACTCTTAGAAGAAGGGATAGGAGAAAAGCTCCTTGACATTGGTCTTGGCAATGATTTTCTGCATATGTCACCCATGGCAAAAATAAACCAGTGGGTCCAAATCTCATGAAAAGGCTTCAAAAGATGAACAAGATGAAAATCTTAAGTAACGGAGGGAAATATTTGCAAACCATATATCAGGAAAAGGATTAGTATCTAAAATTTATAAGGAACTCAACTGCAAAACACCCCAAATAAACCAATTAAAATGTGGGCAGAAGATCTGAATAGGCATTTTTCCAAAGAAGACGTGCAAATGGCCAACAGGTACTGGAAAATTTCCTCCACATCACCACTTATCAGGGACAAGTAATCTCTTCACCCAACATGGGGCTCAAACCCACAACCTCAAGATTGAGACTCACATGCTCTACCTACTGAGCTAGACAGGTGCCCAGGGAAAAGCAAATTAAAACCACCATAAGACATGGTCTGACAGCTGCTAGAATGATTATCACCAAAAAAATATAAGAGATAACAGGTGTTGGTGAGATGTGGAGAAAAGACAACTCTTGCACTGCTGGTGAGAAGGCAGATTGGTACAGCCACCCTGGGAGAACAGTATGGACGTTCCTCAAATAGAACTACCATGTGATCCAACAACCCCACTTCTGGGTATATATCCAAAGTCAATGAAATCATTATATTGAAGAGATATCTGCACCCCACCCCTCCATGTTCACTGAAGCATTATTTATAATAGCCAAGACGTGGAACAACCTGGATGCCCATCAGAGGATAAGTGAATAAAGAAACAGCGATGTGTGTGTGTAGTTCAGCCATAAAAGGTGAATATGCCAGTTGAGGTAATATGGGTGAGCTTTGAGGGTATTATGCTAAGTGAAATAAGTCAGACAAAAAAGACAAATATTGATGATCTCACTTAGATGTGGAACCTAAAAACAAAGACGAGAAAGCACAGAAACAGAGTCGACTGGTATTTGCCAGGGGCTGGGGTGGGGGAAATGGATGGAATGGTGAAAAAGTACAAACGCTCAGTCATGAGACGGAAGTTGTGGGGTCTAATGTACAGCACGATGACTATAGGTATCCACAATGAATCGTCTGCTTGCAAGTTGCTAAGCAAGTTGATCTTAAAAGTTCTCACCACACACAAAAATGGTTAAATGTCCTGTGACAGATGAGTTAACTGGCCTCATTGTGCTAATCGTGTAGGAATATATACATAGATCCTTACATTAGACACTTCAAATGTTTCTTAATATTTATTTATTTTTGAGACATAGAGAGAGACAGAGCATGAGTAGGGGAGGGGCAGAGAGAGAGAAGGAGACACAGAATCTGAAGCAGGCTCCAGCCTCCAGGCTCTGCGCTCTCAGCAGAGGCCGACACGGGGCTCGAACTCACAAGCCGTGAGATCATGACCTGAGCCGAAGTAGGACGCTCAACTGACTGAGCCACCCAGGCACTCCACGTTGTACACTTTAAATGTACACAATATATCAAATATATCTCATTATATATTATATTATATGTCAGTTCTATCTCATTAAATCTGGAAAAGTTTTTTAAAAATTAAAAACTGGCACATAGTGTGCCTGTCTAATGCTTTTCTGAGACTCAAATTTTAATATCTTTTAGAGTCATTAATACACGGATGACACTAAACTTTGAGAAGCCTTCCTGTTAATAAGAGTTAAAGTATGGATTTTGCTTTTAAACAGGTTATTTTACAAGTTTTTATTAAACAACAAAGTAAAATTGTGGTAAAATTCCAAAAAGCACATAATTTCCTTAGGGCATCAACTTAATTTCCAGTGATGCTTCTATTCAAAGGGTGCTAATGCACACTTATTGAAAACGATTTGGCTTTGAGACATTTCCATTAGCACTAATATGGGTAATCACACTCCCTCAGTACAAAGTATTTTACACAGACGTTGTGAAAGAGCCGAAAGTCACTATCATACTACAAATCCGTTTTGTAAGTGGCAACATTTAACACTAGGCTCATCAGCAAAGAAAGCTGGGGTAACACTCTGAACAGCAGCACCAAAAAGACCGGCTCAAGTAGATGGTTTGGGTTCATGGAATGAACCATTCCTGTTTCAAACACCCTGGGATTTTTACAATTGTACATACAATGGGAAATCCCTAAGTTAAATACAGAGTAACTGAAACCTAGAAGAAGAAAGAAGAAAAATGGAAATCGTGATATAAACGTTGGGTAAGAGTCAATAGAAGTAAGAGATTAGAAATTTAGTACATAGGGTTCCATTTGCAGGATGCCTTTAAATTCCAAATATTGCTTTCAACTATGTATCCTTGCCTCCCTCATACTTTGGGAACACAATGCTGTGTTTAAATTCCTAAAGTATATAAAATTCCACTACGGTTTGCTTTTTTTTTTTTTAAGTAACCTCAACGCCCAATGGGGGGCTCAAACTCATGATCGCAAAACTGAGAGTTGCATGCGTTATAGACTGAGCTAGGCAGGCACCCCAAATTCTGCTGTTTGATGGCACAAATCCATGCTATTTCCTCATGCTTGTATTTACTTCACTATTTTATTTTATTTTACTTATTTTATTTTATTTTATTTTATTTTATATCTTATCTATCAAATTCATAAAGATTAAGTGTCAATGATAAAATGTGAAATATAAATGATAACACTTAAATGAAAATGCCTAATATTGGTTCTTTGGTAACAATAACATGTAGTAGATAAAGTATTTAATATGATAATCATTAAAACGGGGGACAGAGCCCACATATATAGAGTAAGAAATGATGTCAGGACATCACAGCTATGAAGGACACGAAGGAATGGAAAGCAACCTGTTTGATCCATTCGTAGAAAATGCACTTGAGGACTCCAATGATGTGGCTGATTTGCTGTATGTACATATTTCATTTTTCCCAGAAGAAATGGGAACTGGAAACTGATTAATTATATAATCCCAGAGAGACCAGACCTCATTCCCTGCCTCATCCACTCTCCTCCTCAAAGACAGCATTTCCAGATGGCTTTACAGTTCTTTCCCCCTCCCCCCCTTGGAAACAAGACTTACTTGCTAATATTTACCCTGGTTTAGAACATAGAAAGGGAGAAACAGTTCCAAATTTTTATCATGAAGCAAGCAAAGCATTGACATGAAATCCAACAAATAGAGGACAAACAACAACACAGGGATAGAAATATTTTCAACAACTAGCAAAGAGAATCCAGCTGATGTTTAATGAAAAAAATCACTGTGGTGAATTGAGATTTCGAGGACAAATGTGAATGTCCATTATATGTCAATTTACTATAGGTATTCATATAATCACAGCCTACATAAGTCATTGCCATAAGTAATGAAAGGCATTGAATAAAACTTAAGGCTTGTCCTTCATTGAGAGATAAAAAACACGGGCTCCTGGGTGGCTGAGTCAGTTAAGTGTCCAACTTCAGCTCAGGTGATGATATCACAGTTTGTGAGTTTGAGCCCCGTGTTGGGCTCTGCACTGACAGCTTGGAGCCTGGAGCCTGCTTTGGATTCCGTGTCTCCCTCTCTCTGCCCCTCCCTGGCTCACCCTGTCTGTCTCTCAAAAATAAAGAAACATTAAAAAAATGTTTTAAAAACAGTAAAACAGAAATACACATATGTTATATATGTTTATGCATGATGAAAATATATATCATGCTAATATATATGCTATATAAACTATATATATAAAGATATATAATGTAAGTACATATAACGTTGAAGGTACTAGTTAATACAGTTAAATCAGTAAGAGCATGAAGGGCATCTATATTTGAAGAAAGGAGGTGATTTTTATTATCACTGCAGAGTTTTGATTGCATGGGAAGAAAACCCAAGGATGTCGAGAAAAATGACAGCAAATAACAAGGTTACGAAGTTAGAAAAAATGCATAGGATATGTATTCTATAAATTTCAAGAAAAGGATTAGAACATATAACGGGAGACAGAATTTATAGGAGCATTGAAACGATATATATTTGACAGGGACTGGGAAGACTCATGAATCTATTCTGAAATGTTCTTGAGGGCAGCATAATCCTGATTCTAAATCCTAATAAAAACAATAAAAAGGAAGAAAATTGGAGTCCAATCTTTCAACAATCTTTCTTATCGATGCAAAATGTAGAAAGTTATATGTAATTATTATATATAATAATATGCATTCTGTGATATAATTATATATTATAATACATAATACATACATACATAATACATAATATTATATGCATAGATATATTATATATAATATATAATACATATATTAATGTATATTATACATATATACATATATACTATATATACATATATAATATATATATACACACATACGTTTCTAGTGATAAATCACAGGAAAACGTATCACAGAGTACACCCTTTTCAAGCAGGATTAATTTCAGGAGTACAAGCATATGAAGGTGGCTAAAATTTGAGTCATTTAAAGTAAACAGGCACATTAAAAGAAAAAGGAAAATATAGATGTGACATCTCCGTAAGCGCGGAAAAATACATTTTTAACGGATGCTAAAATGAAGAGGGGGAGGAGCCAAGATGGCGGAACGGCACGGAAGTTTCTTTTGCATCTCTCCTCCCTGAAATGCAGCCAGGTCAACACTCCAGCATCCTGCACAGCTAGAAAACCGATTGGAGGATTAACACAACAATGTACACAACCTGAACCTCAGAACTCGGCGGGTTTGCGGCAGCGCGGAGAGGTCAACTGGGGGAGAGAGGAGCCGCGGAGGGCAGGGGGAGCTGTTTTTCCTTGCCTAGAGAGGACACAGACGGGGCGGGGGGAGGTGCAGGGAGCATCCCCCGCCCCAAAGCGGCCGGAGAGAAAAGAAAGAGTATGTAAGGGACTGAACAAAAAAGGGAGGAAGGAGAGGGTTTAAATCCCACGAACCTGGCGGTGCTCTGGAGGGAAGGGCCGATCCAGGGGAGCAGAGAGCGAGGTCCCCGGGCCACGCGGGGAGCGGCGGTTCCCCTGCTGGGAGGACATTTAGTATTGTCCGTGCGGCCACCCCAGTGGACCCCAGAGGCCCCCGCGGACCCCGGGGAACGACCCCATTCGCTGGTGCTGGAACAGGGTCGTTGGGGGTGAAGCCTGGTGCCGGATGTGTGTTGTGATTTTCCATAATCCCTGAAACGCTACCACACGATCGCGTGAACTTTTTCTGGGGCGGGCTGGCCCCCTGGCTGCAGTCTCCGGGCATCGGCAGCAGCACAGTCTGGTGAATGTTCCAGGGTGCGGCCGGCACCGGCCATCGCTCCCCGGGAGCCTCCTGCAGAGGATCGGATCAGGTCAAAGCCGCAGTCCCTCCAATGGGAGGGGTCGGGAGACACAGCCGCATCTGAGGTAAAAACTCGGGAGGGAGGTTCTGCCTGGTAGCCTGACGGCTTAGTCACGGACAGGGTAAAAGCCTGGAGTGGACGGAAGCCGGAGTGAAAGGACAGGTGCGCGATTGCAGGTCGGGGAGATCACAGAGTTCCAATACTAGAGCCCCGGCAGCTGGGTGACGCCATTTTCACCACTCCCGCGCATGCGCATACACGCACCTAGGAGCGCCACAATTCACCCCAGTAAGCTAAGCAGTGCCATCTGGTGGAGAATGAGGTCATTACACTAAGCCCCGCCCTACTGGGCCAACCTCGCTCTTCAGGAACACAAGTCTCTCTCCGCTGGCTTAAGTTTATTGGAGCCTTAGTTTATTGGAGTTTATTGGAGTCTCTCCGCTGTCTTAGTTTATGAAGAACTATAAAGTGCTTCATAGCTTGACTTCTACGGGAAACCGGATGTAATTTCAATCATACTTCATTCTGCTCGCTGGTCCTTTTATCCGTTTTTTTCTCTCTTTTTCCTTTCTTTTTTTATTCTTAAATACAGAAATTTAAAAAAAATCTATTTTTATTTTCCATTTTTATGACAAAGATTTTTCTTTAAGTTTTTCTACCATATTTTTTACTTCTTTGTAAATTTTTTAAATTCTATCTTACTTCCATCATTTCATTTTATTCTATTTTATTGTATTCAGTTTTTCAAATTTTCAAGCGTTTTCTTTTTTTTCTTTTTTTCCCTTGTTTTTGCTTTTCTTTTTTTTCTTTTATTTTCTTTCCCCCTTTCCCCTAATCTATCAATCTTCTTCCAACAACCAGACCAAAACACACCTAGGATCTAGCATCCTTTATCTGATTTCTTTGTGTTGTTTTTAATTTTTTAACTTTTTTTACTAGTTCCTTTTCTTCCTCCAAAATGACAAAAAAAAAAAAAAAAAAAAAAAAACAACAAGGAACTCATCCCAAAAGAAAGAACAGGAAGAAATGATAGCCAGGGAATTAATCCAAATAGATACAAGCAAGATGTCTGAACCAGAATTTAGAATCATCAGTACTCATTCTAAACGTCAATGGTCGAAACACTCCAATCAAAAGACACAGGGTAATCGAATGGATAAGAAAACAAGATCCATCTATATGCTGTTTACAACACACCCATTTTACTTAATTTTTTTTTTTCAACGTTTTTTATTTATTTTTGGGACAGAGAGAGACAGAGCATGAACGGGGGAGGGGCAGAGAGAGAGGGAGACACAGAATCTGAAACAGGCTCCAGGCTCCGAGCCATCAGCCCAGAGCCTGACGCGGGGCTTGAACTCACAGACCGCGAGATCATGACCTGGCTGAAGTCGGACGCTTAACCGACCGCGCCACCCAGGCGCCCCATACAACACACCCATTTTAGACCTAAAGTCACCTTCAGATTGAAAATAAGGGGATGGAGAACCATCTATCATGCTAATGGTCAACAAAAGAAAGCCAGAGTAGCCATACATCAGACAATCTAGATTTTAAAATAAAGACTGCAACGAGAGATGAATAAGGGCGTTATATTATAATTAAGGGATCTATCCACCAAGAAGATCTAACAATTATAAATATTTATGCTCCAAACATGGTGCACCCAAATATATAAATCAATTAATCAAAAACATAAATTCATTGATAATAAGACTATGATAGCATAGGGGACTTCAACACCTCACTTACAGCAATGGACAGATTATCTAAACAGAAAATCAACAAGGAAACAATGGCTTTGAATGACACACTGGACCAGATGGACTTAACAGATATATTCAGAACATTTCATCCTAAAGCAGCAGAATATACATTCTTCTCGAGTGCACATGTAACATTCTCCAGAATAGATCACATACAGGGAAACAAATCAGCCCTCAACAAGCACAAAAGATCGAGATCATACCTTACATGTTTTCAGACCACAACAGTATGAAACATGAAATCACCCACAAGAAAAAAGATTGGAAAGATAACAAATACGTGGAGACTAAGAACATCCTACTAAAGAATGAATGGGCTAACCAAGAAATTAAAGAGGAAATTATAAAGTACATAGTAGCCAATGAAAATGATAATACCACAGCCCCAAACATCTGGGTTTGCTCTGGGCAGCAAAGGCAGTCATAAGAGGGATCCAGGCCTTCCTAAAGAAAGGAAGAAATGTCTCAGAAACACAACCTAACTTTACACCTCAAAGACATGGAAAAAGAATAACAAATAAAACCCGAAGCCAGCAGAAGACAAGAAATAGTAAAGATTAGAGCAGAAATCAATGCTATCAAATCCAAAAGAAAAACAAACCAACCAAACAAACAAACAAAAAAAACCCAGAAGAGATCAATGAAACCAGGAGCTGGTTCTTTGAAATAATTAACAAAATTGATAAACCACTAGCCAGTCTGATCAAAAAGAAAAAGGAAAGGACCCAAATAAATAAAATCAAGAATAAAAGAGGAGAGATCACAACCAACAGAGCAGAAATACAAACAATAATAAGAGAATATTATGAGCAATTATATGCCAATAAAATGGGCGATCTGGAAGAAAAGGCCAAATTCCTAGAAACATATAAACTACCAAAACTGAAACAGGAATAAATAGAAACTCTGAACAGACCCATAACCAGTAAAGAAATAGAGTTAGTAATCAAAAATCTCCCAATAAGAAACCAGGGCCAGATGACTTTCCAGGGGAATTCTACCTAACATTTAAAGAAGAGTTAACACCTATTCTCTTGAAGCTGTTCCAAAAATTAGAAATGGAAGGAAAACTTCCAAACTCATTCTACAAGGCCAGCATTACCTTGATTCTAAAACCAGGCAAAGACCCCAGTAAAAAGGAGAGCTATAGACCAAGTCTCCTGATGAACACGGATGCAAAAATCCTCAACAAGATATTAGCCAACCATATCCAACAATACATTTAAAAAATTCACCATGACCAAGTGGGATTTATACCTGGGATGCAGGACTGTTTCAATATCTGCAAAACAATCAGTGTGATACATCACATCAATAAGAGAAAGGACAAGAACCATATGCTCCTCTTAACAGAGGCAGACAAAGCATTTGACAAAATACAGCATTCTTTCTTGATATAAACCCTCAAGAAAGTAGGGATAGAAGGATCATACCTCAAGATCATAAAAGCCATATATGAAACACCTACTGCTAATATCCTCAATGGGGAAAAACTGAGAGCTTTCCCCCTAAGGTCAGGAACAAGACAGGGATGTCCACTCTCACCACTGTTATTCAACATAGTATTGGAAGTCTTAGCCTCTGCAGTTAGACAACACAAAGAAATAAAAGGCATCCAAATCTCCCAGGAGGAGGTCAAACTTTCACTCTTCGCAGGTGACATGATACTCTATATGGAAAACCCTAAAGATTCCACCAAAAAACTGCTAGAATTGATTCATGAATTCACCAAAGTTGCAGGATATAAAATCAACGCACAGAAATTGGTTGCATTCCTATACACCAACAGCGAAGCGACAGAAAGAGAAATCAAGGAATCGATCTCATTTACAGTTGCATAAAAAACCATAAAATACCTAGGAATAAATCTAACCAAAGAGATGAAAAATCTATACGCTGAAAACTATAGAAAGCTTATGAAAGAAATTGAAGCAGACACACACAAAAAAAAGGGAAAAAGATTCCATGCTCCTGGATAGGAAGAACACATATTGTTAAAATGTCGATTCTACCCAAAGCAATCTACATATTCAATGCAATACCTATCAAAGTAACACCAGCATTCTTCACAGAGCTAAAACAAACAATCCTAAAATTTGTATGGAACCAGAAAAGACCTTGAATAGCCAAAGCAATCTTGAAAACCAAAGCTGGAGGCATCACAGTCCTGGACTCCAAGCTGTATTACAAAGCTGTAGTCATCAAGACAGTATGGTACTGGCACAAAAACAGACACTCAGATCAATGGAACAGAATAAAGAACCCAGAAATGGACCCACAAACATATGGCCAACTAATCTTTGACAAAGCAGGAAAGAACATCCGATGGAATAAAGATGGTCTCTTCAGTGCTCGCTTTGGCAGCACATATACTAAGACAGTTTCTTCAGCAAGTGGTTCTGGGAAAACTGGACAGTGACACGCAGAAAAATGAACCTGGACCACTTTCTTACATCATGCACAAAAATAAACTCAAAATGGATGAAAGACCTAAATGTAAGAGAGGAAGCCATCAAAATCCTGGAGGAGAAAGCAGGCAAAAACCCGCAGCAACTTCTTACTCAACCCGTCTCCGGAGGCAAGAGAAACAAAAGCAAAAATGAACTATTGGTACCTCATCAAAATAAAAATCTTCTACACAGTGAAGGAAACAATCAGCAAAACTAAAAGGCAACTGACGGAATGGGAGAAGATATTTGCGAACGGCATATCAGATTAAGGGTTGGTATCCAAAAATCTATAAAGGACTTATCAAACTCAATACCCAAAAAATAAATAATCCAGTGAAGAAATGGGCAAAAGACATGAATAGACACTTATCCAAAGAAGATATCCAGATGGCCAACTGACACATGAAAAAATGCTCAACATCACTCATCACCAGGGAAATACAAATCAAAACCACAATGAGATACCACCTTACACCTGTCAGAATGGCTAACATTAACAACTCAGGCAACAACAGATGTTGGTGAGAATGTGGAGAAAGAGGATATCTTTTGCACTGCTGGTGAGAATGCAAACTGGTGCAGCCACGCTGGAAAACAGTGTGGAGGTTCCTCAAAAAACTAAAAATAGAACTCCCCTACAACCCAGCAATTGAACTACTAGGCAATTATCTAAGGGATACAAGTGTGCTGCTTCAAAGGGACATAGGCACCCCCATGTTTATAGCAGCACTATCAACAATAATGGAAAGAGCCCAAATGGCCATCGATGGATGAATGGATAAAGAAGACGTGGTATATATGTATATAATGGAGTATTATTCTGCAATCAAAAAGAATGAAATCTTGCCATTTGCAACTACATGGATGGAACTGGAGGGTATTATGCTAAGCGAAATTACTCAGAGAAAGACAAATATTATGTGACTTCACTCATATGAGAAATTTAAGACTCAAACAGATGAACTAAAGGGAAGGGAAGCAAAAATAATACAAAAACAGGGAGGGGAACAAAACAGAAGAGACTCATAAATATGGAGAACGAACAGGGTTGCAGGAGGGATTGTGGGAGGAGGGATGGGCTAAATGGGTAAGGGGCATTAAGGAATCTACTCCTGAAATCATTGTTGCACCATATGCTAACTAACTTGGATGTAAATTAAACAATAAATAATTTTTTAAAAAATTTAAGAACTAAAAAAACAGTCAAAAGAAATAACCACTTAAAAATTAAAAAAATAAAAGGATGATAAATTCTAACTATAATTAATAAAATGTATTGCCAGCATGGAATACTGTTTAGGAGCTTCCCTAAATATACAAAGGATTTCTACTTAAAAAATAAAACAGAAACCTCAACAACTCCTCAAACAGCATATTTTGGGGCTGGAATAGTGAGAGTCCCCTGAGATGAGGAATGAGGTTAAGTACACCCGACAGCCATGGGTCTTTCCAGAATGAATCAGGAGTACCAGGTAGCATACTCAGAACAGTAGAAAATCAATGAAAATAACATGATTGGAAAAGAAGAACCAACCTTTGTGAGCTTAAAATCAGAAAAAAAAAATCTACAACTAAGCAATGAGAATGAGTGAATTTACCGGTCAATAAACAAAACAAAACATCCAAACAAAAAGAAAGAAAGAAACACCAAAAACATCCACTGTCTGTATTGACTATGCCAGTAAAAGAAAAAAAAATTAAACTTCCTTTAAAGATGTCATAAAAAGATGTCATAATGTTTACAAGGGCATAGATAATATCACATTCACAATCGCACCTTGCCACAGTTGTGCAAAACGCACAGAGAAAAGCAGAGGACACATCCGTCAGTATTGGGGTATGTTGTGTGTGCAGATGGGAATACTGTCAGTCATAAAGGTGTGTTTTTCCAAAAGTGATCTATGGAGTCAACGCAGTGTGTGTGTGTGTGTGTGTGTGTCTGTGTGTGTGTGTGTGAAATAGAGAGAGGAGAAAAAGAAGAAGGAAGAGGAGGAGGAGGAGGGAGGGGGAAGGAACAGAAGAAGGGGGAGGGGGAGAAGTAGGAAGACAGAAGAAAGCAGTAGAGATAGAGATCCAAACACTGGCGATCAACCACACTCCTCATGTAGACATACTGACAATACTCATCAAAATGATCAAAGCCATAATTGCCAGCAGGCTCTGACCACCTGTGTTAAATGACCACAGAACACAGTAATAGAGAACCTTCCTAAATCACTCACATTCAGAAATGAGGTCATTGCAGATAGAGCTAATTTAGATGAGGTCATGGCACAGTAGGGAGGGGCCCTGATATGCCCGGTGTCCTTATCAAAAGGGGAGACACAGACACTCATGCAGGGAATGTCATGTGCAGATGCAGGCAGAGATGACAGCAAGGTGTCTATTAGCCAAGAAACGATGAACACGGCCAGGCAACCACCAGAAGCTCGTTGAGAGGCACAGAACGGATTCTCCCGCACATCCTCAGAAGGGACCAATGCCTTGATCTCGGGCGTCTAGCCTCCAGGGCCATCAGAGAATTAACTTCCATTATTTAATCCCACCCAGTTTGTGGAACTCAGCTCTGGCAAGAGTCAGAAAGGAGCAGTCGTGGGGCGCCTGGGTGGCTCAGTCAGTTAAGCATCCGACTTCGGCTCAGGTCATGATCTCGCGGTCCGTGAGTGTGAGCCCCGCATCAGGCTCTGTGCTGACAGCTCAGAACCTGGAGCCTGTTTCTGATTCTGTGTCTCCCTCTCTCTCTGACCCTCCCCCGTTCATGCTGTTTCTCCCTGTCTCAAAAATAAATAAACATTAAAAAAAATTAAAAAAAAAAAAAAAAAAAAAGAAAGGAGCAGTCGTGCTGTTAGCAAATGCTTTACCCGGATGACCAATCTGAGCAACTTCTAGGGCCTTTATGATGCTTTTATTCTTCCTCTTGCCCTCTTTCCACTGACTGGTAGGAGACACAAGGATTAAACATGGAAACTATCTGCAGAATGCAACCGTTTTCCAGAATCTGGAAATCATCTTCCCTTCCCTGAAGCATTAAAAATATTTGAAGGAGAGTAATACCTCTAATTATAGTAAAAAATAATGCTGGGATGGGCGCTGGCTAATTGCACATGCCCGTTCAATTTTCTTGTAATGTCTATACTTTGGTTTAGAACACAAAGTGAACTTACGTTAAAGGGAACCAAGTTTTGTCGAACTGATGTTTCTAGAAGTCTCCCAGCTTTATTTAAGGAATATAAGGTAATGATAAAGACAGTAACAAATTTACTGAAGATTCATACTGACTTTTCCATGATTGGATGGAAGAATAGTGTATCATCTGCATTCATTTTGAATATATATAATATAATATAATATAATATTTATACTTGGATACCACGTTATTTCAAATATATGTCTTAAATATGGAACATGTGTCCTCATTCCCTGCAGCACCTCTTGGTGTATAAAACCAAGGATGAGGGGGATGTGGCATTTCTTCCCCTCTGGGGTTTATCATTATGTGTCCTTGAGAGGCAACAAGGAAGAAATGGATTAATTAATACCGTAGGGAAGTTCTCTTTCCTATTCAGTAAACCGGGTATCCTGGAGAAACGCATCTTGCAGGCAAGATAGTTCCCAATTAAAATGACAGTTCTGTGACGCACAAAAAAAGTGAAATAGAAACGATGAAGAAAATGCAAATTATATTGATGGTATATATGGTTTAACACCATTTACACGGAGCATCTATGAATTTACTGCCATTGGGGTAAAATTACCAGAATTGGATTTGCAACAGGAAAAAAAAAAAAAGGAAAAGAGACATGTAGTTACGGCATTTTTTGTAGGAACAAAACGCATGACAAAAATATGAATACAGACGTTAATGAGCAAGTGATACATACATTTCATTTTCGCTATACCTATCTATTTTTTAAAATGTGATGTGGTCTCAGTTCAGAAATGGAAAATGCACATAAAACAATTCCAAAGACTAAATAATGCAACTGGCTCAAATTGATCTGTGCTACTGTCCTAGAATTCCATTAAAGAAAGATTAAGGGGTTTTTCCATGTAAGGTATAAAGTAAGAAATGAAAGTCTGAGCGATTTCAGGGGGAAAAAATCAAGCCTTCATACAAAGACATGATTCTGAATGAAATATGAATGAAATGCATCAGGATAGATCTCTTCAAATAGCATAAATAGCTCAGGAATGGCAAGATAAACTCAACCTTTTACTGAGAAATGATAAGGTTATGAAAGGGGGAAACGTCCTGTATAGTTTTCACACCCTCAATCGGACTCATTTTCCATGGTCTCATCAAAATAATTAAAAACAAAATAGAAAGAAGGAGGTATCTTGAGACTTCCTTTTATCATATCTATGCATTTAAAGTACAGAGTTCCAATTTCAAAGTAAAACTAACCAAAGCCTGGTTAGTTCAGATAATTGCTGATTTTTGTCTAAGTTTTAGAAAAAAAAAAAAAAGAACATAGAAGGAAGACCCACAGATACGTTATTAATACATTTCTTCGGATGTATACATTTCACATGAACTGAAGGTATCTCCAGTGGAGCTCCTCTGAGAGGAAAAGAGAAGAAAAACAAAGTATGTTCTTTCCCCTTCACATTTTTATTTTGGTCTAACACTTATTTTGTCTTCACAGAAATGGAAATAATAGGATTAAGAAAAAGCAATAGACTGCTGGTGACAATTAGGTAGATTTTTTTTTTAAAGAGTAAATTCTCAAATTTATGATGTAAACGCGAACACAGTTCTTTGTGATCTATTTTGCTTTACCTAGACAGCTCATTATTCAGCAGATTCTCCCTCATTCCCATCTACTCCTTGGGAGTATTTGTGCACGTGTAATACAAACTTAACGTTGTTCAATGTATTTAACAAGATCATGGGGTCGTAGGACTTTGGAATATTATTTTCTGAGATCTGTTGGACTTCTATGAAACCATGCTGCTGAAATCATAGTCCCATAAAGTTCTGATTTTGAAAAAGGGTAGAGAGAGATCAAGAAGGTATGAGATTGAAAGATCCTATAAATTTGTAAGAGAGTACGGCGGCCTGATTCTAATAAATCTTATTCAAATAAGAGACAGACAGAATTGATAGAAGTGTAGCGTTAATCCCCAGGTAAACTCTACAATATGGACACACGTAATTATCTAGCTCCACGTGGTGCGTTCTCTGCCACGTAAATTCTGGAAACAATTCTGTCGAGCATGAGAAATGCAGCTGTGAGAAAAAGGGTGTGAGTTTTGGCTAACGTATCAGCCTTTCTCTACTTCCAATTTTGTTATCCTAAAGCAGAAAAGAAAAAAACCGTTCAAGGTTTTCTGGAGTTTTTCATGTATCCACAAGTTCCTGACTTTAAAAATCCATCCTAACCCCTACCCCCCTTTCTTTCCTCTTTCCTCTCTCCCTCATGCCTTCTTTCACACAAACCAGCTGCAAGGGAACATCTTCCAACTCAACAGTGTTTGACCTCCTGAGTGCTGGATTGTGCACTCCTTAGATCACAGTCCATCAAATCCTGTAGGGGACGCTTCACTCGTGCCATGGTTAAAGCCAAACACAGTGATGACAGAAACATTCCAGTTTGAAGTCAGAGCAAGGCGGATGGTGTATTATCCACGTGGAGCGGTAGCCAAGGCATTGAGGGAAAAAAGTGGTCAGCGGGCCTGGGAAGGTAAATTAAGAGAATATCATAAAAGTCTTTGTCTACCAAGTTATGATACTTGTCCTTCTTCCTTTTGAGCAGTAGAGCATAATTGGCTCTTTAGTATAACAAAGTCTTGCTCACAAATGTGTTAGACTCTATCCCAAAGGGAGAGATTGGTGGTCATAAAACCACCCTGTGGACTATGGCATGCACCCAAGTAAGTGGCAGCAGGGACATATGGTGGAGTGCAGACATCTGGTTGAGTCAGGAAGGGTTTACTCTCGGCTGTAATTAACATCAGTTGAAGAAAACAGTTGAAGGAGAGAAGGGCATGTCATAAACACAATTCTGGGAATCAAATAGAAGGGGGGTCACCACTGGGTGAGAAGCCTCATGAATTTCTGGATGATGGAATGCAAATGGGGACATATCGAACAATTAAACAACTTCAAGAAAGGTGCAGCCCAGAGAGTGCAAGAGGAGGTAGTGACGTCATATGTCATGAAGAGGCTGGCAGCAAAGTCATAATTTGTTGGGCCAAATATAGTGATTTATGTAAAAATATTGTATGTTCTATAAAATGACCACCACCATCAAGCAATAGAAACATTGTGAGTTCTAGTTAAAAATTGTCCCCTGGGGTGCCTGGGTGGCTCAGTTGGTTGGGTGTCTGCCTTCGGCTCAGGTCATGATCTCATGGTTCCTGGGTTCGAGCCTGGCGTCGAGCTCTGTTCTGACAGCTCAGAGCCTGGAGCCTGCTTCGGATTCTGTCTCCCTCTCTCTCTGACCCTCTTCTGTTTGCACTCTGTCTCTCAAAAAATGAATAAATGTCAAAAAAATTAAAAATAGATAAGCAAACAAATAAAAATTGTCCCCTAAAGTGCCTACCACAATACACAGGAGAATCTGTATTGATAGCCAATTAAGACTACACTCATACGTTTTTTTCTCTGATTTTTTCCGATAATTTTTTTCCAAGTATTTTGCCTTTCTGCTGCACATGAATTTGTCCTGACTGGAGCTCTAGAATTTTCCTTTGTAGCAATATAAGTATGTTAATTGAAATTAATAACATATATAATCCATTTATTCACATAAATAAAATTTCGACAGATAGAATTTTATTTTTTTGCCTTGTTTTCACAAAGGTGATATTTTTGCTGGTGGTGGTGTTTGGCCATTTGGGTTTTTCATTGTATTAGTTCTTACATATCTACTTTTTACCCACATAAAAGGGAATAGCTTGTGTTTTGGCTAATGTATACACCTGTGCAATACAGGTCATTGACATCCCTGCCAAAATAAAAGATATTTCCATGACCTCAGATGCTACAAGACAAACGATATGTTACATTTTCCATCTGATTCAATCCAAAATAGTTTGAATTTCCCTGTGATTCCTTATTTAATGGGTAATTTGGGTAAATACCTTATTTCACGGGTAATTTGGGTAAATACTTATTTAATGCGTCACAAAGAAGAGATATCACATGTCACTCATTTTTAACATTATTACTTCCTAAAAGAATAAGATTTTGTGTGTATTGTGGTGTAGATATGCTGGGCTGTGAATATATTCAGATTCATCTACAGATATTTTCATTTTCCCCTCATTTTTGAAGTACAGTTTTTACAGATGGAGTCATATTTCCTATTTCCTCGAGTTCTGGTAGTTTGTGCTTCCAAGAGCTTGATCATGTCATCCATTTTACAGGATGTTTGTCACACAACTGTTCACAGTGTTCTCTTGATATCTATTTCATTTCGATAAGATTGGTAGCCATGTGCCTCCTTTCATGTCTGACTTTACTAATTTGATTCTTCTCTTTTTTCTTAGTCTGTCCAGCTAAAGACGTGTCAATTTGGGGCATCTTTTCAAAGAACCAACCTTTGGGTCCGTTGACTCTCTGTAGTGGTTTTCAGTTCTCTATTCTGTTTTTCTCTATTCTTGAAGATTTCCTTCCGAAGGCTATTTTTACTAAATATACAATCATAGGTAGATACATATGTGGTTTTTTGCCCCCTTGGAAGAGACTTTGTCATGCCTAAAATAATAAGGAAGAAATGGTCAGGATTTTATATGTGTCGGAGAATGCCAAGCTCTGAGGGAATGATCCTAGAGAAGATATAGTTGCGATAGAGTAAGACATATTTAAACTCAACAACTAGAAATGCAAAGATGGGATTGTCTGAAATTTATCTTAAGGGCCAGTTCTATGGACATGACATTTCAGAGCACCTACACCACCATGAGACATGGAAAGCGAAGGCGGCCGGGCGGGAAGTCTCAGCTGGTGTCAGACAATGCAGGAGAAAGTCAGTATTGATAAGGCACAATGCCATCTGCTTTCCCAGCTACAAAGGAGTCAGAGAATTTTGCCAATCTCTTAGTTGTTGTACATAGGAATTTTTTTGTATCACCAACTTAGTTTCTAGTCTCCTTTAGATATTATTTTATAAAGCTCTACTCAAATTGGCTGTATAATACATCGGTGGGCTCTTTAAACATCTTTATTGAATGATAATTTACTATACTTAACATTCGGCCATTTTTAAGTGTCTGCTTTAAAGACTTTTAGTAATTTACAGAACTGTGATCATTTACTTATTTCAAACGAATTCTTTTTTGGCATCATAAAGTTCTTTCCCACCCAACCTCCAATTCCCTCAGATTCTTTTATCCACAGATCTTCAGATAAGGCAGAATTGCTAAGATATGGCACAAATGTGGTCGATATTTAACATGAATGAGCAAATCAAGCAGTCTTGGTATAATAATAACTATTAATATATTAATGTTTTTCAAGGAACAGAAGAAAGCATAAAATGGACACAGGATAAAAGAAACCGTGATAACAGACATTTATGGGATGGCTCTGTGTGTTCCTTCTCTTCATTTGGTCCTCAAAGCAATCCTATGAGGTGGAAAACGTCTGTGTCCACTACACCCGAGTGACAATCGCTCTGGAAAGTCAGCTTCAATGAATGATCTACTTCTGTGTAAAAAAACTTCACAAAATGAATTCCTTGCTAACTCCAGGTTCATAGAATGACACGTGTGTCTAGCGGGGACGAAAAAAACGTGCTGTTTTTCCCTAGCCATTTTTGTATCTTATGACTACTAGTCAAAGAATATGTCATGGAACCTTCCATCTGAAACTGATGCCGTCTTGCTATTTTCTCCAAACACACATGTTCAGAAAATGTTACCCTCTATCTGAAGCACAGTTGCTATGCTTTCATATAAGAATGCTAAAGTATTGGGGCACCTGGGTGTCTCAGTCGGTTAAGCATCCGACTCCTAATTTTGGCTCACGTCATGATCTCACAGTTCATGGGTCTCACATTGGGCTCTGTGCTGAGCAGGGAGACTGCTTGGGATTCTCTCTCTCTCTCTCTCTCTCTCTGACCCTTGCTGGCTTGTACACGCACTCTCTCTCTCTCTCAATATAAATAAATACACATTTTTTAAAAATGCAAAATTATTAGTATTTTACAATCCTCTGAATGTAATATGTGTGTTAGTATTTCTGAATAATGGGCACTTTCTGCAGCACCTGGCTGGCTCCGTCGGTGGAGCATGTGACTCTTGATGTTGGGGTCATGGGTTTGAGCCCCACGCTGGGTGTAGAGATTACTTAAATAAATAAATAGGTAAGTAAGTAAATGAAACTTAAAAAAAAGAGTAATGAGCACTTTCTTAAACCTCGTGTTCAGGGAACGTACAACATAGGGGTCACCGCATACAAAAAATTTACAAATTCAACAATATGTCTCATACGTGCAACCTTTGCTTTTGAAATGTGTGATGTGTACGATTTGAACGTTTGTGAAAAAAAATATATAATGATCTCTATCTATTGAACTAAAAAGTATGCCGTGCTACAGCAGGCTTCAAGATACCTCAAACATATCCAAGGGGAATGAAAGAAGGTGCAGAAATGCAAGAAGGCAAGAAAGAGACTATAAATTGTTGGTCTCCTTTGAATAAGTGAGAAAAGACTTAGCGACATGGAAGTCCTGCATTTCACAGAGGCTGTGTTCACTCCTAACAGTGCAGCAATAAAGATATTTTATTTTTTTTACTTGTTTATTTATTTTTGAGAGAAAGACAGTGAGCAGAGGAGGGACAGGGCAAGAGGAAGGCACAGGATTGGAAGCAGGCTCCAGGCTCTGAGCTGTCAGCACAGAGCCCGATGTGGGGCTTGAACCCATGAACTGCGAGATCATGACCTGAGCTGAAGTCAGATGCTCAACCAACTGAGCCACCCAGGTGCCCCAAGATATCATCCTATTGTATTCACTTCAAAGAGGCCATGAGTGCAAACAGTCCCTAAGCACATGGGTGCGGAAAATCGCCACCTGGGCTCCATTTAGCCAAAGGATTCGGCCAAATACCCTCAAAGTATTAACATCCTCCCTTTCCTGCAAAGTGAAGTTATTGATGGCTCCTTTTGAGAGGGGTGAGAATGACTCTCCTAAAGAAAACTGTCATAATGACTTTGGTTTCCTTGGTAACTAATAGTAGAAAAAAAAAGAGGGGACAGTGGACAGATTATAATCACATTTTCACAAGCTTAAGGTCAATATTTGCTTTGCTTTAGGGAACAAGGAGAGACCCGTTCCCAATGTGGCTCTGGTCAAACAGAAATACAGCAACCAGCCAGTGACGTCCCAGGAAAAGTCTGGCGTCATGTACTGGGGACACCTGTGCATCCCAGACAGGAAGCCTTGCCTTAACACGTGAGAGCCAAAAGCACAGGATATGGACAGAGGCCTC
Source organism: Panthera onca (assembly GCF_046562875.1). NCBI lineage: Eukaryota > Metazoa > Chordata > Mammalia > Carnivora > Felidae > Panthera > Panthera onca. The sequence goes on along the minus strand of NC_138358.1, from coordinate 27,130,134 downwards.
CCAACCACTTGGTGTTGGTTTTGGAGATTTTTTAGTATTGGAAACTCAATTATAACATCAAATTAAAACTCAATGATAGGATTTTAAAATTATCTTTTATAAAACGTCAAGACTAAAACATCTCATGTTAATAAATACAGGATTGTAATAACTGCATTCATAATAGGTATAAATGGTGCTCTCAAAAATTCAAACACGCTGAAATATATTTTGAAGCACATGAAGGCATATTTCGGGTGATGTTTTTAAGATCTTTTTTTTTTCCCCACAAGGGGTTTTAAAACACCTAGTCCGAACCACACTTCTAATTTTAACACGTTAAAAAGCACACAGTGACCTTCAAAGAAGCTATTTGTGGTACCATCAGATGTATAATATGGAGCACAAAATTAAAATGGGAGATGTGAAAATAGTGAGCAATTTATCTCCCCTGACCCATCACTGCGAGGCATCAGGATTCTTAATCACACCTTCTAAATTAGTATCTTTATGTAAGCAAGTCTGCCCGTGAGGAAGGGGTAAATTAGTAACATAGAAGGAATTCATTACTTCTCTCAGATAGCACAAATCTACTTATTAATTACATCTGTCCAGGGCATTCATTAGCGTCATACTAGTGTGGAAAAGCCAATGCAAATATAAATGGTTCAAGTACAGAAGCCAAAGCAGATGGAAATAAAGCCAGACCCTAGATGTTTCAGCCTCGTGAGCTCTTTCCAGTGAGGACAGAAGCCATGCAAGAATCTTCTCCCGGGATGTCAAATCTAACAGAGAATCAGGTGAGGCCAGGCAGCATTTACAGGGCATCCCACGGGTACGAAGGCAAGGGTGTCTCAGCGTTGATTGCACGTATGAATTCCCGGGGTGTCTGGACACAAAGCCAATGCTGAATCAGAAGATCTTGGGTGGTGGGGCGTAAAAACTATATACATTCACATTCGGTGCCATATTCTTTCTTTTAGTTATTATTTTTTTTTAATTTTCAAATTTACTTTTGAGAGAGAGAGAGAGAGACAGACTGCCAGAAATGGAGACACAGAATCTGAAGCAGGCTTCCGGCTCCCGGCTGTTGGCACAGAGCCCGATGTGGGGCTTGAACCCGTGAACCACGAGAACCACGAGATCAAGACCTGATCAGGGATGCTCAACCGACTGAGCCACCCAGGTGCCTCTCAGTGCCCTATGCTAACCAGGAAGCAGCATATCCCAAATCTTCTGGGAAAAGAAAAAGAAGAAAAGAAACAGAGACGGGCTGAGTCATCCTGGGGGACCTGTTTCCATTAAGTCGTGCGTGACTTTTAGATTGTTTATCTTTACATTTAATATAAATCTGAGCCACTCTTTTATTATGTGCATGGCTAAATGTAGACCCCCTTCCACACAGGACATTTTGTAGTTTGACAGTGTTTCATTAGGATGGTTCTGCAAACCTAAATTAGATTCCTATCCAAACAAACCAAGCCTAAAAAAGTCTATATTAGGAATAGTGTAACTATTTTCTCTTTGTTTCACTGAAATAGTTAAAAGAATGAGGAAGAGTTCTAGCAATAAACATGAAATCATTGGAGGTTACAGTGTTTTCAACCTCCAGATTACAGGCTGATAAAGCTCATTCTAACCCCCTTCATCCTGAAAGAGTGTTCCAGTAGGATAGATACAGCTTTGTTATTTCTCAAATTCATACAGCAGTTAGGGAAATATTTATAAATATATCGTACTGCAGGGTCCCTGTTGCATGCAGTAAGTGAGATATCATCCATTTTCCATGCCTGGGTTGCTGAATGATCATTTGTGAAAGCAATCACCCTTTGAATATAGCTTCTAATAATCCTGTCCATCAATCACATTTTTTTCTTAATCCATCCATGCACCATTTTAAATGCAAATAAAGATCACCTTCCCAATATCTATGAAAATTAAATCCCATCACAAATGAAAATTTACAGCCCTATCTTATATTAGTTCATAGAGCTATATTCTCGATGGCTAAATCTCTCCAACACAGTCAAATAAAGTTAAGGGAGAAATCTAATTTGGCATGCTAATTCAGGCTTATGGTATTGACCTCTCTTTTTTTCACTGTGTCATTGTCGAACTGGTGACCCCACCCCCCAGCCACCGGACTCTGCAAGTCTGGGATACCCTGGGAACCACTGGTTGCCTACCTTGGCTGCTCACTTATGTTGAGCTCAGAAGTGGAGAAGGCATCATGGCCAGCCAAATAACAACCCTCAAGGATGCCCACATCCCAGTCCCCGGAAATCTGTGCATGTGTGAACGCACTTGGTAAAAGGGACTTTGCACATGTGATCGTGTTAAAAATTCTGAGATGGGGAGATGATCCTGCATTATCCAGATGGGTTTCATGTAGTCACAACGGTCTTTTTAAGAGGGAGGAGGGACGGTCACGGTCAGAGAAGGAGATTCGAAGATAAAGCGGGGGCGGCGTGATGCACTTTGAAGATGCAGGAAGGTGCCTCTAAGAAGCCAGAGAACCAAGAATCCGGATTGTCCCTTAGAGCCACCAGAAGGAATGCAGCCTCGCGAACACCTACAGATTAGCCCAACAAGACCCATTTTAGACTTCGACCTCCAGAAGGGTCACACAGTCTATCAGTGTTGTTTTAAGCCACAAGATTTGTGGCAGTTAGTTACAGCAGCCGTAGGGGACTCACAAGGACTTAACCCAGATTGCCTCCATTTGGACCATTTTAGTCTGCAGTGTAGACTTCACGGAGGAGGTGACATGCGTCTTGGCCGCCTTCCTAAGCGTGACTACATCACCCGTGACATGATCCAGAGACTTGGGAGAAAACGGGAAAATGTCATCGTGCCTTTAGGCCATATTGCTTGGCTCTCTGTAAGGACCCAACCCGCGTCCCCTCTGCAGGATGACGACAAGGTGGAACCGAATTACTCAGGAAGAAAAAACCCACACCCAATACCCAACACGAAGCAGGAGACGAAAGGGAGACATTTGCAAGACTCCCTGGGGTTGCAAGGCTCAGGCCAAGACCTGTGCCCTTCACTCTGCTACACAACAGCCCACTGATACACAGCCTCTCACGACAGGGACACCGAGGGCGATGGGTGCCCGCCTCCCCGGTAAGGCACTTAGAGCAAGCCCCATGAAGATTGATATTCCTTCATTTTAACCGAGAACAGCATAATCACAGCCTGACGACCGGTCGCCCCCACCTAATCCTTCCCCTACTCCCTCCCTGCACCCCAAGGCAATTCGGTCCCTGGGCCACCTGCTCCGTCGTAATTACAGCCTTGATGAAGACAAAGCACGTTTGGATCTTTGCTATTGAGCGAGATATCATTATCCAGCCACGAAGGGATCACTCTCCCGGGAGCCAAAGGTCAGTGTGAGTTGTCAGTAATGGATGTCTGTTCCACTGGCTGCAGGCGCTCTGCAAATATTAAATATCTATGAGCTTCCTCGACTTCGACGGATGTTTCTAATTGCAGGGGGACGGTCTCCGAGATGTATCTGCAAGGGTGCAAGGAGAGCACAGGTAGGTTTTCTGCTCGCGGAAATAATTTACGGCAGGAGGGAGTGGTGCTGAGAAATGGTATGGCTCCACAAAATGTATTTTAAAAAATGACTGATGATAAATTCTCACATTCACAGACTCATCGGTATAGCTTCTTTCACAAATATCTGTTCACGGAAGGAAAGCACTGAGCTCCAGTTAAATACCTTAATAATAAATCCTGATTTTAAATGGTATGACCAAATCTTCAGGAAGCGACATTGTTTGATTTTTCCCCTGAAAGGGTAAACCGTGTGAAACTGTGATTCTAAAAATATGAAGCATGAGGGGCGCCTGGGTGGCTCAGTTGGTTGAGTCTCCGACTTCGGCTCAGGTCACAATCTCGCGGTATGTGAGTTCGAGCCCCGCGTCGGGCTCTGGACTGATGGCTCAGAGCCTGGAGCCTGCTTCCCATTCTGTGTCTCCCTCTCTCTCTGCCCCTCCCCCGTTCATGCTCTGTCTCTCTCTGTCTCAAGGATAAATAAACGTTAAAAAAAAAATTAAAAATAAATAAAAATAAAAAAATATGAAGCATGTAAAACAAAGCGCATGTATAAAATAATGCATCATTTGGGGGCGCCTGGGTGGCTCAGTCGGTTGGGCGTCCGACTTCAGCTCAGGTCATGATCTTGTAGTCCGTGAGTTCGAGCCCCGCGTCGGGCTCTGTGCTGAGAGCTCAGAGCCTGGAGCCTGTTTCAGATTCTGTGTCTCCCTCTCTCTCTGACCCTCCCCCGTTCATGTTCTGTCTCTCTCTGTCTCAAAAATAAATAAACGTTAAAAAAAAAAATTTTTAAAAAAATAATGCATCATTTGTAGTGATTAAAATTTTTTTAATGTTTATTTTTGAGAAAGACAGAGTGTGAGCAGGGGAGGGGCAGAGAGAGAGGGAGACACAGAATCCAAAGCAGGTTCCAGGCTCTGAGCTGTCAGCACAGAGCCTCACACGGGGCTCGGACCCACAAACCACAAGATCATGACCTGAGCCAAAGTCTGACACTTAACTGACTGAGCCATCCAGGCGCCCCAAACTCAGAACTCAGTATGACCCACACACTGAGCTGAGATTATATTCTAGAGAGATATACATATTTATATGACATTTGTTTATTGATATACTGATAATAACTGCACACATTATTAAAATTATAAATAGTATCTTAGTATTAATGTAATATATAAAATTTATATCCCTATGATATGGCATACTGTGCAATATGAATTAGGATTGCATATAAATGTATACATGTATTCTTTAACTTCATCCCATCCTATATCAACACAAGATGTTGTCATTGTTTTTCCCCATTCCACACATGATAAACTGAGGCCCAGAGACTTAGCTGTCTTGGCCCCGCCCAGATCTACAGAATCAGAGCTTCCCCAGTTAAATTGGTACCAAAGCTGTTTCTTTAGTTTTACATTCTAAGGACTTAGAAATTCAGTGACAATTTTGCGATGATAAACGCAGGTCTTTTGGCTAATTATACGTTGTATTTCTCATAGAGAGATGTATAAAATGTGAATGGTAATCCTCTTAAAGCCACCCCAAGGAAGATAAGTGATCAGAAATGTATCACTGATCTGCATTGATGTAGTTCCTTTTTTTAAAAAATTTTTAATGTTTATTAATTTTTGATAGATAGAACACAAGGGTTGGGGGAGGAGAAAAGAGAGAGGGAGACCCAGAATCTGAAGCAAGCTCCAAGCTCTGAGCTGTCAGCACGAGCCCGACGCAGGGCTCAAGACCATGAGACCCACAGACCAGGAGATCATGACCTGAGCCGAAGTGGGTGGCCCAACCGAATGAGCCTCCCAGGCGCCCCTGCATTGATATATTGCCAAAGCACGAAAGACACAATGTACATTCTGTACCAAAGAAGTCCTGTCTCTTAATCACATGCAAAAGTACTAGTGATTATAAATGTCCAATATGCTAACAATGACTGTGTTCATTTCCCAGGGCTGCTATACACAAAGCACCTCGTGCTGGGTGGCCCCAAATCCTGAAACAGTCTCTCGTCGTGGGGACCAGAAGTCTGAGATCCAGGCGGGCGGGGCTGCTGAGATCCAGGTGGGGTGAGGCTCGCACTCCTCTAAAGGCTCTAGGGAGGGTCCTCGCTGCCTCTTCCAGCTTCTGGGGCTCCCAGAAATCCTTGCAGCTCCTCAATTTGCACCTACACCATTCCCGTTTCTACTGCTACCTTCGCAAAGCACTCTTCCCTCTGTGTGCATCCACATTTCCCTTGATTTCACTAATTGGATTAGGGCTCCCCCTGCTCTAGGATGACGTCATCTGGACTTGATCACATCTGCAAAGACCCTGTTTCCCAATAGGGTCACCTTCCGAGGTACTGGGTGGGCACGAAGTTTGAGGGGGCACGAGTCAACCCAGTAGGGTGACCTTCAAGATGAAAAATGCGAACAGCACATTTGCGTCATTTTAGACACGTCTGATCACAAGGAGGATGGTACTTGTTGCATAGAGGTGACCACTACAGGAACCCCATCGTCCCAGTTCTAGAGATTTCCCGGACATCACAGTGCCTACGGTTAACAATACTTTATTGAACCCTGAAAATTTTGTGAAGACAATTGATCTCAAGTCAAGTGTTCTTATCTCAAAGAAAAGGAGGGTGAGCAAGAGGGAAATTTTGGCAGTGATGGATATGTTCGTTACCTTGGTTCATAGCAGTGATGGCTTCATAGATCTGTGGCTATGTTCACATGTATCGAATTGTCGTGCGTTTCTTTGTATATCAATTATACCTCAATAAAGGTGTTAAAAAAAAACAAGAAGAAAATCCATATCCCCCACAGGTCAGAGGTAAAACTATGATGGAACAGGTCAGGAGCAGGGGGTGATGTGTCTATGCACACTGGATTCCCATGCAGGTGGAGGGCACGTTTGATTGGATTCATTTTCCAAGATACATCCATTTTCTTCTAATGCTACGTACAAAGTTTTCCTGGGTGTTCCACTGACCTTTCCATAAATCTGTTATTCTTCTCACATTCCTCTCCACAGACCCTTTAAAAAAAAAAAAAATGGTACTTGTAGAAGGAAGATACAGAAATCTATTACACTTTCCTTCCTTGAACCTTTTCCTTTGGTGATGTTTTTCTCTTCCTTTCTGCATTGTGATAGCATCTGTTCTCTATGTACAAACCATGAAAGGACTTCATGGTCAAGACACTTCCTTGGGTGTCTATTACATAACCAGGTCTATTGAAGTTTTGTAATTCTGCTAATCAGCATAAATCCCTGAAGGAAGATTTAAGAATACAGCTAAATTTTCCTGTTTATTGGCTGTTTTATTTTGCATGCATTGGATGCTTCTATAAATATATTCTATAAATATATATTTATATATAAATATATAAACCAAATATATTTGGTTTAATTTGTTTTATCGCAGTAACTAATTTGTTGTTGAATAAGCTGGATGCACACTGCCCTTACTATCTACCTCCCAAATTGATTTCCTAAGTGTGAAATTAAAATGTCACACGAAGAGCAAACTTTAAACAATGGGTTGCCATGCCTTCTGACGGATGCTATACTCCCACCACTAAATCCAGCTTCCCCCATTATATTGGGAATACAATTAATAATGATTAACTTCAGAATATGGCTTATCACGTCATTCTGTATTTTCTAGGAGAAAATTAATTCTACACACAGTAAAGTGAGCCTATCTGTCATGTGTTAAAGAGCTATTCAATTCGGAGCCAGGATTTTGTTGAAAAAAAAAATGGTAGTCCTTTGGTATCATGCTTTTTCCTGTGATGGGAGGAAGGTATCAAGGTAGGTGTTTAAGGAAGATCTACAGGTCCATGAAAAGGTGAGGAGAAAGGTCTATAACACTGGCAATCCTGCATGTTTCTCTGGCCCCTTGTGCGCAGCCTTGAGCTCAACTCCATACGGACAAGTAGCCTGCAGATGACAAGAGGGTCAAAAATCAGATCCCACTGAGGGTCTCTTATAACAGTATAATAATTGCTCCCAAATCTTCATCCTGGTCAGCTGTTTTGCAGATAGATGCTTTTGCTCATAAAGAGGATTGGGCAAAAAGAAATAAATAGTTCACTCCCTGAAACCACACCATCACCACAGGGAAGTAACTTGTGTGAATGTTGGCAGAGAGCTGGTGGTGATTCCACGTGGAGGACATTTCTATAGAAAGAAGATGGCATCATGGAAAGACAGTGGGCTTCTGGAGGCTGGTGGTACCCAGGGGAAGCCAGTTTCTTGGCTTAGAAAAAAGTTATAGAATAACTGTGAGTTGCTGCATCTATGTCTTACACAATCATATTCACATCAAAGATAATGACCAAATGCACTATTTTATGTATTAAATTAGTATGTAATGATTCAGGAGCAAAGGAAATGGCCTATCAGCCACTGAATTCTCATGCAAACTCTTGTGTTGACTACCCATGAGACTTTGAACAACTGTCCATGGGACTTTAGACCATTTGCTTAATTTTTCTGTGCCTAAATTTCCTTAGATGTTAAAGGGGAGAAAACCGGACTTTCTTCATGGTGTGACAGACAAATGGTGTAACACGTCCTGAATGCTTACAATCATGTCTGGCGTGTTTAAATACACACATACCTTATATATTTTTCTTACAGGGGAAACCGTAAGACAGAGAGCCTCCCTTATTTGTCAGTTTTCTCAGGGACAAAACAAAGGTTGGAGAGGAAGAGTACATTTCTGCAGTGGAGCCTTGGAGAATATCTTTGATTCCCTTAAAGGCTGATAAAAGAGACAATATTGAACTCTGTTGAATCACACCCGTTATAGATGGTTATACTTGGAGGACACATGGGATCCCTGTTAGCATCAAATCATAGAAGCACTTCTTGTCATTAATTCTTTATTATGAATACAATTCCCCCAAAGGGAAAAAGTATCACTGGAAAAGAAATTCTTATTATTTCATTATAAAATAAAAATGTAAGTACATGATTTTGCAACGGGCTTAAAGCCACTGTTAAAACATTAAAATTAAAAGGGAAAAATCCCTGTGTCCAAATAATGATTCTTTCCAAAGTAATTTTTTGGTTTGGGTTTTTTTTTTTTTTTTTTTATAATTGTCCTTTTGAGAGAGTGATTACCTTGAATCATGTTCAATACTTTGTAATGTTTCAATAAACAAATAGAATTTCCCCGAAGGGCACTTGTGGGACTAAATTGTTTGTTCATAATTTGCTTTCAAAACATTTTTTTCCAAGGTAAGCGAAGTCCTGTTTAATTTCCCATTTAAATGATTCTTGAATTTCTTATGAAAATCACAGTACACTGAATTTTTACTCTGGCATTCAGATTTTGACACACACACATATTCACATGCAAACACGGGCCATAATGTTCTTTTTTACATTATAGTCAACTCTTATTTAAGTATTCTTTCACAATTGGCTTTAAAGAATCTGCAATACCTCATTTCCCTTGGGCAATCAGTCCACTTTAAATATTTAACATTTAGCAGGGGAAAAAGGACAAGGCATTGCCATGTTAAATTGTGTAAGAGTTATTTTTAGGGTGGTAGAATAATGCTAATTTCTTCTTCTTTATACATTTTCTGCATGTAAAGTTCCCTTTCCTTTAACTGACATTACAAAATAAAAGATCCATTTCCCCCCCATGAGTTCTTTGTCTTTATCCGGTAGATACAAGATTTTTGTCATATTATGATCACTTGCAACTGATGTATTTTTTTCACCTTGAATTCTTTACAATATTAACATGTACTTGCACAAAAAAATAATAATAAGGCCAGTATTTGAGCCAAATATAGGATACCCTATACCAATTAATATGTCATTATCTACCTGTATCCCTTTCACGTATGCATTTATTTATAAACTCTCCTTTCTCATTAGCTTCCTTACGTTTTGCAAAATGTCATTTCATTTGTTTATTTTTCTAGAATGTGCCTGGGAATATCTATCATAGGGAACAAATGGTCTTCCCATGAAATTACAAGTCCTGATGAAAAGAACAACGGTTCTAACACAGACGGCCTGTATTGAAGATACAGCTCTCTGGATAGATGTAACAAAGACTTTGTCTTTTCCAAAACAAATTGTTTGGTGGGGGGAAAAAAAATCACACAAACCAGAAAAACCCACACGAACCATCTTGTGACACAGAACAGGGATCGGCACGTTCTCCGCAAGGGTCAGATAATCCATATTTTTCATAGTGCACACCACATGGTCCACTGTGACCTGAGAACACAGAAGCGGCTGTTGGCGAAATGCAGATCAACGCCGGGGGCCTGGCTTCCTGCAAAACTACAAAAATAGGTCACAGGGCCTGATGGCCCTTTGTAGTTTCCGAACCACTGGTGTAGAAACCACCTAACAAGGATCAACATATGTGTCTCACCATTTATGCAATGCCCAGGCTTAAATTAAAAACCAAACACAGTCAGTTAAGCATCCAACTTCAGCTCAGGTCATGATCTCATGGTTCTTGAGTTCGAGCCCCGCGTCGGGCTCTGCGCTGACAGCTCGGAGCCTGGAGCCTGCTTCCGATTCTGTGTCTCTCTCTCTCTCTCTCTCTGCCCCTCCCCTGCTCGCACTCTGTCTGTCTCTCTCTTTCAAAAATAAGTAAACGTTCAAAAAAACCCACAAGGAAAACCAAGAACACATAAGCGGTGCAGGAATCCTGAATCCCTGCAGAACAGATGCTGGATGGTTCTCTGTCCTGAGTATTGTCTACCTGTATACACGTTTCTGCTGCGGCTTCCGTGAAACCAGGGACAGGGTGCAAGTCCCAGGACGCTGCAGGGCACAGGGGCACAGAGGTTGCCAGGGCACAGCGTGTCCAGAGAGCGCATTTCCTAAACAGAACGTTGTAGAAGTGAGGGCAGAGAAGAGAAGGGGTGCCTTTAAAACAAATTGCTTTCCATTCAGCCCAGAAAAGCAGGGACACAGAACTCTCACAGTGCCCTTTGGACCAGAGAGGACTGGACACTGTCCAGGCCAGGCCGCCTCCCCGGCCCCACACTGTCGAGCAGAGGGTTTCAGGGACTCCCCTCCGCCGGCCTGGGGACAGCAATCGCCTTGTGCAAGATGAGGAATGGAAACCGCCCAGCTACACACACACCCCACACCACAGTAGCAGGAAAAAACTGCCTTACAACCAGGTCTCCCACGTATACATGAGACAGGAAATGTGCAGAATAAAATGTGACACCGTGTGACTCGATCCAGCAACTTTTCACCAGCACCCACGGTGCTGTTTTAGAACCAGGCGAGGAAGGGCACATACTGCAGCAGATCAGATGTCCCACTGCCCCAGTGGGGTATCTGCAAGAATTCGTCTTGGGGGGGTGGGTGGGAAGCAAACAGGTGAAGACGTGGAGATAACCCAGGTTTCTATTTTTAACTTGTTGCTAATTTCTATCTCAGAGATAGAGGGAGCACCAGCAGGGAGAGGGACAGAGACAAGAGAATCTCAAGCAGGCTCCAGGTGGAGCCCCACGCGGGGCTTGATCTCACAACTCTGTGTTTCTCAGGGAGCAGCTGCAGTCACCACACCTGACCCATAAGGGGGCGCCGTGCTTGTAAAGACCGAAATTTGAATACAGTCTGATAAATTCATTGGGATGCACAGGAAAATGTTCATCGGACAGACATCAGGCACATTTAAATAGTTGTTTACTGGGTCAAGTAATTGTATGAGTTAAAACTCTTCCCCCCACATGAATAGTTTGCTATAAACAGTGTTATGGAATAAAAATGACTATTATTCTTCCTAATTATCCAGGCACTCGTTGCCTTACCATGGAATCCAGCCGGAGATGTGTTATTCTAGGATAGCGCACGCAACGAGACCAGTTGGATGGAAGAAATCATAGAAACAGGTCAGGTTTTAAAAATTAAATTTTATTCTCTGGTTTAAGGGAAGCTAAATCAGCAGGAAATGAAATCCTAGCAAAAAAAAAAAAAAAAAAAAAGAACTGGAAAATGAAGTTTTGGCCTCAGGGGAAATATCAAAAAATGACTAATGTGAAGGGGAAAAAAAAACCCCAAAAAACCCAAAACTATAGCTCAGATTGAGCATGTGGAAAAAAAAAAGAAAAAGAAATGGAAATCACTAATCAAAAATGTATGACAGAGTCTTCAATAATAAATGATGTGTAAATACAACTAATGTGACCTTGTACATTGTGGTTTAAAAAGAAGAAAAAAAATGTAAAGGATAAAATAGCGAGTACAAAGAGGTGAGTGTATTTGTCCAGGTAGGTGGTAGTTTGGCTGCATCAGGAGGAAGGGAACGTTTCCTTTACCATCAATGGAAGGGACAGGTGGCCCAATGGGCTCTCATCAGGTGGCTCCTGTGCCTTGGGATTGAACGTGCTCTTTCAGCAAGGAACCAATTTCAACAAGGAACAAATACATCTCCTGCCACTTACACCTGCCCTGTTCTCCTGCTGAGAACCATCCAGGTATCTTGGAGCCTGGATATCTGGAAGATAGCTTTGGTCAAAGCAACATGAATTCAACCAAGCGATGGGTAGCTTTGGTCAAAGGGGTACGGCTTCTTTCTGTCTTGGTGATTTCTCTGGTGAATTGGCTGAGTGCTTCCAATCTTCGGGTACCAAGTAGAGAAACATGTGGGAAAAGTCTTCCAGTAGTTAGGGCGAATCTAGCAAACAGCCCAGGTTGGGTCTGGAGCCTGTTTGAACATCAATAGCAGTCAAGCAAGTGACCTGCCTTCAAATCCTCGTGGGGACTGGTCAGGCCCTGAGATGGTCTATTACCATAGTAGGTTGCTTGGTGTTCAAAGAGGAAACTCGCTGTCCATTCTGACATTTTCTACAACTGTAGACAAAACACTGTACTATGGACCATCCGTGAATATATATGGAGTACTTTTATTTCTCTTTGCTTCATTTCCTTGGGAAAAAAAATATTTTCTATCTGTGGAAGAAGTGGGGCCAAGGTGTCAACAGTACACATCATTTCCCTTTTGGTCTAACGTAAAGCATTTGGGATAAAATTTAATAGTCACTGTGGTGATTAATTCCATGCATCAACATGGCAGAGCCATAGGGTGCCCAGCTACTTGGGAAAACATTACTCTGGGTTTGTACATAAGGGCGTTTGGGGGTGATCTTAACGTGTGAATCGGTAGACTGAGTGAAGGAAACTGCCCTCCCTGACTTGGGTGGGCCTTGTCCAGTCAGTTGAAGGACTGAATAGAACATAAAGGCTGTGTCTCCCATGAGTAAGAGGGAATTCTCCTGTCTGACTGCCTTGAATCTGGGACTTCAGTTTTCTCCCAACTTTAGACTTGAACCAAAACATCAACTCTTCCTGGGTCTCAAGCCTGTGGCCTTCAAACAGGAACTATGCCATAATAATAACAAATAATAAAAATAGTTGCAGAAATCTAGAAAGAGTGTAGAGATACGAAGGGAAAGCATTCCATTTCAGACCAACGCTCTGAATCTTTTAAATACTTCACAAAACTTTTCCTTAAACCATCGCTGCATATGATACACAGATTTTGCCTTTTCTCAGAGGAAAATGTGGATTTTCATCAAACGTGACATGACTTTTTTGAGCCTGAAAATCCTCGAGTCCGGCTGAACCACATGCAGACGCCTGGTACATAACATAGATCACAGAAGAAATTACCTAGTTGACCACCTGGGAAACCACTATACAATATCTAGGGTGCAGGAAAACACCATTTGAAAACCACTATGTGTGACCGTCTATTACTAGCAGTGGGACGGAAATGATCAGTAACAGGTGTGTAATCCATCCTTGCTCATCCCTGGTAAAGAAGGAAGGAAGATAAATGGGTCAAATCTTCTGGAAACATGCTGATAAGACACATCCTGGCAAGCACTCCGTTGTAATTTGTCAGCGGGAAAGTCTCTATCTGTGGTCTCTATGCATGGAACGCTGTGTGTAGGGTGTATCTAGCTTGGACAGAATTGCTTATGGAAAACATTTATAGGACATGGCCTGATGGAAAATTGTCCATAGGCTACGTAACTGAGGAGAAACTGGAGACGTCGCATAAGCAACATGGGTCCCTTCAGGGTAAGTAATGCGACTGCATACATCGATGAGTGAATTCATGTAAGTCTGGCCAGAGCTTGTGTTGATATGGTAAGAAAGAACCACGCTGGAGTCCCCAGACCACCTCTGTTTCTGCTGTACCTCGTTTTGCCATTTGCACCATGGATGGACCTTGACAGCATTATGCTACAAGAGATGAGTCAGAGAAAGAGGAATACCGTGTGATCTCACTTAAATGTGGAGTCTACAAAGAGCCAAACTCATTGAAACAGAAAGAATGGTGGCTCCCAGGGGCAAGGTTGGGGGAAACAGGGAGGTGTTGGTCAGAGGGCACACACTCCCGGCTCTAGGATAAGCAATTTATGAGATCTAATATTCAGCGTGGTGACTGTTGTTAACAACACCGCTAACCAAAATATACTGGAAAGTTGCTAAGAGAGATCTTAAGTGTTCTCACCACACGCACACAAAAATTAGGCTGGAATTATGCAGGCTAGAGGAGTTGTTACTTAACCTCATCCTGGTAATTCTCTCAGTGTATGTGTATCAAACAATCACGTTGTTCACCTTAAGCTGACACAGTGTGGTATGTCAGGTCTATGTCAATAAAGCTGAGGGGGAAAAAGTAAAATGCAAAGAAAAATATAAAGTATCTTAAGCAAAGGGAGTGTTAAGCTACTCTCATTAGTTAGTAAATTCATTTGTCACATGAAATATTCTTTAACCAACACTTGATTTTAAGAAAATATGCTTCAGAATACTTCTTTAAAATATCTTTGAGATAATTGTATTCTCTTTAATTTTTTCTCTTTCTTTATTTCATGTCAGAATAAGAAGTGTCATGCTTTCTTCTCTTTCTCCCTTCCTTCTATTTTGTACAGGCCCTGTATTAAGGACTATCGGGTAATACTTCTAGCATTATTGTGGAAATTCCAGGCTCTGTCTTCAGTGGGATTCTCTCTGTCAGCTTCATGGAAAAGGTCTATGTGCCAGGGACCCCGGTGCAAGTTAGTGATTCCATGAGACATAAGCTATATGGCTCGTGAAAGAGGCATCCCCAACATGTACTACGTAGTTATGAAAAGAGGCATCGTCTTTGTAAAGTGTTTAAATTTTTAAGAAAAGGTAATTCCATTAGAATGTACAACTTTTACTGTCCATGATGATAAAAATGGACCATTTGCTACTAATATCACCTATAGCACGATGGCCTGAAAGCACATACTTCTCTATAACAGTGGGTGTTGAATATTAAACAGTGGGTTAGTTATCTATCACATTGTTGCTGTGTGCCCATGTCAACTAACAAGTTTCAAAGAGCCTTCTTTGCCCAGATGGCTGGAAGGTAGAATTTTTTGCAGCTTCCTCACTCATATGCCTTGTACCAAGGCTGGAATGCATTAGAGGTGGGGCTTACACGAATGATCAGTGGAAGCATCAACATATGGCCCATGTGTGTGTCTTGGGCTTCCTCACAAGATGGCAGCCATAGCGTTTCCTTAATACCAATGCTGCTGGGAATCTATTCGTTTGCTTGCATGTTATCTGCAGGTCTCCCTTGGTGAAGTGTTTTAAAACATATTTTGACACATGTGAGTTGTTTATTTTCCTATTATTGACTTTGGGCATCTTTCATATAAGAAATATATTTTAGTAGGTCTTATGGGAAATTGTTTTGCCAATGCTTCAATTTCGTACGTCTCAATCTTACCTATCTTATCATTGTTGAAGGGCAGGTTAAGTGAGTATATATTTATAGGTGGAAAATTTCTTCCTAGAATGCCTTACAACATTACACCATTTTTATGGGATCTTTTGTTAATGACAAGAAGCTGACTGAGAGTCTTATTGTCAATCTTTGTAATTAATTATTTGTTTTCAGTGGCCAGTGTTTCCTTTATTCTCATTCTTTTTATTTGCTCTGCCCACTTGTGAACTATTGAATCTGATTGTTTTGAGCGCAGCTGTGTAAAAACCACTCAAATTTTCCATCAATTCTTCATATATTGCTACTCTTTGAGAGTTTGCATAGATATATTTTGTACCATCTTTCCTAATCTCTTTTGCTCCTGACCTGTTTGATAGTTTACCTGTGTTTATCTATGCCCTGCCTCCTTTATAAATTCCTTCATAATAATCTTTTCTTTCTGCCCCCCACACTATGCAAATTACTGACTCTTTCTTACACATTTCTAATCTATGTTTGATTCTGAAAATCAAGGTATATATTTTTAAAGTAAGATTTGTGGGTTTTCAGTCTAATAGGTCTATTTGGTTTACTTCCAGATTTGTCATTTCTTGATAAATTTTGTCTTCTTCTCTTGCTGTATCTGTTTCTTCTATTATTTTTTTTTAGACAGACTTCCTTAAATTCAAAAACTTAAACTATTTTTAGCGATTAATCATTGTAATCCTAGTGGCGATTACTACCTTGTGTTATAGGATAAAGCAATTTTATTACACCAGTACACATCTTTTAAGAACTTGACTCAATTCTGATTTTGGTCCCAGACATAAAGCAGATTAAAAGTTGGGTGTGTAACTTTTTAATTTTAGCGTGTGACATCTTGGCTAATGCTGTTCATCTCACACTAGAATCCCTTTGCCCCATTCTCTATTAAAAATCTTCATTCCTCTACACTTTTCAGATAAAACACCCACATCTCCAAGAATCTATATCTACATCCTTTAAGATTTAGCAAATGACTTCTTTCTTCCTTTAGTATCAATGGTATAAATGTCTATTTTTACAATTGATTTTTTTTTACAATTGATTATAATCTATGTAGATTTGTTCACCAGAACTTTGCACATAATAGTTATTCAAATGTGAGATGAACTGAATTGTTCAAGTAAGCTGTTTTGAGAATATTAATGCCTAAATGTACTCATACATGATTTCAACATTTTCGGTCAGAGTAGGAAGGGAACCAAAAAGCACACTGCTATTTTTTCAGACAAATGTAAGTATTTCCTCATATAAATACATATTTAAAAACTAGTGACTTCATGTATTTTTAAATATTCGTGCGGCAGACAGAAAGGTATTAGTTCCTAAACAATTACAGTCAGGAAAGGTGAGAAATAAATAATATAAATATGAAATAATTATTTCATGAAATAGAATGAATTTACTTTGAGACACTAAAAACTTTATTGGGCTTAAGAACACTCTATTGTGTCCTTGCTCTATGTGATAGGATTGCCCACACTGTGGATTTAAAGCAAGGACAGTTTTATTCAAAAATAAATAATCACGATGTGCCCAGAATATCACATTATGCATGATGACAACAGAAGAGGGCACAGGAAATGGGCATTATTTCACTTCAACCAAATACAGTTTCCAAAATATAAGGAGCGGACAGTAAGGGACTAAAACGTAATTGGCAATCATTAAAAGGCCGTTATGATTCCAGGTACCATGCAAATGTCCCATTGAATTAACACATCGACTCTGAAAGGGAGAGATCATTCTCCATTTCTGCATGAATAAAGACTAAAGACAACTGGCAGTTGCCCAATCACACAACTAGCAAAGGTCAGAGCTTCTATGAAAAGCCGGACACCCTACCCCGCCCCCAGCAGTCACACCAATGAAAGTGCTCTTGCCTCATGCAACCCTTTGCTCAGGAAGGATGATACCATTGGTTCTATCGACCAGCATGCCATGTTTTATTCCCTCCTACCATCTTCCCTGTCTACTTTCCTTTCAACCATCATACTAAGGTGTGTTTCACTGATTCCCAGTTCCTGACAGTAAGAGAGGATTCCTATATTATGTATATTCACCGTATATTCATCATTGTTTTTTTGATGCTTCTTTATTTTTGAGAGGGAGGTAGAGGGTGAGTGGGGGAGAGGCAGAGAGAGGGAGACACAGGATCCAAAGCAAGTTCCAGGCTCTGAGCTGTCGGCACAGAGCCAGATGTGGGGCTCCAACTCATGAAACATAAGATCATGACCTGAGCTGAAGTTGGATGCTCAACCACTGAGCCACCCAGGCACCTTACAATATTTCTTTAAGTTTATTTATTTTGAGGGGGGGATAGAGAGTGCAAGTCGGGGAGGAGCAGAGAGAGAGGGAGAGAGAAGCCCAAGTAGGCTCCACACTGTTAGTGCAGAGCTCAACATGGGGCTTGAACCCATGAACTGTGAGTTCATGACCTGAGCCGAAATCAAGAGTCAGATGCTCAACTGACTGAGCCACCCAGGGTCTCTATATTATTTCTTAAAGAACAGTTTTAATTTTTGTGGGACAGAAAACAATACTTCTAATATACATTTCTTTTCATGCTTTAGTCTGATGATAGTTGAGCACATACTGATCACACAAAATTTCTCAGCCAAATTTATGTCAATGAGTTAGGGCTTCATAAATGTTTTCTGTTTCCTGATGAGTTTTATATGCTATGGGAAAGACACAGTATACGATTTTAAAGGACAAATTATGTCATCAATATATACCTGTAATTAGGAACTTACTGGACATGTCATAATTGGATTAAAATTGCTGTTAGAAGCTGTACCTTGACAAGAATGAAGCAGTAAATCAAGTTTTAGGTAGCAAGATACAAAAATGCTGGTTTAAAGGAACACATGAACCCCAATGTTTACAGGAGAACTTTCAACAATAGCCAAATTATAGAAAAAGCCCAGGGGCGCCTGGGTGGCTCAGTCGGTTAAGCGTCTGACTTCAGCTCGGGTCATGATCTCACAGTCTGTGAGTTCGAGCCCCGCGTCGGCCTCTGTGCTGACAGCTCAGAGCCCGGGGCCTGTTTCGGATTCTGTGTCTCCCTCTCTCTCTGACCCTCCCCCATTCATGCTCTGTCTCTCTCTGTCTCAAAAATAAATAAACATTAAAAAAAAATTAAAAAAAAAAAAAGAAAAAGCCCAAATGCCCACTGATGGATGAGCAGTGGAATATTACTCAGCAATGAAAAGGAATGAAATCTTGACATTTACAACAACGTGGAGGGAAATAGAGGGTATTATGCTAAGCGAAATTAGTCAGAGAAAGACAAATATCATAAGATTTCACTTATATGTGGAATTTGAGAAACTAACAGAAGAACATAGGGGAAGGGAAGGAAATTAAGATAAAAAGAGAGAGGGAGGCAAACCATAAGAGTCTCTTAAATACAGAGAACAAACTGAGGGTTGCTGGAGGGGAGGTGGGTGGGCAGATGAGCTAATGGGTAAAAAGTAAAAAAGTTTTCCAAGAAATTTTTTAGTTTATTTATTTATTTTGAGAGACAGAGCATACAAGTGGGAGAGGGGAAGAGAGTAAGAGGGAGAGAGAGAATACCAAGCAGACTCCACACTGTCAGTGCAGAGTATGGGGCTTGAACTCATGAGCCACAAGATCATGACCTGAGCTGAAGTTGGACACCCAACTGACTGAGCCACCCAGGCGTCCCCAAAATTTTAAGTAACAATTGAAGGAACACTTAGCAATGATAGCTCGCCAGTAAAATTGCTATTTAAGTGGTTTGGGTGGTACCAGATTATGTCTATTTTCAACAAAATCAGATGTAGTCATACAGGTCTGTTGAGTTCTATTCAAATAATGGAGGAAAGATACATAGACCAGCATAAAAACATTTTCAATAAAATTGCTGTGATGTGGATTTAAATTTATCTTTACTTTCTGTGGGTTATTTTCCCCACGTAAGTGAGAGAGAGAGAGGGAGCATGCATAAGTGGGGGAGAGGCAGAAAGAGAGAGAGGGAGAGAGAAAGTTTCAAGCAGACTCTGCACTGTCAGCACGGAGCCTGACACGGGGCTTGAACTCATGAACCGTGAGATCATGACCTCAGCTGAAATGAGGAGTCAGATGCTTATCAACTGAGCCACCCAGGTGCCCCTTCCCCACTTAATTTCTATTGATTATAATCTTTGATGACCAGAAGAATCTTGTCTTAATAGTGATCTCTTTATTCATTCATTTCCTCATTCATTATATAAATATTCATTCTATAAGCATCTATTGAATATACATGACAACACACAGCTCCCGGTCTTGGGAAATTATCAGCAAATATTATCATCTGATATGTTAGGGCTTAAGCACTAGGTAGATAGACAAAAAGATAATAGATATATAAATTATAAACATCATAGATATGGTTTATAAATATAGTTTAGAGATAGATAGAGATACATAGTATAGGGGCACCTGGGTGGCTCAGTCGGTTAAGCATCCAACTCTTGATTTTGGCTCAGGTCATTATCTCCCAGTTCATGAGTTCGAGCCCCGCATCTGGCTCTGTGCTGTCAGCTCAGAGCCTGTTTAGGATTCTCTCTGTCTGTCTGTCTGTCTCTCTCTCTCTCTCTCTCTCTGTCTCTGACCCTCCCCTGCTCATGCTCTCTCTCTCTCTCTC
Source organism: Panthera onca (assembly GCF_046562875.1). Lineage (NCBI taxonomy): Eukaryota > Metazoa > Chordata > Mammalia > Carnivora > Felidae > Panthera > Panthera onca. Next base: position 27,110,158 of record NC_138358.1, on the reverse strand, counting down.
AAAATAAATTAAAAAAAAAAAACTTTCGACACATAGTATACAGATATGTATACAGACACACACATATAAATTCTAATTGCTGTTCTCATGAACTGAAAAATGAACACAAATACATATGTGTATAGATCCACACAGAATTTCCACAAACACCATCAAAGCCATTGCTGGGACATGTAGCGACTCTAGTCCCATAGGTGCTATGATTAGTTCTTTGTCTCCTTCATTTCACACACTCTACACCATCACCTATATATATGCAAGCTGTCTAATTTTGTTGCTGGGTCATTTTCATGCTTCGATACGTAAAACCCAGGCCACAGTTCAGAGTAGTTCTTTCTTGTACAGACATGTGCTTTAGAGGTGCTGCTCTTTACCTAATTTGAAACCGAGTTTCCTTCTGTTCGTTAGAAAAGGTCCATGAATTCCAAGGGCAGCAAATGACATTCGAATATGGCAGGCAGGAAAACCCTGGCAAAGATGATTCGGGTGATCTTTGCTCACTTGTGATGTTTATGGATAAAGATCACCTAAACGTGTGTTAGTGGAATTTTAAAGACTTCTTGCGAATGCAGGTAGTTGGCGGTTACACTAAAAGAAATTGACTAAGCACCCAGACTGAGGTCATTATCTGCCTAACCCAACCATTTATTTAGAGGGTTATTTTTTAAAATAATCTAAACCTGATAAATCCGGTGCCGTTAAGGGAGATTTGTAATACTCCACTGACTTCATTTTTAAGCCTCTGTCTTCGGGTGCAGATAGAATCAAGTGCTTTTGCGTTCTTTGAGGCATATAAATGGTTTCCATTGTCGGCCGTCCCCTGGGACTTTGTTAGTCCCTGTCAGGGATCAGAGATAAGGGCCGGGGGATGAAGGTGACGGGAGAGAAGAACACAGTGTTGATAAAAATCAGAGCGCCCTTCTGATAGTAAGGGTGCTATCAAGCAGCTCCCTGATACAAATAGCTTTGCGGGCTCCTTGGAATCCAACAATTTCACTTTCTTCGCGGGAAGTAATTACCCTGTCTGACCTTCCTTCCACGACGGGGCCAGGCTCCCAGATACCAGGCAGCTGGCTTTGCCCGGGGCTGCTAGGGGCTTTCCTTCAATACGTCTTGCACCCGCAAAGATTTGTAGGATTCCGCTTGGGAGAGCCTGTCATTATTTTCTGCTCAGACCAGGGAAGAGTGAAAGGAAATGTTAATGGCTCATGCGGGTTCCTGGTGTCCTGTTTCCAGCACATGCGGGCTTCAGGAGAAAATCTGTGGGCGTGGACTCCTTGTGAATGGTTTTTGTTCAGCACTAACATGTTCATGTTTGATTAATAATTACATGACCTATAGAGAACATGATTACTTGGGGCCCCTTCTGGTTCAAAGGCTCCTTGACCAATCCGCCCATAGCATTTTGGAAAACGCCGACAAGTACTCCAGAAGGGCTATTTAGCACATTTCCCTGGCACTGGCCCTGGTTTCTGTAAGTCCTGTGTGCTTTAAAAAAAAAATTTTTTAACACTTATTCATTTTTGAGACACAGAGAAACAGACCGCAAGCAGGGGAGGGGCAGAGAGAGAGGGAGACACAGAATGGGAAGCAGGCTCCAGGTTCGGAGCTGTCAGCACAGAGTCCGACGTGGGGCTTGAACTCATGAACCATGAGATCATGGCCTGGGCTGAAGCCGGAGACTTAACCAATGGAGCCCCCGAGGCGCCCTAGAAATAAGCTTTTGTTCTATATTTACTCTGCTGACCCAGGCAATATTATCATCCCAGCACTTAGAATTAATGATGCTATACCCTTGAGGATTTATAGCAACCTGACAATAGATGCAGACTTAAATATATAAAATTTTGTTAATGTTTACTTACTTTTGAAAGAGAGACAGAGAGACAGAGAGAGACAGAGTGAGGGCAGGTCAGGGGCAGAGAGAGATGGAGACACAGAATCCAGGGTCCAGGCTCTGTGCTGACAGCTCAGAGTAGGGCTTGAACCCATGAACTGTGAGAATCATGACCTGAGCTGAAGTCGGACGCTTAACCCACTGAGCCACCCAGGTGCCCCTGGATATATAGACAGACAAGCATTAGGCTGCACACATAGACTCGTGCACACGGAGTTCAGGCTTCACCGCCCGAAACAAGCATCAGACGTTCACCTGCCTGTCCCTCTCAAGTCTCAGCTCTGTTCTCCCATCAAGCCCCATCCATAGAAACACAGGCATGACACTTAAAAGCAGAGCCACCGCGGTTTGACTCGTTTCTCTGAAGCAGAACATCCTTTGTTCTCAGGATCCTTAACATACATGGTTCAGGAGGAGCTGGGGACAAGAGAAACCCTATGATCAGTCTTCCGTCCTGGGAGCAGAGAGAGGGGAGGGAACGAAAACAACATGTGCTACGCGCCCTTAACTGATTTTGCCGCAGATGAAGATATGGTTAAATTAGGAACAGTTCCTGCAGAAAGAAAGAAAGAGCGAGCAAGCGAGAGACAGAGTGAGAGAGAAAGAGAGAGAGAGAGAGAAAGGAGAGAAGGAAGGATGGATGGAAGGAAGGCCGGAAGGGAACGTCCCTGTCTGAATGGTATTTGGGGAGACAGAAAGTACGCAAGAAATGAGAATGTAGTTTATGTTCTGCGGTCAGGGAAACAGTGGCATCCTTAGCAGATGGAAAAATTATAGTTCATGGCAGCCTGGATCGTCAGAATAGGCTAACATTGGATACGGCATGTCCCAGATGCTGCCTGGTGAAAAATGGGCCTCATTAAAGCTGATTTCCTTTGGTTCTCTTTTCTATGATTGCACAAGTGACTAAACTATGAACCCGATCCCCAGCCCAAGGCTCTCGCATCATAGAAATGTTAGGTTAGACGGGGGCACCTGGGTGGCTAGGTCGGTTAAGCGTCCGACTTCGGCTCAGGTCATGGTCTCATGGTTCGTGGGTTCAAGCCCTGCGTCGGGGTCTGTGCTGACCGCTCAGAGGCTGGAGCCTGCTTTGGATTCTCTGTCTCCCTCTCTCTCCCTCTGCCCCTCCCCTGCTCATGCTCTGTCTCTTTCTCTGTCAAAAAAAAAAAAAAAAAAAAAAAGAAGAAAAAGAATAAACATTAAAAAAAAAAAAGAAATGTCAGATTGGACAGAAAGCAGAATTTCTTCAATGGATTTTCCCATGCCCAGAGAGCTAGTGGATGCCTAAAGTTTTCCACCTATCCGTCCATCTCTTGGACAATTAGAAACACTTCCTATGGTACCAGCACCATTTTTTCAAACACAAGTGGTAAAGTCCTGAAGGACCATGGCAAGATACGCAGCACGTGGCTGTTGGTTTGCTTTTAGGTGATTGGTTGTGTCCTGGCAGAGTGCTATTTGCAGGCTGTCCCTGAAGCCCATGTGACTGGACACCCAGGATCACAACACAGTCCTGCCACACTCTGGAAGCCTCGGTACCCCCAGGCACCTCAAAGCAACATGGTGAAACGAATGGAAACAGACTTACGCTTTCAGCTATCACATGTAATTCGCTTGAAAGCTTCCCAAACTGAAATTCAAAGAGAATGAAAAAGAAGGAACAACAGAATGACCAAGAATTGTGGAGCAAATTCAAAAGTCATAGATTACTCACGCTGGGACTAGCAGAAGGACAAGAAACAGATAATGGAGGAAAAGAAATCCTTAAGGTCATAATGACAGAGTGTTCCGAAATCAGTGACCGAGAGGGACCTCATAACACAACTCGGGATAAATACTAACGATGGTATCTCTGGGTTTCAGAGTCAAACTGCACAAAATTGAAAACAAAACAGAACAAAATCTTGAAAGAAGTCAGAGGATGGAGGAGAAACACGTTGCTTATATGTAAACAAAGATAAGAATTTAAATGGATTTCCCATCAGAAATCACACAACCATTGGGGCGCCTGGGGGGCTCAGTGGGTTAAGCGTCCGACTTCTGCTCAGGTCATGATCTCATGGTCTGTGCGTTCGAGCCCTGCATCAGGCTCTGTGCTGACAGCTCGGAGCCTGGAGCCTGCTTCAGATTCTGTGTCTCCCTTTCTCTCTGCCCCTCCCCTGCTTGCCCTCTGTCTGTCTGTCTCTCTCTCTCAAAAATAAATAAACATTAAAAAAAAAATTGGAAAAAAAAGGAAATCAAACAAGCAGGAAGAGAACAAACTGGCATATTTAAAGGGTTGAGAGAAAACAATCACCAACAGAAAATTCTATGTCTAGTGAAATGATCCTTTAAACGTGAAAGAAAAATACATTTTCTCATAGAAACAAAGGCTGAAGGAATACATTCCACAGACCTGTTCTGCCAGAAACGTTAATAGGTTGAAGGAAAATTATATAGATCATGTAGATGGGAACTTCGGATCTGATAAAGGAAACAAAGCTTCAGATAAAGAATAAAATGGAGGTAAAATAAAATATTTTAATATTGTATGCTTAATTGAGCTAATAGATAACTCCTTGTAATTATAGTAATATATTGAGTGATTTTTAACATACAGATAAATGAAATAAATTAGAGCAATGCTGTAAAGGAGAAGAGAGGAATTAGGGACATTTATTATAAGTTACTTTCATGGAACATGAAGTGATACAATGATTATTAAAGGTGGATATCAATTACTTTAAAAGGTATATTGAGAATTCTAGGAAAATGAATACTTTTTAAAAAGAATTAATATGGGAGGAGGGTGCCTGGGTGGCTTAGTCAGCTAAGTGTCCGACTTAGGCTCAGGTCATGATCTCACAGTTCGTGGGTTTGAGCCCCACGTCGAGCTCTGTGCCTACAGCTCAGAGCCTGGAGCCTGCTTCAGATTCTGTGTCTCCCTTTCTCTCTGCCCCTCCCCTGTTCGTCCTCTGTCTGTCTGTCTCTCTCTCTTTCAGAGATAAACATTAAAAATAAAATTAAATTAAAATTAAAAAAAGAATTAATATGGTGAGAGGGACAATAAATAGAAATTATACAAAAGGCATAATTTAACCAAGAGAAGATGGAAAATAGGGAAAAAGAAAGAACAAGTGTAATAAAATATTTATAAAAATGGTAGATATTAATCTTACTGTATAAATAATTCCTTGAAATGGGGATGGTCTAAACATGGATTCAATGACAGAAATTATCAGAGTGGATAAAAACATAAGACTCAAAAATGTTGTCCCCAAGAAACTCAATTCAAGTATAAAGACACAGATAGGAAAAAAGTCAAGGGATGGGTTGTTTCCAACCCAAAGAAAGCTGGAGTAGCTATATTAGTTTCATACGAAGCATATTTCAGGGCAAGGAAAATTGTTCAGGGTAAAGACACACACATTATGCAATGACACTGAGGACAATTCTCTAAGAAGATGTAAAACTGTTTATTATGCATGTGCTGAGTAACAGGACATCAAAATACACGAATAAACACCCCTCTTTTATTTTCATTTCTTTTTTTTTAAAGGAGGCCCCAGCCCCCATGTGGGACTTCAACTTATGACCCTGAGATCAAGAGTCAGATGCTCTACTGACTGAGCCAACCAGGTGCCCCAACACCCCTCTTTTAGTAACTGGTAAATCAAACAGGCAGGAAGTCAGTAAAAATGTACCTAACCTGAGCAAGACTGCCAACCACCTTGATCTAACTGATATTTATAAAATATTCCATCCACCAACCACAAAATACAAGTTACTCTCAAATTCATATGGAACATTCACCAAGATAGACCACACCCTGGACCATCAAACACTCCCTAACAACCTTAAAATAATAGAAAGCATGCAAAGTCTGTTTTCAGAAACCGACAGGAATTGAACATGAAACAACAAAAGAAAGCTGTTTGGAAAATCCCCAAATATTTGGAGAGCAAAGAACACAATTCTAAAACACACTATTTAATATTTACAATATTAAAAGTAAATCAAAACGTAAGGGGACATGATCAAAATTTGTGAGATGCAGTGAAAACAATGCTTACAGGCACATTTTTACCACTCAGTGCATCCATTAGAAAAGAAGAAAGACTGACAATCCATAATCTAAGTTCCTGCCTTAGGAACTTGCAAAAAGAAGAACAATTTAAGGCTAAAGCTAGCAGAAGAAAAGAAATAATAAAGAGGAAAGCAGAAATCAATGAGCTTGGAAATAGGAAATCAACAGAGAAAATCAATGAAAGCAAAAGCTGGCTATTTGAAAAGGTCAATAAAATAAAAGGCCAGGGTAGAGGACACAGATGTTCAGGGCATATCGCGTATATATGTCTATATAGATTGTATATATTTATAATACATACATTTAAATATATTTTATATATAACACATATTGTACACTTTACAAAATAAAAATCGTTGTATATTTGTAAACCTAAATACATGTTTATATGCAATACATATGAATACACATAGTAATATGTATTGTATAGAATATATCATATCCATTATATACATACGTCTATACATATATAATGTGTGCAACAGTGAATCGCCCTTGTAGTTGTATAAGACCAGGTGTCACACAGCCTTCTGAATAATAGGAGGCAATTCCATTCCAACCCTAGGTATTGAGCACTTACACTATGTTAAAATGTATCAAACAGAAAGATGGATAGAATATTGGTGCTAATCCCAAGTTGTTCACAATGTAGGACAGGAGGAGCATTTGGTGCATTGTGGGGAGGTACACAAGGACGGATTTCAGAGTGTGGTAAGGAAGGGATGAGGGGGACCCCAAATGCCAAGTTCAAATACACTGATGCTTATTGATGAAGGGCCCGCTATGATCCAAGTGTTTCTATATAGTGAGTCTATAGTTTTACTGGAACTCTTGGAGATGTTATGGATCCCAGTTTTACTGGAAAGGAAACAGCCGCACAGAGAATTGACATCGTTGGGATTTGGGGATTGGTCAGTGGGGGACATTCTTTCAATCTGGCTCTGCCTGCCCCCAGCTGGCACAATCGTCCCCACACCAGTGCATTCCAGCCCACGTTCCCTGGAACCCCGGGGTCCCCTGGAGGAGGGAGCCCCCACAGGCAGAGCAGAATGAGGAATGAAACGAAGCATACATTCCAATGTGTCTGTTGCATGAGTTTGGCTCAGCAGAAAATTCAGCTGACGGAACATATCGCTGCTACGTTTACATGTGGAACCCAACACACTGCACACTAGTAAAGTATGAGGGACACATCAGACATCTATCTGCACCCACGTTCTGCGCCCTTTTACACCTATTCAACCCAAGCTCTCTGTATAATAGGACACCATACTTTTCATCTTAGGAGAATATTTCTAATCCTCAGTGTGCCCATGCAAGGGTTTGTTATCAGTTAATCAGGATATGTGTGTTTCACTTTGTTAGAAAATTGGAGACACTTCCCCAACCTAATGACCCAAGGGTAGAAGGTGGGTAAGAATAACATAAGCAAGGGACAGATCTGTTGTGCTCTTGGTAACATGAGAAAACACTAACCGCTATCCCTCATTGAAGTTTTCTTTGCCCCCAGATGCTGATACGCCCTGGAGGGGGTCTCAGAGAGAACCCAATGTCTCCTGGCAGCCAGGATGTCCTCTGGTCCCCACACTCTCCCTGGAAGGTCATTTTATAAAGTCTGTGTCTTTGAGCGCCAAAGTAAATGGAAAGGCGTCACCGTTCTGTTTTCTGTTTTGGAGCAGCGTTCTCCTGGAGGTCAGGACAGGGACCATTCGATCTTTCTTTCTTCATGATATATTCATTCAGCTTGGTTGTAAGAGCTAGATTTGAAACATGCTTCCTTATTTGCCTTAGCCACGGCATGCCACGTTAACAAAAATACCAAATCCAGTACAGCCGTGGCTTTTGAGAGGGGCCTCTTTGCCCACTAGGCAAAAATATTCCTCTTCATAGATTACTAATGCCATGTTTCTATCATTTCTGCATCCCAGCCCCACCCTGGAAATGCTAATGACTTATGATCCTCTTGAGAAACTGTGTAGATGTGCACCATTGCGGTCAACATTGATCCTGCAAATAATCACGTTTGAATTGTTGGCTGATTTCACTTCTTGGGTGGATTTTAGTTTTACAGAAAAGAAAAAAAAGGTATGTGGCCAATTCCCTGGCTGTTCACCGTCTCCTATGAGGCGGTTTTGCACATTCTGCATTTCATATACTCAGCCCTATGCATTTCCTTAGAAGAGTCACCTGCAGGAAACACAATGGACTTCCCAGACTGGAAAAACGTGAACATGAAATCTATTAAAACAGAACAAAGAAAAATGGATTTCTTTCCCCTCAAAAGGAATTCAAGACTACTAATTCACTTTTACATTCTTTAGTGAATGGATGGTCAAAATGGTCTCGCGTAAGCTAGCTTACACGGAGTGTGGACAACGCATTGTGTATCCCTGCAGATTAGCAAATAGTTTCCACATCATGATGTTTGGTTAGTGGTTACACACATCATGTGGTGTAAGAACCCCCCCCCCACTTCTTTTCTAGGAGATGAAGAGGAAGGAAGGAAAGAAAGAATAGAGGAGAGGCAGGAGGAGGCATGGAGAGAGGAAAGAGGAATCTCTGAAAAGACAATGAGGGCGGAAAACAGGCACAGGTGCACACCTGTCTCCAGATGTTGCATGAGCCATCTGCCCTGACTCTGTAGATGAGTTTTCAAGATGAGTTTCACAAAAGTCCTTCTTTCCTCCGAGTGGGCGACCATTCAGTCTCTGCACTCCTAACACCACCTGCCTATAGAGAAGGGATTGCACCTGTGTCTGTATGTCTGAAAAAAAACTACAGAAGGTATTCTTTAAGAAAAACCTAAAATCCTTTTTGTGTCATGAAAGGAAAGTTTTCTATCTGCCCCAAATTATAATTTCTAAGAATGTCAGGTAAGTATATGGCTTTTTGATTTTTAACTGGTAGCCCAAGAATTAAGATATACAACAGAAAGGTAGGTATAATAAGATATATAAGTATTTAATGGTGATATACAACTATATATATTATCTATTTAAATAACTACCTACCTATCCATCCCTCTATCATCTATCTTTCTACCCATCCCTATATCTGTTGATCTGTCTATGCATCCATCATATCTATCCATCCATCCCTATATCTTTCTAACATCTATCTATCCATCCATCCACCTACCCACCCACCTATCCATCCATCCATCATATCTATCTATCTATCTATCTATCTATCTATCTATCTATCTTCAATCATCTATGAGCTATATGTATATTAGCTACATGCAGACAATTCACTCCTGAAATGATTGTCCCTTTCTTCAGCATGCATGTGTTCCAGGAAAGGTTACCAGCCATTTTGGAGAGTATGTGAAACATATTGACCCAATATGGGTCCCGATATGGGAATATGGCACACCAAGAAGCCAATTCAGCTGTCTTTGCAACCGAGATAGACATAGGAAGAGCAGTCCACCTTCTGGTAGGGAGCAATGTGCCCCTTTAAGACACTCTGGCAGAGGAAACAGTCAGGGGGTTCATATGGAAGCCCCAAATGGCAGGGTCTCTCCAGGGAGTGAGCTCTGATTTGCAGCTGCTGGTGACTGAGAAGGTTCTCTCTCCGCCCCCTCCCTCTACAGAGCCTGCCTTGGGGAAAAGAGCAGCGGGATTTATTTATGAGGCAATGGTAAATGATTCTTTCAGGCCACACTGGCATGGCTTGCTATTCAGTAAATAAAATGCAATCCTTTCAGACTGCTGGTGTTGCCTTGCAGGACTAATATCTACCTGGAGGCTAACAGAGTTCTGTCCAATTTTGGCCATGAGAAATTATATTCCAGATTAGATGATCTGAGCGAACAATACCATAGTCTTGAAATAATGGCCTGAGTTACAATGGTTCGTGCTATAATTCTATCTCTCATTGCTTAAAAAAATATCTTCTCAAAATAAAGATATAGTAGTATCAGATCGAATGTGGCACTGAACAGACAGAAATATGCTGGTCCAGGAACAGTGACAAATGAGCACAGGAGGTTGTTTAGAATTTAGAAATATAAAGAGCTTGCTTACCGCAGAGATTCAGCAAGTCAGTTACTCCAGATGTCCATGGGTCTTATAGCCGGAGATGACCCTGGAAATAACATGAAAGAAGGTGACTTCAGTCTTCATTTATTTTTCTCATTCAAGGGAGACCACTTGTGCATCGGTGAATTCAATTAGGAGGTTGGAAACCCGAATGTAAAGATATATTGTGTGCCTTGGGACGTCTAGCATACCATCAAAGCAAACAGGAAGTTCAGCTCAGCCTATAAAACTAATTACCGGGAGATCTCTCTGCAAACAACCGCCTTAGAGTTTCTGAATGTGAAGAAATGGGCAGCAGCTTGGATTTTAGCTCTATGGTACTCGTATGTTTTCAGGCGTGACGACATGCTCTTTGCCGACTTTTCAATCCATTTTAGGAGTACGCGCACAGACGGTAATGCGTGTATAATATATGTTCTTGGATTATTTCTGCTTCTGTCCTGAAACAGATGTTTGTGCTTAGAAATAATCTCTGCAGACTATTTCACCTAAATGGGAAGGACTGATAAAGGGAGTTACCATATTCGTGACAAATACTGTGCGCAATTCATTTGTAACTAAATCTGCACCGTTTTGTCAGGTAGCAAAATTAATGACTAATGGGTAGGGGGCCCTTTAGAGGTTGCAAAGCTGTTTTGCAGTGCTTATATCCAGAATGATTTTTCAAACATGTGGATCTAATGAAGGTCCTATTAGTCATGGATCAGCCATAAGCCTGTGGGCGAGTTTCTCCACCGTTCTGATGGTCTCTGTTCTCATCTGTAGGGATGTTAGCTGGATAATGTGCAAAATGCGTGATGTACTATTGAAAAGCCACAGTGCCTATTAAGATGATATTATGATGATTATGGTGATGATAATCATGGTGATGAAGATGAAGAGGAGAAGGAAGAACATGAACATGTTGAAATATTTTTCTGTCTTGGGCTGAATTCCCTAAAAGCAGCACCCTGCGGTGTGTGATTTATTGCGAGTGTGGAATATTCCCAAGAAAAGCTCGTAAGAGGGTAAGGGAAGCCAGTAGGGCAGGGGAAGCAAGTTACGTGAAATTGGTGTTTCAGCTGGAGTCCGGACTTATCCTGGGCCTGGAGGGAGCTCTGAGTTGTGAAGAATATCTCCAAGTGGTCTTCCTTTGAGGGAGGGCTGAATTTTGTGCCCTCTCACCAAACACTCACTGGTTGGGAGCCAACCCAGAGGAGGAGTGAGTGACCTCTCAGGCATTTCCGGGCAATGTGGCTCTCATCAGCCAAGGGCAGCATTTCTAAACCTGGGTGCCTTTGCAATATTACCAGGGGACATTTGGTAATATTTGAACGCATTTTTTATTTGACTGAGGATGCTACTGTCATTGAGTAAGTTGAACCCAAGGATCTTATTAAACAGCTTATAATTCACAGAACAGCCCCTACAAATGAATTATCCAGGCTCTCATGTCAATAGCCCCAAGTGTGGAAAGCCCAAAGGACATGTTTCTGGAGAAGAAAGAATCTTTGTGGGATTGGCAGCCAATACTCATGGCAGCTGGTGAATATGTGCAATGACCCAATGAGGAGAGTCTGGCGGGGCGAACCAAGTATCCACTGGCATTTGTGTGTCTGTATTGGCAACTATTTTGGAAGAAGAGCTAGTCTTCTGTCTTCCATTCAAGATAGCGATTCTTTAGGGGTACCTGGGTGGCTCAGTCAGTTAAGTGTCCGACTTTGGCTCAGGTCGTGATCTTGTAGTTCATGAGTTCAAGCCCCACATTGGGCTCTGTGCTGAGAGCTCAGAGCCTGGAGCCTGCTGCAGATTCTGTGTCTACCTCTCTCTGCCCCTCTGCCCCTCATGCTCTGTTTCTCTCTCTCTCAAAAATAAACATTAAAACAAAAAGAGAGCAATTCTTTCAAAGTCAGGAACTTATTTTTCTTTTCTCCGTGAATGGTTTCCAAAGATAAATAGCTGGCCGATGCCAACCCAGGTCACTCGGAAACTCCATTTTGCCAAGGACTTGGTACCAACTGCAAAATTAATGTTGGTGTTGCTGGGAAATTCTGAAGGAGCTGACAGGCTTTGAGGAGGTGATGAGAACCCACTCCTGTGATGAGGTTTCCTTGCAAAGTTTGGATGTTTGATTCCCTAGTGCTTTCATTAACATAATTGAAGGGAGGATTTATTTTGTGCTGGTTAAGTGAACTTAAGGAGACTAATTATATGCTGCCCTCCTTGCAACATTAATTTAGTCTTGGAATTCTTAACAGCAGGGAGAGGACGTGCTTAAATATTATACACAATGAATGTCTTTGGTTGTCTCGAGGACAGGGACGATGGCTTTTGTCCATTTGAATTACTGACAATTCATAGTATATTTCTATGTGTTTAAGTAATGAGACTATTTGCTCTTGATATTCATGATTAATAAATCAGAAATAGGAGAAATTGAAAGGAAGGGTATCTCTTGGGGAGATATCTTGGCAGCTCTTTGCCAGAATGATTGATGTCTTGGTTCTTTCTTTATGTGACTTGGAAAATATACAATAGACTGTGGAGGAATATGTTGGTTTTTATCATCAAATGGTGTTTGGGGCAACTGTCCCTGCTACTTTGTGATTTCCTTCATTTCTAAGCCAACGTGTTAATTTAAAAAATATATATGTAATATAAAAATACATATATGTTATTTCCAGCTTCTTAGAAGGAACTGCTTTTGCAGAAATATCTCAGTTTTATTAAATAACCAAAATCAGAACTATGACTCTTGACTCTTGCTCTAGAGTAAAAAAGAAATGAATCAGCAGCAGGTAGCACAGCCAGCAAGACACAGAGTCTTCTAATAAAAGTACTGGGTGCAAACCTAGAAAAAATTACTTCTATTTTTTTGAAAATTACTACAAAATTCCCATTTTTTAAAATTCATAAAATTCATGTTCCTTGTGTCTCTCCCTGAGTGACCTGGCTTTTCTCAGATATCTAGTTGTAAAATTTTGAATTATGATGTGGCACTTGCTAGGATGGCCTACCCTGGAGAAATGGGGAAGGGGCAGGGATAACACAATGTGATGTCGTAGGGTTGCAGGAAAAATAATACTTCAGAAGAATAAAAACGAGAAGGATCGGATGCAGGTGATGCTGAAAGAGGTACATGGGTACAGGTGAAATTCTATGAAAAGCATAAATTGCTAAGCTATCAAAGAAAATTTCCGAAAGAAGTAACAGTTCCATTTTCACAGGTGAATTTCAAATACTTAGTAGCTGAAAATAACCTGTGTTCTTGACTCAAGTCTTCCCATAATCAGGGGCGCCTGGGTGGCTCAGTCCGTTAGGCGTCCCACTTCAGCTCTGATCATGATCTCATCTTCCGTGAGTTCAAGTTCCCCACTGGGCTCTGTGCTGACAGGTCAGAGCCTGGAGCCTGCTTTGGATTCTCTGTCTCCCTCTCTCTCTGCCCCTCCCCCACTCATGCTCTTCCTCTCTCTCTCAACAATTAATAAACATTCAAAAAAAACCAGTCTTCCTGTAATTGAGTACCTTGATGGAGGTTGTACTTAAGATGTGTTAGGGAAGGTGGCTGGCATCTCAGGTAACATACTGGTCATCTGAGCTTGGTGAGCCTGGCAGGGTCTGAGTCCTGAGCCCCAGGTGGCAGGTGTGGAAAACTGACTTCATTCATTCCCTTGTACAGTCACCAGGTATTGAGGTGGGAGGGAGGGGGCTTTGAGAAACAAAAACCCACACACCCAATGGGATGTCTATCCCATGATCTTTCTGGTTTTCACAACCACTGTGGACTTAAAATAGTAACTACACATCTGTTTTAAGAGAATAAAATGAAAACAAACGGAGTCAGATGGGACCGGCTATGGGAAATTCTAAGCGGACATGCCCCAATCTCCAATCATGTATGCATTGTGGGAACAGGAGCCCATGGTGAGGTGGTGGTCAGCCTCATGTGAGACACAAAGGTCAGAAGCCATTTGCTTACGGGCTTCAAGCAAAGGAAGTAAAATCTGCTTACAAAATGCACAAAGGTTTGCCCCATGATTCACAATTCTAAATAAAATTTATAGAACTTACTGAGATAAAAGTTGAACCCAACCCCGTTTTTATGGGCCTTATATTTAGACTATTTTTTATGATGATAGGATGGCTTTGTGCTGTCATTTTCAAAAGCCCGTAAAATCAGCACCACCTGTCGCAGAGAGCTGAGATTTATTTTTCAGGAATTTATGGTTTCAATCAGAGGTTGCCTACTAGATTACTGGTTACGCACCATTGCAATCCACAGGGAAGAAAGCTTTTTACTGATAACGATTCAGATCACATATTGCTTGGTTACTAACCAAAGCAATTACCATGGGAATCAAACTTTTCATATATTCCTTGAGAGTCACGGGATTCCAAAGAAAAGGATGATAAAGACGGAAAATCAGTAGACTCCACTAATTCCTTCCACACGTACTGAGCACCTGTCACGTGTCACAAGTCTAAACAGCGGAGATGAGGAGGAAAAATCTAGATTCTAAGCTTAAACGCTCATCCCTTAGAACCATGGTTAATCCTCAGTGGAGGGTGAATCCATCAGAGACAGATCCTGAAACATATGCTCCTTTGCCTCATGTAGTGAAGTATTTCGAAACAAGAAATATTTTGGTATTGAAAATCGGTTTTGGAGGCTGGTCACTTACATTGACATACATTGGGTGGATTTAGACGCGTGTTCCCTTGGACCCAAATCCTGGCTCTGGTTAACTGTGCCAGTGGATAATTTATGCATTCACTGATTCGGTGGCTCAGATGCCTGGTGGAGGTAATGGAAGGAGACAGATTGCCAACTCGAGGGGAAAAGAGGAGTAAAAGGCATTGTGAACACACACAGCAGAATTTTAATGGCCTTACCCACTTGGAGATGTGTGAGTCTCTAATATGTGTGGCATTAATTGAGTGGTTTATTTATTTTCTTCTCAGCATTCTTAACCGACTGAGCCACCCAGGCGCCCCAACTTCACAGCATTCTAAAGGGCAAATACCTCAAAGCGAATCCTACTTATAAAGTGTATCTCTGTTAGGGAAGCTTGTATTATATATTTATATTTTGGAAATCTCTATTTATTATTCCAATGCTTCAACATCTTGGTTAGGTGCACAGACGTTCAAGCCAAACCTTCTGGGTTCAAACTGCGGATTCAGTGATACTAGCAGGGAGAGTTCAAGCCGGTGACTCCCCAACTCTTTCTTTCTCATTGTCCTCATCTGTAAATTGTGAATAAAGTACGAACTACCTCATAAGGTTCCTACAGGGACAGATGAGCAAATACACGGAAGGTGCGTGGAAAAGTATCTTGCTCCTATTAAGTGCTATAAAGTGGCATCATATTTAATGATTGATCTATATGTATTAATTATATATTATATTATTGTTATCCCCCTACCAGCAGTAACCTTCTGCCTCAGTTCCAGACTTATGTTCCTTCAGGTAACACACAAATATTTATTTTGGTGACGTCTATATCAGGTATGATGATGCCTCTGAGTAGCGGTCATAGCATCCCTCCTTGGCTGGGTACCCACTACACTTCCAGCCACTGACCTGTACCATTTTAATCCCCATGCCCACCGCAAGTTATCCTCTGGCTCATACACTGCACTGTTAGCTGCGCAATCTTTCTCTCCAGCAAGAACGTACTTTCATACAATGCGTGTATTTGCTGTATATCTGTATGCAAAGCCAGGGCACAGTGTTTCACATTTGCTCTATTCAGCGTGTGAATAAAGAAATGGGTCAAACCACCTGTGGAAGTGGAGGGCCCTTTAAAAACGTGGGTTCGCTGATGCCTCTTCAAATCCTGGCCAGCCCCCACCCCGTCTCAGCCACGGAGTAAGAGCTACATTCAGTGGGGAGCCACCTTGTGCCAGGAACGTCACCTCCATGAGCTCTATTTCTCATAACGGCTCCCCAAATAGGTAGAGTTTCGAGAAGCAGCCAAGACCACATAGTCAGTGAGCCCAACATCAGGCTCTGAGCCCCTAGACCAGCTGGGTGTTAAACCTGGAGGACTGCCATTCCTTCATGAGTCTTTGGGGTGGCACAAAAATAATCAATTTAAATCTATATATTTGTCTACATGTAATGATGATGAAAGAATAAGCCAGCTATATGGACTCGATGGGCCTTTCCATTTCTCTCAACCCTGGCACGTGCCCTGACCAACGTTTTTGTGACCTTGTTAATGCACGTTATGTTTTGTGTGATATAACTACGAGGTGATTTAAATGTGCAGGCGTTTAAAGTTCCAGATCTCTTCTCTCAGCAGCAAACGGTAGTGCCTTACGCAACAGTAGGGACAAGTGGGTTAAATAGCCAGTGTTTGTAAAACGCTTTGTGATTCTGCCTGTGTTTTTCCCCACTTCAGTGTGTTTCCAGTGGAGAACAGAAAAGATGATGAACTCTGGGAAGACTGCCTGGGATATTATTGAATTACCGGTGTCCTGTTCAGTGATTTACGACCTGTGGGACCACAGACCTTAAGACACTTGTGTTCCAGGGATATTCCCCAAATTCCACTACTGCGTATGCTTTCTTTCGATTTAAAATGTACATTCATGGGGTGCCTGGGTGGCTCAGTCGGTTAAGCGTCCGACTTCGACTCAGGTCATGCTCTCGTGGTCTGTGAGTTCGAGCCCCGTGTCGGGCTCTGTGCTGACAGCTCAGAGCCTGCTTCGGATTCTGTGTCTCCCTCTCTCTCTGCCCCTCCCCCACTCATGCTCTGTCTCTCTCTCTCTCAAAAATGAATAAATGTTAAAAAAAATTTTTTTAAATGTACATTCATGATAAAGGAGATTTCTTAAATATGTGATACAAATTGTAATCACCATTATGCTGCATTTTGCTCCTAAGGAAATGAAAGAATGATCTTACTCCATAATAAATGAAGCTGGAAGTTAAAAGGATGATGTCTGAAATTATTCCATTTGTGTTTTAAGAGAGTTATTATAATTTATTTCATATTTATCTAATTTTGCCATAATTCATTTGGTTCTTTCATCTCACCTGTTTTGTTGGACTTAATTTATCTCATTTATTATTACAGGCATTGGAATCACCGGGAAATAACTCACACCACAGGTAATGATGGGATGTTAATATGCTCCAATAAATTATCTTTATTTCTTCTGGAGTTATACTCAAAGATAGATAACTATGTGCCAGCAGTCAACAAAGCAAGAAAAATACTTTCAAATACTTTCTTCTAGGCACACACAACACAGTCCTGACTACATACTGGGGTTTCATGATAAGAAATAATAGCCCGATGGATTCTGTGCCATTGTTAAAATGCAGCATGCTGGCTTTGGTTTTTTGTTTTGTTTGTTTCCTGGTTTTAGGGTTCTTTTTCTGCATTTTTTTGATCATATCCTATTGAGCTGGGATCACATTATACTGACATTAATTATATACCTGGTTAACAGATCTTTGTAGAAAACTGAAGATCTATGTTTACACAATATGTATGTGCAAGGACTCAATAAAAAATTAAAATTTAAATTCAGTTTTTAGAAATTAAAATTCTATTGATGGGGGTGCCTGCATGGCTCAGTCAGTTAAGCATCTGTCTTGGGCTCAGGTCATGATCTCATGGTTTGTGAGTTCGAGCCCCACGTCGGGCTCTGTGCTGACAGCTCAGGTCCCGGAGCCTGCTTTGGATTCTGTGTCTCCCTTGCTCTCTGCCCCTCCCCCACCCACAGTCTGTCTCTCTGTCTCAAAAATACATTAAACATTTAAAAAAAGTGAAAAAAAATTCTATTGATGAATCTGAACTAGAGTTTGTAATAGGAGAAGTGGGATATGTCTCATTCCCGTTATTTACTAGTTTGCAAAGTAATGAGTTGATTCACAAATATTTTCTAAAGATAATCAACGTGCATATTTTTAGCATCATCACGAACTCACCCATTTAAATATACATTTAAATGTATATTTTAATACATTTCAATTATTATCCTTATTAATGGTCAGAATGTATCATCTTTGGCCAGTGGGAGCCTATTCAAGTCGGCTCTCGAGTCCTTTAGATACTATCCTAGAAGTCTTTCAAGGTTTTGCTTCCTAGTGACTACCCAGTTAATAAAAAGGAATTCTTTTTTTTTGTTTGTTTGAGTTTATTTTTTTTTTGAGAGAAAGAGAAAGGGAGAGTGAGCATGAGTGGGAAAAGGACAGAGAGAGAGAGGGAGAGACTGAGAATCCCAAGTGGGTTCCATACCATCAGCACAAAACCTGACATGGAGCTTGAACTCACAAGCCAGGAGATCATGACCTGAGCCGAAACCAAGAGCCACCCAGTGCCCTGACTTCTTCTTTACAGATGAATTGTAAGTGAAAAATTAAGAAAGATGGGTATCAGTAAACTAGCACTATTTTTCAGCCCCTTAGGAATTAATGCATTTAGGCAATGATCACCAAGGCCCGCCAACATCCCAAAGAGAGAGACAACCGTGTCTTTGTAGATCCTGGCGGGAAGGCTCCATGCCACTTATGAAGAAGTCTTGCCAAATTCAAGCTAGTCTTGAATCTGGTCAAAATTCTAGACCCTGCAATTTAAGTGCAACAGAGGTCCAAACTGCCTGGTAGGGAGTTCTAGAGCCAAAACTTATTAGATTTCTCCTGAACTGATATAAGTGGCCAACTGCTTTTATCTCCACACCCGCCACTGGTCAAGGTCCCCCACTTGAGGGATGTGCACACGTGAGGGGAGGCAATTCTGTGCAGCGCAGGGTAATTCTCACAAAGGGATGAAACTAGAAGCAGTTAGCAGCCAACATTTCCAGCAGACAAAGGAAAAGGAGGCCACTCTGAAGATGGGCCACTTAGGACCCTGTAATGTATACCACCAACCAGTCCGTAATAACTCCTAAATGCAAGCTGTTCCATGTCTTTGAGATCTTCGTTAACAAACCTCATTGTCAATCACTCACTGCCAACTGCTTGATGCCAATTTAAGCTGCTTGGAAGGTCACACGTATGGAGCAAAAGTTGTCCAAAGGAATATCAATGAAAGCAGAAAACATGAGCTTGGGGAGTGATGTTTCACATTAATGGGTTTTACAGTGCAGTCTACGTTACTAACCACCTCTTTGTCACATATGATAGGACTCTCCTTTTTCTCTCTTAGCTTTAAGCAGGAAGCATTTCAACTAATGACCAGGAAGGCAAAATTGATTCTGGAAACACCAAAGAAAGAGTGGGTATTGTTGTCATTGGATATTGCATTCTGATACATGATCTTAGGTTTCTAGACTCACGATCCTATAGCTAGGATGTAAATTAAGCTGTTTGAAAGAGTGGCAATGGACATTTCTAAATACGTATTTTTAATGTGATTTCACCACTTCATGTCATTGTATAAACCAACAGATACATTGTCAAGAAATCTGCATGGCTCCAAAAATCCCAAAGAAAACAATGTGACCTTTCTCTATTATGTAGAGATTACTTTTAATATTTTGTTTTATATTCCAGTCATTGACTCTGGGTAGAAATAATATCATATGATGCTTACCATAATATTCACACGTTCTACACCTTTTTTGAATATGCATTTTTTCAATTGGTAAATCATAAATATCCTTTGCTATTAAATATTTTTCTGTATTATTACGGTACTTGATGGATTATATGGATATAGTACAAATAATTTATTCAGCCCTCTAATGATAGAGATTTAGAAAGTTGGGGTATCCTTTTATTTACAAACTTTTATAAAAAAAGTTAGTAAAAGCCTCACTGAATACCTTAAAATGTCCCCCATCATTTCCTGAAGAAAATTCCTAAGATGGAATACATCATCTGTTTTTATTTTTCAAGTGAGAATTGTGTTGATATCTCTTCCAGAAAGGGCAAACCAAAAACAAACAAACAAAAAAATGCAATCCAGCAAATTCTCAAGCTGAATTGGGATGGAAAGTTCTGGTCGATGAGTCTTAAGAAAAGCGATTCAGGCTTAAAAAATTGTGATGTGTTAACAAAATGCACCAAATTTTGACTACTTGGAATGAGAGCAATATATATTATTTTATCTTCTTTTATTACTTCATGGACATTTGGAGAAAATGTATATGTATTTAATGCATTCACACCCTAATTTTCCTGTGAACATTTAAAAGGTTAAAGACCACTTACTATGTATGAGTTTGTCTGTAATAGGAAATTAACTACTCATGCAATTAAGGCCCCTGCTTGGAGCTCCCAGTCTGACTTTGAAGTGCTAATAAGACAAAATTACTCAAATCCAGGAAAGAAATTAGGAAATGTAAAAATGTTAATTAAATTCAGAAACAGAACTAATACAAAAACCAATGTGAAATGGAAATTAAACACGGGGAATATATATATGTCTGTGTGTGTGTGTGTGTGTGTGTGTGTGTGTGTGTGTTTAGATAGCAGGTAAAAAGAATCCAAATTAAGTAGAAAATTACAAATAGATCTTTAAAATTGCATCAAGTGATTTTGCCCACCTTTAATAAGTTCAGTGATGGTTTCTCAGAAGGTAAATAAGGATCCAATTACAATAACTGGGTGGATGTTTCCTTCACAAAAGTACAGTCCCATAATTATAACAATTGAAAACAGAAAATCAACTTATCGTCAGATGTCATGCAAGGGCCTTTTCTAGATGGAATGTGGTGGCTAGGATCCCTGAATTTTCCTTTTAGCTCCATTCCGAAAATGAGAGTCATAATCCCAACAAAACCGGGGCGATATAGGTGGGGCTTACCATGTCATCCCCTCAAGGAGACCTGATCCAAGGTAACTGTCCCATAAACTTCCCAGGTGATTTGAATTTTGACAAAAATTCAGTGGACCAGGTATCCTTCCAAATTCGCTCTCTGGGTTGCAGTGAAATGGCACTTAGGAACAGTTTCCTCAGAATCACATCGCGTGTTACCGCTTCTCCCTCCCCTAAAGCAAATCTGTTTTGAACCTTCAAGGTGGTTGTTATTAGTTTTTTAGCACATGGTGAGCAGGAAGAAAATGCAATGTAAACCAATTTAAACCAATGCATTTCGGACCATATGTATATGTGTTTCACACTTCCTGCCACATATTTCTGACAAAAATATTATTGAAGATGATGTTGAATCGTTTTTCTTAGATTTAACATGTACTAACTTTAAAGATGCATCCCAGCAAAGACACTCCTGGATCAATAATATTTCTTGACAAATGTTGCACCTTTCCAATAGGGATTTAATTTTTACTTTTAGTATGTGTTGACTGTTAGTATTAAGTTTGTGTTTTTGTCACAAAATTATATTTCAATTGAAAGTATGAATTTTCCGTTTTTTGGTTTTTTTAGTAAGCTCCATGGCCAGCACAACCTCAATGCAGGGCTTGAACTCATGAACCTGAGATCAAGATGTGAGCTGAAATCAAGAGTGGGATGCTTAAGCGACTGAGCCGCTCAGGCGCCCCATGAAATTTTTGCTATTTTATTTGTTCTTTGTTCAGTGATACCAAATATGTGTGTGTGATATCCGAGGTGTCTCTCCTCGAGAATTCGTGTTCTCCATTTTTGTTCACTGAGGTATAATTAGCATATACTATTACGTTTGTTTTGGGTGTACAACATAGTGATTTGATATTTGTATACATTGTGAAAGAGTATCTACTATAATTCTAGGTACCATCTGTGACCTTATGAAAGTAATATAGTATCATCAACTATATTCCCCATACGGTACATCACATCCCCCTGACTTGTATGTATTTTATAACTAGAAGTTTGAACTTCTTAATTCCCTTCACCGTTTTGCCCTCCCCCACCCCTACCCCTTTCCTTCTGGCAACCACCCATGTGTTCTATCTGAGTCTGCATTTTGTTTTGTTGGTTTATTTCGCTTTTTAGATCCACATATGGCGAAATCATGCAATAGTCTTCTTCTGTCTGACTTATTTCACTTAGCATCACACCCTCTCGCTCCATCCATATTGTGACAAATGGCAAGCTTGTATTTTTTTTAATGGTTCAGTAATATTCCATTGTGTGTATGTATATGTGTGTGTCTGTGCGCGTGTATGTGCGAGTGTGTATCTTCTTTATCCTTTCACCCATGGGTGGACACTAACGTTGTTTCCTAATCTGGCTATTATAAATAATACTGTAATGAGCTCAGGGGGCAGGTATCTATTCAAATTAGTGTTTTTGTTTGTTTTCTTTGAATAGATGACCAGTACTGGAATTGCTGGGTCATATGGTACTTGTATCTTTAATTTTTTTAAGGAACCTCCCTATCGTCTTCCACAGTGGCTGCACCAGTTTGCATTCCCACCAACAGTGCACGGTGGTTCCTTTTTCTCCACATTCTTGCCAACACCTGTTGTTTCTTGTCTTTTCTACACTAGCCATTCTGACAGATGTGAGGCGATATCTCATTCTGGTTTTAATGTACATTTCTCTGATGGCGAGTGATGATAAACATCTATTCATGTGCCTGTTGGCCATCTGGATGTCCTCTTTGGAGAAATATCTATTCAGATCCTCTGCCCCCTTTTTAGTTGGATCGTTTGTTTTTTTGTTAGTGTTCTCAATTTTTTATGTTCTGATTTTTTCTCTCATTTCTCTTTGGGACCCTGATTACAGGTATTGTTCTATAGGTAATGGTACTATAAAGGCACTAAGAGATTGGAATAGGAAAGGATTGGGATATATACATATATATATTGTGTGTGTGCACACACCCTGTTGGTGGGAATGCAAACTGGTACAGCCACTACCAGTGGAAGGAAGACGCTAGGGAGGTTCCCAAAAAAGTTAAAGATACAAGTACCATATGACCCACCAATTCCAGTACTGGTCATCTATTCAAAATAACAGACAACATATATAGGTGTGTGAGTTGTGTGTGTATGATATAACACTTGTTACATCATGACATTGTGATGTGTTTCTTAGGAAAGTATAAATATACAAATACAATCCATCTTTTATTCTAAAGTGGTATCTATTCTTTTTCCTGTTGAAACCATTGTTTTCTTTACATTAATTTTATAGGAACGGCAGTATTTTATTGAATTTTTAGTTAAAAATTTTTTTAATGTTTATTTATTTAATAAATAATATTAACAGGGGAGGGGCAGAGAAAGAGGGAGACACAGAATGCGAAGTAGGCTCCAGGCTCTGAGCTGTCAAGCACAGAGTTGCTGTGACCTGAGCCGAAGTTGGGTACGTTACCGACTGAGCCACAGAGGCACCCCGGAACAGCAGTATTTTAAATATTAAGAGTTAATCATACCTACACAAATTATATTCTAAAACTGGTGTGAATTCACAGTGAAATTTCTGAAGCCCCTCAGTTAGCTTAGGGATCTGTATCTTCTTAAGGGCAATGTATAGATTTGCCAGTCTGAGACAGAAAGGCACTGTAGACAGAAAGTATTTCCTGTCAATTCCCCAGGGTGGACCGTTCTAGGACATTGTCTGGTGGGGCAGAAATAACACAGAAAGCTGTCACCCTCTCATGCAGGTTGTGATTAAGCAGGTGTATGACCATCCTTTCCAAAGCGCGTTCTTACTCAGAACACTCATTTCAGGAGATTATCTGAGGGAGAACAGTGTGGGTAGGTCCTGGGGTCAAATAAAATGTACAGACTTGCAACACATAGCAGAGTATTAAAATCTCTGAAGTCTCCTACAGGGGAGAGTCCTGCTCTCCTTTCTCTTCCCCTGCATTTATTTACACACTTTTTAAAATGTGGGAGTGCCTGGGTGGCTCTGGGTGGCTCAGTCGGTTGAGCGTCCGACTTCGGCTCAGGTCATGATCTCACGGTTCGTGGGTTCGAGCCCTGCATCAGGGTCTGTGCTGACAGCTCGGAGCCTGGAGCCTGCTTCAGATTCTGTGTCTCCCTCTCTCTCTGCTCCTTCTCGGCTCGTGCTCTCTGTCTCTCAAAAATAAATAAATGTTAAAAAAATAAAAAAATGAATAAAAATTAAAATGAGGCATTTTCTCCTCCCTACTAAGTATGGGCATATCTTTTTAGAAGATACAATAGAAGGTGAAAAATTTGCTGAATTGGGAATACAAATAAAATACAATCTTTATCCTCAGCTTTCTTGTGTATTAAGTGGGCTGAAGAAAATACTTTCTATGTTTCCTTTTATTTCTGAAGATTTATATCTCATGGCAATAGTTAATTCATTTGACTATTTTTCCCCTAAATCACAGCACATGCCTTTTCCCCACTTTATTTTCTGTGAGGCAGATACATTTTTGATAACAGAATATATTATCTGAAAATATAAGAATATTCTTTTCTTCCACATGACCATATTTTCCTCCAGTTTAGCAAGAAAACAATGAAATGTATCCTTTGGAATATCTTCAGTTGAATCTAGAAATCTATGCATTAATGCTAATTCTACCAGTTGCAATTTATATCATGAAAACACATGTATATAGGGATCTGAAAACCAGGCAAGACTGAAATATAGCCTTTTGGAAGTTGCCAAAAGAACATTGTCTTTAGTTTCCGATTTGCTTTTTTTTTTTTTTTTTTTTTTTTTTTTCTGGAAAGAGAAACCTGCTGAGGGATGAAACGGTCTAATTAACTCTCGGGTTCGTAGGAGACACATGTGAAAAAAATAAAGGTGAAAGGTAGCAGTTTCCTGTCTTCATCCGTAACATGTCTTGTCATCCACATGCAAGGTTAGTTATTTCTAAATATCTCACCTTGAAGATGTAAGCGGGCTGTCACAAAAGTATGCAATGGTGCTCAATTTAGAAGTCATTTTTAAGAGAAGAAGTGCTTGCAGTTGGAGACCCTTGTTACAAAAATGCATAAAACCGCTCGTTTTACTAAGCTCTTTATTCCACTGCCTGTAACGTGGATTTAGCCCAGTGACAGTAATAACTGAGTAATATCTAACCGGGCTCCAAAGCAACTCAATGACACCAGTGCTTTTAAGGTTTGGGCAAAGAGTTTAGGGCATATATTATGGGCAGCTATCCATCATAGGAGAGCATTACTAGCACAGATCTATACGCAAACACCATATCATCTGATCTAGAAAAGCTGACAATGTAATGCCAAGGTATGGAAACAGCCTACGATAGACAAATAAAGCAAATATGAGAGAAATGGAGAGAGAGAGATGATAGGTAGACAGATGATAGGTAGGTATATAGATGATAGATAGAAAGACACACACATGGAATATTATTCAATCTCTAGCAAGAAGGAAATCAAGGAATTTTGTCATTTGCCACGACATGCATGGACCTTGTGGGCATTCCACTAAGTGTAGTAAGCCAGACACAGAAAGGTAAGTGATGCACGGTCTCACTTACGTGGAATCTATAAAAGTTGAACTCAGAGAAGCAGCAAGTAGGATAGTACTAGCTAGGAGCTGGGAGAAATGACAATATGTTGGCCAAGGGAGAAAAAGTTACATTTATGCACAGTAAATATACCTGGTGGTCTAATATGCAGTGTGGTGACCACAGTCCATAACACTGTGTTGTATACTTGAAAGTTGCTAAGGAAGTAGATTTTAAATGTTCTCACGACACACACACACACACAGACACACACACACAGATGGTAATGTGAGGTGATGCACACATTAATTAACTGGATTGTGATGACCATTTCAAAATGTGTGCATATGGCCAAACACCAGGTTGCACACCTTATATGTATAATTTTTGTCAATTATACCTCACAAAGCTGGGGAAAAGGATAATAAATAGCACCAGCATATTCCAGGAGGATATGCATGTCACTTTGGTACACCCTAAGATTGTCGGAGAGTTGTAACAAAACCCACAGTCTGAAAGGTCATGTGAAGAAAAGTCTCAGCGAAGAGGTTAGAGTGGGAGAGAGCCAAAGCATAAGAGACTCTTAAAAACTGAGAACAAACTGAGGGTTGATGGGGGGTGGGAGGGAGGGGAGGGTGGGTGATGGGTATTGAGGAGGGCACCTTTTGGGATGAGCACTGGGTGTTGTATGGAAACCAATTTGACAATAAATTTCATATATTGAAAAAAAATAAATAAAAAAAAAGAAAAAAAAAGTCTCAGCGAGCAGAACAGTTTTATAGAGAATTCAGGAGAATCAGAATTTTGATAGGATCCTTCAGCCACCTGGAAGACATCATTTCCACATTTGGGATCTTCCATTGACTTGCGAAGTGACTTCCATAATCTCACGAAGGTCTAGGGGCCTCGGTCTTGTTAGTACAATTTGCCAGTTCCCCCATCACATCGTAAATCCTACTTTAAGACGGGTGAATCCTAGAGAATGAAGTCATCCAGATGCACTTTCTCATGGACATTTGATGTGGGGACTTTGGAGTCCCGAGGTGTTATGCCATGAAGGCACACTCAACATCCCAGTGCTTGTCTTCTGACTCTGAATCCTGTGCTCTTTTCAAAACTTCTGTCTACCTCCCGTCTTCCATGTTTTGTATAAATGCCTGCTCTTCTTTTGTATCAACCTCCGCTTTCTTTATCTTAGTTCATGTTTTCATGTGTGGATCCATGGAAGGTTTAGGCGAGTGCCTCAACTTGGGCATTTCTTATCTCGTGCTGGACTCAGCACACTTTACTCAGCGACTTCATCCTAATTAAGCCCTTAAAAGCATCAGTCTCGGGGCACCTGGGTGGCTCAGTCGGTTGAGCGTCCGACTTCGGCTCAGGTCATGATCTTGCGGTCTGTGAGTTCGAGCCCCGCATCGGGCTCTGTGCTGGCAGCTCAGAGCCTGGAGCTTGCTTTCGATTCTGTGTCTCCCTCTCTCTGCCCCTCCCCTGCTCATGCTCTGTCTCTCTCTCTGTCAAAAATAAATAAACATTAAAAAAAATTAAAAAAAAAAAAGCATCAGTCTCCCACAGCTTCAGTTTCGGTTTAACCTTTGTTTATCAGTTAATCGTTTATTGTCCAAACTGCACAAGAAAAGTGTTTGTGGAAGATTCAATAATCGGCCCCAAGTTCTGACTCCCGTGCTCTGAATTATATATCCACAAGCTTGCCATGTTCTTGGGGGCTTGGATTGGACCATACGACTTTTTTTGGCCAATGGAAATGAGCCACTACTATGTGAAGAAAAGACAAAAAAAAAATGCCTGCACAGATATCATCATCCTTGGGCTTCAGTGATACGCCCCTGTCCCTCCTGTCTGAGTTCCTAAAGGAGCATCGATGAAACATACCTGACGTGAACTGGAGCCTTGGCCCCAGCCACAGGCAGGAGCAGAGAGGCTGAGACTAATCCACGCCAACAATCCTTTTCAGAATTCAGAAGGGAGGTCATGCTGCAGAAGTATTATGGCCCAGGTGCCATAATAGAGTGCTTACAAATTCTTTCTGAGGTAATTGACACACATTTTCGACGAGTGGCTTTTTCTCTCGGTGCCTTGTATACAACATCCGCCTGCACCTTTGCCCTAATAAGTAGCCACTTCAAAGCCGGAAAACCCATCAGTCACCAGCCTCTACAATTGTGTTTCCAGGAAATCTTAAGAGCTGCATTAATGCGCGCGTAACCTATCTGTAGTCGTCTCACCGCTTCAGCACGTGGCAACGACTTCAGCTCTGGCCTTTCTAAATATCAGGGCTCGGAAGAGAGAAGAGGTTATGCATTCTTTGTAAGGCACAGGCAGGAAAGCCGTATAATTAGCTCACCTAAGTCAAATATTATCATGACTGCAGAACTGTGGCCAGCACTGGCTGTCATGCTAATGTCCCCCTTCCCTCCCAAACTTAGCAGCTGTTGCTTTTACGTTCTCGAAGAAGCCACCCGTATAACATTTAGCCTTCACGTTATCTGAGAAAGCGAGTAGTATAGATTACAGTACCCACTTAGCGCTTTTCCCTGGACCTAATCCTCTTTTCTAAGCAAGAGTTGATAACACAAAGGCCAGCTCCTCCCGAAGTCCTCCCCTCCATCCAAGTTCGTCCTCTGTTTGACAGAAGCTTCATGTCAATGATTCAATCCTTTGACCTACTCTGGATGGGAAGATCTGTCATATTAGCAATTGAAATTGGATTTTTCCAACCAAATGAAAAGAGTATCTGACTCGACTCATTGTACATTTAAATCACCCCAACCATATATTTTTGTATGGCATGCACTTTTTTTTTTCCAAGAGGACAAGAGAAGGGGCATTGAAAAATCTATAAGAGAAAGATGACCTAACTGAATAACTATATCACAACCTCAAGAAATATTGTCCACAGATAAAAAGAAGGCACCTGTCCCTGTAAACACAAGAATTAGGTGGCTTATGGAGTGCCCGGGTGGCTCAGTCAGTTAAATGTCCAACCTCAGCTCAGGTCACGGTTCGTGAGTTCGAGCCCTGTGTCGGGTTTGTGCTGACAGCTCAGAGCCTGGGCCTGCTTCAGATTCTGTGTCTCCCTCTCTCTTTGCTCCTGCCCTACTCATGCTCTGTCTCTCTATCACAAGTAAATGAACACTAAAAACAAGAAATGGGTGGCATTTCATCTTGACTCAACCATCAGCCTGGGTATGCAACGATTCAGCTATCAGCCTGTAAGTAAGACCAAAATTGGCACTGAAATCCAACTGATTTCTTTTCTACCCGGGCACTACCCAGAGTCCATTGAAAATTGTACTACACTGTCAACATACTCCTTGCTAACACCCGAACAAGTAATTCAGGCACATGGTAGACCAGGCCATGTGTGAGAGCCAAGAGACATATTTGAGGAACTACCTTTAGCCCTTCAGTAAATTCAAAATAAGCCACATCAAGAATGCTGGTGAGGTTATACCATCACACTTCAGGGGTTTTTTAATGCTGTGGTTCCACTTTTATGCAATAATTATGCCCAAGTGAACAGTCCTCAACCTACACGGTCAAGAAAGGAATGCCTTCCGTAACTCAAAATATAACTGACCCATCACTCCCTGGGACAGAATTTAGAATGGAGACTCATGCTTTTTAACAGCAAGCCAGGCAATAATCAACAGTTGGGGTTGAGCGGCTGATGCAATACTGTGCTTTTTGGTTACTTATAAAGACAGAGAGTATCAGAATTGAGTGATAAGTCCTATTTTAATCTGTCACCACTTTCCAATGACCAGGGCCAGCTACAATCTCTTCCACTCAGACCTCCAAGCTACCCGTCCTAATCATGATTTTGTATTCAGCAAATAGGTCTCTCTTCTGGAAATTGCACTTAATGGGAACATCTTATTGGTACTCCGATATCTTAGAGGAAATTCAATGTGGTGATTGAGGGACATGGAGATCTTGGCAAACTGATTCCTAGGTTGAGAGGCAATCCCCTGATCGATGATCAGAATGTATGCGGATTTAGTGGCTTTCAGAGAAACAGGACAGTGAGGCTACGAAAGCTGCACAGGTGACTTCTATCTTTGAAGCTTTGTGACAGCAGAGATATGTCAGGGGTGGGTCCATCTTTATTTTCTCCTTCATCCAAATCAGAGGACGGAAATTAGAGTCAGCAGTGATTAACAGTATCACATAGCAAGTATGAAGTTCTAGGATGCAGTGACGTATACACATCATTTAACAATTTATATCAGCAACATCCAATAGATGGAAATATTCTTTACAGAAATTTCTATTGGACGTTGCTGATATTAATAGTTAAGTGACATGTAGACCATGTGGTAACCGAGCATGAACAGTGTTAAGGATCCACGGACACCTTGGGTTTTCATTTATATTTAAGCATATTTCAGTTTTAAAGTAAAGAGCCACACACTGAATATATTGGACAATACAGATTTATGGTTTTTTATGTATTTTTTTCAAATTGTAGATTCACTTTTTTTTCTAAGTAGAAATTTGATGCTAGGAATGCTTTTGGGTGTATTTGGAGGGATAGATGTACTCTTACATAAAGGTAAGGAATAAGTCAATGCACTGCATATCCCCCATTTTACCAGTTTCTTTCCCCTGAGAAAAACCTTTACTATTAAGTTTATGGGTTCCACATCAAGCCAATGCCATCCACCTGAATGACTCCCATTTCAATCATATATTAACTACAGGGACATAATCACTGATTATAGGATTGTCTTTCAGATGGAAACTTGTGCACCATAAAATCATATTTGGGGACTAGTGGGGATATACACCTCATGCTGGAGAGAGGTTAGAATAAACAGGGCAATTTGAGGTGAGCCAGAGCATGGAAATGAGTCAGGAACGTATGAATTAGTCAAGAATATCAGCTAGTCTGCGGAGGTTGGTGGACCAATTACAATATTGGCCATGGGTTTTCAGCCTGCTGTATATCTATATTCCAGTGCAGTTTTTTTTTTTCTTGAATCTCACTGTCTCTTGTCACCCCAGACAAGTTATCCCATCTTGATGTCGTCCTAGAGCAGGAATCCCTCAGTCAACTGCCAGTCAGCCTCCAGGAGGAGAGCCACCAGTCTGACACGTACGGGCCAAAGCCCTGTGGCCAACCAGCCCCGACCAACAGGACCAGGCAAGTAAGTTCATCCTAAACTCAAAGAATGGCAAGCTAAACAATCATGTCCGCTCTTGCGGCAGATGGGGAAGGAAAAGCACAACAGACTGATGTTTGGTGGGGCAAAGTTTGGTTAAACATGGGACTGCATTAGGCAAGCCTGTGTGAAGGCAGAGGTACAAAGAGCGTCCAGAATTCAGTTAGAAAGGTCAGAAAAGAGGCTACTGCATGGGAGAGAAGTCGGTTCAACCTCCAGTCCTGTGTTCAATCTTTTAGTGTCTGAGCCAGGAGGGTATGTTTCTACCTGCTCCTAAATATGGAGGCACATAGGCACTGTAATTCCCCAAAGATGCTTCTGGAACACAGGATCCCTAATACCTTTTATCTCCATTCTGCACATGCATTCTCCAATTTATAAAGCATTAGATGCCACCCACCACCTTTGTAAAAATATAATTATTTGAGCTTTTTAATATTTGAGGTTATAAAGGACTGAATGCATTCCTAAGATAGGCATTTTGAATAAAACGTATTAGAATAACTTTATGGAGACTTGGATAAGCGGGGATTACACAATGGTATGTGAAACTGAAGAGTCTATTGAGGGAAAGTAAGTAGCCTTTTCCATCCATGTTGCTAGGTCATATAATACCGAGTGCAAATAAAAAGGTTCTCATTATTGTTCTCTGTGGTTGGACCTTATATAATGTCATAAATGCAAAGGACTTCAGCAGATTCACAGGTATGAATTTATATGTAGGTATATATAGGTATATATATATATATATATATACATATATATATATATGTATATATATATATATGTGTGTGTATGTATATATAGGTATATACTACATATAATAATACATATACCACATATAAAAGTATATATAGACTTACATACTTATATACACATATATATACTATATATTCTATATACTATACACACACACTTATATATCAATATTTACTTACACCAAAAATATACCAAAAAAGAAATATAAAACATAAATTAAATATATATATTTATAAATACATAAATTATATATACTATATATTATGTATATACTATATACACACATGTACATATAAGTATTTACTCATACATGCCAAAAAATATACCAGAAAGGAAATATAAGACATAAATTAAATATAAACTTACATTTATATACAAATAAGTATGTATTTATATCTATACATATATATGCCTCTATATGCATAGTTATAAATATATGTAAGCATATAAATATGTGCTTATATACACTTATATACAGCATAGTACATATATAAATGTACTTATATATAGTATATACTTATGTATATAAACTTGTATATACTTATAGACTTATATAAATGTATAAACGTATATAACATATTTTATATAAATTTTATATTTATATTTATATTTATATTTATATTTATATTTATATTTATATTTATATTTATATTTATTTATATGCCACAACTGGTTACATGAGGTCCTGTCATTTCTTTTTTGGTAGGAAGTCAATTTAAATTTTATATTGGGTCTTCTTCTGTTTCCAGTTAGGATATAGAAAATATGAGGAAGAAATCACTCTTATGTTATCAAACAGTGGATATGGTACAAATTGTATTTATTATGAACACATCAGAGATTTGAGGAAGCCAAGAAACCTATTAAGTTAAATTGTAAACGAGATGAGCTCTCTGTGTGAGAGAATGGCCAACGGCTATTATTATCCCCAAGGAGTTGGAGGAAGGAGTAAGAGAAGGGAGAAGGCAAAAAGATAAGGAGGAAGATTTGTTCCAGAAGCTAAATTGCAACTAATTCTCCATGGCTGTATGGTCCGGTGAGACGGTTAGAATCCTGAAGAGAGCCACAGAAGGATTCTGCATTTCCCACTGACTATTCACACAAGGTCTGTGCAAATGTACAAAGAGCTCACTCGTGCCTGAGGGCAGGATGGGAGACTTGGTGTACATCCGCAGTTACTAGGTATTCAGGCCTCATCCAAGAGCCATGTAGCCACACTCCGAAGGCAGAAGCTTGGGACAAGAGCTAAGAGTCATCCTCCAAAGCACTTCTGGCCTTCCTAGATTGTAAGGTGACAGTCTTCTAGAGTCTGGGGGAAGACCATTGGTGCAGAGAGATGCCTCCCCAAAACAGAAATATCAGAGCAGCAGTAGAGAATAAGGGGAAAATCCTTAACAAACCTAAAAGCTGGCCACTGGGCAGTAAACAAAAAAGGCCACACATGGAATGAAATTATGCAAATGCTCAGCAATTATGCTGAAAAAACAAAAACAAAAACAAAACCTAAAGCCTACTCTCAAAACACCTGAAGGAATTAGTCAAGTTCAATCAAATCAAAGCTGTAAAAGACCAATTTAGTGGAGATAGAGGTCATAATAACACAGCTTCACACTCTAGTGACTTAATAGGAAAAAGGATATATTTTCCCCCTGAGGTTAAAGATTATATGGTTCACATTCTACCCTTCTTTGACCAAAATACCTGGTGTGCAAATCAAGCATCATGAGACATGCAAAGAATTACAAATTTTAAATGTGTAACACATGTTTAAAAGAGAAATAGTCAATAAAAGCAGACCCAGAGGTGGTCCAGATACTGGAATTACCTGACAAGGAATTTAGAATAACTATGATAGATTGATAGGTAGATTGATAGTTAAATTGATAGGTAGATAGGAGTTAATGCAGAAGATGAACAAAAGAATGAAGACTGGATGTTTTCATAAAAAGATTGGAATTCTAAAAAGTTACCAAAAAGTAATACTGGAAGTTAAAAACTTCAGTATGAAAAATGACATATTCACTAGATTCAGCCAACAGATTAGAACAGCAGAAGAAAAAGTGTATGATATGTTGACATAAGTGCATAGAAAAGTACCCAAACTGATAAACAAAAATTTTAGGGCACCTGGATGGCTCAGTCGGTTAAGCACCTGACTCTTGATTTTGGTTCAGTTCATGATCTCATGATTCGTGAGATTGAGCCCTGTGTCGGATTCTACGCTGACAGCTTGGAGCCTGCTTGGGATTCTCTCTCTTCCTCTATCTTTCTGCCCCTCCCCACTTTCAAGAGCACACACGTGCGTTCTCTCTCTCTCTCTCTCTCTCTCTCTCTCTCTCTCAAAATAGATAAACTTTAAAAAATTTACATAAAATAGTGGAAAACAAACAGAATAGAGCATCTGATACCTGACGGAATTTATTGGAAGCTAAACATATGTACATTTGGAGTTTCTTTTTTTTTTTTTTTTTTTTTTTTTTTTTTTTTTTTTTTAATATATGAAATTTACTGTCAAATTGGTTTCCATACAACACCCAGTGCTCATCCCAAAAGGTGCCCTCCTCAATACCCATCACCCACCCTGCCCTCCCTCCCACCTTGCCCTCCCTCCCACCCCCCATCAACCCTCAGTTTGTTCTCAGTTTTTAACAGTCTCTTATGCTTTGGCTCTCTCCCACTCTAACCTCTTTTTTTTTTTTTTTTCCTTCCCCTCCCCCATGGGTTTCTGTTATGTTTCTCAGGATCCACATAAGAGTGAAACCATATGGTATCTGTCTTTCTCTGTATGGCTTATTTCACTTAGCATCACACTCTCCAGTTCCATCCATGTTGCTACAAAAGGCCATATTTCATTTTTTCTCATTGCCACGTAGTATTCCATTGTGTATATAAACCACAATTTCTTTATCCATTCATCAGTTGATGGACATTTAGGCTCTTTCCATAATTTGGCTATTGTTGAGAGTGCCGCTATAAACATTGGGGTACAGGTGCCCCTATGCATCAGTACTCCTGTATCCCTTGGATAAATTCCTAGCAGTGCTATTGCTGGGTCATAGGGTAGGTCTATTTTTAATTTTCTGAGGAACCTCCACACTGCTTTCCAGAGCGGCTGCACCAATTTGCATTCCCACCAACAGTGCAAGAGGGTTCCTGTTTCTCCACATCCTCTCCAGCATCTATAGTCTCCTGATTTCTTCATTTTGGCCACTCTGACTGGCGTGAGGTGGTATCTGAGTGTGGTTTTGATTTGTATTTCCCTGATAAGGAGCGACGTTGAACATCTTTTCATGTGCCTGTTGGCCATCCGGATGTCTTCTTTAGAGAAGTGTCTATTCATGTTTTCTGCCCATTTCTTCACTGGGTTATTTGTTTTTCGGGTGTGGAGTTTGATGAGCTCTTTATAGATTTTGGATACTAGCCCTTTGTCCGATGTGTCATTTGCAAATATCTTTTCCCATTCCGTTGGTTGCCTTTTAGTTTTGTTGCTTGTTTCCTTTGCTGTGCAGAAGCTTTTTGTCTTCATAAGGTCCCAGTAATTCACTTTTGCTTTTAATTCCCTTGCCTTTGGGGATGTGCCGAGTAAGAGATTGCTACGGCTGAGGTCAGAGAGGTCTTTTCCTGCTTTCTCCTCTAAGGTTTTGATGGTTTCCTGTCTCACATTCAGGTCCTTTATCCATTTTGAGTTTATTTTTGTGAATGGTGTGAGAAAGTGGTCTAGTTTCAACCTTCTGCATGTTGCTGTCCAGTTCTCCCAGCACCATTTGTTAAAGAGACTGTCTTTTTTCCATTGGATGTTCTTTCCTGCTTTGTCAAAGATGAGTTGGCCATACGTTTGTGGGTCTAGTTCTGGGGTTTCTATTCTATTCCATTGGTCTATGTGTCTGTTTTTATGCCAATACCATGCTGTCTTGATGATGACAGCTTTGTAGTAGAGGCTAAAGTCTGGGATTGTGATGCCTCCTGCTTTGGTCTTCTTCTTCAAAATTACTTTGGCTATTCGGGGCCTTTTGTGGTTCCATATGAATTTTAGGATTGCTTGTTCTAGTTTCGAGAAGAATGCTGGTGCAATTTTGATTGGGATTGCATTGAATGTGTAGATAGCTTTGGGTAGTATTGACATTTTGACAATATTTATTCTTCCAATCCATGAGCAGGGAATGTCTTTCCATTTCTTTATATCTTCTTCAATTACCTGCATAAGCTTTCTATAGTTTTCAGCATACAGATCTTTTACATCTTTGGTTAGATTTATTCCTAGGTATTTTATGCTTCTTGGTGCAATTGTGAATGGGATCAGTTTCTTCATTTGTCTTTCTGTTGCTTCATTGTTAGTGTATAAGAATGCAACTGATTTCTGCACATTGATTTTGTATCCTGCAACTTTGCTGAATTCATGGATCAGTTCTAGCAGACTTTTGGTGGAGTCTATCGGATTTTCCATGTATAATATCATGTCATCTGCAAAAAGCGAAAGCTTGACTTCATCTTTGCCAATTTTGATGCCTTTGATTTCCTTTTGTTGTCTGATTGCTGATGCTAGAACTTCCAGCACTATATTAAACAACAGTGGTGACAGTGGGCATCCCTGTCGTGTTCCTGATCTCAGGGAAAAAGCTCTCAGTTTTTCCCCATTGAGGATGATGTTAGCTGTGGGCTTTTCATAAATGGCCTTTATGATCTTTAAGTATGTTCCTTCTATCCCGACTTTCTCAAGGGTTTTTATTAAGAAAGGGTGCTGGATTTTGTCAAAGGCCTTTTCTGCATCGATTGACAGGATCATATGGTTCTTCTCTTTTTTTTTGTTAATGTGATGTATCACGTTGATCGATTTGCGAATGTTGAACCAGCCCTGCATCCCAGGAATGAATCCCACTTGATCATGGTGAATAATTCTTTTTATATGCTGTTGAATTCGATTTGCTAGTATCTTATTAAGAATTTTTGCATCCATATTCATCAGGGATATTGGCCTGTAGTTCTCTTTTTTTACTGGGTCTCTGTCTGGTTTAGGAATCAAAGTAATACTGGCTTCATAGAATGAGTCTGGAAGTTTTCCTTCCCTTTCTATTTCTTGGAATAGCTTGAGAAGGATAGGTATTATCTCTGCTTTAAACGTCTGGTAGAACTCCCCTGGGAAGCCATCTGGTCCTGGACTCTTATTTGTTGGGAGATTTTTGATAACCGATTCAATTTCTTCGCTGGTTATGGGTCTGTTCAAGCTTTCTATTTCCTCCTGATTGAGTTTTGGAAGAGTGTGGGTGTTTAGAAATTTGTCCATTTCTTCCAGGTTGTCCAATTTGCTGGCATATAATTTTTCATAGTATTCCCTGATAATTGTTTGTATCTCTGAGGGATTGGTTGTAATCATTCCATTTTCATTCATGATTTTATCTATTTGGGTCATCTCCCTTTTCTTTTTGAGAAGCCTGGCTAGAGGTTTGTCAATTTTGTTTATTTTTTCAAAAAACCAACTCTTGGTTTCGTTGATCTGCTCTACAGTTTTTTTAGATTCTATATTGTTTATTTCTGCTCTGATCTTTATTATTTCTCTTCTTCTGCTGGGTTTAGGCTGCCTTTGCTGTTCTGCTTCTATTTCCTTTAGGTGTGCTGTTAGATTTTGTATTTGGGATTTTTCTTGTTTCTTGAGATAGGCCTGGATTGCAATGTATTTTCCTCTCAGGACTGCCTTCGCTGCATCCCAAAGCGTTTGGATTGTTGTATTTTCATTTTCGTTTGTTTCCATATATATTTTAATTTCTTCTCTAATTGCCTGGTTGACCCACTCATTCGTTAGTAGGGTGTTCTTTAACCTCCATGCTTTTGGAGGTTTTCCAGACTTTTTCCTGTGGTTGATTTCAAGCTTCATAGCATTGTGGTCTGAAAGTATGCATGGTATGATTTCAATTCTTGTAAACTTATGAAGGGCTGTTTTGTGACCCAGTATATGATCTATCTTGGAGAATGTTCCATGTGCACTCGAGAAGAAAGTATATTCTGTTGCTTTGGGATGCAGAGTTCTAAATATATCTGTCAAGTCCATCTGATCCAATGTATCATTCAGGGCCCTTGTTTCTTTATTGACTGTGTGTCTAGATGATCTATCCATTTCTGTAAGTGGGGTGTTAAAGTCCCCTGCAATGACCACATTCTTATCAATAAGGTTGCTTATGTTTATGAGTAATTGTTTTATATATCTGGGGGCTCGGGTATTTGGCGCATAGACATTTATAATAGTTAGCTCTTCCTGGTGGATAGACCCTGTGATTATTATATAATGCCCTTCTTCATCTCTTGTTACAGCCTTTAATTTAAAGTCTAGTTTGTCTGATATAAGTATGGCTACTCCAGCTTTCTTTTGGCTTCCAGGAGCATGATAAATAGTTCTCCATCCCCTCACTCTCAATCTAAAGGTGTCCTCAGATCTAAAATGAGTCTCTTGTAGACAGCAAATAGATGGGTCTTGTTTTTTTATCCATTCTGATACCCTATGTCTTTTAGTTGGCGCATTTAATCCATTTACATTCAGTGTTATTATAGAAAGATATGGGTTTAGAGTCATTGTGATGTGTGTATGTTTTATGCTTGTAGTGATGTCTCTGGTACTTTGTCTCACAGGATCCCCCTTAGGATCTCTTGTAGGGCTGGTTTCGTGGTGACAAATTCCTTCAGTTTTTGTTTGCTTGGGAAGACCTTTATCTCTCCTTCTATTCTAAATGACAGACTTGCTGGATAAAGGATTCTCGGCTGCATATTTTTTCTGTTTAGCACACTGTAGATATTGTGCCAAGCCTTTCTGGCCTGCCAAGTTTCAAAGGAGAGATCAGTCACGAGTCTTATAGGTCTCCCTTTATATGTGAGGGCACGTTTATCCCTTGCTGCTTTCAGAATTTTCTCTTTATCCTTGTATTTTGCCAGTTTCACTATGATATGTCGTGCAGAAGATCGATTCAAGTTACGTCTGAAGGGAGTTCTCTGTGCCTCTTGGATTTCAATGCCTTTTTCCTTCCCCAGTTCAGGGAAGTTCTCAGCTATAATTTGTTCAAGTACCCCTTCAGCACCTTTCCCTCTCTCTTCCTCCTCTGGGATACCAATTATGCGTATATTATTTTTTTTTAGTGTATCACTTAGTTCTCTAATTTTCCCCTCATACTCCTGGATTTTGTTATCTCTCTTTCTTTCAGCTTCCTCTTTCTCCATAACTTTATCTTCTAGTTCACCTATTCTCTCCTCTGCCTCTTCAAGCCGAGCCATCGTGGTTTCCATTTTGTTTTGCATTTCGTTTAAAGCGTTTTTCAGCTCCTCGTGACTGTTCCTTAGTCCCTCGATCTTTGTGGCAAGAGATTCTCTGCTGTCCTGTATACTGTTTTCAAGCCCAGCGATTAATTTTATGACTATTATTCTAAATTCACTTTCTGTTATATTATTTAAATCCTTTTTGATCAGTTCATTAGCTGTTGTTATTTCCTGGAGATTCTTCTGAGGGGAATTCTTCCGTTTGGTCATTTTGGAGAGTCCCTGGCGTGGTGAGGACCTGCAGGGCACTTCCCCTGTGCTGTGGTGTATAACTGGAGTTAGTGGGCGGGGCCGCAGTCTGACCCGATGTCTGCCCCCAGCCCACTGCTGGGGCCACAGTCGGACTGGTGTGTGCCTTCTCTTCCCCTCTCCTAGGGGCGGGATTCACTGTGGGGTGGCGTGTCCCGTCTGGGCTACTTGCACACTGCCAGGCTTGTGTTGCTGGGGATCTGGCGTATTAGCTGGGGTGGGTAGGCAAGGTGCACGGGGGCTGGAGGGGCAGGCTTAGCTCGCTTCTCCTTAGGTGATCCACTTCAGGAGGAGCCCTGTGGCAGCGGGAGGGAGTCAGATCCGCTGCCGGAGGTTTGGCTCCGCAGAAGCACAGAGTTGGGTGTTTGCGCGGAGCGAGCAAGTTCCCTGGCAGGAACTGGTTCCCTTTGGGATTTTGGCTGGGGGATGGGCGGGGGAGATGGCGCTGGCGCCTTTGTTCCCCGCCAAGCTGAGCTCTGCCGTCCGGGGGCTCGGCAGCTCTCCCTCCCTTTGTCCTCCAGCCTTCCCGCTTTCCGAGCAGAGCTGTTCACTTATGACCTCCCAGACGCTAAGTCGCGCTTGCTGTCGGAACACAGTCTGTCCGGCCCCTCCGCTTTTGCCAGCCAGACTCGGGGGCTCTGCTTGGCCGGCGAGCCGCCCCTCCGCCCCGGCTCCCTCCCGCCAGTCCGTGGAGCGCGCACCGCCTCGCCGCCCTTCCTACCCTCTTCCGTGGGCCTCTAGTCTGCGCTTGGCTCCGGAGACTCCCTTCTGCTAATCCTCTGGCGGTTTTCTGGGTTCTTTAGGCAGGTGTAGGTGGAATCTAAGTGATCGGCAGGACGCGCTGTGAGCCCCGCGTCCTCCTACGCCGCCATCTTCCCGACTCCACATTTGGAGTTTCAAGAGATGTTGTATAGTAAAGGCCAGAATAAATATTTGAAAATGAAGTAGGTGAAAAAATTCAAGAGTGGATAAAACACATCACCCAAGTTACATGAGACGCTCAGGAATCCCTAAGCAGCATTAGTGCGAGGAAAAGTGCACTTGGTCACACTGTAGTCAAGCTGGTAAAAAAGGAATTGATATGTAAACCTGAAAGCAATCAGACACGAAAGACATGTTTGAGGCAGAGAAACAACGAGAGGGAGAAAATCTGACACGTCACCATGTAAGGGGAGCCCAGAAGACAATGGATTGAAAACCAACTTGCTGAAGGTACTGTGCTCCGGAAATCTTGCAACACCAGAAATGTAAATGATGAAGCCTTAAAATGTAGGAAATGATGTAGTTCTAAAGGGACACATAGAAAACAAGCCACCCACATTTAGTAACAGGTGGAGGAAATATTCAAGGAAGACAGGGAAGGTTTGAACAAAGTTACCTATTTGAAATTTATGTAAGGGTATACCCAGCAACTTCAGACTATACATTGATTTTCAAGTGCACTTGGAACATTCAGTTATGGGCTGCCCTAAAAATAAAGCTCAAAAATCATTAAAACTCTAGAACCACACTCAGGGTATTCACTGACTAAAAGGATATTGTACATTAAGAGCAGTTACATAGGTAGACAATCTCCCAGGTACTTCAACAAAGCAACGGGGGTGTGAATGTGTATGCACGCACCTGTGTGTGTTTGAGTGTATTTGTGTGTGTCTATATTGTGATAGAGAAACAGAAATAAAGAAAATCTACATGTTTAAAAATTAAGAAAACATTTAAAAAATCAGCAGTCAAAGAAAAAACAAAGACAAGAGAAAATAGAAAACATTGACCTGCCTGATGATGAAAAGACCAAAATATCAAATATGTGTGATGTGGTTAAACAGTGCTTAGATTTAAGAAAGAGCATAAAATCAATAATCTAAGATTCTATATTAACAAGCTAGAAAGAACAAAATGAAACCATGGTAAGTTGAAGAAATCGATAAAAATTAATGCAGAAATTAATATTTTAAAAATATGCAAAACAGAGATATCAAGATTAGATGGGCTTTATGGGGGAAATTTTAATGAAATTGCAAACATTTATAATGAATGGCAAGGAGAAAGACAGAAAACAGAAATTAGTAATACCAGGAGTGGAAAGGAGACAGCAGATGTTCAGATGATGAGAAGGCTATACTATAAATAAGTTTATGATAATAAATGTGGAAACTTACATAAAAAAATTTCCTCAAAAACCAAAATTTATCAGTTGGATATGTATCAGGGGATATGTAACTATTACAATGAATTTCATAGAGGATAATAAAAAATATCATTAAAAAAAACCGTCCAGGTGCAGACAGATTTAATGGTAAATTCTCCAAAACATTCAAGGAAGACATGAAAGCAATACTACATAAACACTGCTAAAAAACCAGGAATATTTTCCAGTTTGTCCTAAAAAGTCAGCACTACCTTGAAACTGAAACCTAAGAAACACATCACTAGATTAGAATATTATATCTTTGGTAGCTATATACCTACACGGTCCAATATGGCAGCCATTAACCACATGTGGCTATGGAGTGCTTGGCAATTCAGTAGTCCAAATTGTAACACACACACAAGAATTTCAAGACTGTGTATGAAATGAAAAATATCTTAGTAACTTTTATAGTGATTAAACATTAAAATGATAATACTTTGGATGTACTACACCAAATACATTTAATATTAAAAAAAATAATATTATAGGACAGCCACTCCATGAATGGAGGTGCAAGAATGCTTTCCAGAATATTAGGCAACTGAATCCAACCATGTATGTAGAAAAGTGGTTACCTCATGACTTTGAAAAAGGAGGAGAATGTACACTCTCTGATATCAACATGTACCATAATACTGCCATCAGAACAATATCACTGTGTCATTTGTACACAGGATATTGTACATTAATAGCAATTAAATAGGTAGACAATCTCCCAGGTACTTTAACAAAGCAACGGGGGTGTGAATATGTAAGCAGACCGCAGGAGGAAATAGGATGCCAGAGATAGACCCAAGGATACATTTCGATAAATGGTGTTGGGATAGCTGGCACACCAAAAAACATGAGAGCTTACACTACTGCCTGAAGACTTCTAGCGATTAATCCTATATGGGATATGTACCTGAGTTTAAGAGAAATATTTGGGAAGAAATCATAGGAGAATTTCATCTGACCATGGAGTAGTACGGTTTCATTGAAAGGACATGAAAACAACCAAATATGAAAGAACAAATGGGAAAATTAGACTCAATCAAAATTGGTAATTTGTACATATGAAAGGTACCGTTGATAAAATATTTAGGCTAACCATAGACTGAGAAAAATGATATACACATATATTTTGTTATGTATAAATCTCTATATGCACATATATATTTTTAGAGTCACATCCAGAATATATAAACAATGCCTACAAATGAACAATGAAGGAGAAAATGCAATTAAATGCACTAAAAATGGGTAATTCACAATTGAATACGTAAAAATTGCCAATAAACACATGAAAAGTTGCTCAAAATTAAATTGAAAACAAACTACCAGAATGATCTGAATGACAAAGAATGACAATTCCAATTATTGGTGAAGACTGGGGACAGGTGGCATTTTCACACATTGCTTGAAAGTACTCAATTGGACAACCTCTTTGGAAAACCTGGTAGATCCTTATGTACAAATAAAAAATATCTAATATTAAATATTATATATTAAAAATTGGTGATTTCTTAAGACACTAAAAGTATATCAATCCTACAACTCAGCAAGTCCCAAGAACGCAAAAAATATATGTCCGTGCAAAGACACGTGCACAAATGTTTATAGAACCTATATGTGTAACAGCCCAGACCCAGAAGACGGCACAGATATCCAACGGCCGGAGAATAGATAAACAGCTGTATATATTTCCTGAAGGGACTACTAACATGCAGTCAAAATGAATGACGTATTGATAAATACAACACTATAATGCATTCCAGCAATGTTATAGTGAGGTTAAAAAATGATACAGAAACACATAGTGCTACGTAATTAATAA
This sequence comes from Panthera onca, assembly GCF_046562875.1. Lineage (NCBI taxonomy): Eukaryota > Metazoa > Chordata > Mammalia > Carnivora > Felidae > Panthera > Panthera onca. The sequence continues at coordinate 27,067,373 of NC_138358.1, read as the reverse complement.
GAAATACAAGAACGGGGAAAACTTTCCCATGGCAATAGAAACCACCAAATGGTTTCCTCTGGTGTGGACTCCACACCAGATGGGAATGGGTTTATGGGGTGGGGATATTTGTAGGATACGGAAATGTTCTGTGCATACACTGGGTAGTTGTCACATGAATGCCGGCGATCGACAGAAAAGCATTAAATTGAGAATTTAAAATCAGTGCATGTTCTGTGTGTGAATGATATCTCAGTAAACATGTATATTTTAATCCAACATTCAATGCTTCTCCATAAAACCTGAAAGAAAATGACCTCTCTCCAGCACAAGGCCATAAAAGAAAAACAAAAGGCAAAAACAACTCTGAAGCAAATGATTTAATATCTGGCACAAATTCTATTTAAGAACCAAACGTACGTTGAATGTATTAAGTGTGACACAACTGAGTTTTTAGCATGAGAAATGGCCCACAAATATGAAAAAAAAAAAAAGGAATATAAAAATTCCAGTCCAGTCCAAAAGTCCCTACCAACATCTTTTGGGGATGTTTCTATTCTTTGTTGGGTTATAATTTTCCCCGATTGATTTATGAAACATACTCTTTTATCTCTTCGCATGCTCTGCTGTGTTTAAGGAGTAAGGAACAACAAAAAAGACAGAATGACCATGCTCGATGTTTCAGCCAGGAGCCAAAAGATGTCCAGATGCAAATGCTATTAAATTATATCCCATTTTTATTCAAGCACTGTCAGCTTCACATGTTTTATTGTATTCCAATTTGATGCTAAAACAAGCCGCAGAATTTAAATCTTTCTTGCTCAGCGTGTGATGACAAATATGGTCTCAGTCATCGTTTCTGAGTCACCTGGGTGTTTATACTCTGGGGAGAATGTAGCCCTGACCTTCCGCATGTAGGCAGTAGCCGATAAAAATAACAGACCTGTTTACCAGTGGCAGGCAAAAATGGAGCTGCCTTCTCACTTGCACATATCACAGAAAAATCTACTGAGACAAGAGACAGGCAGCAATGCAAAGATCATTAACTTAAAAGACTCTGTCAGAAACCTCATCACACAATACTTTGCTCACAATGTGTAGCAGAGCATTTGGGTCTCATTTGGAAGCCTTGAAGCTTTCAGATTTAGGACGTAACTGAGAATTTAAGGGGGAAAATACACCTTCGTGAATTTTCATGAAATGAGTGGGCTTAAAGACGAGCCCCTCTCATTTTAACCCATTATATCACAGAATCCCCCATGCACTCGGGGGATCCACAACGTTACATGGTTTCTAACGAGTTGAAAGCTTCACATTTTTTTCCCTCCCCAAATCATTTATTTATTTATTTAAGAGGTCTACCAAATAGAAGAATATTATTTCTAGATTACGGTCATGATTTGTAGGTAAGATAATCAAATGAGATAAAGCAATCGTCTATAAGGTCCATTTTTGTTTTTTCTTTCATTATGTCATAGATTTCTAGATGTATAGTTACTTGTGTCCATTGGAAGCATCAGAAAGTTACCTGTTACCATGACAGTGTATGTGATGCTATCAATGAATTTTAAGAGAAAAATAAAGGAAAAATATTTTTCTAGCATCATTAAGAAAAAAAAGCAGCCAAATTTTAAAAATTACCCATCTGGTATACATGTTTGTGAAGCACACAGGTGAACGAAATAAAGAAACTTTGTAACGTCTTTTGATTATTTCCATTCACTGAAATCTACTCTTTCACAGCGAGTGTTCTGCGGCAAATAGTGAAATTCAAAATCTTTAACTTCATCTCTCTGCAGTAATGTGTCATTTATCTGGAATCATTCATCCATGAGTTCTTCCACGAAAGTAGCTTTCCCCAAATCTAACACATCTGGAGGAAAATACTTCTACAAAAGTAGGTGATGATTTAATGTCATCCTTAAGTACTCAGCGCTGTTTAAATGAGAGCTTCCCAAATGGTGTTGTCAAACACATTGGTGCCCTAGGTATTTATTATCTGATATATGAATTTTTTTGCATTAACACCTATTAAAACCCTGTGGAATTGTTACTTCCACAGATCTTTTTTAGCAGATGCTAACGTACTGTGTTATCTTTTTTTTTTTTTTAAACGTTTATTTATTTTTGAGATAGAGAGAGACAGAGCATGAACAGGGGAGGGGCAGAGAGAGAGGGAGACACAGAATCCGAAACAGGCTCCAGGCTCTGAGCGGTCAGCACAGAGCCTGACGCGGGGCTCGAACTCACTGACCGTGAGATCATGACCTGAGCCGAAGTCGGACGCTCAACCGACCGAGCCACCCAGGCTCCCCCTGTGTTATCTTTAAAACTAACGGTATTTCAAAGAATACAAGTACAATAGGGTAAATACATCTTAAGTAAGCAGCCTCATGAATTTGGAAAGCAGATGTATCCGTGTGATCATCACCCAGAAGAAGATATGAAACATTTCCATCATCCATCAGGAAGGAAGATTCTTCATGGCCATTTCCCCCAAAAAATCCTTATCTCAAGATCATTGTGGATTAGTCTTGTCTGATCTTAGACTTTTTCTGTCAGTGGCATCACATAGGAGGTGGGCTTCTGAGTTGACCTTCTTTCACCGAACAAACTGTCCCTAAGGTTCATCTATGCTATGGTCAAGTCAGTAGCATTTTGTTTGTTTAATGGTATTCTATTGTATGAACATGACACTTTTTTTTATGGGCATTTAGGGTTTTTTTCCCAGCTTAATTTTGCTTATTCTTGATAACTCAGGGTTACAATTACGGAGATCAGTGATCGTATGATAGGAGAAATAACTTTATTAATTTTGAACCATCATGCTAATCCATCTAATTGATACTGAATGACCTAACTGTATTTCATTTTTAATATGGTAAGAAATTATAATGTGAAACAACTCAAGGAAGCAGACATAAAATCAAAATGGTCCAAAGTGGAATCCTCTTAATATTATCTAAAATATACATTTTAGGGGCACCTGGGTGTCTCAGCAGGTGAAGCATCCGACTTTGGCTCAAGTCATGATCTCGAGGTTTGTGGGTTCAAGCCCCATGTCAGGCTGTGTGCTGACAGCTCAGAGCCTGGAGCCTGCTTTGGATTCTGTGTCTCCCTCTTTCTCTGCCCCTCGTCCACTCACACTCTATCTCTCTCTCCCTGTCAAAAATAAATAAACATTAAAAAAATAAAATATACATTTTATGTATTGGTTTAATATTCTCAAAGAGAATTTGGTAGTGACTCTAAAATCTAAATCTAAATCTAAATCTAAAATCTAACACCAGCAACAACAAAAGTTCACTGGTACCTACCAGGAACTGACTGAAAAATCCACTGGTGTTAGATCTCACCTCAGATTTCTGCCTAAGAAACATCCACCTCTAGAAAATTGTGTTCGAGTATTTAGAATTGCATATCATTCTTATAACATCTGCATGAACACTAAGGCCATGAAAAATTCTCACTCCCGAAAATCACTCTCTTTTATGCATAGGCATTTCAGGAAATTCTGGTAACATATCATTTTTATTGTGAATCCTTGCTGGTAGTTATCTTTTTAATTCTCCTTTCTCCCAAACTAAGAGAGGTGACTTCTTCTTCAAAGCATAATTTACTTTCTGAAGGAGGCATTCTTAACCAGTGATCCCTATATGGGCTGAAAATTCCTAAAACTATTATGTGCAAAGGTACATATAAGCATTTGTCTGGCCAAGGTCAATAGTTTTGATCAGAAACTCATAGGTGTTTATGAATCCAAAAATGTTAATAAATTCTGCTTAAATAATGAGACCTTGTCTAACCTTGCTGATATCTTGACAAATGTCAGAAAAGAATAATTTCTTATAATTTAGGGAACCAATCTGTCAGTTGTTAAAAAGCAGCGATTCCTGTTTTCAGATGGCAGCAAAGATTTCTATAAAAGTAAAGATTTCACCTTCTGGTAAATTCTTCCAAGTTTCAGATTGTTCAAAAACTAAGAAGATTTAAAGAAAACGAAACTTTTGCCAGATTATCTAACCCATGCAATTGCACGGCTATGGTTTCAGACTTTCTGACCACAAAGAAGATAGGGAGATAAATTATATCCATAACGTGATTTCATACAGGGACAGAGTAGACAAGTTATATTCACAGATGTCTTCTTAGGAAGTTGTAGGAGAGTTTCTTTCACATTATATTTTATACTTAGAAGGGGGTATTAAAATACCTTTCAATTTAGTTTCTTTTTAATTTTTAATGTTTATTTATTATTTTAAGAGAGAGAGAGAGAGAGAGAGAGAGAGAGAGAGAGAGAGAGCACAAGCAGGGGAGGGGCAGAGAGAAAGAGAGGGAGACACAGAATCCAAAGCAGGTTCCAGGCTCTGAGCTGTCAGCACAGAGCCCGACACGGGGCTCAAATCACAAACTGCGAGATTGTGACCTGAGCTGAAGTCAGGTGCTTAAACGACTGAGCCACCCAGATGCCCCCAATTTAATTTTAAGAGCTGGTTTACTCCAGCAGTCCACTGATTTAGAATGAAGGCGGTTCAATTTCAAACTGGTCTTTGTAGAAAAAATGAGTGAGAACTTGTTAGAACTTGGGGTTATAAATCTTATCTAAAGAACTACATCAATTGAAGCTGAAATTGGATACATAAATACTAATGATTTATTTTACAAAATCAAACTCACATAAATACGTTACTGACTCTGGTAAGTTTATCACCTCTTATAAATTTTTAATCACTTATTGGATACACACACACATTTTTTAAAATGTTTATTTATTTTTAAGAGAGAGAGACAGAGTGTGAGTGGGGGAGGGGCAGAGAGAGAGGGAGACACAGAATCCAAAGCAGGCTCCAGGCTCTGAGCTGTCAGCACAGAGCCCGACGTGGGGCTTGAAGTCACAGACCGTGAGACCATGACCTGAGCTGAAGTCGGACACTTAACTGACTGAGTCACCGGGGCACCTCGACACATACACTTTTTTAAATCATGGAAATATAAGGAGTCTTTGAATAAATTCCATCTTGGGTGAAAGAAAATGACTACAATTTTAATATTAAAATTGCATTTTTTAATTTCCTGGCAAGACAAAAACAAAATCTGAAAACCAGTATAACTTTGGATTTTTTGGTCACACAAGCCCCAAGGGAAAAATAATGGATTGATGGAGCCAGGACAAAAGGTACTTATTTAGATGCTCTTGAAGCATTCCAAATGCTTAAGAAACTACATGCAACATTCACTTGTCAAAGCCAAATCTTTGTAACCGAAAGAAGAGAAAAAAGAACAAGGCGTCTCATTTTGGAGTATCAGGTTCCTGATGCGGCCACGCTTATGCCTGTAACCCTGCCCTGTTCCCTTCTTGAGCAACCCGCTCATGTCTCAGCCATGCCTAATGGCCTGTGACAGCTAACATCCTTCACGGAAAGAATGTCATACTCATGACTCCCTTCTCCTCAATTCACTGACATTCCTCACAAGTCACCTTAGGTTCAGTTTCTGCAGGAACTGTGCCCTGATACTCTCCACCAGCTCACTCCAAGGCGTGTCAGATGACAATTCTTTGTGCTTCTGTGACACCCATGTACACTTCAATTGCAGGACTTTCTATCTTGTGCCTCAGCTGTTTGTTGACTCTTAACTTTTACACTGTGGATTGCCAGAGGGCAGGTGCTACATTTTTCTTCCCTTACGTACTTAGTCCCAACACAGTGTCTGGACATATATTAAATATTGTCAGCCATGAGTTTAAAAAAGAGATGAACAATAATTTTACTGATATCTCGCCTTTATAGCTTAAGGACAGTGAGAATAGTATTTAATTTCTTTGGAATTTACTTTGGTTTTGGAAAAGCTGTTCCTGTTAAGCAAATCCGTATCTATTTACTGAGTTGGAATTTTACCTGCATTAATAATTCTGGAGATAAAAGGACCCTCAGCTGAATGCTTTTTTACATTGATCATTTCAGTTCCAACAAAACCTGAATTACGGATTAGATGGTTTCTTTCAAAAAATATTAAGTCTTTGAACTGCATTAAAGAAAGTTGTCTTTGGGGACAAATGTGTTTTCTTAATTCTTTTTGTTACTTTCTTTGCTCCTGCCCCCGTCAATCTGTTCCACGGTTTCTTGTTTTCTAGTGAATTTCTCAGATGGCCTTACTTTCCTTTTCATAGATTTGCATTCTATTTTACATTCTTGACACGTGTATTTTCAATTATTGCACAACTGCTTTCACATCTCTCCCTGCATCACATCTTACTCTGATTCAGCCCATCTCACAGTACATGTGACACTCCACTGCTTAAGAACTTTCATTAGTTCTCATGATGAGATTCCTTCCATTCAAGACTTCCAATACTCTGGGCTCCACAACCTTGTCTCACCTTCCCCCTCACGTTACCCATAACCCCTTTGCTGGAACCTGTACAGATTGGAATGCCTTTGGCTGAAAGTAACAAAACATTAAACACCAACGCAGAGTGCTCCCATGTTGACAAATCCAGTGGCTCAACGAAATTTGCAGAGGATCACCCTCCTTCCATCTTTCCATTCTGCCATCTTGTTCTTCAAGCTAGCTTCTTTCCTTCCCCAAGAGGGCAACTATGGTCCCACACATCATACCACACCTCACAGAACAAAAGTACAACAGAACAAATACACCGTACAGATAGTAACATCCAGTGGTAGAGGAGAAGCTGACTTGTCCTTTCCAGAAGCCCCCCAGGACACATTATCTAAACTTTCCACTCATTTGAACCAAGGACTTTCTCCCTTCTAGTCAAATCTCAAGAAAGTGTTTGGACTTCTGAGAATGGCTCACACCAAGGAAAATTATCCTTTGATTAAGGGATAGGGTCAAGAGTTTTTGAGACATCTTAGGGGTGGGTTCATATCTGAGACATACCAAAATTATATTAAAAAACCAAAAAACCATCTTTTATTTGTTGTCAGACCATTGTCTATTCTGTTCTCTGCCCCCTGAAGCTTAAATGGATGGATTGCATCAATGGGATCCTCTGACAGCGGGAAGCCAGGTTAGTAATTCCAATGGGGATCTCTGGCAGGAAAAAAAGAGGGTTCCTGATTCCAAATTGGTGCAGTGATCTTATAATGGGTTTCCAGAAGGTCAGATCAAAGCTTCTTCTTTCAGGCACTGAAAACTTGCCTCTGTCTTTATTTCTCTGGGCGTAGGGCTGCACTCCCACCAGCCCTGTGGGTCCTACCCTAATATTTGGGCGTCTGCTACACCCTACACTATTCTGGAAAGGAATCCCCCTGGGTGCTACTTGCTACAAAGTTTTTCCACAAAGAGAAAGGGGAATTTGCTACTTGGTAGGGAACTAATGCTATAATACATTATCTGTCTTTATTTATAGATTCTTGACATTAACTTTTGTGTCTTTCCTACTGAACTGTAAATTGGAAATTCTCTATCTAAAGCCCATGAGTGTGCACATTTTTGCATGTATGTACATTTTGGCATTTACCTAAAAGGCCACCTGCTTTCATTTAAGGAATAATCATAGAGATATATGTATGCTGGTTAAGCTCTTAGCCATAACATAGAGTTTATATGTTATTTCTTTTTTTTTTAAGTTTATTAATTTATTTTGAAAGAGAGAGAGAGAGCATGCACACCAGAAGTGGAGGGGCAGAGAGCAGAGGAGAGAGAGAATCCCAAGCAGGCTCTGCACTACCTAACACGGGACTCCATCTCACGAACTGTCAGATCATGTCCTGAGCCAAAACCAAGAGTCGGATGCTCAACCAACTGAGAAAACTGGGTGCCCCTGTATGTTGTTTCTTAAGTTTAATATCACGTATGAGAAGTATTTTAAAGTCACGTACATGAATTGGCATGTTGGCAACTGGATTGGAGGCAGCTTGACTTAGAGATATTTATTTAGAAATATTCTTCACTGTTACCTTTAAACATAAATCCTATGTGTCTTTATTCCTGAATATAATTCAAAGTAATTACTCAATTACTTACTATTTAAAAGAGCTTTCTGAGCTGTGTACGCCATGACCCATAATTTAGATATGGCATTTGTAAGGTATTAGAAGAATAAACGTTGCTCTATATTTCTATGAAAAATGTTTAAATGAATGAAGAGATTCTAATCAATAGAATTAGCATTCGATATAAAATACTCATCAGAACACAAAGTTTAGAGCAAATGCTACTACAAATAAATAAAAGTAGTAATTAAGCCACAATAAATTTCCAGTCAAATAAGTCAAGCTGTGATGCTAGACTTAGACACCCGATTTTGTGAGTAAATTAACTTTAGTGATGACTATAATAGGGACAAAACGTATAGACTACAGAATTAAAACCCATACAAAAAATCTAAACACTATTGTCAAGGGACATCATATAAAATGCAACCAAACAACTGATTTAAAGGCTTAGGGTAATATAAACTAACATGGTCATATAACCAAAACTTTAGTTTTTGGATGAGAAAGATTAGAAAATATTTGCATAATATAAACACTGGCTAAGGAAGTGAGTGATCAATGATTGGGAGGCTTTGAGAAGAAACAACTTTTTTTAAAAAAAATTTATTTTGAGAGAGAAAGCACATGAGCAGGGGAGGGGCAGACAGAGGGAGAGAGGGAGAGAGGGAGAGAGGGAGAATCCCAAGCAGACTCTGCACCCTAGGCACAGAGCCCAATGTGGGGCTTGAACTCACAAACCATGAGATCACGACCTGAGCCAAAGTCGGACACTCAACTGACGAAGCCACCCAGGTGCCCAGGAAACCACTTCCTGATGGCAAAAGCATCTGAGAAATAATTTCAAGGTTATTACATGGTCTTTTATTGATGATTCCAATATTTTAGAGACTAGCTTCATTTTTACACTTGACTTGGTTGGACCCAGCTGTGGTTCTAGATATGGACAAACTCACTACGTAACAGCTGGAATTTATGTCACTGTGACAAATCTGCATTGGCTCTGGGGACATTACAGCAGACCCCTGAACAACTCATGGGTTAAGGGCGCCAATCCCTTGCAAAGTCCAAAATCCATGTGTAACTTTTGACTCCCCCTAAATGTAACTATTAATAGTGTATTGTCGACCAGAAGCCTTACAGATAACAAAAACAATAATACATATTTTATATGTTCTATGTAGTATATACTGTGTTCTCATAATAAAGTAAGCCAGAGAAAAGAAAACGTTACTTAAAAATCACCAGGAAGAGAAAATACATTTGCGGTACTGAATGCCTAATTTATTGGAAAAAAAATCCACTTCTAAGTGGATCCACTCAGTTCAAACCAGTGTTGTTCAAGCGTCAGCTTTCATTTAATTGCTGTGTTAATCAGACAAATGCGAAATGGGTCTTTGAGATACTGTGTGGTGATAAGTAAGACTTAACTCTTCCTCTTCTCAGATTCCTTCTGACATTCTGAGTTCAGAAAAATCACTCTGTACAATCAATTAATGTATTAATTACAGGAGCTCATGTGGACATTTTTTCAAACCTTTGTCCCTCCAAGCGGAATTCTGTTATATCAGAAAATACCACCACAATGTTGGACTTTACACTGCAAATGCCCTTTATCTCGATAGCCATTGACCATCTTTTTTTTTTAAGTGGTTAGATAGGAAATGTTGCTGGTTTTACGTGCAAACTACTGAATTCTGCCATCTTAGTGTGAAGGTAGTCGTAGATAATGTGCGAACAAATGGGTATAGATGTGTTCCAGGAAAACTTGATTTATAACAACTAGCGGTAGGTTGTGGTTGACCAGAAGTGTTAGACTGCAGAAGATAAAGATGAAAAAAAGTATAATGCTGAGACCATTTTGTTTTTATAAGGACCAGAGGTGAGGTGGAGATTGCTTTTTGATTAAAGGCGGTTGGAACTGGACCCTGCTGACAAGTGAAATGAGGAGAACACAGTAAAACAGGGGGCTTTCATGACCTAGGCAATAAGCAAGTTATCCATGCTGACTGTCCTTAATTTATGAAAAAGTGTTTTCAATGTCACCCACATTATATTCTGAAATCGTGAGGTGTGGAGACTTGATTGGAAGTCCACTCGAAAAAGTGCCAGTGATGAGGGACCTTTGCTACATTTGCACAACATATTGTAAAGACTGAATCGTGTTCTCTGTGTGGTGGCAACCGCTAAAGACAGAGAGGAAGTACAAAGCAGCGCGTTGTCAAAGACCAGGTCCCCCTAGCTGTCACGCTATTGCGTTCTGAGTTTCCCAACAAGTTCCTGTAACACAACAGGAGCAAACACTACATGATCTTTTTTTTTTTTTTAAGAAGGATGATCTACCTTTGGTAAAATTTTCTTTCTTGAAAGGTGGCAGTTTGTGAGCTTAAACGTGGAAGGGGGAGGGAAAAAAAGCATTTAGCAGTATAAACGCTATCTTTAATATACCTCAGTTTAATATACCTTTAACATACCACAGTTGGGAACAGCTTTTTGATTTATGTTTTGTTCAAATATCTATCATTGAAAAATGTACTTTTTAATACAAAGATATTATCAATATTTCTTTGTAGCAGATACTAGGGATGATTTCCTTTTACCCTTAAACTGTTACTGTGCACCATGACCCATCGTGTGTGTGTGTGTGTGTGTGTGTGTGTGTGTGTGGTTTAGTTCAACACCCCACTTTATGTAACTCTCAAAATAACTGTTTATAGGCTGCTGGATCTCCATTCCCAGGTGTAGAGACCTACATGTACCTGGGATCCCCTTAGGCTGGCCATTAACCATAGGACGGTCCACCTTTCTTTATTAAAACTGACACAACCTTGAATTTACAGTTCAGACCTCCCATGGGGTCAGGCTGAGTCTAGGAATTTGTCCTGTCTTCCCGTCTGTTATATCACTACCTTCCCTTCCAGCTCCCTTGGGGACACTCCCTCAACATCTTCGTTAACTCCACTTCTTATGGTTAAATCGATACTGTATGCTCTCAGTCTAATGAATAAATTCAAGTAGACAATGAAATAGGAATCCCCACACAAGGCGATGGTTGAGGTTTTCAAACGTCAGATACATTCATGGAACTTTACCAAGCCAGTGGTTCATTGTCTTACATGAGAAATACGAAGAATCACACTGCTAAAAATTACCAAATCACCTTTTTTTTTTTTTTTTCCGAGCTCTGTCATTGTAGTTGAGAGGTGACGTAATCAAGTGTTGTCTGTGTGGTTGTACTTCCATGGCATTTGGAGGGGGAAATGGGCTCAGCTCTTTGAGGCAAGGGACACTTGTGCTTGTCTGGTTTGAGAAAGCCTTGTCAAAAATGGTTGTGTTGGGGTGCCCGGGTGGCTCAGTCGGTTGATCCTCCGACTTCAGCTCAGGTCATGATCTCATAGTCTGTGAGTTCGAGCCCAGCATCAGGCTCTGGGCTAACAGCTTGGAGCCTGGAACCTGCCTTGGATTCTGTATCTCTCTGTCTCTCTCTGTCCCTCCTCTGCTCATGCTCTCTCTCTCTCTCTCTGTCTCTCTCTGTCTCAAAAACAAACATTAAAAAAATATCTTTAAAATGGTTGTGTCAAATTTTAAATTCACTGCTCTTGCATTGGTAAGACACATGGGGAATAGTTAGGGAGATAGGTAGAATGCACCCACTCTTCAAAGATGTTCATGTACTGATCTTCAGCTGCTAAGAATATGTTAGGGTTATCCAGCCAAAGTAATTGGGTTCTCTGATGGAAGTAAAGTTGTTGGCTGACCTAAAGATAGGGAGATTATCCTGGGTTATCTGAGTGAGCATCGTATAAATCACTTCAATTTGGAAGAGGGGGACATGAGAGTTGGTGTCACATAGACAGCAGCATGAGGAAGACTTGACTGGTGACTGTTAGCATTGAAGATGGAAGGAGCCATTAGGTCAGGAAGGGAGGAAGCTTCTAGAAGCTGGAAAGGACAAGGAAACAGATTCCCCCACCCTTAAAGCCTCTGTGCTATAAATAAAAGAACTACCAAGAGCTTGGTTTTAGCCCAATAAGACACCCAGAACACTATAGTAATAAGATATGCACATATAGTGTTTAAGACGCTAAGTTTGTGGTCATTTGTTATGGCGGCAATAGGAGACTAATCCAGTCATCACTGACCATCACCCAAAACCTCACCTACCCCCCAGAGACAAAGGTCAATGATTGGATATATGATAACAGAATCAGATGGAATGAGCGTCAGGAAAAAAAGAGAAAGTTAAACTTATTTCACATGCCAGAGAATTTTCTTATGTTTCTTTTTCATGGAATCATCCATCCACGCTTTGGGATTCCACTGGCTTCCATCTAGTTATAATATTTAATTAGGAATCCTTCCCCCTTCTTGCCAAGGGTTGAGTGGATGACCTACTTAGGTCAAGGGATCGATGCCTTTCATCTTACACCTATTAAGTGGGGGATTGATCAGTGGCAGGCAGAGAATGCACTGAGTTAAGTCCACCAATCAAAGATGGGCAAACGCAGAGATAATTGTGAATGTCAGCTCTGGCAGTTCAGGGCTCCACCTAAAATGTCACCCAGAGGAGCAAGATTCACATTGCCTGTGGGGAAAAGGCTGTTATTTGGGTAAGGACACAGGAGATTTGTTTCCAACTCCCACTGAGGTTAATGAGTTCAGTTTTGTATAGATTGAAGGTAAAGGGAAAGCATTCACATGGAAATGTATTTTTTTAGGCAGTAAAATGCCCAGACCTGAAATTTGAGAGAATGCTGAGCATTTCAGAAAGAATCTTAGGTTCCTGCTGTTTTGCAAAGTGAGTACAACTGTGTTGAATCAGGCTGGAGACATTCCTGGTGATATTATTTCATCTGAGGCAGTGAATGCCTGTTACAGAAGTCAAAAGTTAGGCAAAAACAAAAAAAAAATATTCCAGGCTTAGTGCCTTTTCTTGAATAATAAACTATTAAAATAATAAAGAAGCATTATTTCTATTTTCCATGGGAGATTATGGGTGCAACACATACTTTAAAGCAAGAATAAAAATATGCATCTAGTTTTGAGATGGTCCCTTTTTCCTTGCCTTTTTTTTCTTTCAAAAGTCTTAATCCAGACTTGTATGTTAGTCCAGATCCTCTGCGAAACAGAAAGGACAGGATTAGAGGACCAAAGGTTTATGAGGGGATATTTGTGAGGGAAGAGGACAGAGCCTGCAGGGAGTAGGAGAGCCATCAGACCAGATGGGCATGTATCCAGTGGTGCATTGGGGCAGGCAGGCAGGAAGGTGGTGAGGAAGCATCTTGGCTTACAGCACAGTTCAAAGACAGATCCACAAGGCTGTGGGAGTATTCTCAAGTCAGTCACAAATCATCTGCCAAAGGCATCCTGTGACACCGAGGAACAAACTTGCTTTTGACTCCCCGTGGCTTTTAGGCACGGGTAGGGAACACCCACAGGAGGCTGAAATTTGGTTCAAATGCAGTGGTGGATTCCCGAGCTCAGTACCTGGGCTCCCCAATCAATGATGCATTCAAAGATGTGCCTGGCACATTTTTATGGCTGCCATAGCTGACTACTGCTTGCTTTTGGCCTCTCATTGTTAGTCAGCTCCCATGCAACTAATTTTTACAGTCTGGAAGCATGAGTTTTAGTGTTGCTTTGGCCTGGAGTCCAATTCGTTTGGGTGGGCACCAGATTACAACCACTGATGAGAGCTCTTGGTTGACTGTCACTAAACCAACTCTTCATGTAGAGACGATGGCGTGCAAGATGTTCTCAGCAGCTCATTGGAGAAAGTCTCCAGAATCATGTTGGTTTTCTAACTAACAAAAGGACAAGTGAGGGTATAGGATACTTTGGTTGCCACCATAGATGCCTTGAGTTTCATACAAGAGGGTGTTAGCCTTCTTGAATCAAGCCCTGAGTCTCCTACCCATGGAATCATACGCTGGGCATGTCTGGAGCCTAAGATTATCCCTAAGGAAGATTTTGACAAGGAGTCTTTGCATCCTTTATGATATGCCCTTTCGAACTCAGTAGAAGAAAAATCTGCCTCTGCCCCTTAAAGAATCTTATTTTCTTTACATTCAGAGAGGACACAGTATTGATTAAATGTTTCAGGGAAAAAAAGATGGTCATCATAGTGGTGATGATGATAATGATGGTGGTGATGATGGTGATAAAGATGATGATGATGGTCGTGGTGATGATGGTGATGGGGTTAATGATGGTGGTGTTGAAGGTCATGATAATAATGGTGGTAATGATGGCGATGGTGATATTGATGATGGTTTGGGTTTCTTGTTTTTCCAAGTGCTGTTTACAACCCCCATATGGTGGCTTGTGAAAGTTTGTATTCCAACCTCAAAACCTTTGTGGTCCACACATTCACATGTGTCTTGAAGCAAAGTGCTCATCTGAAATACAGAATCTCACAATGTTCCTTAAATGAATTACTGAGAATTTGGACACACTCTCTACCTATCGTTTCTAATTTCTTCAGAGTTTTTGGTAACTTGCGCATCTTTGAGTTGACTGTGTTGTCGTAAAGGCTACTTGAGAACCTATATTAGTTGAAAGATGCAGTAAAAGATCTATTCTGATATACAGATATGTGAGGTGAACAGGTTTAAATGACTCACACTCTCTTGGTCTGTTTAGGGTTCAGTAACAAAAATGCCACAGACTGGGCAGCTTAAGCAAGAAACATTTATTTCCCACAGTTATGGAGGCTGAGAGTTGAAGAGCAAGGCGCTGGCAGATTTGGTGTGGTCAGTACACGCCCCCTGGTTCATAGATGGCCATCTTCTCACTTTGTCCACCCATCATGGACTGGACAAGGTGGACCTCTGCAGTTATTTTTTATTATTATCATTATTTTTATTTGAGAGAGAGTGTGTGAGCATGAGCAGGGAAGAGGGGCAGAGAGAGAGAGAGAGAGAGAGAGAGAGAGAGAGAGAATCCCAAGCAGACTCCACACTCAGCACAGAGCCTGACATGGGGCTCAATCCCACAACCCTGGGATCATGACCAGAGCTGAAATCAAGAGTTGGATGCTCAACTGACTGGGCCACCCAGGCACCCCTGGGGATCTCTTTTATAAAGACACCAAACCCATTCATGAGGTCTCCACTGTCATGACCTGATCACCTCCATAAAGCCCTGCCTTGATAACATCACCTTGGGGGGTAGGGTTCAATATATGAATTTGGGTGGAACACAAATATTCAGTCTATAGCGCCACTGAGAAGCTTTATTCATATGGTTGTAACAATTTTATTATGCATCAAATGTGGACATAATATCCTCTTTGGCAAGTAGGAGTGACATCGTCATAAATCGTTAATGTGTGAAAAGAAATTGCTTCTTCCTCTGACAGAGGTGATTTCCTCAGACTCTGAGCTGTTTATTTGAGGCCTCTTGCAGTGTTCAGAATAAATATCTGACAGGACAGCGACATTCCCAGTGACTTAGGTGTTATCATGCCTGGCTCGACGCTGACTATCTCTTTGCCTAGCTAAAGAGAAAGTTTTTTGATTTGTATTTAATCTTTTCCAGTTTGTAAGTTTGTACTAAAATTGGCATAATTCATAAGGATTGAACTGTGGATTTTGTGGTATGTATGGCTTCTGGTTATTTCCTGTGTATTATAAATATAATTGTGAAATTGTTCTTAAAATCAACCATACCTTACGACTGGTATACAGAAGAAGGTATGAAATTAAAGGGAGGCTGGGTGGCTCAGTTTATTAAACATCTGATTCTTGATTTCAGCTCAGGTCATGATCTCACAGTTCATGAGTTCAGGCCCTGCATCGGGCTTTGTGCTGATGGTGCAGAGTCTGCTTGGGATTCTCTCTCTCTCTCTCTCTCTCTCTCTCTCTCTCTCTCTCTGCCCCTCCTCCACTAGCACTCTCTATCCAAATAAACAAATGAACTTTTTTTTTAAAAAGAAGGTATGAAATTAACAGATCTACCTTGCATGACCCGGCTGTGCCTTTGAGTATAGATAGAAACTCTCTGGACTCTAGTTCACCATGGGGGAAACAAAGGAGGTTTCAGTGGCTGTAAATTCTGGTATTTGAATGAATGTTTACCATTGGCTTGAATGCAATGTCTTCTATGGGCCACAAAATGTACTCGTGAAGATCACTGATCTTCTTTACACCTTGAGACACGAAACACGAAACAATACCTAAGTAACGAGGGAACAAAGTTCCACAGTAAAAACAGCAACAATCCTGTGGTGCCACAGATGTGCAGATCTATCTCCAGTTGCCCACAGAGGAGGTCTGTGGGTTCAGGACATATCTCAACTCTCTGAGCATCTGCTGTGTCACATGTACGAGATAATAATACCAACATGACAATATGATAAAGACTCGATGTAAAGTGGAAGTAAATTTTCAGGTACGCGATTGGTGCCCATGAAGAAGCTTTTCTTTTTATTATTGAGGAAATGGAAGAGTTACCTCATCATGGCTTTCCCATTTATTCTGATGGCAGTGAGGAATAGAAAGGCAAATCTACAGCGTGATCTTAAACATCTTTAAAACATGAAAGAATTTTAAGCGTTTTGGGTGACATGCATGCCATCCAGGATTCCCTGAGGCTATTTGTTAGAAATAGAAATGAAAACTGATGCCCCCAGTGCAGATACAGCTAATAATTCTTGCATTGCCTCGACATGTTGAAGAAAGCATGTTCTGTGTCCCATCTTGTTGTCCCATTGTACATGGGCTGTGGAATTATTTCATTCCACTCGATTATTTCATTACACAGCCAGAAAATCTTCTCACAGCACGTAACGATAGTGGAAATTACATATTTATCCATGTCAGTGCCTTGTTTTTCCCTACAGATGCTTCAGTGTAGTTCAACAGATGAAGAGTCTACCTTAGGGCCAGGCTGGGCAAGGCTTTCAGACAAGACCTTGTACGTGGTGCTTTTCAGCTCTGAGAGGACCAAGTCAAATATTTAGAGCTGGTTGGCAACTCAGTGGTATTCTTACCACCCAACTGACTTTTGTATTTTGCTCTATACATATGAAAACAACCTACAGGACACACAGCAATGTACTTCGAGCTTTCTGTGGGCATACCCCAGCTCATGGACTTCTGAGCAAGAATCCTCTTTCCATGCAGATGAAGAATATAGAAGGGCACATAGGCCCTCTTTATTTTATCATTCAGTGGAAATACGCCCTTCTAAATAGAAATTTTAAGACTTTGACCTTTAAGCGGACTCCAAGTAACCATTCATGGCCAAGATGGAATTGTGTTCATATTCATCATGTAGGCACATAGAAGTGGTATGGAGGTATTTGAGGAGCTATAACTGACATGAAATCTACATTAACTAAAAGAGTGAATAATCACCGTAATGAAATTTAGAAGAAAATGTGCTATACAATAATGACGAGATGAGGATTTCAGAGAAGGTGTCACTCCAACTTTATGTTTAACCAGAATTAAATGAGAATCACGATGTCTGTTTATATTCCAATAGACTCAGTCTTCCATGGGAGTTTCACTCGAGAAAAATAAGCACTGGTTCTTTCAAGAGGAGACAGTAGGTAGGTATCAGTTCTCACTTCCATAATTTGTAAGTTGTTTCCTTTCCCATGTATATTACTCTATGCATTTCCTCTACATTTTCAGTCACTGTTAAACATTGGAAGACCTTGCTTTTATTGGTATTGTTAATAGAAAATGTCATAAAGTGTTAAATATTTTGAAACAATCTTTGAAACAAAGGTTTTATCTGGAGAGGGTGAAGGACAGGCTCCATCAGTTATTATCTTTCACAGAAAGAAAGATGTGGCAAGGAATATGGAGGAACCCCTTCTGTAATCCTTGAGGTACCCTTATGGGTATGTGGCTAACCTTCTTCAGATTCTGAAGTCTATGTAAGTAATTAGGAATCCACAATTTTCATATATCCTTTGTCTTCTGGCACGTGGAGGTACCACGCACAGTGGGTGCCAGGCTGAGAGGCAGACATGTACTAGGGGCACCCTTCATATCTGTTCACTTCTGAACCTTGTGCAGATAGTATGAAGCTGGATAGTCCAGGAGAAGCTCCCTGTAGAGGGTTCATTCTAACAGAGGCCCCCATGATCCCCAAACCTGGTATTCACGTCTTTGCATAATTCTGTTTCATTGTGTTGGCCGTC
Source organism: Panthera onca (assembly GCF_046562875.1). NCBI lineage: Eukaryota > Metazoa > Chordata > Mammalia > Carnivora > Felidae > Panthera > Panthera onca. Next base: position 27,049,280 of record NC_138358.1, on the reverse strand, counting down.
CCTTGATTTCCTTGTATCCAAAAGAACAAGAAGTGATAGGATGTCATAAAAGACTATGACTTCTGTCTTACTAACCCTCTTCTTTTTTTTTTTTTTTTTGACACTTTCTCAACTTATAGGGATTGATAAAGTAAGTAGTCACGTTTGAGAGCTTCACATGGCTAGGATATTAGGGTGGCCTCTGACCAATTGTTATGAACTGAATGTTTGTGTCCCTCACAAATTCATATATTGTAGCTCAAAGTCCTGATGTGATGGTATTTGAGGTACGGCGTTTGGGAAATAATTAAGTTTAGATGAGTTTGGGGGCTACCATGATGGGCTAGTGTCCTTATAATAAAAAGAGACAGCAGCTCTCTTTGTCTTTTTGTCTCTGCAGGCACACTAAGAAGGGGTCATGTGAACACACAGGGAGGGGGTGGCCATCTACATGTCGAGAGAAGAGAACTAAAAATAAAACCCTACCTTGTTGACACCTTCATGTTGGACTTCCCAGTCTCTAGAACTGTAGGAAATAAATGGCTATTGTTTGAGCCACCCAGTCCAGGGTATCTCTCTATGACAGCCTGAGCAACAGGCTCATTGACAACAACAATGAAAACCTTTATCCAAAAAGCCTGGGAAGCTTGATGACTAGTGTCAGTTATTCTGGAGAAATAAAGTCTAGCAGATAATTATCCAGGGCAGTAAATTGGTCATAGGGAATGGATTACAAGGATGAAAAACATGTCCCATGATTTGCTCAAACATCTGAGTCTCTTCCATTTTCGACTTCATGTCTGTCTTATTTGGTTCATTATCCACTCTATTGGCAGAAGCCAACTCTTGAGTTCAAGGAATCTTGTCTGCCCTGTGGAATTCTGGTAGTCATGTAGGATTTTGTTTGTTTGTTTGTCATTTACTCAAATCTTTAGTTCCAATGCTTAAGCCAAAAGTTAGGGGGTGGATAGGGAGTGGGTGGGGATAGTTTTGATGTTGGAACAAAGTGATTAGGTCCCTATCACTGAGTGTGGAAGATGGGTTGCATATTGGGAGAACCCAGAGGGAGCTGGAAGGCATAACTGTTACCAGCGCTAGGAAAGACCTGCTGGAGAGTGCAAATCAATAATTCACAATCTGCATCTGATAAAATTACTGCTAATTAAGTCTTCCCAATCAACAAGAGGAGTCATTCATTCACGAGGCTAGGAATAAATCCTGCATCAAACTTATGCAAATAGTGATTTTGCTCCTTTAATCAAACTTACTCTGGTACTGAGAGCACTAAATAAAACATTACATATCTTCCTTCCTTCCTTTGATGTTCTAAGTCTCTTGTTCATTATAGCTATAACAAGCTCAAAGCAACGAATTACATGAGAATCATACAGAACTGAATTATGATGCGTATGCTTAACTCGGGTTGGCCCATTAAATAGCAAAGGGGACTCTGTTGTCATTTATATTTCAGTGGGATCTATCCATGGAGGCCACAAGTGTCATTACAAGCATTTAGCAGGAGGATAAGAGGGATGCTAAGGAGGTGGTAGTCAGCAGTGTTCTTCAATTCCTATTGCAAAAGTCAGAACGAGGAACGTTGGCCTCAAGTTTCAGCAGAAATGAGGTTAGCTAGATTTCATTAAAAATTTTGAGATGCAAACGTGTGAGTAAGTGGGTATCTTCGTATGGCAGAACCAACGATAACCCTTCTAGGGCTCCTGGGTGGTGTCTAACTCTTGACTTTGGCTCAGGTCCTGATCTCGTGGTTATGGGTTCAAGCCCCGTGTTGGGCTCTGCACTGAGAGTGCATCCTGTTTGGGATTCTCTCTCTCCCCACCCCATCTTTTGAAATAAATAAATAAACATGTAAAAACCAAAAAGCAATAACCCTTTTATCTCCCAGTCTGTATCAATAAAAGGAGACACAGAGAGAGAGAGAGGGAGATCATTGCCATTACTCATCAGTGAAAATAGAGGCTGCATGATACGTAATTTTTCTAACACATGGTTCTGGATTTCGGACTGTGCACATAATAAAGCTGAAAGACTTAGTTCACATTACAAAGAGTCCAAGAGAGATCACTAAATATGGTGAAGTCTTGTCTGACCACTCTTCCTTATTTCATTTCAATACATGGATAGAAAGATGATAAGAAGTTGGAAAACAATTGGAGAAATTAATTCCTATGAGAATGTTCTTTCTAGTGTTTTTTCAACTTAAAAGAGCACCAGTAAGGGTTTCTCGGGAAAGGGTGACATATTAATAATATAATGTCAGGCATCTATGTCTGAGCAGGTGGTTGGGACATTGCTTCCTTCCAGTGTGATCAAAAATACTGTTCTAGGGTGCATCGGTGGCTCAGTTGGTTGAGTGTATGACTCAGTCTCAGCTCAGGTCATGATCTCACGGTTTGTGAGTTCGAGCCCTGTGTTGGGCTCCATGCTGACAATGCAGAGCCTGCTTGGTGTTCTCTCTCTCCTTCCCTCTCTGCTCATCCCCCACTCACGTGCGCACGCACTCTGTCTCAAAAATAAACAAACAAACCAACCTTAACAAAAGGTTTTAAAAATACTCTCCCAGCAGGGTTACTAAGTGGAAAGAATCTACCTGTGACTGTTATGATAAAAGTATGTTATAATATATTCTTTTCTTACAAGCATGACTCACTCTGTGGCGAAACTCTACACTGTTGGTATCTCTCTAAAATCAAGATGCAACAAAACGTGGCATATACTAATAGCTCTGCTTTCTCAGTACATCCATGATCGGAAGGTCATGGCAGTGTACATCTTTGAAAGAAAAACACCTTTGATTTAAGAATGAGTATAGTTTTGGGGATTGGTGTGTGTGTGTGGGGGGGATATGTAGCTGTGTTTTTTAGGTGTTTGTATTTAATCACCATACACACTGAGTTATCTGTCTTCTATCCACTCAACTCAGTTAGTGTCCCACCCAAACACTTTAGACGCAGCAATAAAAAGACAAATAGCCCCACTAAAAAAATGCACATAGGATTTGAATAGACTTTTCACCAAAGAAGAGCACATAAAAAGATGTTCAACACATTAGTCATTAGAGGAATTGCAAATCAAGATCTCAGTGAGATACCATATCGCAGAGTGGCTAAAATTTAAAAAAAAAATGTTGTTAAGTGCTCATGAGGATATAGAGTTTGGAGCTCCCATACCCTCCTGGTGGGACTGTTAAATGAGGGAGCTGGCTTTAGGAAACAATTCAGCAGTCACCCCAAATATTAAATGCGGAGTTGCCCGTGACCCAGCATTCCTTCTCCAGGCTGTATATGTAGGAGAAATGAAAACGTACATCCACACAAAAAGTGGCCCATAAATGTTCATAATAATTACACAGAGGAAAAAAAAAACGTCAACGCCATCAACCAGTGAATGCACACACCAAATGTGGAATAGCTATATGATAGAATATTATTCAGTAATAAAAAGGAATTAAGCACGGATGCATGGGAAAAAATGGATAGACCTTGATCGTGTTATGCTAAGTGAAAGAAATCAGACACAAAAGGCCACCTGTTGGATGATCCCATTAGTAAGAAATGTCTAAAGTAAGCAAATCTATAGAGACAGCAAGGAGGTTAGTGATTTCCAGGGGCTGAGGACAGGGTGCAGACAGGGGTGACTGCTAATGGTTTGCAGTTTTCTTTGGGGTGATAAGAGCATTACGGAATTAAATGTAATGATGACTGCGAACACACTAACATATGTGAAATATTGAAAAGTGTGGACTTTAATGTTTTCTGGATTATACTTCAATAGAGTTGTTATTTTAAAAAAATTCCAGGTAGCTTTTCACCAATAGGTAGAAATTAAACAACACCACTTTTTTCTTTTTAAGATTTTACTTATTTTTGAGAGAGAGACAGATGTGGGAGGGGCAGAGAGAGAGGGAGAAGGAGAGAATCCCAAGCAGGGTCCGCACTGTCAGCACAGAGACTGATGTGGGGCTCGAACTCACGAACGGTGAGATCATGATCTGAGCTGAAATCAAGAGTCAGACGCTTAACCGACTGAGCCACTCAGGCGTCCCTAAACAACACTACTTTTAAGCAACCAATGGGTTGAAGAAGAAATTAGGAGGGAAATTAGAAACTATCTTGAGACATCTGAAAATGAAAATACAGCAGAAGTGGCTGCATTAAAGAAGAGGAAAGGTCTCCCATCAACAAACGAACTTCACCCTCCAAGGAACAAGAAAAAGAAGAACAGACTGAGGCTAAAGTTTGCAGAAGGAGGGAATAATGAAGAATTTAGCAGAAATAAGTGACATAGAGAATAGAAAAAAAAAACCCAATGAGACTAAGAGTTGTTTTTAAAAAAATAAGAAATAAAAAAAGATATTAAAAAGGTGCCACAGACATCAACAGGATCATAATATACAACTGAATAACTATCTGCTAAAGGGTCGGATCACCTACAAGAAATTGATAACTGAGTTCCTAGAAGCACACAATCTAGCAAGCTTGCATCCTGAAGAAGGGAGAAAATGGGAACAGACCAAAGTCTGGTAAAGAGATGGACTCAGGAATGAACAACCTCCCAATACAGAAAAGCTCGAGATTAGATGACTTTGCTGGTGAATTGTGTCAAACACATAGAGAATTAATGACAATCCTGCCATGTTCTTCTAAATAGGTGAAGAGGAGGGGATACACCCAGACCCATGTTTGAGGAGCCCTTGTTACTGTCCCCAACCAGGGGTTCGCCTTGCCTACACCTGGGCACACGCCTCCCCCCTCCCCCCCAAGGCAGCTCCTGGCCTGTGCAGAGCTTTGCTGAGCTGTGTAGACACGTGGGCGGCCCCTGTCGCTACACTGCGTAGACCAGCAGCTTCTCAGCAAGTTTACCAGAATCTATCAATCTCTCCCCAGGACTACACGGTCACACACTGGGCTTCTGTGCACAGTTACGAGGTCACCTTTTCACCCCCGCTCTCCTTTCCCATCCCATTGACTCAGGACTTCTTCTGTTCTTGTAAAGGTCCTCACCTCCTACTGAGTCACCTTCTGTCTAGATATCTTCATCCTCCCTGGCCCTAAAGATCGGCTTCCTTCCATCCTTCAGGATTCACTTCTCACCAGACGGTCACTTGTTCCTGGGCAGTTGCCTGTCCGAGGACGCCCCCTGTACACCTGCTGTATTTCATCATCACGTCCTGTACAATCCAAAACACCTCGCTGTGAAAGTGGGGTACTTTCTCCTTGTTCCTACTGCTTCCTTTGTGAGCTAACAGGTCAGCTCTTCTCTCTGAAACTGGGTCTGTCCCGGAAGCTAGCAGGAAACCAGGCACATAAACACCGCTAAATAAATATCCGTTGCATAGACCCATTTTAAGAAAGGGCTTTTGGTACAAACGATTTAATGCTTCAGCATGTTGGGTCTCCTGAGCTGTAAAAATCAGAACGTCTCATAAAGGATCACCAGTGTGAATATATTCTAACACAGTACAGAATTATTTTAGTGGGGCCATGAAATAAATTTCATGGTAAAACAGAATTTCCAAGTGAAATTTCCAGGGAAAAATGACAGTGGAGCTTTTACGGATCATGACCTTACTTATGATGCAAACCCCATTCGTCCCAATCGAGGGTCTTATGTCATACAATTCTCTTCTTGTCATTTTGAAATAATCACATTTTCCTAGAGCCAATTTTACAAGTGATGAATACAGTAATTCCCCAATTTGTATGAAAACAGTGTATGAAATTTCTCCAAAGTAAGATGCTGCGAATTCCCAGTGTAATATTTTGGAGCATTTGAGCTCAACCATCACAAGACAGGCTCACTGTGCGGGACGGTGATGAGACCCTTAAAGGAGCTTTGGGAGGGGCTGATGGGAAGCCTGGTCACCTGGCTCCAAGTTCGTAGGTTGTGAACCTGGTCCCAGTGCCAAGCCATGCAGTGTCCTTCTCTTCTGACACAGAGCGGATAATGCCACCTACTGGGTCACTCCCGTGGCTTTAGTGCGTGCCCTGCATTTGTGTTTTTCCTCTGTGAAAATGCCTTGTTCATTATTGTGGGACATATACACGCAGTATGAAAACAGGAACAGATAAGTATAACTGTAATATTTGTATCATGTATATGACATTGTGTGCAGTATGACCCTAAAATCAAACGAGGAAGAGACCTACAAAGTTTAAGTGATTTGCCCCAGGTGTGGGAGGGGAAAGGGAAAGGTATCAGTATAAGTTATCTCCCTTGTCACAAAATCCTCTCTCTCTCGGTGACAGAAGACGTGAATGGAGTTCAGAGTCACTGTCTAATTGTCTTGTATTGACACGTTTTCAAAACCGTCTGATCCAAATGCATAGCAAGAACTGTTAATGGCTTGGTGAAACATGTATGTATACATTCACGCATATATACGTAATATAGGTACACATGTGGTAAGATTCACACATGTATATTATTTTTACTTATCAACCCATAACATATACTTATTTATAAGGGTTTGGTGTCAGTACAAGACAATTAGACAGTGACTCTGAACTCCATTCACATCATCACCGTCTGGGGCTTCCTTCTCCAACGTCAGGCAGAACTCCCCCCGTGGGTCGCCCAAGAATCATGCACTGGGAGAGATTGTGCGAAGCTGACCCGTTACAGGTTGAGTGTGTCCATTTATGTCTGATGTTTCCTGAAGGTTCCTGAATTGGAACACTTTGATTTATTACTGTTATCACTGCCCGTTCTTATGGTCTTGAGTTTGACAGAATAATGCCCTTATACAAACACACACATCTTTTTAACCGTACATAATAGTGTGTGTGTGTGTGTGTGTGTGTATGCACATACATCCTTAGCTGGTAAAAATATTTTCTAAAGCACGAAGCATAGCTGATCTTTGGTTGTCCTACAACTGAACTGGGGGAAAACTGACCTCGATCCTATAACCTTCTTCAATTTGCAAGTATTGGCTTTTATGTTGCTGGCATAAGAACATGAAAACAAGAGACTTGTTATGTTGGATGTCTACGCATATCCAACCCAGTGTTTGTTCTTGCCTTTGATGGAGGTGTAAGGCCATGATCTAGACCACTGTTGTCCAACCCAATGCTCATGTTAACACACTCACCACGTGTCCCAAGAATCTTCTTTTTTGTAAGTGTATTTATTTATTTTGACAGAGATAAAGTGTGAGGAGGGGAGCGGCAGAGAGTAGAGAGAACCCAAGCGGGCTCCACGCTATCGGCACAGAGCCCAACTCAGGGCTCAATCTCATGAACCGTGAGATCATGACCTGAGGGGAAATCAAGAGTCGGTTGCTTAACTGAATGAGCCACCCAGGTGCCCCAAGAATCTCCTTTAATCGTATTACTGTAGGCTTAAATTACTTTCAAATAAAGGATAAACATTGTACTTACCTAAAGATCATTCAAATAGTTAAACAAAAGTAAAGATTCATGTTCAAAAACCATATGTAACGTTTACAGGAGTAAATCAGAAAAAAAATATACAATTTTTACATTTCAAAAGAAAAGTTTGTATGTTGTGCAGGCCTTTCTTCTCCCCACCAAAAATAAGTTATGCGTGTGTATATATAGACTGCATATATGGGCATATGTAATATATATAGTATATATTATACACTATATACTATGTCACTATATATAGCATACATAATATATACTATATGTATACAATATTGTATGTCTCATAGTATATATTATGGTACATATATGTTATATACTATATATGTGTCATTATTTTTATATGGTGTGTATATATGTAATATAGCCATAATTACGTATATCTATATAATTATATATTTGCAATATATATAGCCTAATAAAATTATATACAGTAAAAACCTTGGTTTGCAAGCATAACTAATCTGGAAACATGCTTGTAATCCAAAGCACTCATTCATCAAGTTAATACTTATTAGAAAGGTTTGCTTATCTTGCGGAACACTGACAGAATGAGTTACTTGCAATCCAAGGTTTTACTGAGTATGATTTTATACATATATATATATATGATAAATAAAATTATTTTTAATTATGTATAATATATATTTAATAGCCAGTATTACAGTATATACTAAGCACACACACACACACACATATACACACACATATATACTTATATAAGCACACATGAATAAGCAAGTAAGACTTGCTACTGATCGGGGCACCTGGGTGGCTCAGTCAGTTAAGCATTCGACTTTGGCTCAGGTCATGATCTCACGGTTCATGGGTTCAAGCCCCGCGTTGGGCTCTGTGCTGACAGCTTGGAGCCTGGAGCCTGCTTCAGATTCTGTGTCTCCCCCCTCTCTGCCCATCCCCTGCGCATGCTCTGTCTCTCTCAAAAATTAATAAACATTAAAAAAATGTATACCTCAGTATGATTTTCTAAACTTTATCACAGTCTCTTTTCCCTTACTCTGTGTGCTCAGGTCTCCCAAGTGGAGTGTTCCCCATACATGAGATAAACAGCACAGGCTTCTACTTTTCATGCCAAATGAACAGAGAACAATAAAAAAAAAGTGAGTCCACATTTATAAGCACAGTTCCTAGAAGTCAGCAAGATAGAGTGACCACTTTCTTCAAATATTGTTTAGAAAGAATCAGATTACCCAGGACCCTTTGAGATTTATAGGAGTTTATAACAAATTCTCAAATGTGCCATTTTGTTTTATCTTCAACTGGATGCGGGGGTGGTGGGGGGAGGAAGCAGGTCTAACCAACATTTGTCCCTCTTTGGCAGGTCAAAATGCACACAAATTAAGTGGCTTGTGTGAGGTCACTTGACCTTCATTTGGCCAGTGCAGGAGAAAATGTCAGGTCACCTGACTCTGACCCATAGGTGCTGGGGTGTTTCGCTCGTATTTAAACACATGCTTTGCAGGCTAACAAGCTTCCTTAGCACAAAGATCCAACTCTTTTCCTTTCCCTAGAGGTTCAGTGTAGATTTATCTCCATTGTTGAAAAAGGAAGAGGGGTTCTTATTTCACTTATTGATGTATCTCTTGTGACCAAACATTGATTAAAAAAAATGCCCTCAATTGTTGCCCCTTTTTACAATTCTGTAAGAAAGCACTTACAGATAGGGTTTTAACACTGTCATTATTTTAACACTATCATTATTTTTCTGGACACGCACCTTTAAAAAGACCAGTGGGACCACAGTTACTATCATCATCCGTTGCACCCAAGAAACAAAGCAAATATGGCCCTTATGTTTGTATTTTGCACCTGTAGCTCAGTCCTAAATAAGGGGTCAATGAGAAGCTGAAGGTGTATTTTTTTTTTCTCTCTCCGTGCCTCTTGGCACATTAAAGATCATACTGTCTCTACCTTCTGTACCAAGGGGACAGGCTAGCGTCTGGTTTTAGACTGAAAGGATGCACAATAAAAAGAGACATTCTGCATAACCATAGTTTATAGTGAAAGCATTATTTCATATTATTTCAAGAACTGAGCCTCAATACTAGATTTTGTTTGCAACAGACTAGCAACAAACACATGATTTTTTTCCCATTAAAATCTAAGAGATGTTTGTTTCCACCACAAACTATGTTCCACTTTCTCTCAGACGCAGTTGTTTACAGAGTGTGGTTGATACATGCCTGTTCCAGTCACTTAAACGGGCCTCTCCAATAGGCTTCTTCTAGATGGAAGATGCCTCACCGGTCCACACCGGACTTGTTACCGTAAAGAACAAGGGGCGGGTCAAGAACTACCTTAGTTCCCGCTTCTTTTGATGTCCCATGGGCATTATGGAACAATCTGTAAAAATTTAGGATAAAACAGAATAGGGTTCATGACCAACTTACGAGCACGCCTCTTAGGAAACTCACTTCCGAGGTGATTTTGGTATTATGGTTCAAAAGAAAGTACAAAGGAGGATGCTGTTCCAAATAGGATGTGTTTGGAGATGCAGGAAAAGGATGTGACAGAATCAAGACATAGGTGTGGGTTTTGTGGAAGTAAAATAGTTAGCAAGAAAAATCCCCATAAGAGGTTGAAAGGAACGAGTGTGACTTTAATCAAAGGGACACAGTCCCACTTTTATTCACTTATTTCTAATTTTCCCTCTTCGTTGTTCATCTGAGTTCACAAGGATATTTCTCTTAAAAAAAATTTTTTTTGGAATGTTTATTCATTTTTGAGAGGCAGAATGTGAGCAGGGGAGGAACAGAGAGAGAGAGAGAGAGACAGAGAGACAGAGAGAGAGAGAAAGAGAGAGAGAGAGGCAGATTCTGAAGCAGGCTCTAGGCTCTGAGCTGTCAGCACAGAGCCCGACGCGGGGCTCGAACTCACAAACCATTGAGATCGTGACCTGAGCCGAAGTCAGATGCTTAACTGACTGAGCCCCCCAGGCGTCCCCGCGAGGATATTGTTAGTAAAGTGCTTCAGCACCCCACAGCCTAGAGCTGTGGGACAGGACGCACGTACACACACACACACACACACACACACACACACACACACACACGCATGCATGGTCTACTTCTCTAGTAAGAAAGGAAATAATAGCAAAATATGGATGAAATCAAACTGCTATCCCCCCTGATGGTGAATTCAAGATAATGGCTACAGCATCCAACTGTATGGACATGTAGCGAAGATCCTGCCATCTCTAATGAGTAAAACTAGCATGGGCTCAAACCATGCACTGTTAAGGGAACCACTGTGATATTTGCTTATGATAATTATATTGTGGGCTCATATAATGAAAGTCAGATTTCTGATGTTTATTCATAGGAATATTGCATTATGTCTCTCCAACATTTCTCTCAATGTTACAGGGCAATTAAGCACATTATGGTAGATGAGAGAATGGAACATGAGGAACTTTATGGCTTGTTGGTGGAAACACCGTGAGGAGAATCCATACATTCTGGGAATCTTGGTTCCAAAGTGCGCACTATTCCTTCCTACTTTATTTTCCCCAGAAATCCAGTGTTCAAGGCTCCCAGGAGGACAGAGGTAAATGTAGGATTTAATTTTCGTGGCTTACGATTGAAGGTCATCATTCCTCTAATTTTGTGCCCTGAACACCAACAAAGATAGCGTCATTTTAAAGTTCCAGATCATTTCTTACATAACTGTCAGCTGCTAGTTTTTTGTTGTTGTTGTTGATAAAGGGAACAATTAAGTGTTTTTCTAGCACACACGGATCACCCAACATTCAGATACTTTTGCATACTTTGTGCAGACAGGAGGTCAGTTGTTATTTTCCCTAGTTACCCCCGATAATTAATTTAAAATACAAAACGTCAGGGGCGCCTGGGTGGCTTAGTCGGTTGAGTGTCCGACCTCGGCTCAGGTCATGATCTCATGGTTCCTGGGTTCGAGCCCCATGTGGGGCTCTTTGCCGATAGCTCAGAGCCTGGATCCTGCTTCGGATTCTGTGTCTCCCTGTCTCTCTGGCCTTCCCCTGCTTGCACTCTGTTTCTCTCTCTCTCATAAATAAACATTAAAAAAAATTTAAATATGAAACGTCAGCTCTCCACATTGTAGAATATCTACATAACCAAGACGCACATCTTAAACTGTTAGTTTGTGCCTTATTCCTGTTAGTGCGTAGGATCCATTTATATGTGATTAAAAGGGGATTTGGAAGAAAGGTGAAAAGTTTTGCTGTGATGAGCCGCATTTAGGTCCATAATAAAAATGAGGCTAACAGGTGTGAACGGCGACCAGGTGTCCTGTTAACTTCTTTCTTTCTTTTTGTTTGTTAGGACTTTGCCTGCTCCCGGGATCTGGCATCCGTTACCTGGATGCTTGTCTCAGTGGTGTTGAGGGCAGAGGAGGGAACTCCCGAGACAACCACTGACCACTGTTGTCTTTGACCCTGCGCACATCTGGGAAGCGGGGCTCCCCGGAACCCCCATGGGGACAGCTCAATGCGCCGGGGCTCATGGCATTGTGATGGTGGGTGGCTCCTATTTGACAAAGCATGAGCTGAGGCCACACGGTTCAGGTGGCCAACACACCTGCCAATGAAGTCGCCTCTTCTCTGTGCTTTCTCCTCATTCAAATGCTGCTTCTTTCAAAAGCAAGCTTTATAACAACACGTAGGGTCAACATTTACAGCGGGTCGCATCTCCCTCTCCTTAGGTTATAAATTACTTACAGTGGGTCCTGGTGTAACTCTGTCCCCTTTATGTTGTCTTACCTTAACAGGCCAAGTTTCCTGTTCTATATCCATCCATTCATGTGAGAGGCCGGCATAGCAGGTGTTTAAAAATAGTACTTCAGTAAAATGAGATCCCAATGATTAACGACACAAAAGGAACCTAAAATTGTAAGTAAGACAATAGGTGATGCTGATAAATTATTATTTTTTTAAATAAAGGAACACTCTACAAAATCATATAGGCATCTGAATGTGTGTGTGCAGGTGTGTGTGTGTGTGTGTGTGTGCGTATGTGGGCGTGTGTCTACATGGAAAGAGCTCTAAAATTTAAAGCTATCACTTTTCTCAAGACAGAAATGACAGACTTTTTTTTTTATCTTCCAAAATTCCTGCAGGAGACATAGATTTCCGAACCAACTGGCTACATTACAGAATAGTTGATAAGCACAGCAAAGCACAACAGATCTTACCACTGACGCTGTGTAATGCTTCCCATATTTGCAATTGGGCATCAGGTGATTTCCCAGTTTTTCAAGAGACATCTCCACTGCTGTACGTTGGGGTACCAGAAATGTATCTCCCCATTTCCTCCCTACATCAACGGACGCACTCAATACCAAGGTCCTGCATTCGGGACCTGAGACGAGGGACTTGGATGAATTTGCTTTTCAAAGCTTCTCCCAGCTGAACCCGCTGGCAATTTTTCTCAATACCCAGAAGCCCCCAAGTCATTTCTATTAGGAGCCTCTGACCTCAGACACTAGAATGAAGACTTTAATGCATCCCACCTGTTCATTCTGGCCAGCTGCTTCTCCGCCCTGGCCAAACGTGGAAGAGGACGCACCCTCCCCATTTTCTCTCAAGCCCTTGTCTGGAGGAAAACACAATTATTTGTAGGTTTTCTAAATATGCGGGTAGTCGCTTTGTGAAAAGGTAGAGTCCTAAAAGACCTCTCTGTCTATAGATATCTATCTCTCTATATATCCATTTATTAAAATATAATCATGAGCATCTGCAGAGAAAGTATTGCTTTTGCTTCCTTAGCAGAGACTAGATTTACAAGTTTTTTTTTTTTTCTAATCAGGTGGTCCAGAAGACGTAAGATGATGAGATGAGAACATTTTGAGGCAGTTCTGAGAAGGAAATGAAGAGCCCTGCCATCTGACTGCTTTGAAGTAGTCTGATGGTTCATGGCTCGGTCATGTTGGGCTCCGCTAAAAGTGACCCAACGTCTACTTTTATTCCAGTTTCTTTGCTGATGACAAGTCTGGACCTGTTCCGCTCCTCTTGCTTCCTGCCGAAACATTGTACACCACAAATTATCCTGAGGGTAACTAATCCAGAACAAATTCTTGTTCCCGAAGCCCTCTTAACGCCGCCCTGTGTAAGCCCAAACGCTCCTCTCTGCCGTGTGAACGGCTCACCCAGATGGCTCACTGTTCTTGCGTGTGCCCTGCCTTTGCTGCAAGTGACCAAATTCGAGCTGGATGCCAGAAGTGCCCCTGGTCATCTCTGACCACTGGGCTGTATCAGTTCTGGAACACAGGGCTGTAAAACGGCTCTACCCCTCTCCCTGTCCCCACCACCTTGGAGAAGGATGGTAATTCATTTCTCACATTGCTTTAGCTTTCCACGGAACAGCTTTCACGGCGCCCAGGGCCCCCTGATCGTGACCGTCATGGCTACTTCTGAACCCTCTCAATAGTTGGGGACAGTTGGGAACCAGCAGCCTCTCCAGCACTTGAGAAGTTGTTGGAAATGTGGGGACTCCAGCCCACACATCCCCAGCTGAATGCTCACCACTCGTAGCAGATGAGGTTAAGGTTAAGGTTAAGATATCTATATATAGATATATATATATAGAGAGAGATGTCTTTTAGGACTCTATCTTTTCACACAGCGACTACCCGCATATTTAGAAAACCTCCAAATAATTGTGTTTTCCTCCAGAAAACCTACACTCCCACTGGCACTGGGTACCGTCTCCAAAGCCTGCTGCTATTCTGTCCTTTCACTTCACACACCATCCTCGGCACACGGCCTGTGAGGAGGGAGATGGTCGGTAAACATTTGCTGAGTGAATACATGAGTGAATGAGTGCATGAATGAATGCATACACTCTTACCATTTTTCCAGTTAGAATGCGCAAGAATGTATATATACGTGGTGGAAAAAAATAGTGACTCTCCCTCTAGCTAAAATTTACTAAAGTTTCGGTTTTAAACATTTTTTTCAATTTTGAATTCATGAACATGGCATTTCCATGAAATACATATTACATATACATATATGTATGAGAATATTATACATTCACATATATATACATGTAATATACACCTATATGCAATATATAAAATATGTATATAAATACATAAAAATGTATTGCAGATTATATAATACATGGTATATATTTTATGTTTTATGTATTTATATAAATACATGCTATATATTTTGTTATGTATTTATATAAATACATGGTATATATTTTATTTTTTACTTATATATTAAATATAAATATAACATATGTTGTATATAATATATAAATGAATGTGTCATACTGTGAATATTAATAACATTTATGTTTTCCTTTATATAATTATAAGATAAATACTATAATTATATTACAAATAAAATATATGATGTAAATTCTGTATATACAATATTTCTATAATATATCAACTTAATATGCAATATATTATAAAATATATTTTTATATTATACAGTATGCATATATCATATATGCTATATTATATATTATGTATAGTTTATATCATATAAGCTTATAATATGTAGTTATAATAAAATATAATAGGAAGTATACTACTAAATTATTATTATTATGTAGCATATTACATATATATTTATCTCCCGTTTGCCTCATACTAGCACATGACCCCAATCAATATGTAAAAACCTTCAGTGCTCAACTGCAGCAAACAGTCACAGGATTTGTTGGGTTTCTTTCTCTGACCATCGGCTAATGCACGAGGACACGTGTGCACCTGCATTAGAAATTCCTGCTGTCTTCCTTACTGGTGGAGTTGGGGCTCTGAAGCACACTACCTTCGTTTGAACCCAACTTGTGCTGCCTGGCGGCCACAAGTTCCCGACTCTCAACCTCTTCCACTTTAAAGGAGGGGTATTACAGGTGCCTGTGCCTGGGGGCTCTCCCGAATGTTAATTAAAAGGATAAGAAACAGCCAGATGCACTTGTGAGGACTTGGCCAATTTGCTCTCCACGGGCCTGGGAGGCACGTTCTGCCTCTTGAGTTTTACTCACAATTTCTTGCTGTCACCCGAAGATTTACTCAAACAAGGCTGTTTGGATGCAGGAGGGCATTATTATGTCAAACTCAATGCCAAACCCAGCACCATAAGAACGGGCAACTCAGGAACCTTCAGGAAACATCATCATCACCCTCCGGGGCTTCCTTCTCCAACGTCAGGCAGAACTCCCCCCGTGGGTCGCCCAGGAATCACGCACCGGGAGAAACTGTGCGAAGCTGACCCGTTACAGGTTGAGGGTGTCCATTTATGTCTGATGTACCGCGTAGCTTTTAAAATGAAAACAGCAGTCAAAGGGGTAGGAAAAGTAAATAACATAGGCCACCTACAAAAAAAGGATGGACGCGTAATTATTTGCACAAAGCATTAGAAAATACTGTGATATTTTATTATTAAAAATGCTGCTGAAAAGTTTATACATATGTGTCCAGCCATATATATCTTCTATCATTACTTAAGGCAAAATCAAAAACAAAATTTCAAAATAATAACCCAAGAAACCATTAAACCCTGCGTGCCTGTGAAGGTCAAGGATAAAAGCCTAGGAAAGTTTTTTTTTTTTTTTAACTTATTTTCTTTTTCTCATTTTTTTTTCTCATTTTTCTCTTTTTTATAGATAGCAAGTATATTTTATTCTCATAGAACTCTATGAAGATTCTATAACTTCTTTCCATGTAGAAATAAGATATCATTTAAGGTGTATTAAATTTCTTTTGATCATATCCTCTGTAAAAGCTATTCACTTAACAAGAACTCTTTTTTTTTTTTTTCCTTATCCAAATGTCACAAGCCTGATACATTACTGTGCATATTGCTAGCAGAAGACAATTGGAAATACTAAACAAATATTGGAATTCACATTACAAACATACCAGACCCACACTGATGCCAAGCATCACCTCTCGGGTAGTTGTATGGACAGTCTATTTGCCGTACCCCGCTGGGGGTAATACATAGCTTGCAGAAATGACCTGACAATACCTTTAGAAAAGGATGAACTGGGGACAAAACTTGTACCCGTGACACGTCTAGCTGCAGGAAAGGATTGTTGGTTGGCCATGTGCAAAGTGGGGATTATAATAGTTCACATATGTATATACAGAGACCCACTCTCAAATCTTAACCCAGATGGACGACAGAATCTATCGTGGGACTTCTATGCACCTGTAAGAACTGTCTTTTGCTAAAGGGCGTTTTCGAAGACGTTGGTATCGATCGTTACTGTTTTAGGGTAGGGGTTCAGTACTCGAGCGTTGTGCCAAGGGGCAAGGACGCTGGACTTATCTTGTGGAGCATCCCCAACGTAGCAATGACTTGTAAGCCTCGCTTTCTGAAATAACCATAGTCAAGCCCAGAGACAGGATTTTCAAACATCTTTGGCTGCTACTTCCTGATGTTGCAATAACTCTTGAAAGACAAACTATAAAGTAACCATTGTTCTTTTCCCTTCCACCGGAGGAAACTCAAAATATTCCTTCAGATAAAATTAAAAGGACAGTGGGAATGTGAGGAGGTGTTGGGGGCAAATGTCCAGTCCCCAGCTTGCCAATTTTAAGTGGGGCGAATAATTTCCGTAACTTATCTTGACAGCGAAGGCGACCCTAACTTTGCAGAAAAACCCATGCAGAGGGCTTTTCACGTTCTGTCCTTTCACGTGGGTTTGTTTTCTCCCCGTACGATTCATTGACCAGTGACTGATACACAAGTCTCACAGTACTTTAGACAAGCATATGTGTTATCCCATAAACGATGTAAAGAATAAAAAAAAAAACCTTGCTTCCTGATAAATAAGGGACTTACTGCTTAAAGAAAAAACAGGAAACACACATGCCCTCCTTCAATCTGATTAGCTAAGCTGAGCAGGTAGCCCGGCACCCACAGCCCTTTCTGCAGCTGCTGGGGAACACTGAGCCGTATTTACCCGGCGGGGCATGGCCCCACCCCCACCAAAGGCAAGCTTTCTTTCCTTTTTGGCAGGACCCCTGGGGGTGGGCAGCAGGTCTCCCTAAACATATTCAAAGAACCACAACCATAGACCAAGACTTGTATTTTGTTTTTTGTTCCTGCAGTGTCTCTGTGTGTGTGTGTTTCTAATTCAGCAAGCTTTACATAAACTCCACGCTGGGGATGGGGGATCCATCTAGGTGGTGCAACTCCATGGAGGCTAACACACACAAAAATAAAAGTTTGCTAACACAACGGTCGGTCTCCTAACAATGCTGTCGCATGCATCCCAGAAAGGGGGGTGAAGAGCCCCACCACACAGACAGTCTGGGTCCGCTGTGTGACACCACATCGTCCTACAAATGAAATGCGTTAGAAAACCCCATGTGTTTGCTTACCACAAGGAATTAAGAACATCCTCCTGTGTCCTGGAGGAAACAGAGGTGAATGACTAATGTATATATATATATTTATATACATACAGACCACAATGGAAAGCACAATCTTGCTAAAAGGTCTTTCAAACTGAAAACACCAATAAAAGCTTTTTTGTTGTTTTTTTTTTCCTTTCTCTGTGTGTCTTTTTGTTGAAACTCACAGCTATATACATTTGTTTTTTCTTTTTTTTTTTTACAAAGTTCCTTAAATATAGTTCAGGCTGGCGAAACACCTCTTTGCACAGAACTATACATATGTTACTGCATAGTCGGCTCTTGTAATAATAAAATTCTACTTCTCCTTCTGTCTGGATGATAGCTCCATGCACTGGGTAAAATCCCACAGACTCGTCCTTCCCTTAAGTAGAGCCATCCGTCGTATGGCACATATTGTATTTTTCAACTGTTAATTAAAAAAAATTTTTTTCTTAAGTGTCCCTGGCTGAGTCCCCAAAGTGTCAGCTTCTATTGTTAACACGGGAAGCATCCAGGTCCTGGAGACGGTGATGTTCTAGCCACACTAAACGTTCTCTGGAGAGGTGGAGATGTTAAAGCAGTATTGTAACAGCAATGTATACTTTTTCACATTTCATAGGGTCAGAAGTAGATCTTGTCGTACTGGGAAATGCCAATGGGATGGGTCTACAGGGACACGATGGTGGCCCTGTTCTTTTTGTCTTATGTCACTGGGATGACCCACACTCCTCGTGGGCACACGTTGCTTCTCACTTTCTCCCTCTCTCCAGTGGGAAGGAGCAGATGTAGCGGAAAGGAACAGCAAAGCTATACTCTAGTGGTCGAGTGTCCGTGGGGGAGATTGGTACTGTTTTGTCCTCCGCTGAAGGTGTTGAATGTGTGCAAAGGCTGCATGCCCGTCAGTGTGTTTGGGATCATGGTGATGGTATTTGGTGTCATGAGTGGGATGTCATCTGGAGACCTGCGCAGCGTCAGGGTGTAGTCTGGAGGACAGGTGAGCCTCAGCGTGTCGTGAGCCTGCAGGGACTCACACTCGTGGTCATGTTCCAGCTGCTTCATCTGCAGGGACATGATCTCTTCGTTCTGGATGTGAGCGATGTCGTTTGTGGTATTCCTCTGGGGACTGGGGCGCCTGTGCGTCTCGTGGCGTCTCTTGTCCTTCTTGTAGTACAGAGCCGCAAATGCTAGAATGTTGAGGAACAGCAGGGAGGCCCCCACAGCGATGGTGACGCTCAGTTCAGTGGAATAATCCCGTTTGGTTTCAATGAGGACGGTTGTGTCCTCAGGCCCTGTCTTATGAGGGTCCTTGGAGTGTTTGGGGTTGTTAGCGGGAGTGATGGCTGGGCGTTTGGTCGTGGGCCATATCTTGGCGGGAGACCGCCGGGTTCCATAGGGGAAGGAGGTCATGTCGGGAGGAGGGACCTTTGTGGTTGTTGACACGTACTGGAATATCTCATTCAGGTTGTGCAGGTGGGGAACCAGTTCCAGCCAGAAAGCCACCTTGGTAGCTCGGTAGTGATCCCTCACTCTGGGCTTCAGGCCAATATGTAGATAGAGCTGGTCTTTGGGGTTATACTTGGACCAGGCCACTTCCTCAAAGCGATTGGGTTTTGTATGAATGAACTTGGTGTCCTGAGGAACAGGCTGATTTGGGTCACTGGGGACAGAAGGAAGAGAAAAGAGGGAAAAAAAGGTCACACCCTTCGACATGTGACAAGTAAATCTCGCCATCAAACAAAACAGGGAATTAGGACCATTTAATCGAGCTCACCAAGACCTGTTTATGAACACCAAGTACTCATAGGACCATTTAATCGAGCTCACCAAGACCTGTTTATGAACACCAAGTACTCAAATAGCAATGGACACACTGTGGTTTAATTCAACCATGGCTACCATTTTGTATTTTCTTTAAAGTCTTCTCTTCCTTTTATTTTAAAAATAATTCCTGGTGGCAGAGGTCTGGCATTTTCATAACATTTCTACTATTTTTTTAAATGCATCAAATGATCTTCAAAAATAAAAAAAGTAAGAAAAAATGGGTGTAGGAAATTTTTTCAGTATTTCAAGTTTAGCTACTCTTGAGCCATAAATCTCAACCAAGGCGTGTTGTCCACACAGGGACATTTGGCAATGTCTGGGGACATATTTGGTTGTCATGTGTGTACTGTACCGCCATGAATGAGTAGAGGGCACAAACATCAATAGTATTGAGGTTGAGAAATCCTGATTTAGAGGCAATTGTTCAAAAAGTAGCATTTTCTTTCTTGCACCAGGGTGGCTTCTGAGGTGGACAAACACATACTGAAGTTTTAAGAACTAAAATTGTGTTAAAAATCAAATAAAAATAGGACTTGCCATTGCAAAATGTGAAGACACGGTGAAATGAAGGCACCACGAGTTTCCTGTCTTTTTGAAAGAGGAATAGTTGAATATTTGAAAACCTCTCCAAGACTGAGCCATGTAAATATCAAATAACATTCCATTAATTCTAAGAACGGTAATAAGATCACAGCTTTACATATGGTGAAGCTAACATGTGTAGGAGAAGTAAAACACGGTGCAAGAAATTGAGAGTTTTTGTAGATGTTAAGTGTGCCAAGCCAACTCTGAACCCAAGAATTGTCTTGTTATTTACATAAATGGGCACAGGCAGAAAGGGAATCACCAAAATTAAAGGGAAATCCAGAAAACATGGTACTTTAAACATCTTTGCCACCAACTCTTTTCTTTTACTATAACAAAGAACCTCCCCAAAATATCATATGCTCATTTCTTCCATCTATTTTTACGGTTGGCAAAGTGAAGTGTAAAACATATTTCATCTTAATGTTTATTTGTTTTGAAAATTTTGAGGTCATGCACAGTAAAACACCACCTAATAGACAACACTGAACGTTCAGACGTCATGGACAAGCCAGAGCAAGTTGGGATGTGCACACACAGATCTGGCTCTTCTCACTTCTGTTTTCCATGGAACAACGTTCTGGCAGCATGGACAAAGCTGCCTCTAGCCACTGCCTATATGCTCACATGCCAGAACACTGGCCAGAAGTCCTACCTGAAAGTCTCAAGTCCACACACATGACCGTGCATTGTGCAGGATGCAAACGATACCCTGGCCAACTGGTGCATGCAGCCTTTGCTAAAAGAAGGACATTTGTCTTCAGTCTGAGGCTGTCGAAATCATCTCCAGGCATTAAGCTCTGAGGCTCTCCCTCATTACAGCTGTGAAATCTTGCACAAATTTCTGAAGCCTCTCTGGGCCTCATCATCCTCATCTACAGAATGGGTGACGATACTGGGATTAGAAGTAATTGATGGAGGCTCAATAATCATAACAAAATGTTTGGAAAATAGTGACAGCCTAGTAAATATTATCCCCTTCGGCCAATATTCAAAGTAGAATGCCTAAAAATTGCTTAGGGAGGGAGAGAGGACTGTAAAGGAATATACTGTAATACCCACAGCATGTACAGGGTACCATAATCTGCATATAGTATATGCCATATAAAAGTATACTGTTTACCACCGTATATATGGTATGCTATACATTGTAAATAATATACATCATAGCATGTATATTACATGGTACATAGTACACATCACAGTATATTATATTACATATTGTATGTATTGAATACTACAGTATATACAGTATAGTATATACTTCATATAGCATATACTCTATACCACAGGATTTATGGTATATACTATATGTTATATACAGTATATGCTTCATAAAAGTATAATGTAGAATATATACTCTGTGAAAGTATACTATATATCATAGTATATACTGCATAATGTACACTATATATATGGATAATTGTATCACTAGATATATAGCTATATATAGATACATATAATTATATGTAAATATAACTATATACACGGCATACAGAAAAAGAAATTTTACTACTTAACTGAGTGCACACTCACTTTTATTTTACTCATGGGATCAAGAAAAAAGAATACACATTTGTAGATCCTAATGCATGAGTTTTCTTTTTTATCTGTTCATTTATAAACATTAATATATTTAAAATCTTTTTATCTGATTTTTAAAAATACTTGCATGTTTCAGAAACATGTTGGATTCAATATAGCAACTCATGTTTCTTTTATTTGAGTCTTCTGAAATAAATTTTTGAAAAAATTCCTATTTAATTGGAATCTGCCATGGAAACTTTTGTCACCGATTTTTATTTTCTAAAAGCAAGGAAAGGTGGTAAGGATTCCTACTATTTTTCCATTGATCTGATTTCACTGAATTGGGTCTATTAGCTGTGTGGACCTTTTATTAAGCAGAGGGCATCTAGGAAAAAGAGTATTCTGTTCATGTTGGATATTGGACTCTTTTTGATGAAATTCGGTGTGCATTTGAAAGGTAAAGAAACACATTTATTTTGTTCTCAAAGAATAGAGCAGAGGATTTTGAAAATCCAGATAAGTAAGCTTTAGCCTGATACAATCTATCTATTAAAGTTCTTGGAGGTGCACGGTCAGAAGCCTTAAACCAAGATAAACTCACAGAGCTTATGAAAGTCCATCATTTTCCCTTGTCAAACACTCCAAAGACAGCAAGACCTCTAAGTGGGATATCAGTGTCTTGCTTTTTAGACTTGACTTCCGCATATGGCATGTTTTAATTTCCATGAGTAAAATTAAAGATCGTGATGATTAAGGATAAAAGCAATGGACGTATCTTCTCTCCCTAGTGAAAACCTCAATGCTACCTGCATCCACATTTCCCAGCACCTGAGACACACATTTTCACCTGTCACAATTTATTTGAGACATCATCTTGGCGGAGGATAGTCGAGTGCATTTCTAAGCCCTTGTGATCCATGTTATTTGCTAGAGATAGGTAATATGATTCCTTTGGAAACATCAGTAAACTCTCTGATGGGCTCCTTTTGATGGCACAAGATTCTCCTCACACCTAGCGTAACGTAGTACCTGGTATTAAGAAGAAGGCTACCACGTGCACCTACACAACAGGTCAAGATGTTCATTCATTCTGCTTACAATGCTTTTTGGCCGTAAAGGTCATTTTAAGACCAGACACGGGCTGCAGTTCTCTCTAAGCCACGCACCCTAAGGGCCTCTTGAGTTTTCGCAAAGGTTGAAAATAAACTCATCACAGGATACCAACAACATCAACAGTCAAGATAGCATCTCATTAGACCTACACCGAGAGCCTTGGTCCTGAGACCAAGTCAAAAAAGTGGAATCTGTGTTGGTTGCATTTGCCATGCCAGAATTATCTTTGCATTATCTGAACTCCAATGGCATTTAAGTAAGGCCCTCGATGGACAATGCATCATCTGGTTCCTTAAAGTGCTGATTGTTGCAATATGTCCTACAGAGACCAACTTTTCTTTGGTGTCCCCACAAAAGAGTTCAGACTGAATCGGTGTTTGATCCACAAGCACCTGGATTCTATGGACCAGTCAGGGCTCACATTCCCAAAGAGATTTTCTATGACACAGGTTATAATTCTTTCTAAGCCTTTGTAAACCTTGGGATTAGTTTTCATTTTTCCTTGACATTGCTTTTCATTTAGCAAAACTTTCCACATCAGCTTTATTTTTAGGCTAGTACTTATTGTTTTGGCCTATGTTGTTCTTTTCCAGCACTGTTTCGGTTGAGTCTTCTTTTTTTATTTTTAACATTTATTTTTGAGAGAAAGAGAGTGTGAGCAGGGGAGGGGCAGAGAGAGAGAGAGAGAGAGAGAGAGAGAGAGAGAGAGAGAGGCAAGGGAGGGGCAGAGAGAGAGGGACATACAGAATCGGAAGCAGGCTCCAGGCTCTGAGCTGTCAGCACAGAGCCCGATGTGGGGCTCAAACCCAGGAACTGTGAGATCACGACCTGAGCCGACTAGCACCCTGGCAGCACCTTGGCTGAGTCTTCTAAGCTGGATCATGGGACCTTCCTTCCTTCCCTCCCTACCCGCCTTCCCCCTTCCGTGTCTTCTATACCCATATTCCCAACATTTACCTCTCTGTGATCCACAACAACAAAAAGTTGGCATATCATGTATTTACATTTAAAGACAGACATAAGGTCACACCTGTGAGCTGTGGGTTGTACGAAAAGCAGCACCAGGGTATACGCCTTGCCTAACATCCGAACAGTAAGGAACAGCAGTGTGTTGTCTGTAAGGTACAGAAGACTGGAAACAGCAGCCAGTGATAATGGCAAAGCATGTCCTGATGCCATGGACTCCTCTCTCTGTAGACAAGGGCTGTGACAAATGGCTGGGGAGATGTTCTTATAATCTAGCTCCTGTCTCTCTAGTGCTGGTGGGGAGCAGTTGATGGTCTGTGTGTCACGGTCTGAGTATGTGTTCTGAAGAACAGAGTTAACCAGCATGCTCACACTGTGGCGTCAGACATGGTTTATCCTACGTTGTTCCATTACTGGCACCATTTTGGCTCACCTTCCCTGGGACCACCGAAGCAGCCCCCGCCGGGGACAAGGAAATACGCCCCTGCAGAGAGCCTACTGCACCGCTACCCTAATTAAATAAATGAATAGCAACCACCTCTCACGACTTTGCCAAGTATTGACAAATACCTAAATCACTAGACTGCCCACCCGTTCCATCCTCTGTCTCCTTGTTCAACTGGCCGCCATGGAAATATTATCCCACACATACTGATGCTGGAAGACTCCACTTTGCATTTCACATTAGAGGAAGTTCTGAGTGACTCTCTTTAAGGATGATTTGAGTCATTTCAATGACCTTTCCAAACGAATGAAGAAAACTGACTGCATTAATATCCCTAAGTATTATTTCAGCCGTGGCCCACAGGCGCTGAGGAAGTAAAAATAGCTCCTGTTTGGATCCAGTCCAGGTTCTTCAGCCTGACATCCACAGCTCTCCATTGTCTTTCCCGTTTGCTCAGGGAGAGCTTGACTCTCTCTGACGTTCTAGATTCCACTTAGATGACACCTGTTCCCCCAAAGCGGATGTCCTCCCCCTTCCGACCCCTTTTCCCATCTGTTCTGGCTGCTTTGACACCTTCATGAACACATACCATGAATGGTCACACGAATGCCTTTGGCCGTGATTAAGCCCAGGCTATTTAACAGTTCCATCACTACGTTCCCCACACGAGGGTGTGCGCTGGGCACAGAGATCTTAGGAACCAAGCTACGACATGAAAAGAAGCACTCAATAGCAGAATGCTGTGGTATTTTTAATCCTGGCTCAGCCTTTGATAGGTCTTGGTGAAAATATCCATTTCGCGCTAGGAGATCTTTCCCGTCGCGTGACACTAATTAATTTCCTTTACCGTTCTTCTTTCTTTTTTAAACGCCAAGAGGGCATCAGCCCCAGAGCTCTTGGCAAGGCAAGAGGAGCTAACGAGAATTTAATGGCTTTGTTTGGAGTTTGCCATTTTTTTCATGGTTCAGTTACACTGGTGATGAATGATCACCATGTAAGAAAAATCATATAAAGTCCATTTCCAAAACACATAAGGGAAAGAAGTATGTGGTTTTAACTAAAGCGAGTAAGGATGTTTAGATATTACTTAAAGAGTGCTAGGTTTGGATGAAAATGTAGGGAAAGCAGATGGCCATCATTTGGGAAATCTTTCTGCTTCAAGAGCATGACACTTGGTTAGGAAAGGCATCACACACCTGAGTTCAATGACACAACTGGGCATCATCCTGCCTTTAAAAGGGGTGATGAGTTGAATTGTTCCCCCATCAAATTAATACCATATGCCAAAGTGCTAACCCCCAGAATGTGACCTCAGAATGTGACCGTATTTGGAAACAGGGTCATTCCAGAATGACCTCAGAATGTGACCGTATTTGGAAACAGTGTCATTCCAGATGGAATCAGTGAAGATAAGACGGGGCAGGTTGGACGTCTAAACCAGTATGACGGATGCCCTTAGAAGAAGACGGCCATCTGCAAACAGACACATAGGGAGGCCACCACATCACACAGACGCAGAAACCACAGTCATGTGGCTGTAAACAGGCAATGCCACAGATAGCCTGCAAAGCAGCAGGAACTAGGAAGGAGCACAAAACTGTCCCCTAGAGATTGTAGAGGGAACTCGGCCCTGCCAACACCTGCATTTTGCATTTCTAGCATCCAGAACTGGGCAACGATAAATGTCTGTCGTTTGAAGCCACACCGTTTGTGGTACATGGTTACAGCACCCTAGGGATGTTATAATAACATCATAAACAAGGGTGACATAAAGATAGTCGTTGACTAGGGGACGCCTGGGGGGCTCAGTCGGTTGAGCATCTGACTTCGGCTCAGGTCATGATCTCGCGGCTCGTGGGTTCGAGCTCCACATCGGGCTCTGTGCTGACGGCTCGGAGCCTGGAGCCTGCCTCGGATTCTGTGTCTCCCTCTTTCTCTCTCTCTGCCCCTCCCTCACTCGTGCTCTGTCTCTCTCTCTCTCAGAAGCTACATAAACATTAAAAAAAATTCGTTGGCTTGATGTCAATCATCTCCTTGTTGAGGAAAGAACCCTTAGGTGACAGGCAAGCATCTGTCCCAAATATCTGTACATCCTCCCTCCCCTACTGCCTCCTATGCCCGCCGTGGTTAGACCAAACGTGTAAAATGTGACAGTTGGACGTGGGTATCCATACAATACACTTGCCACTCTATAAACACGCCATACTTTTGCTAAGACCCCCAAAACTCTGAAGACTGTGCACACAGTAACATCTGGAATCGTTGTGAAAGAATGAGCCCTGAGCATTGAGCCCTCAGCACCACGAACCCTGTCTCTAGAGCTGCCTCAGACTCAGGCACTGCGGGCTGCTGTCGTGTGGGCGCCTCTGTCCCACATCTGGAGTGCCGCGGGAAGACGCACATTCCCGCGGAGAGGGAGAGCATCTCCGATTTTAATTCAGGGCAAGAGGCTCAAGGTTAATGAGAGAAGCCCACCCAGGTAGAACAGAATGATACCTCATTAATTTCCACAATCACGTTGTTAGACAGGAGAAAAATGAAAAGTTGCTGTGACTTTGTAGCCATTTAAAATGCTGGGGAGTCGGGGCGCCTGGGCGGCTCAGTCGGTTAAGCATCCGACTTCGGCTCAGGCCATGATCTCACGGCTGGTGAGATGGAGCGCTGCGTCTGGCTCTGTGCTGATGGCTCAGAGCCTGCAGCCTGCTTCGGGTTCTGTGTCTCCCTCTCTGTCTCTGCTCTCCCTCACTCATTCTATCTCTGTGTCTCTCAAAAATAAATAAAAACATTTAAAAAAAATTTAAATGTTGGGGAGTCTTCTGATGCCTGGGTGGCTCAGGCGGTTGAGTGTCAAACTCTTGATTTTGGCTCAGGTCACGATCTCACAGTTCGTGGGATCGAGCCCTGGGATGACAGTGCGGAGCGTGCTTGGGATTCTCTCTTTCCCTCTCTGTGTACTCCTCACCCACTGACACGCCCGCTTTCTCTCAAAATAAATAAACCTGAAAAAATAAAAACTTGGGGAGACTTTTCTATCCTTGTGTGCTTGGAAGCTGCTCAACAGGATATCGGTGGGACCTGTTGTTATGTGTACCTCTTGTGGGTTTTGTACTACATTTAGCTGAGGTCCTTTCCTGTAAGGTATGTATATACACATATATATGAAATATATATTTGTTTATGAAATAAATATGTATAAATGATATATAGATGAATAAGTATTTGCCAATATGTGTATATACAGGAAATAAATCTCATAACTGTAGAGAAATATACATACGTGTGTGTTCATATATAGTATAAACACACATGGATCATATTTCTTAGATGTATTATGAGACTGAATTCGTTCTCGTGGCTACGCAATAAACACAAATTGCCATGTGGTACACGTGTTTTGATAACCCTACTATTTACCAAAGGACACAAGGTCCTATTTGATAACCCTACTATTTACCAAAGGACACAAGGTCCTATTTGATAACCCTACCATTTACCAAAGGACACAAATTCTGGGATTGGCTTCCAAAGGTATTGCCGTTTACCCCTGAACCCTGGAGTGGCAGGTAGAAACAGACTTTTAAGTATGCAGTGAGCACTCTTAGTAAAAATCTGGTTGGCAGAAAACAATTTAAGGAGGAGGAAAAAGCGAGGCCCCCCACCGTTACTGTGTGTGAATGCATCCTGCACTCCATTCGTCATGGCAGAACCAGACAATCTAGGAGAAGAGCAAGAAAAACCTGCTGTGGGGAAGCACGTACCCGGTTTTGGCAAAATTGGTCCAGTAGGTCATGACCACTGCGCTGAGCATGACGTCGTTCTTGGAGAAGTTACAACTGAAGAGTTCAGTAGGGCCAATCATGGGGATCCCAAAGACGTAGGGGACTTCGTCACCATGGGCTGAGTCCGCCCAGCTGGGCTTCATTTCACTCTGGCAGTGGTGGTAGAAGGCATAGAAGTAAGTCGGGGAGCCGTACTGAGCATGCAGGTCAGCCGTGGCCACCGCGGGGGCCACCCACTGGTGATCCGTGAAGAGAGCCACCAGGGTCTTTCGCCGCGTCTCGGGGTTTTCCTTGTCTGCCCAGTCCGTGTACATGAACTTGATGGTTTCCCGCAAAGTGTCTTTCCCCTCTGGGTAGCCGTAAAGGTTGTCCACAAAGTTGGACACGGAGAAGTCAAAGTCGTTGGGCGTCACACCATCTTCGTTGTCCACGATGCCGTCGACAAACTTCAAGCCTTCCCCCTGGTTGACACCAAGCATGATGTCGTAATTGAGGAACTCCCCCTGCTCCATCAGGATCTGAGGGTCGTCTGGGATGACGTCCCCGTCGATGACGGGGCCAAAGGAAATGTGGTACGTGGCCGGGGTGATGGTCTGCTGAATGAGCTCCTTGTAGTTCTTATTCCGAAGGCATTCCACCATGTCCGTTGTGTCCAGCATGTTGCAGCCGACTTTATCTGCCAATATCCGCGTGTACTTGGCTGGCTGGTAGTTCACTGCCCAGCTGGACAGTGCGGTCCCGCTCTGGATGATCGCCTTCTGGAACAGACCTGCAGGTGCAACGTTGTACACATGCAAATGAAAACCCGAAAGACAGAAAAGCAGCTTTTACTTAGCAAAGAAGGCTCTGATTGTCTCTCGGGCATGTGAATTTCTGGATACAGTGGCATTCAGCGCTTTCAGGATTTTTTTGCTCATTTCCATCTCCTCCTCTCCTCCTCCCCTTCCCGCTGGACATTTGTTTTATGGGATGTTATTACACACACGCACACACACACACGCACACACACACGTGGTTTAAGAAAATGGTAAAAAAACTTTTAGCTCCCGTGGTAAAAAAATGTGCAATCTGTTTATCACTCCACAATTTAGGGTAGTCTAGCCGTTGGCATCCCCAGATGCTGTTATGAATAAAGCCACCCAGGGTAATCACCTACCTCCCATTCCTTAAAAATATGCTTTGAGCCAGGAAGATGTTAAAGACCATTTTGCCTCACCGGCAAATCCAGGTATCACTTCAACATGCAGAAAAAAAAATCCACTAAAATCAATTTCAGGGTAAAAATTCAGAGATGTATTTCTGTTTCCACCCTCAATATATTGGATGTATTAAGCTTTCACAACTGAAATATTAATTAAGCTAGCTATTCCTAAAGGAATCCTCACTTGATTGCCCAAGTAAAATGCATTTTTTAAAAAAAATCACTGGTCTCAAAATTGCATCCATTCGAATCCCAGACTTTCCTCTAATGTATTCTGCCACATGTTCAAAATGTCTGTTTCATGAGAAATAAAAAAAAAAGGGCAATTTGATGAGTAAAATTCTGTGTGGCTTACAATGTTCTCTCAGTTCTGTCTAGTGCATGAATGTTGGGAAGTAAAAAAAGATTTTTTTAAACCCTGTATTTTTCACTACTACAGGACAAGAGCTGATGGGGTATAAAATGATAGCATTCTGTTTCTTATCTCTTCCTGCCATTTTCTTGAATTCCAGCATGATGTAGCTCTCATGTCTCAGGAGACGCTGGCAGAGTAATTCAGCTGGGAGCCCAAAAGTTCGTGCCCTGTAGAGTTTTAAGGTCACGCAAGCAATCAAGTGAGGAAACATGATTGCAATCAGGAAGATGTGATTCTAAAGACTGGAAGATTGCCCAAAGATGACACACAAGAGAAGACGTTAAGTTGATCTGGTTTTGCTCAATGCATCATCAAAGTCATTTGGGGGCCATTCTCCCAGAGTTTATAATGCTCTCAGACATGTACAACTACTGATGTTTGTGTTTGGCTCTAAAGATTAATGTGTTGAAGCCTCTTAAAGAAATGATGTCAATATGTGATCGATTGAAAATTTTCACAAGTTAAAATAATCAGGATTAGAAAAATTTTGCTAGATGTTTTTTTTTTATCCTGTTACAACTATTGGCCATGACTGACGTAGCTATGTGTGTGTGTGTGTGTGTGTGTGTGTGTGTGTGTGTGTTACAGAATATAATTTGTGATAAAACTTGAATAATTGGATAAAGAAAAATACCACTCATACTTCATACTATAAAATTCAACCAAAATGTTTGGTTAGCATTTTACTGTCATTCCTACTTGGCTATCTATCTCCCCCTCAACGTTGTTTTGTACAACTGTGTCCAGTAGATGCATAGCTTTCACACTGTGTTTCCCAGACCACTGTACGTCTTCAGCACAATTCTTAAATATTTTAATTATTGTTCCTTTGAGTAAATGCATGTGTTCCTTATAACTTTCTTGTCTTTTTAATCTTGGAGCTTCTCATTTGATTCTTTGCTATGATACTGTGGCAAACATCTTCAAGAAAACATCATTTTCCATGCATCTGTTGATTGCTTTTTTGGGGACTACATCGCTAGAAGTATAATTCTAAGGCCAACTATCTAGTTATTTTCATAGTGCTCATTACATTGCTGGGTTGTTTTGAAAAGCTGCTGTGTAGAGACGCGACCCATGCCCAGCACGGCCATGGAGCTTGATCACTTCCGACATGCTGATTTAAGTAATTAATGCTCTTCCTCCAATTAGATTTGGTTTCCTGTGTTTGATTACTAAGGAAGCTGGTCCTGACTACTTGCTAACTTGAGAACTGGGATTATATCAGTTGAAAAGTGGGAAAGTCTAAATATTTTCTGGAATGCTATAGGTATTGATATTGCCAACAACCCCTCTAATTGTCCACTGTTTCATTTTTGTAAAAATGAAGTGTTAATATAAATGTGAGCCCGTAATGTGACCTCTCCTTAGACATTATGAAATAATCTATAGCCCTGTCACCTTTGATTTGACCGATGGTTGCTTATGGCTCTTGGATTGAGCATCCTAATAACAGGTGCATTTTGAATCTCCTTACTAAGCCACAAATCTACTGGTCACATCAGTGCCTGTTACTAGTTAAAATTTCTACTCGAGCTGAACATTTGTATTTCCTAAGAGCTACAGAATACCTTGAGAGGAAATCTGAACTTCAACACTGGAAGCCGAAAGTGGAGAAGCAGTTGCTAGGTAAAATACCAAACAGGAGAGACAATCAGGGCTTTCCTGATAGTTGTTCTGTGCGCAGATATCCATGAATCCCGTACAGCCAGTCTATTCTGCACAGAAGATCAAGGCTACCCTCTACTCTGGCACAGTTTTTAATAGCTAAGGAAGAATGGTGGGAATAGGTTTGAATCAGGGTCTGGGAAGTTGGGTTTCTTCCCTGCCTCCATCACTTGCTGTGTGACCCTAGGCAGGTTATACAACCTCTTTGAGCCTCAATTTGCTTTTTGATAAATGAGGGCTTTGGGGTAGATACACTTCAAGGTCCTCTTCAGTTTTTTTGATTCTATTTTATTAAAATTCTATGTATTTATTAGTCTTTAAAATATTTTGACCTTTTCATTCCTTTTGCAAGACTCTTTAAGGAAAAACAAGTAACTCCTTTAAGGTTTCAAGTGCTTTTGATGAAAATGGTTCAAATAAAAATGGTGCAATTCTTCAACCAACCAATGACATGGAAGGAAATATAACATGACCCTGATAATTTAGATCATCACCAAGAATGTTTATTTGCATTTTCTTGGGTTGTTTGTTTATTGTTTTTTTTAATGTTTATTTATTTTTGGGAGAGAGAGACAGAGCACAAGCAGGGGAGGGGCAGAGAGAGAGGGAGACACAGAATCCAAAGCAGGCTCCAGGCTCCGAGCTGTCAGCACAGAGCCCAACGTGGGGCTCAAACTCATGAACTGTGAGATCATGACCTGATCCAAAGTTGGATGCTAACCGACTGAGCCACCCAGGTACCTCTGTTATGTTTTTGTTTTTGAGGGGGGAGCCAGGAAGTTATTATGAATGCATCTAATTCTAGTTGACTTCTCTCTTAAACCCCTCCTCTCAAATTGCTTGGAACATCAGTCATCAGTGGACACAAGGGAGCCACCCCAAGTTAGTGTGGGTGACCCAACTGACTTTTAAAACCACACGACCATGAGCCGCGTTGCTTATGGAATGTAAAAATGTGCATCCGTCTTCCACATGACTGTTTCTCTTCTGTATTATCTCTCCCAAGTTGAAATGAAAAGGCCTTAAAATTTAAAGGTGACCGAATAAAGTCAGGAAGGCAAAAACAAAGTGTTGGTCTTCCTATAAGAGTCATTATGTTCCAATTGTTGTAACCAGCACTGAATTGCTAATATTTAAATGGTTAAAATACAAACAAAGCTGAGCTAAAAGAAAACAATGTAAGGGGCTCCTGGGAGGTTCAGTCGGTTAAGCATCCAACTCTTAGTTTCGGCTCAGGTCATGATCTCATGGTTCTTGGGTTCAAGTCCCACAATGGGCTCTGCGCTGACACTGCGGAGCCTCCCTGGGATCCTCTCTCTTCTTTTCTCTCTGCCCCTCCATCACTCACGCCTTTGCATGCTCTCTCTCTCTCTAAATAAAAAAAACTTAAAAAATTTTTTTAAAGAAAGCAAGGTGAGCTCATGTCATCTGGGGACTTTCTGCAGAGGATTCGAGAGGGACTTATGGTGACACCACCAGCAGGCACCTTGGATATGAACTCCACATGTGTTCACCAGTCAGCCCTGGGGGTCGAGCACCAACACGGGGATGCCCTTGTTACCTTCTGAATAGTGCGATAAGGTCAACAGACTGACGCAAGACGCCCCCGCGCCTGAGCCGAAGATGGTCACTCGCTTGGGATCCCCGCCGAAGGCCCCGACATTCTCCTCAATCCACCGAAGTGCCTGGATCTGGTCCAGGAGCCCATAGTTGCCTTTGGCCGCCTGGTCACCGGTACTTAAAAACCCTACAAGAGAACACAGGATATTTTGGGTTGTTGATGATAACAAAGCACATAAACATCCCCGGTATTTGGAAATAAATCTCATGGGGGCGCCTGGGTGGCTCGGTCGGTTCAGCGTCTGACTCTTGGTTTTGGCTTAGGACATGATCTCTCAGTTTGTGGGTTCAAGCCCCACATGTCAGGCTCCGTGTGCTGATGGTGTGGAGCCTGCTTGGGATTCTCTCTCTCACTGTCTCTCTCTTTGCCCTTGTCCCTCCTGGCTCGCACACATACTGTCTCTCAAAATAAATAAATAAACACTTAAAAAATAAAGAAAATATATCTCATGGTTTACCCTGTTCATTCTTTGGTTGTCTTCCTATAAATGAGAAGCACCAGTGGAAAGCATTTTTCATGGCAGGAAGGATTATATTATGTAAATAATCGTGATGATGGTTATTGCTTCTGTTTCTATTGGTTCTGTTTCTGATGATAAAATGCCTCCTCTATGAGTCTGTACAGGGCTAACATATCAGGCAAAATCAATCTCAAATATTTATAATATATGATAATACCAGAGACCATAAATTTTACTAGATTCAAGTTATCATTTGTCTACACACGTTGGTTGTAAAATGAGAAAGTCCTCCCTGAAAAAATTTTTCAGGGATATCCTAAAAGAAGTTTTTCAGGGGTGCCTGGGTGGCTCAGTCGGTTAAGCGTCCGACTTCAGCTCAGGTCACGATCTCGCGGTCTGTGAGTTCGAGCCCCACGTCAGGCTCTGGGCTGACGGCTCAGAGCCTGGAGCCTGCTTCCGATTCTGTGTCTCCCTCTCTCTCTGCCCCTTCCCCGTTCATGCTCTGTCTCTCTCTGTCCCAAAAATAAATAAACGTTAAAAAAAATTTAAAAAAAGAAGTTTTTCAGGGAAAAATAAGTGTGTGTGTTGGGCTGGGGCATCTGTGTGTTGGTGTCTGTGTGTAAGTGTGTGTGTGCATGTGTGTGCAGAAAAGCGTTACAGGTTGTCAGCTTCTCCCCATTGAATTCCTTATTGATATTTTCATTCTTTTTAATGCTTAAGTTTCAAACTAAGCGACAGATCCTGGGGACTCCACTCTTACTTAGCGCCCACCCCTTATAGACCACATATTAGAGTCGCACACAGAAACATGAAACTCTGTAATCTGAGCCGAATTACGGTGCGTGTTCAAATCACTGCAACTGTCCCTTGAAATAGCACGAGCTGGTATGTCTTATTTTAAAAAGAAGGATGATTCTATAAACTGAGGAACCAATTTCACCAAAGGCATCACGTTCCTAATTCGTCCTTAGAGGCTGCAAAGAAGGCAACCCAAAGCTTTTCCTGTAGCAACGTGGTCAGATGGAAACCAGACTCGTCTGTCTCTCTCTCGTGGCAAAAAAGATCGTGACCTCGAAACAAGCCTTCCCTCTGATGTCTGACGTCGTTTTACGGACAGACGGGTCCTCTCCTTCTCAAATTCCATGCTTGTTCCAGCCTCCGCCAAGGTTCCCGTACTGCACACATGTTGATCTCCCTTTATATCCACTTCTGTCTTGCCTAGGCCTTCTGACAAAACAACACCAAATGCTAAAAGGGTGTTTTGTTTGCTTCTTAGTCATTTTACTTTCTTATATGTGCCCTTGCCCCCAAACACCCCCTTCCATCCCACCTCCTTTTTTTCCAGCCATTTCAGTAAGTGCTTATTACGCTCCTACAGCCACCCGCTGCAGTGTTTGGGTGAAGACAGACTGACTGAGGCCCTGAAGTCACACGAATCAAAACCTGGTTCTGAAACGGCACTAAGTGCACTCACGATCTCCTGTATCTGCAGAGATGCATGGCCAGGGCATCTCGAAGATTCAGGCCTCTCCAGCATTCTCAGGGGTGGAGCTGAGATGAGCTTGTCATTAGTGGGAACGTTCCGACGTTACCAACCCCTCCCTTATTTAATTAGCAATTACTAATTAGCGTTTCATGCCAACGAGTGTTCCCTGGCTCTGGCATTCATCATGCAACCTTTTGCACAGTTTCTCATAAAATGCATCGCGCCCTGCTTGGGAGCAAAGGCCCTTTCATGCAGCTTTATGTATGAAACGGGCTCATAATGGTAGTTTGGGTGCCGTTTAATAACCATAAGACAAGCCTCTCTTTCCCCATTAAGGAAAGCGGTGATTCATTCCTAAAGGCTCCAGTAATTTTCTGGCAGAACCACTCTGTCTTCAACACATCCTTCCTCCACTCCCTCTCCCCCTCTGTGAGCTCTCCCAGAATGACCTATTTGCTTATTTTGTTTCCGCGGGGCACCAGTGAGGATTTGCAACATACGGTGAATCGCTAGCCTTTATGGAACTGAAGCCCCTCCCCAGCAAAACATGACTGTTGTAACCTCTCCAATGGCAGGCTAATTAATATTCTATACCCTGGCAAATCTTAGCTTTTCTAACAGCCTCCTATTGAAAGGTTTGATCTTTGCGATTCTGAATTCCTTCCAAAAGTCCTGAGGGAAACAGCTCTCCGTGCATGCCTGAAGTTTAGCAAATGAACGTGGGTTTTTTTGAAGTTGGTGTTTCCATAGTTGCTGCCACGGAATCTTCATTCACTGCATCATCCAGGGATTTTTTTCCACCCTCTCTTTTAATTTAAACAATCAACAAGGCAGAGTTTTTATTGCAGGTGCAGAATGAAGGCAAGCAATTTTATTTTACCCTGCAAGAATATATTTCTTCCCTATTCTGATTGTGGAAATAGAGTGCTTGATATAATGCAGATACAAGATGTGTATCAGTTTCCTATCATGCAATTCTATGAACGTGAGAGTGGATAATCCGTTTGGAAACGGCCATGCACATCACCAAAGCCGAGTGCTGGTAGAGGCATCCTTAGAAGGCTGTCCCCTCGAGAAGCACATCTCTTTCCATATACGCTGTAGATGAATTAACAGAAGCAGCCCCTTGGCTGGCTAAAACCAGAGATTTTAAACAAATGGCTTCTTTCACTGATAAGCACTCTTGGCTCCAACTCCGTTAAGCATTTCAGCTGATGAAACATTTGGCTTTTGAGATTTACTGTCTCTGAAATGAAGATTGTACATCAGTCAGCCCCCCAGCCCCCCTCCCCCCGCCCCAACCCCCCGCCAACAACAGAACAATGAGAGAGAGACAGAAAGCACATACTTGAACTCAGACCTACTGTGACAAGATCGGGACCAAGTTTCATTCAAAGCGCTGGAAGGAACCAAACAATATACATACTCACAAGAGATAAGCTCAGGTGTCCAGTGGTTATTGTAAAATATGGTCCACGAGAGGGGTGCCTGGGTGGCTCAGTCGGTTAAGCGTAGGACTTCTGCTCAAGTCGTGATCTCACAGGGGTTTGAGCCCTGCGTCGGGCTCTGTGCTGACAGCTCAGAGCCTGGAGCCTGCTTTGTATTCTGTGTCTCACTGTCTCTCTGCCCCTCCCCCGCTCATGCTGTCTCTCTCTCTCTCTCTTTCTCTCTCAAAAATGATTAAACATTAAAAAAAATTTTTTAATATGGCCCATGAGAAATGCCCTCAAGCCAGAAATCACATTTCCCGCCTTGCTCGTTGAGTGAAATGGACATTGTGTAACAATGAGCACTGAAGTCGGTCTTCATACTGTGGCTAGGATACACAGATTCAGGCTTTTGTGGTAGGACATCACAATCTAAAGGTGTCTTGCTCTTCTGAATTGCACCATAGGGCTTAGGAGAATGATTCCAGGTCACGTGGCTTTTCACACAGGCAAGTCAGTGGTTATAACGAAGCCCGATGGTGCCAGATGCGATGGCCCTTTTGTTCTTCTGTAATAGAACTTTAAAGCTACAGTTAATTTTCTTTTAGGACATAATTCATTACATAAGTACAGGAGACCTTTTCTTGGGTGACCATTAACTAAAAGATAATTACCAAGAGAATACAGAATATTTTAGTGTATAATTTTATTGTGTGTATTCACTTGTGATTGGTGGAACTGGAGTCTCAACTGTACTTCTAAAAGAATTTCTGAAATACAGTGGAGACTATATATTATTAGTAGTACCTATACACATATGTATATGTAGGTCATATATGTATATACATATTCGTATAATGTATACGTATATAGAATGTATATGTATAAATATGTCATTGTGTGAGAACATACGTGTATGTAAGTATGGGATAGATTAGATAGATAGATGATAGATAGATAGATAGATAGATAGTTATAGGGATGGATACATAGATAGATATAGATGGGTGGGTGGATGGATGGATGGATGGATGGATAGAGAAACAGATACAGAATAGCATGGGAATGGACAAATCATTAGCCATTATTAAATCATAATACCTCTATCTTATAAATTTAATAGAGCAAAAGCAAAATGGAATGTTTACACAAAAATTCTTCAACAAAAATAGATAGAATTCACTTTAGGTCACATAAAGGAGCCTGGAAAGGAATCTATGATAAGAATAGAGCAGAGGTATAAAAATGAAAATCAGCCACATAAATGCAAATGTCTACTCTCTGATGTTTATAGGAAATCATTCACTGAGTGCACTTATTACAATGTGAAACTGAAGTTTTCCTGCTGGAATCACTTATGATTTAACAAAAGGGTATATACTTGCACAGGATGGATGGAAGGGGAGAAAAGGTATATATTCCAAATCTTTGAGCCTGATGGGGCACAACTAATTGAAATTTAATGTCTCTATTTGTAGTTTTTAGTTTACTTAACAATGACATGAGTCATAACTTTCTACTGCATTTAATTATCACACCAAAGTCATACAGGGTCAAAATCTATCTATAAATCTGTTTGTAAATAGAACAAAAATTTATAAATCTATTTATAAATCAAAGACAATTATGAACACACATGATTTCTGTAGCACAGGTTTCCAAACAAAGGGTCCATTAAGTTGTTAACGGGAATCCTTGCATTATTTCCATAAAGTCTATTATATTTCCACACAGTATTTACACTGAGGCTGTGCAGGTTTTTCATACTACTTTAGTTGAAATTACATTAATTCACAAACTAAAACCAATTATATTCTGGAAACAAAGCACAAAATAAGAAACACAGTTTTGTTTAGTATATAATATAGATCAACATATGAAGGTTAATTAGTTTCACAGTGATGAAATTTTTGGCAATGGCCATGTTGGAACCAGATCCTTTGAGCCAATGTTAGATGAGTTTCCATTCAAGACCCCATGCTGGAACATTCCTCTAGATTTGTGGGACTTGCATTTACTTGGCCCTCAAATCTTTTTGCTTTTATTTCTGAAACAGCTAATATACCTCATCACTCTGCTGGGTCCACACCCCAGTGCCCAAGATAAGACTTCCAGCTCACCCCTCCATCCTGGCTGCTTCCAACCTATTCATTACGATTAGTCTAAACATAGTGCTCCCCAACTTGAAAAAATTGACAAAACCCATGAAGATGAAAACCTGAAACCCTCTGACACTGAAATTCTATTTCCATGCTTTCTAGATATATATAAAAAAATCTTTATTTAAAGGTATAAAAGTTGCCAGCCACCCAAGGATCAATTCTTTTTGA
This sequence comes from Panthera onca, assembly GCF_046562875.1. Lineage (NCBI taxonomy): Eukaryota > Metazoa > Chordata > Mammalia > Carnivora > Felidae > Panthera > Panthera onca. The sequence goes on along the minus strand of NC_138358.1, from coordinate 27,010,692 downwards.
TTGTGACTTTGAAAATAAGAGATGACAGCAATGTCAGTGCCCATGCATAAAAGATTTGTTGCGTAAATCATGTTGGCTGAACCATATAATGAGAGGTTCTTGATTTCTGTGGACACAGAAAAACATCTAAGATCTCTCAGGAGAAAACAGTGAGTTTCTGAATACTGTGTGGTAAGATCTCTTTTTTATTAACACAATAAAGTGGGGGTGTAAATTATAAATTCTGGAAGGAAATCCAACATTTAAGTGTTTAGCTCTAGGAACGTGGATTGTTTACACTTAATCCTACATCTGGGTTTACATTTTTTTCCAATTTTTGCTTTCTTTAGCAATCACTCTCACACACTCACACACACACCACACCACCCTAAAGCAAATATGTTTTATAGTCAAATTCCTTAGTGGGACTTCCAGAGCCCCTCCGTGAGGTATCATGTCTATACGGCTGACCACGTCCTATGTATATTCTTCAGCAGACAGACCACGCCTTGCATTTCTGTATCTCTTTGCCTTTTTACACGCAGCCTGCTGCATCCAGGATGCTCTTGACCAAGCTGCGGTCAGCCTGTAAGCTGCCTGATTCACATTGCCCGGGTCTGCCTTGCTCCTAGAAACCTGGCCTCACTGCAAGGTGCACCATTTGCTCAGGGAGCACAGCACCACCTGTAGACCAACCCCATCACCCCCCCGGCTGCAACCACTGAGGCAGGATTTCGCACCTCATTTTCCTTCCTTCCACCGAGGCAGGTCTCTTTTTAAAAGTTTCCTGATGGCCTCAAATCTCTCAGCTCGCTAACTTTCTTTCAGTGACTTTCGATTCTAGAACGTACTGCTCTCTAGGAAGGATGTGTGCTTGTAGCTCAGCAGCAGGTTGGAATCTATGGTAATGCCTTGGGCATGCAAGTTTAAGATTCCAAAGCCCCACGTGGCTCCAATGTGGAGTCAAGAAGTCCCACAGCATTGCTTGGGGGAAATAACTGGGCAAGACCAGTAACATACAAAAGCACTGTGCCCGGTGTCCAGCGTGTATTTTTAAAAAACGGTCACCGAGTACTATGACTTCCTTGATATCAGAAACACTGCTATTTATTTCTGTTTCACGTATGCATAGCAAGTATGAAGAGATGCCCTTTGATTAAAGAAATGGGTCCAGAGGAAAAACTGGTCACAGGTCTACGTAGATTCCAACTTTAAGATTCTGCAGGTGATAGATGAAGAAAACATGTTGCTTATGCCAGATTTCGCATGAAGGTGATGCATATTTATTAATTCTGTTTACTAAATGTTCATTATGTGCTTAAAGTCTAAGGAGAAAAGCAAGGCAAGAAAAAACCCAAACAAAACAAAACACCCCACCACATAATCTACCTTTTCTCCATGTTGTGAATTAGGGAGATGCCATTCTACCAACATTTAGATATACCCAAAATGACCCAAGCAACATGCTAAAACCTGGGGTGCGGTGGGGCGGAATACAGTATTTGAGTAGATTTCTACAGATACCTTGAAAACTTGTACAATTTTTTTTTTTTGCATTTGCAAGCTTCTATTTGTTTTTTTTCTTTATTAAAATTTTTTTTTTTTCAACATTTTATGTATTTTTTAGAGACACAGTGTGAGCAGGGGAGGTGCAGAGAGAGAAGGAGACACAGAATCTGAAGCAAGCTCCGGGCTCTGAGCTGTCAGCACAGAGCCCCACGCGGGGCTCAAACTCACAAGCTGTGAGATCATGACCTGGGCTGAAGTCGGACGCTCAACTAGCTGAGCCACACAGGCGCCCCTTTCTTTCTTCTGCTTTTTTTTTAAATGTACTTATTTAAATTCAAGCTAGTTAATATACAGAGTAGTGCTGGTTTCTGGAGTAGAATTCAGTGATTCATCTCTTACATAGAGCGCCCAGGGCTCATCCCAACAAGTGCCCTCCTTACTACCCACCACACATTTAAAAACTGATTAGAACTGAAAGTTCTATTTTTGGCATCAAAGTGTATTTATAGAGCACACATAGGATGCACATTTTGTACATGGTAATCAGAGCCCTCTAAAGTGCATATAGAAGAAAAGCCAATTTACACAACAGTATTTTACAAATAGGAAACATAATTGCCATAATTTCTTCTAAAGTACAGTAATTCAAAATATGCTGCTCTGTTTCAACATGATTTTCTAGCCTCCATTGCACATAAGTATGCTAGTGGAGAGACTCACAGTGTTTCCTAGTACTTACCGTTAGATACTATCTGGGGGCAGACCAGAACTACTCTGGTCTGTTCTTATTTTTCCATAACATAATCACAAGAACTAAATGAAATAAGGACAATGCATTCTCTCTCAACTCTATCAAAACCTGACATTATCTCGTAGCTCACACAATCTTTTCTGTGCCCAGAAACATCCCTAGGTTTTCCATCACTGCTTTTCTCCAGCAAACCTGGAACACAGATATGGACATTGTTTTAATTGTTTTTAAGGTCTGTTTATGTTTGAGAGAGAGAGAGAGAGAGAGAGAGCAGGGGAGGGGGAGAGAGAGAAGGAGGCAGAATCTGAAGCAGGCTGCAGGTTCTGGGCTGTCAGCACAGAGCCTGATGCAGGGATTGAACCCACAAACCATGAGATCATGACCTGAGCTGAAGATGGGTGCTTAACCTACTGAGCCACCCGGGCACCCCCGGAAGTTGCTTTAATTAAGAAAAAAACAACAACATCTCAGATGAAATAGCATACTCTTGAGTAACAAGTAAGCGTGAGGGTAGATGAAAGAGTTAAAGTCCCACTGCGAAGTTTAGTTTCGGGAACAGAAAGGTCTTTAAAGATGACCTTTTCCAGAACTGAGTGAAGGCACAGTTGTGTACATATCCTCCGTGTATCACACGCTAAAGCGGTCCCTTTGGCTGAACGCTTTCGAGCGCTCGCTGCTTCCTTATGTTGTCACTTATTATAGATCATGCCCATGACTGTTCTAACATCAGTGTTATTACTGTCTTTGCTATTTTTCTCAGAGCTAGCTGGTATGCCCACGACTCTCAAGGTCCTGTTCCCCACAAACACAACACAGCTTGGGGAGGCCCTTCCTAAGGCTCATCATAGTACCTTTGCTCACACGCGTGCAGTCATGGTGGACTGGAAGATGTACAGATGTAATGTAACCTAAGGCAGCAAGGGAGGAGGCTAGGGGAGCCTGCGGGGCTCAGTCGGTTCAGTGTCCTCCTCTCGGTTTCCACTCAGGTCACGATCTCACCATTAGTGAGTCTGAGCCCCACGTCTGACTCTGTGCTGATGGCACCGAGCCTGCCTGGGATTCTCTCCCTCTCTCTCTGCCCCTCCTCCGCTGTCTCTCAAAATAAATACTGAAAAAAAAAATTAAAAAAAAAAAGAAAAGAAAGTGAAAAGGTTTTCCCCATTTGCAAGCAGCTACCACATCCCATTCTATCTTTTACTATACTAACGCTTATTGTTATAATTGGTATTGTCAATTTGGGTAACTCTGGTGGCACCTGAAGAGGCAGGGAATGCTTTCCTGAGGATTTAAAAGGCAGAAATTGAGATTTCTCACGGAAAAATAATGTACAAAAATATTAAATAGACCATATGACAAAGCAGGTATGGATAGATTCATCTCAAAAAGAGGATAACTCTGGTTTTTAAAGATTTATTTTTAGTGTGCTTGGGGGGCTCAGTTGGTTAAGCATCCAATTTTGGCTCAGGTCATGATCTTGCCCTTTGTGAGTTCGAGCCCTGCGTCGGGCTATATGCTCACAGCTTGGAGCCTGGAGCCTGCTTTGGATTCTCTGTTACCCTCTCTCTCTGCCCTTCTCCCACTTGCGCTCTGTCTCTCTCTCTCTCCCACTCAAAAATAAATAAACATTAAAAAATTTAAAAAAAAAGATTTTTTTAAGTAATCTCTACACCCAGTATGGGGCTTGAACTCACAATCCCAAGATCAAGACTTGTATGCTCTACTGACTAAGCCAGCCAGGTGCCCCCATAACTCTCTGTTCTTAAAGATTAGACAGTAAGGAACTCTAATTGTGCTGATTCTCCACGTAAGAAATTTTATCCCACCAACTTTTGCTTAAAGAAAGCAACGTTCCAGAGTCAAGAACATCTGAAGTCTTTCCTGCACAGACGGCATGTAGGGACCACGTTGGGTTCACTGAATTTTGCCCGGCACCCTTGGGTTCAACCGGATACCATTATCCTTATGACGGCCAGAAAGGAAAAGCAGAATCAGAGCCAGAGTCAACTGTGGAAAAAGCAGAGATCTCAAAATAATGACGATGTAATAGAGATCAAATATTTAACAGGCGTAGGGGGGTAATTTACTTATGAGTTCAACCTGATCTTCCTGGGTGCCTACCATAGTCTAGGCACTGATTGTCCTTGTGGTAAAGATGTAGCAATGAACCAGTTTTTTTTTTTGTTTTTTGTTTGTTTGTTTTTTTGGACGGCTTGAAACTCATATTCTGGCAATAGGTAGATCATCAGCAAACAAATGAAAATTAAATGATGTTTATATTCGCTTCCTTTTGCTGCTGTAACAAAGTGCCACAAACCTGGTGCCTTAATCCCACACGTATTTCTCATCATACAGTTTTAGAGGTCGGCATCTAAAGGGCTGGGCGGCTGGTTCCTTCTGGAGCCTTTAACACCGAGCCTGCTCCCTTTCCTTGTCCAGCACCCAGAGGCTGTGCACGGACTTTTCTTCATGGTTCTGTCTTCCTTCATCTAAGCAGGCAGCATAGCATCTTCTCTCTGAATTCTGCTTCCAAGTTGAAATGTTCTCTGGTTCTGACCCTCCAGCCTCCCTTCCTTAAGGAGATTTTTGATCAGATTGCACCATCCCAGATATTTGAGGCTGATCTCCTCATCTCAAGATCCTTAATATATCTGTAACATCCCTCCTCCCACATAGTCTATATTCTCAGGGTTAGGATGCACACATATGAACAGAAGGGGACTGGTGTTCTGTCTACCAGGGATGGCTGGCCTTGTCCTGGCTGAGTCAGGTACATTGTCACCAGTCCTGTGACTTTGACAAGCTGAATCAAACCCAGGTTTCTCTTAAACTCTGAATGGTGTTCTGTCCTCGTCCTGCCACCACCACATGGCATGGATCGGATGAGGAATGTGATGTCTTATACAGCTCCATGGAAATGTGATTTACTATCATCATCTTGTGTATGAAAAATACTTATTAAGGGCTTGGCGGTAATGACGGTTATGAAAAAAAGGCCAATAGCATATTTTGTTCAATTTATCTTTAGCTAATGGCACAGTCGCTATTTTTAAAGCAGTGAGAATTTACCCAAGTGTTTCTGTATACCAAAGGCATTTTAAACAAGACCATGCATAGTGAATTTAAAAGATCTTCTAGTTAAGAAAAATATATATGTGTATGTATGTATAAAGATATAGGTAAAGACAAATAGATAAACAGATAGGATATATAGATGATGGATAAATGGATAGATTGATGGATAGATGGATAGATGGATGGGTCAGTGGGTGGGCAGGTGGATGGATGGACAGATAGATGGAAAGGTGGGCAGATGGAGGGATAGAGGGATGGATGATTGGATGGATAAATGGATAGATGGAAGGGTGGGTGGATGGATGGATGGATGGATAGATGGATGGATAGATGGAGGGATGGATAGATGGAGGGATGGATGGATGAGTGGGTGGGTGGATGGATGGGTGGATGGGTGGGTGGGTGGATGGATGGATGGAAGGATGGGGGGATGGAGGGATAGAGGGATGGAAGGATGGATGGATGGATGGATGGATGGGTGGAAGGACAGATGGAGGGAAGGAAAGCATGTATGGAGGGATGGATGGATGGAGGGATGGATGGGTGGAGGGATGAAAGGATGGATGGATGGATGGATGGATGGATGGATGGAAGGATGGATGGAGGGATGGATGGAGGAATGGAAGGATGGATGGATGGATAGGTGGATGGATGGAGGGATGAGGGATGGATGGATGGATGGAAGGATGGATGGAGGGATGGAGGAATGGAGGGATAGAGGGATGGATGGAGACATAGAAAGAGAGAATAATTCCAAAGGCTGAGGCATAGCACAGACTCATTTCATTACTATCAGAACAGTTTCAAGGTTGCCAAACCTGACAGACAAGGGCAGAAAGTACTAAAAATAGGGACTCAGAGGGAAATGTACTCAGTTCCTCTCCCAGATGCTTCTGCCACATGACTGTACATTGCCTCTCAATATGTGACTCAGCTGCATTGAAAATGAACTAGAGAGAGCGATGCCACTGAGCACCTTCCGGGTGCAGGTGTACCTTTGTCTCCTGAACACATTGTTACGAGCATGTCTGCATCCTGCACTGTGTTTCCTGGGTGAGCTAGGACCATCCTCTCCAGCCTTCATGGTACTTCGAGCCAGGGAGGGCTGGGCTATGTCAGAACCAGGGTGAGGGATTCATCTGGACCAGCCCGAGTTCCCAGGAAAAATGGACACAGGTAGGCTCCATCCCAGGCCACAGAAGCAGAACCTTTGGTGGTACAACTCAGGGGTAGACACTAAAAACCAAAAGGGATTCCCAGTCGGAGGAGCATGGCTGTCCACAGTTGCACTTGGCAGGTGTAGCTATTCAGGGTTGGCTTTTTAAGAACAAATGGAGCAAAACCAAGGTAGGATTTTTCCAGGTTCAAGACTCTAGGCGGTCATTACACATAATGGGCAGAGTCTGCTGAGCGAGGTCGTCTCAGACTGGTATATTTTTCTTAATGTCATCGGGGAAGGTGCCAGCCACTGAAGAAGAAAGAGAACTTGCCACCTTCAGGCACCACCTCCTGTATTATCACCAGCCCCAGAACTGCTCTTCAGAAAGAAACACAAGAAAAAAGGAAAAGCTGTCTCTTACCAGAAATAAAAATTCTAGAATCAAATGTTTTTGTCTCTTTCTCTCTCTTTTTTTTTGCTTCATCTGCAGAATTTGTGACCAAATTCATGCTTACCTTCGGTACCTGAAACTCTGAGTGAATCTTTTTTTTAAATTTTTTAAATGTTTATTTTTGAGAGAGAGAGAGAGAGAGAGAGAGAGAGAGAGATGAAGACACAGAATCCAAAGCAGGCTCCAGGCTCTGAGCTGTCAGCACAGAGCCCAACATGGGGCTCGAACCCACGAACTGTGAGATCATGACCTGAGCTGAAGTCGGATGCTTAGGCACCACCTAGGCACCCCATAAATCTGGTTTGTTTTTGAGAAAAAAACATGTATGGGGTATTACATTTTCATGCTACCTCACACCGTCCTTAATTTGAGGAAAACTAAAACCAAAAATCTTATAAAGATATGTGTATATACATTTTTCTGTTTTCATCATTTTTTTAAAAGTTTACTTATTTTGAAAGAGGGAAAGGGAGAGAGAGAGAATCCCAACGAGGCTCTGTACTGTCAGATCCTATGAACTAATGAGACCATGACCTGAGCCAAAAGCAAGAGTCAGACACTCAACCGACTGAGCCACCCAGGCACCCCTGTTTTCATCGTTTCTAAGCATGCAATTCAGTGGGATTAATAATATCCATAGTGATGTGCATCTATCACCACTACCTATTTCCAAAATTTTTTATCACTCCTAACAGAAACTATATGAGGCTACCAGTTCCCATATGGGAAATACTCTGGATCGTAGTGTCCATAAGATATGTCACATACACACTGGGCTAAATCCACCTAATAAGGTATGACACCTGGATTGAATGACTAAGGCCACTCCCCTTCTGTTCCTCCTTGCAATGGACTGAATGCTTTTATTGCCCCCCAAATTCCTATGTTGAAATCCTTATCCCCAAGGTTTATTATTGGGAGATGGGGCTCTTGGGAGGTGATCAGGTCATGAGGGTAGAGCCTAATCCATGAGCAGGACCGTTGCCCTCCAGAAGGGTGAGAAATAAACATCTATTGTTTTTAAGTCACCCAGCCTATGGTATTCAGGCTATAACAGCCCAAGTAGCAAAGAAACCAGTAGTGCTCATGCTGCCTATGAGGTCTGGACATCCATGTCTCCAACCAAGAGTGAAGGTCCTTGCCAAAGTCCACAGGAATGCTTGTTAGATCCCTTTGCGTGACTCTAACATTGTTGTGTTGTAGTCTATATTTACATAAGTAAAGCGCCCACAGAAGGTGTTTACCTTGAGTGGTGTTAAACGCAAATGATGGAAAATGGAATCCTTTTTGTCTAATTATCCAAAGTTGATTGAAAAGCCAACTAATACACCTCATCCTGGGGAGAACTTGGGTCCTCCAAGATGTCTCTCTGGTCCAGTTTGCTCAGTGTAGAGTCATGGCTAATTGTCAACAGGATGACTCCAAAACTTGGCATTATGTTCAATGTGTAAGAAACATCCCATCATGTTGAACACCTTTTTTTTTTTTTCCCCATGGGAAAATTCTTTTAAGTGCTTTCAGGAGAAAAAAAATATCAAATGTAAAAAACATATTATTTAACCGACCATGGCATTTAGATAGAACCTTCAAATAAGAGCTAAACTCTTTACACAAATCACCTTATCATAATTTACAAAGTGCTTTTTACACTTTATCTTATTTGTGCCACTGAAACTGGGGTTCCTTTCATTTACCAATATTTCTGGCTCCTTGCGTTATGTGTGTGGTCACACACCTATTATTTTCAAAGAGTTGGGTAACAGGAAACAGGTGACTGCCCTCCCTGCCCACACTAAATATCTGGACATCTTTTAAGAAATAGTCATGCCCAAGCCCCAGTGGTAGAGATCCTTAATTAGTTGTTTTGGGGTAGGGTGCAGGCACACATAGTTTTCAAAGCTTGTACAAGTAATTTTAGTGAACAGCAAATAACGTGAGCTGCTGATCTAGAGACAGAGCAAATAAAAATAATGAGAAGATCTCTTTGGTAATAAAATTCGTTTCATTTTCTGATGACATCAGTATCTTTAAACCATCAGGCAAATATTGCTGTGAAGCAAGGCTGTTCCATGTTAGCAGGCATGAACATCGCCAGCAGGGTCTGTGAAAACACTGGACCCAGGGGGCCCCTGCCCCAAATTTAAGATTCAGGAAGCGTGGGGTGGAAGCCAGAAATGTGCATTTCTAACAAGCTGATGTCACCCTGGTCTGTGAGCTACAGTTTGAACACCACTCCTGAAAAATATCCTGAGTTCTAGAATAAACTGAATGCTTCCTACGCTGTCTTGTATCTCATCCTGCTGTTATTTCCTAAAAAACAAAACAAAACAAAACAATTAGTATTTAGTTCACAGGTTTGGTTAGATTCATGTTGCCTACTGCAGGCAAAAATGCTCTGTTTCATCATATATCCCGTAAGAACGTAAATGGTGCACCACTGTCTTATTTTTGACTATCTTAACAGTGATTGATCATTGGATTCAGGTGGTAACTAATCCCACCAACTATAAAAAAAACATCTACCAAGTTTTTCAACTGATGTTTTACAAGGCACTGGTGAAGATCGACATCTATGACTTCATCTGGGTTCTACAGAATTCTGATTGCCTGTTGTCATTATTTCTTCTGCATTCCCTGTCTGGAATGGCACAAAAGTTCCCCAAACTTTGTAGTTGCCCTGAGTTTCAGAGGGAAAGTGGGAGAAAAGCAGGATTCTTTCAGTTGTTGGTATTCAAAGATGTGTGATGGTGCCCTAGCAACGGGACCAATGGGTTGTACTTGTGAAATACACTTCAGTTTTAGAGGAGTTTAGCTTCATGGCAAAATTGACAGGAAGGTACAGAGATCTCCCATGTACCCCCTGCGCCCCCCCATATAAGCATATGCTCCCGAATTATCAGGGTTCCGCCCAAGAGTGGTACGTTTGTTATTATCAATGAACCTACATTACCATATCATAACCACTCAAAGTCCATAGTTTACATTAGTGCACTTGGTCGTGCATATTCTGTGGGTTATGACAAACGTATAATGACATAGATCTACCATTATGATATGATACAGAATAGTTTCACTGCCTTAAAAGTCCTGTGTGCTCTACCTGCTCATGCCCCCCGCCTCCCCACCCCTTGACAACCACTGATCTTTTTACTGTCTCCATAGTTTCGCCTTTTCCAGAATGCCATAGGGTTGGAAGATTACAGTATGAAGCCTTTTCAGATCAGCTTCTTCCACTTGGTAATATGCTCTTAAGGTTCATTCATGTCTTTTCAAGGCTTGGCAGCTCATTTCTTTCTTAGTGTTGAATAATATCCCATGTCTGGATGGACCACGGTTTATTTATCCAGTGACCTACCAAAGATATCTTGGTTACTTCCAAGTTTTGGCAATTATGAATCAATCTGCTATAAACATCCATGTGGAGGTTTTTGTATGGATGTGTTTTCAGCCTCTCTGAGTAAATACCAAAGACAATGATTGCTGGATCTTATGGGAAGAGCATCTTTAGTTTTGTTAGAAACTGCAAAACTGTCTTCCAAAATGGCTGCACCATTTCGCATTCCCACCGGTGGTGAACGAGAGTTCCTCTTGGTCCACACCCTCTCCGGCATTTGGTGCTGTCACTGCTCTGGATGTGTGGCATTCTAAGACATGCCTAGTGGTATCTCGTCGATGTTTTAAGGTGCATTTCCCTGATAACCTATGATGAGGAGCATCTTTTCATATTGGTATTCATCACCTGTCTATCTTCTTTGGTGAGGTGTGTCTTAAGGTCTTTGGCCATTATTTGTTTTACTATTGAGTTTTAAGACTTCTTTGTAACCAATGAAGTATTATATGGAGTATCATGGCGAATGTATGGGTTATTATAAATTTGTCATGTTTTAATTCGGTACACCTGTTATTCTTAAGGATGTTGAAATTGTCCCACTGTGGCCAGGGAGGGTCTTACCAGTTGGCGTTTGGAGATTTTGTGTTTCTATTGTTTCCTTGTTTTATTTATTTATTTATTTATTTACATACATACTTACTTATTTAGTGAACCCTTGAACAATGCAAGGGTGCTGACCCCCTCTGATCCACGCAGTTGAGAATCCAAGTATAACTTTTGACTTTCCAGAAAGTTAACTGCTAATAGCCTAGTGCTGGGTGGAAGCCTTACCAATTATGTAAATGGTTGGTTAACACATAGTTTCTATGTTACGTATATTGTATAATGAATTCTTACAATAAAACAAGCTAAAGTAAAGAAAAGGACAGTAAGAGAAATCACAAGGAAGAGGAAATACATTTCTGGCACTGTTCAGTATTTGCGGGAAAAAAAAATCCACACGCGAGTGCAATTCAAACCTGTGTTGTTCAAACCTGTGTTCTATATACATACACACACGCATGGACACATACACATATATTTTTTTCTTTATGCCCTTTGACATTCTAAATTTATAGCATTGAAGGTGTGTTATCTCAGCAATGAGACAATTAGAAAAACATAAAAATATTACACTTAAAGAAGGGTATCTGAAATAGAAGTCAGACAGACACTCCACACCGGAGGTGTCTTATGGTCTTAGAATAGTTTTGAGAAGCAGCAAGTAGGCTCTAAAACGATTGTTGTTGAGTTCCTGCAGCCAACTTTTGATCAATTGTACTTTCTGTAGCAAATCTGGGCATTCCTGAAAGCAAATTGGATGTGGAGATATAGTGTGAATCAACAAACTTGAAGGAAAAATCATTAAATATTAAGTTTGGAACTCAGCCCGAAACAAATATTTCTGCTTTATCTGTTTTTCTAACAGATGGATAGCATCGGTGAATCCCTATTATTCTTGCCCATCTCTTCACAAAAGTACCAAGGGGAGCATAAAACCAGGTAAGAGTGAATTTACATTAATTCTTGCAGCACGAAAGCAGATCCTTCAATAAGGATGAGCTCCCAACATGGGTCTGTGAGCCCACACCGGCCTGGAGCATCGAGGATCTGATGACGATCGCAGCCTAGATCTTTAGGGAACCACAAGGGGCTCCAATTTTACACGCTGGCCAAGCATCATGGAGTTGTTTCGCTCCGTTGTGTTCCTTGCCTGTCAAGCTCAGTGTGCCCAATACGGAGCTAAACATCTTGACTTCCCTCCACCCGCTCTCCCTTCCTTCTCACTCCCTGTGCCCATATCAGGAGCATGTCTCCAGCTACTGAGGCTGACACATCTGAAAAGGCGTTTCTGGCATCAGTGCCCGTTTAGAAACCCCAGCATTTGGTTAACATTCAGGCTGTGCTGATTTTACTCTCGTGTATTGCAGTCCTTCCTACGCATTGTCACACTCACCCCCAACGCCAGAGGGAAGACCCGTATCTATGGTAAAGACACAGCTTCCCAGTTACTCCCCCCCTCCCCGATTCTAAACTTTACTGAATGCCCACACTTTGTTGACTGTCCTCTTGTTAAGTCTTGCTTAAAACTTGTATTCCTCAGAATTCTGTAGGAGTTGTGTGATACAAACACGATTGTGTTCCTAGTCTCGTCCGTCAAAGCCGTGCACACAACTTGTTTTGTCACCTAACATTTATTACCCTCCTGTTTCTGTGCAGTCAGGTTAGTCCTGTAAACTTTATGTTCTCAAACTCATATTGTGTCCATTAAATGGATGTTGAACGAATAAGCAAATGCCCTCTTAACAGGTGACAGATGGCCCCAACTCCCGTCCCAAAATTACTGCTCCAGTATCAGGGCGATTTGAGTGGGGAAGGCGGCCAGGGATCAATTGATAGGAAGACAGATGAGGTTACATTTAGAAAGGTGTACAAATATTTTGGACCGCATGCTTGCTGGATTCATGTGTTTTCCAATACGCAGCGAACAGCAGACCTTTTGAAAAGGTATTCATCGATTGTGCAATGGTGTATTTAGCAAGAATGTGTGCACACCTCCTATGGCAGTGACTTTCAGCTGAAAATGCTGTCCTGAGCTTTGCCAAAGCCTGTGAGCATCCTGCCTTCCATCAGCAAGGACATAACCTGGGCAGAGCTTGCTAACTTGACGTGTGAATCCCCGTGCAAAAATGTCCCCTAAGCCTATCATGCAGTGGTTAACTTTTTATCTGACTGGAGCTACTAATTAATCCGTTGAATGAAAAATGCAATGCTTCTTATTTGGCAGGCCCTGTTTCAGAGACTGAAGCTTGTCCGTTTTGAAACAAAACAGATATAAGATTTGTTAATAAACCACTGTATGTTAATTTTTGTTTCATATATATCTTTTTATATATTATAACATTTAATAATATATGCATAGGACATATTGATATTCTGTAAGATTTAACTTCAGTTAATGTGGATAATTAGGGAATTGTTTAAGAAAACTCTTTGAGTTGGCTTCTCCCTGTAGTTATAGTCTGGAATAAATTCATTTTAGCCTAATATAATACAGATAGAGATTTTAAGAAGAGAGTGGTTGGGAACTGGCCAGCAATAACAATTACAGATGACAAGTCACAGTTTTTATGACATCCAGAGGTCTATACACAGCACTACTCGAAGTGTGTCCATGGACCCAGAACAACCACATCATGTGGGAACCAGTTAGCTCTATGAATCTTCTGCTCCCTTCCCATCCTCTGGAGTTATTGAATCCAAATTTTGGAGGGTGGGCTCTGGAATCTGCATTTCAGCAAGCCCTTCAGCGGATTCTGAGAAATGCTGCAGCATGGCAGGTGACTGGGTGGCTCGGCCAGTTAAGCATCTGACTCTTGATTTTGGCTCAGGTCATGATCTCAGGGTCATGAGAGAGAGCCCTGCATTGGGCTTTGCATGGAGTGTGGGAGCCTGCTTGCGATTCTCTGTCTCTCTTCCTCTAGTGCTCACACTCTCTCATAAATAGATGGATGGATAGATAGATAGATAAACAGATGATAGATAAGGCTAAAGCATGAGAAGCATTTTGGAAGAGTGTTTGGTCATAGAAGTAATTATCACTCAAAATGATCAATTTGGATAAACATTAAGAAGACACTTGACAAGTCAACTAATGAACTATAGTTCCACCAACTTGATAAAATGTTTGTGCAAGAAGTCTTCAGACTTGTGAATAAATACGACTCGTTTTGTTCTGGGTTGTGGGGGAAGGCACCTGGTCCCTCTTCCATTTAGCATCTGAATCTGATAATGTATGAGATCCATGGGAAAAGGTGGTGAGATAGCCACCTATCAGTAAACATTTCTTAATCTGAAAAAGGCCATTTACCAATACCATTCTCCAAATCTTTCACAAATGGTAGAACAATAGAAGACTTTCTTCTAAAGACAAGATGCCAAGATACACAGTCTCATTTCCATTCAACACTGTGTTCAGATGCCCTAGCAGCTCTATAAGAAACACAACAATGACAACAACAGAAAGTCTGGACGGAAAATGAGGATTGCTATTTCCAACTGGAAATAGTTGCCGAATCCTATTCTCTATGACCTATGCAAACCAACAGGATGTAAATGTTATTCACACTAATGACAACATTTAATAAGGTGTCTGCATAGAATATCAGTACACAAAAGCCAGTATTATTTTGATGAATCAGCAAGAATTTATGGGAAAATGTTCAAAAGATGTCATTTACCAATCCGTGGGAATGTAAGAGAAACTATACAGCTGTACATGATCTGTATGGAGAAAATACAAAACAACTTGTTAAAATTGTTTGTCAAAAATATCGTGCCCAAAATTTCAAACTCATGGAATTATACACTTAAGATATGTGTATTTTGTATGTAAGTTACATCTTTTTTTTTTTAATTTTTTTTTTAACGTTTTATTTATTTTTGAGACAGAGAGAGACAGAGCATGAACGGGGGAGGGGCAGAGAGAGAGAGTGAGACACAGAATCGGAAGCAGGCTCCAGGCTCTGAGCCATCAGGCCAGAGCCTGATGCGGGGCTCGAACTCACGGACCGCGAGATCGTGACCTGAGCTGAAGTCGGCCGCTCAACCCACTAAGCCACCCAGGTGCCCCTGTAAGTTACATCTTTAAAAAGAAAAGTTTACAGGGGCAACTGGGTAGCTCAGTGGGTTGAGCGTCCGACTTCAGCTCAGGTCATGATCTCATGGTGTGTGAGTTCGAGCCTCCCGTAGGTCTCTCTGCTGCTGTCAGCACGGAGCCTGCTTCGGAGGGTCTGTCTCTCCCTCTCTCTGCTCCTTGCCTGCTCACAGTCTCTCTCTCAAAAATAATAAGACTTTAAAAAAATGAAATAAATGTTTACAGTCACCAGGTTGAAAAATAAACATAAAACTTAGACAACACCTCGTCCAGTGAAGAGAAAGGTCAATGGAAACTCAGATACTATTCTTGGCATACAAGCTCAATTATTCAAAAAGTTGCTGCCTTTTGCAAGTACATGTAAATATGCACATAGAACGTGGCACAGTGGGCTGGTTATCGGTAATACCACTTCTACAACAAGAGAGCCCTACAAAGTGTTCATGGCCGCAGTGTTTATAAAAGGTCAACCCAGAGTAAATTTCCAGTTTCAGAAAAAAGTTAACTACACGGTGGCCTAGCCACACAATGTCATTCTGTGTATCAGTGACTATAAAGGAATTATAGCTTCACACATCATCTTGGCTGAATACCAAACATATAGTAATCAATGAAACACCAGGCGAAGAATATATAATAATCCCATTTACAAAAGACAGAAAACAGACCATACTTAATACACATTTTTAGGGTCATGCTAGTGGTGACAGTTTTGAAGAAATCGACTTTCCTAAAGGAAATTTCCTAAAGGAACTTTGATTTCTTCAAACTGTAAAGAAGGAAATCATAAGATTCAGAAAGGTTTGTGAAGGAGGGGAAAAGAGATCCAGAAATCTTCCTTGTGTTCTAATTTCAGGCCAGATTGTGTATAGAAAGATGTTTAATTAATTCTTCATGTGTATGGAGGAAGCATTCCCTAACAAAAAAAGAGAGAAAAAGAATAAAATGGTCTTAAAAAGCTACACTTGTAAATATCTGGAACAGCTAGAGATATAAAAGAGGTAAATCCTTTCTGTGCTTTAGATCGAATCCACCAGTTCAATAACCAGTATAACCACCAACCTTGCACTTTTCCAAAGAAACCAATGGGTTTACGTTCATGGCATAGCTCCAGGGACACATGAAAATAACTGTTTCTCTGGAATGAAGAAAATGATATGTGTTCTAAGTGTTCTAATTCTTCCGTGTCTTGCGCCAAATGCTAATTCTCAGGAGCTAGAACAACAACAAAGAATCTAAATAATTCAGTCTCGGGTAGCATGTAGAAAGGATTTATTTAAAAGGTTTTTTAAACTAACGTTCGACCGTTGTCTGTTGCCAAGCCTGCAGAATTTACTGCTTATTATAAATTTTTACCAGTGGTTTCCAGACCCAGCTGAACACCTGGGGTGTGTTTTGCAAAAGTCCCCAGCGATACCTCCCGGGGATTCTGACCTATAGACTGGCTACTGGCATTGGTAGAAGGTAATTATTCAAATTGCAAGCGTAGCTCGGAGAAAGGATGTAGCTTCCAAGGGGACGTCCCTGTGTATGTACAACTCTCTTAATAGAAGCACACATTGACTATTATTTTACCCTAAAGAAGCAAAACTCATCTTAGGGAGAAAACGGACTTTCATAGCATTCTTTCTTGAATCGTGAGTGACAGAGGGTAAAACTCCAGCAGAAGGACAGACTATAAATCTGTTCTGGCAGATCAGTGGCTTTGGTGAGTCTAGGAGAAAACCCCCAGTTTTAGGATGCCCTAGAGGTATCTATCACAAGGCCAGGCATATGTTCCATTTGAAAGGTTTATCTCTCCATTATTTTGATAAAATACTCAGTGTCTCCTCAAATCGTAATTACAATTTGATGAAAACCACACTACACTACACACACACACACACACACACACACACACACACAGGAACACACAGCTCGATACCCACAGTTAAGTGGATTTCTGTATATACTGAAGAGTAGCTAAGTTTCTTATGTTGCTGCCCAAGGTGGAGACTGCACAATGCATAACTGGAAGTAGAGAAAATTGGCTCCAGAAAGAGCTGTGTTAACCAGAGTCTCCATCCATGCCCTATGGAAACTGTGCAGGAATATGTGGGGAGGGGTTAGGAATTCCCTGTGGAGTGAATCTTGGAACTGAGTCAGAGTTATCCCCAACCACTAGGGGATGTCCATTCCAAGGGGCCAGGCATCTGGGTCTGTACTGCTCATGGCTATATCTATGAGCCTACCTGGTGGTAGGCACACCACAGGTACTGCATAAATACTTGTTGAGTAAATGGATTTTCAGGGATACAGAAGCCCACTGTTATCTCTGAACCTCAATTCTGTAGTTAGGAGTATCACAGGTCAAGCCATATGGATGTCAGTCACCTTGTGCTTTGTACAGACGACAGGAACCTTCCATACCTGGTTCTCCTTTTTCCCAAACTTGCCCAACTGTGTGGTGTCTGTAGGGCTGTAGGGCTGCAAATCCCATATCTACCTTCTAGAACCGAGACACTCACGTGCTCCTGTTGGGGTCAGTGACAAGGGTGGGTTTCAGATCTGTAGCTGGGCTGGGTTGAGTTCAAGTGTGGGTTCGGGTTATGATTCAGGTGAGAAAAAGGTTTTGAGTACAGATTCAGATTCCTGTCCAGAATGAGGGTTCATGCCCAAGAGTTAAGGCGTGAAAGGTTTTGAGTATGGATTCCGGTTCAGGGTAGGGTGAGGTTAGATTTCTGATTGGATGTTGAGTTAGGGTCAAAGGTCAATGTTAAGATCAATGGATCATTCCCATGTTATTAGGATGGAGGTCAAAGGTCAGGACCAGGATCAAATGCCACGGGTCAGAGATTCTCTGCAGGCTGGTTTTAGAGTATGAGTGCAGGGTTAGCAGTCAGGGGTTATGGTCAAAGGTCAAGACTCTGTTGAAAAGTTCATTTTTTTTTTAAATTTTTTTAACGTTTTATTTATTTTTGAGACAGAGAGAGACAGAGCATGAACGGGGGAGGGGCAGAGAGAGAGGGAGACACAGAATCGGAAGCAGGCTCCAGGCTCTGAGCCATCAGCCCAGAGCCCAATGCGGGGCTCGAACTCACAGACGGCGAGATCGTGACCTGAGCTGAAGTCGGATGCCCAACCGACTGAGCCACCCAGGCGCCCCGAAAAGTTCATTTTTTTAAGTTAATTATTTATTTTGAGAAAGAGAGAAGGTTCTATCGGGGTGGGGTGCAGAGAGAGAGGGAGAGACAGAATCCCAACTTGGTTCCCCTCTGTCAGTGTGGAGCCTGACAGGGGGCTCACACTCACAAACTGTGAGATGAAGACCTGAGCCAAAATCAAGAGTCGGGACGCTTAACCAACTGAGCCACCCAGGTGCCTCTAAAGAGAAAATTTATAAATGCACGTTCAGTGTCCTGGTACCAAAGGCAAGAGTCAAAGAGCTCTGGGGTTTGCACAATTGGATAGAAATTTGGAAAGCACTGCACAACAGAGAAAAGCAGAGTGCAGAAATATTTCACATAAGTGTGTCAACATTTTTTTTAATTTTTTTTTTTAATGTTTATTTATTTTTGAGACAGAAAGAGACAGAGCATGAACGGGGGAGGATCAGAGAGAGGGAGACACAGAATCTGAAATAGGCTCCAGGCTCTGAGCTGTCAGCACAGAGCCTGACGCGGGGCTTGAACTCACGGACCGCGAGATCATGACCTGAGCCGAAGTCGGCCGCTCAACCGACTGAGCCACCCAGGCGCCCCAGTGTGTCAACATTTAAATTGGTGTCTCCCAAAATACTTCAACTAGGTACATTATGGAAAAAAAATCTGATCACTCAGAGGGAGTGAACACACAGACACACCCTTCTAGCTCCCAACAGGCTGATCTGCGACCAAAATCAATTTGCTGTGTGAGCTACAAAGAGGTCAAGACATCCATATTCCATCAAGCAACTTGGCGAAATTACTGTATTTATACAACAGCCATTCCTGATATCTTTTGTGCTTTCAAACTGCAAAATAATTTATTTTTTTAATAACCTTTCCCCTACCACGCCTAATTATTGTATGGTTGATCTCTTTCCACATCTCTGTCTCATAAAAGGATGCCTGGGTTATGAAGCTCTCCCCTCTCCATGCATTTTTCTAATTATGATCTTCAATCACAGGATCCAAAACGTAAGGATCCCTGTGGTGTGCTCAGCTTTCAGTTATGTTCTGAAATTAAAATCACACGAGGGAAAAAAAAAGGTCAGGAAGAAACACCTAAAATAATTCGGTTTACTTAGCAACACTGACTCTGCAGGATATAAAGCATCAACAAGGGCCCCTGTTTTTTAAGTACCTGGAGATTCTGCTTAGATATTAATTCTTGACATTTGTCCCTGGAAGCTTACGCTTCCTGTCCAGGTAAGACAGTACTGATACACTCACAGAAGCCCAAACTCACTGGACAATGGGCTAGCATAGGCAGAAAATTCCAAAATGGCATGCCATTGCTTCTCCTAACTCAGTCAGCCATCTGCAAGGTTGGGGAGACCACACTATCACAATATTAGGTATGCCAGAGTCCGCTGTGCCCATACATTTCTTCTTTTAAGAGTTGGCGTTTCATTTAGGAAAAGCAGATACCCTTATTTCTAACACTCATTTATAAAAATAAAGCCATGTTTTTCAGGGATTCAGTCAGCACCCATAACTTTATTTTAAATGTATTCTACTCTCTTATCCCGGCACTGGATTTAAAAGCCACTTCTGTATCTTGTCACCACAGTTTTATTAAACTATCTAATTTCTTCTGGTTCTTAATTGACAGAGGATTTTTGAGGGCTAAATAGATGAGTCGAACTCTTCCTTAGAGTTCATCTTCAGCGTATTCTCTTAGAAGAAACTAATTGTATCGCCTTGAGTAAAATGGTTTAATAAATGGGAGAAACAGTAGGATCGTATCCTTGTGAGGATAAGGTACTAAAAGGGTTCCCATTAATGTTCCATATATGAAGAGGAATATATAACACGGTGACACCGCTTGGTCCTATTTTCTAGAGAAAAACTTTTTCAGCTGAGCAAAATGAGATATACAATCAGACATTACTTTAAAATATCTTTCTTCCACTACTCGGTTATAACGTACCATGGCCCCAGAGAAGCTGTTAAAACATAAGAAGCTACAACAGTAAATTAGCAAGCCAGGTCACTACTTGCAGATTTGGTCTGGAACTGACACAAGGCAATGGAAATGTGAGTTAGAAACAAAGCTAAAATGTTGGTCTGGACGTTAGGCTGGCATTTTCAAATTATTATTAGGAAAAGTAGTTTAAAGGCAGACTGTTTCACGGACAAAGCAGTATTTCCTAAGAAACGGCTAATTAAAGTACCAGAGTGGCCCAAGCAAGACCCCAAGCCAGCAGACAAACACCAGGAAAAACAAACATCGGAAAATGTGTGTAGGTCAGGTTGAGTCGTACAAATTAACAGTCCTTACCGAGCCCGCTGGGGTTGCAAAATCACTTTGAATAAAATAGGTAAGGATATGTATAGAAGATGGTGGGGGCACTGGCTCTGAATTTCAGCAAGGAAACACCCTAAATAAGAACAGTTTCGCTCTCTGGAAGGGAGCATTAGACAGAAGGCATTGTAACTCTCTTCCTAAGAATGTAAGACTTCCAAAGCGTAGGATGATCTCCCAAGGTCTTCCCCTGTTCTTTGACATGATTGAAAGCTGATTAAAAATGCAAGGGCTGCCAAACGGTTGCCTTATGGAAATGTATCCACCTTTAGATTCACTGCTGGAAACTGATGAAGGTGAAAAAAATTAACCTGTGATGATGCAAGGGGAGGGAGAAAACAAGATGGGAATTCAAGGGGGCTCGGGTACTAAGTCCCTTTTAAGGTGACAGAAAAATCACACCCTAAGTAGAAATACTAGAATAACAACCACCATATTGGTAGAGTCCATCAACTTCAGGATGTGGAATTTTGAGAAAAAGGATATACTAAGTAGAGAACAAAGTTAAGGAATAGAAGGATGTTGGCATTTTTGAGTCTATTAAATAAGAAAGCACAAATAATTGGGGTGGTGGCCAGCCACATCAGAGAGGAGAGGCAGATATGATTGTCCCTGATGAGAAGCAGTGTCAGCTGAGGCATATTACATAGAATGGGGCAGGGTAAGCAACCTTTGGCATATCTTTCCCAGTTGGGTTTTCCCTCAACCTGGGGAGCCTACCGGCTGAGTGGAGCCTAGCCTAGTCTGATGGGTGCTTAAAGCCAGATGTCAAAGTTCAACCAACTGCAACAGTCATTTATATAGGGGAATGTAGTAAGCAGAATTCTAAAGATGTCCCCCCCCCCCCCCAAGATTCTTCTCCCCCTGATTATTCAGTCAAATGTGAATCTAGGTATTCTTGGGAAGGGACTTGCAAATTCAATGAAAGGTACTAGCCAGCAGATCCGAAGATGAGCAGATTATCCTGGAAGATCCAAGATGCTCCAACGGAGTTGCAGGACCCTTAAAAGCAAAAGATGGAGACAGAATCATCTGGGAGATGCCACAGAAGATGGAAAAGGAGCAATGATGGAGAAGGGAAGTCAGAGTGATTCAAAAGATTTGAAGGCACCATTATGGCTTTGAAGACAGAGGAACGGGACAGGAGTTAAGAAATGCTAAGGTCCTCAGGAAGCTAAGAATGACCCACAGCCAAAAGCCAACAAGGAAGCAGGAACCTTAAATACATGGTACTGAATTCAGCCAACAAACCAAATGTTCCTGGGAGTGGATTCACCCCTAGTGTCTCCAGGAAGGAACATAGTGGGTCCCCTACATTGATTTTGGCTGTGTCAGGATTGATTAGAGAAGCCGTCCTAGAAATGTGGACTTCTGGTCTACCATAAGTGTGATATGATAAATTTGTGTTGTTTTAAGCCACTGAGTGTGGGATTATTTGATGATACACGGGCCACAGGAAACACATGCAGCGACGTGCAGGCAGGACTAACCCCATGGACACACCTGAAGGTGCAGACTTCGGGATTTGGAGAAACAATGACTGAAAATACTTAGAAAGATATTTCCATGGAGTCCGAGACTCAGAACCCACTGGGAGGTGAACGTTCCTTCTAAGTTAAGGAGATAATTTAAACATATAGAGTGACCGTTTCTTGTTAAATCATGTACTTTCCCACCTGAATGAACCTGGAGAACAAGCACCTGGGCAGTTTGCCAGAATTGCTTCGGAACGGAATTGTCTCCTTCTTGTGGGCCTGACTGGGGATCCCCAAACAGTATCTACTGGGACTGACAAACACCAGGATGATTCGGGAGGAAAATGCAACTGTGGGCACCATCTCTGACCATAAAGCTGGTTCATTCCAGATCTTTCTCTACCAGATCAAGGTGCCCAGAACTTCAATGAAGAAGCCACCTATTTGGGAGCACCCCATCTGCAACACCAATCCCCAATCTTGAATGAACAAGGGTAGCTCAGATGAAATTTCGGTTTTGTTACAGTGCAAAGAGTTGCCATCAGTCTAACGAGGTGAAGGCCACCCAAGCTATGGCAAAAGTCACCAAGAGTGGTGTCCAGAAGCCCTAGGGACAAATATCTAGTTGCCATGGGGCAGGGATGGTGCCCTCTGAGCTCATTTTGCAGTGGTCTTCTCCTGGCTGCCCCCATCCCTGCCTCCCTCCAGAACCACTGAGCAGGACCCCAAAGCTGCCCTCATTAATCAGTTTCCTTTAAGACACCAGTGAGGAAAGCATGAATCCACACCAGTTAGGAAGATACGTACATCCGTGGCTCGCCCCAACCTTGGAAACTCCTCCGGTCTGAAAGAAGAAATTGGCCAAAGGAGAAACACTCTTAAAGTTTTCTTTAGTGTTATTTTTAGTAGAATAATAGCAAATAGCATGGAAAGAACAATCAATATGGAGCCAGAGGACAGCATCCAGATCCCCAGGTTTGCTGATTTTTGGCTTCGAAATCCTGGCGTGTGATGAAAACCCTTCTTTTGTCACATAAAACACAGGTGCAATAATGATACTTTCATCACGAAATTGTTGTGGAGGACAAAAGTGAGGCAGGAGAAAGTGTTTGGAAAGAGTATTTATTAAAAGGACACAAAAAATAACACTAATAATTGTAAAGAAGGACGAGAGCATAGCAGAAGGGCTACTGGCCATCTTGTTTCACTGTCCAATATGCAAGAGTCGCAATAACTGATGATAAATGCCAAAGAGGAGCGGGGGCTCGTAAAGACACAGAGACGCTGGGAGAACACAAGGGTAGCAGTAAACAGTTTTCAGAAAGGCTACCGGCAGTGGCAAGATTGATGGCTTAGGTCAGCAAGCATCGTTATAAGAAACCACTTTGAGGAAGCACCGAGAGCGAACTCACCGGGAACGACGCTTAACCAGATGTACAGCGTGATTTAAACTCCCAGAATAAAATAAAATGGCATATGCTTCAGAAAAGAAAAGTGACATATGATTCATTTTGTGAAAGTTTCCAGCAGCAGAAAGTAGGCTGTCTGGCATGCCTTGTTGGTCAGCCTGGAGTAGTCAAATTTGGAAGGGGTTTTTTGCAACGCTGAGAAGGTAGGTGACCTCAAGGAGCAAGAAAAGCACACAAAATGTACCATTTCAGGGTCACGGCACTCGCGTTGCATTAGGAAACCTATGTCCCCAGGGAAGTCGGTGGGCGCCATGGTTTCCCTAACATGGACCATTCTGGGAAGTATCTTAGCTGATAGGTACTTCTCTCTTTGCTCCAGAATTTGCTGAATTCCATATAACCAAGGCATTATTTCCTCCCGTGATCTTTTTTTTTTTTTTTTAATTTAATCACGCATAAACCATGTAAGGGAAAAAGCAATTCTAAGTCACACTTTGTGCTTATCAATATACTCCTAGACCAGGGATCCTCAACCTTGTCACTAGTGATACTTGGAAATAGATGAAATCTTTGTCACTGTTCTGGGCATTACAGGACGTGCAGCACCGTCCCTGGCCTCTACCTTCTAGATGTCTGTCTAGAACAGACTTCCACGCAGCTGGGGCAACCAAAACTATGTCCAGATACTGAAAAACTTCCCCAGTTGGGAACCACCGGCCAAACAATCAGACATCTACTTATCTACTTTACTTCCTTTAACTGACTTTTCAAAAGTGCACTTAGTTGTTATTGCATGTGTTGAAGATATTAGACAGCTCATGTATTTTTACAGTCTTTGTACATGCCCTCAAGGAAAAAAATAAGAGTATGACGGTACTGTACATGGAGAATCAAATTAGGAAATAGTGCTTCCATGGCTTATAAAGAATTCAGTCAAGCAGGAATCACAGCAAAGCAGAAACAAATGTGGACAGAGAGAGAAACTGATTCATAAGCACAAGTAATCAAAAGATGTTTTGGAACTTTAAGAGAGTGTCTCTAAGATCAAACGTTAAAAATATGTGTGTAAATACGGTGGATGAAGACATATCATTTAGGATTAGGCAAGGAATCAGAGGGATAAGGGAATGTGTTCAAAGTGCTGCAGGTCTGAGGTACAAAATGCATGCAAGTTCGGGCAAAGTTTGCAAAAAGGAAGTTTGAAATTCAGTAGAGAAGTAAAAATAGCTTCCAGTGATTTCAGACCCTGTACGTGGGTTGATACTGAGGGCAGGGGACCTGAGTTCCATGTAGGGGAAGAACATATATTAAGTAGATATAAGTTTGATGGAGTAGTCATTTTTCAGAAGGTGATGGTATTGTGTGTGTGTGTGTATGCATATTTATATTACATATGTACCATACACAAACATATCTGTGTGTATGTATTTAAGACGGTCAAATAGGAAAATACTACACGTTCATAAAAAAAATAACCCTTCTGTAAGAAGCTATGAATGTGCTTTCTTTATGTATCTCTTGTCTTCACAATATAGATGTTTGTAGTACAACTTGAACCTGAGCATGGAAATATGTATCTCTAAACAGAAAATGAAATAACTATGCAACTTAAATACTTGTTAGGCAGATAGAGGCTGAAAGGAACGTGAAGGGTATTTTCTGACTTTACACAAACATTCAAGAATAGGTAGGAATGAATTAAACAAAAGAGTAAGTACACAGTTACACAAGAATAGACACGAAGGAAAACTCGTTGAACACTCAGTCTGAGAGGAAAGATAACTACAAACTGATGTTTTATAAATTGTTATTTTCTGTGGGAATATGTTTCACAAGATTCCTAAAGTAAACATAGATCTTTATGTGACTCCAACAATGGGAAAGTCATGGATTAGATGACAAAATAAAAATGGTGCTCACAATTGACATTTAAACATAACAGAAAGAAATAAAAAGGAATATATTATTATAATTACATCCTTGACCTTTTGCTATGCCATGGAAATTATACTATACTGAGATTATAAATAACATACACCTCTGAAATTCATGTTAACTATTATATTCTTTAGGAATTGCTGATGACAAATGTGTTCATCAGGATGCCATCTTTCCATTTGAAAAGACAAATCTAAGTTTATGTGAAATTGTACAATGCCCAAAGCTATTTTTTTCCCAATAAGAGTCTGAATAAGTTAGTCTTTTGTATGGTTCTCTCTGTCCATCCCACTTTACCAGAACCTCATTTTCTTCCCATTCTTCAAGCCCACTGTCTTCTACCCATGGCATTTCTAGCTCCCATCTGCCATCCAGTCCTAGAGGTCAACACCATACATTTTAGGTTTGAGGTTGTTGCTACAACAAAAGTGTCTTGTTTCAACGGCGTGCTGATTAGCTCATGCCATATAACAAACCAGCCCAAAATGTGAGGCTTGCAACAGTTTACGATGATCTCTCATGGGTCTTTGGGTTGACTGAGTTCAACCGGGAAGTTCTCTTTTGAGATTTCCAGGGTTATAGCCTGTTAGAAGCTGGAGACTGGGTCATCTGAGGGTTTAATGGTGGGATGACCTGTGTACTCACATGGCAGGCAGTTAATGCTCTCAACAGAGTGTGCGGCCAAGGCTGTTGATGGGAGCAAGACACACGGCCTCCCCGTGGGGCTTGAACGTCTTGCAATATGGAGTCTGTGTTCCAAAAGTTACTGTCCCAAGTAGCCTAAGCAGAAACTATATGACTTCTTATGATTCAGCTTCTACAACTGCCAGCACATTACTTCCAGAACATCCTATCGGTGAAGAAAGCCACTGAGGCCAGCACAAGATGCAAACCCTGTGCTTCTAAGTTGGAAAAATATTTGTGTGGTTTTCTCTGTTACACCCAGTACATGAAATGTGTTTAATCATGTGATGATTCCTAAAAGATAGATTATAGGGGCCATAAGAAGAACAATGCATTGAGAAGAATTCACTCTTAACTCAGAAAACCAGAATGCTATGATCAATTAGTGACGTCTACCAAATGTAACAATGGCCTACCAGTTGAACATGTGACTCATACCAAAGTCATCCCTTTAAACACAGGAAACTTGAGAGCGCAGATGATGAACTTGCCTTCAAACTGCCCCAGATCATACATCATATGTCAAATCATACATATGTGGTTGATCACAAGTAGTACGTCAAGTGTGTTCTAACATATTGTTTTAACCATGAATTTCAACGGCATCACTGTTGAAACATTGTAGTTTAATTTCTATAGTAGTAATAAGGACATGTGACATCAGCTGGAATTTGACATTAGCTCATAATTTTTTTAATTTAATTTTTTTTAATTTTAAAATTTTATTTAAATCCGAGTTAGTTAGCATGTAGTGTAATAATGATTTCAGGAGTACAATTTAGTGATTCATCTCTTACCTACAACATCCAGTGCTCATCCCAACAAGTGTTCTCCTTAATTCCCATCACACATTTCGCCCATCCCCCCATCCAACACCCCTACAAAACCACAGTATATACTGCATCACCCATTACAGGAGCAGAAGGAATTTTTCATACATTAATTCAACTCAGCTGAGGGGGAGGCTTCTATATCTGTTATGGTTTAGCCTCTCCACTAGGCATGACGGCTGGATAGTGAAGGGAGACACTGTGCCATCTTGGAGCTTATAACCCAGAACAGAGGCCAGATATACTCTAGAGACCAAAGGCATGGTAAATGTAAAGTAAAAGAGCAAGGTGCTTAGAGGTTTGGTCAGAAGACCTACAATATGAAGAATGAAAGACAGATGATGTGCAAAGAGGCAAAATGGCTTACTAAGTAACAGACCACTTTGAGTCTTGATGACCAGTACCCAATTATGAAGGTGATTCAAAGATATAGATGTGTTTTGATCATCTGTTTAAAAGGCCATTTGGTCTTTCTAGAGGCCAATTAATTTGGTGGGGCAGGAGTGGATGTCTAGAAGCCAAGAGATTGTCACTGAGGTAGAAGTGAGAAAGTATGGGTGATAATGGTGTAAGTGTTCAGACTTGGGGCACCTGGGTGGCTCTGTCTGTTGAGTGTCCAACTTTGGCTCAGGTCATGATTTCATGGGTCATGAGTTCGAGCCCTGTATCAGGCTTGTTGCTGTCAGGGCATAGCCTGCTTGAGATCATCTGATCCTCCTCTCTCTTTGTTCCTCACTCACTTGTACTCTCTCTCTCTCTCTCTCTCTCTCTCTCTCTCTCAACAAAACAAAACAAAAACAAAAACAAAATATAAAGAAAAACAAGTGTTCAGACTTTAATACCATGGTTTCCAATATGGTAGCTGTAAACACATGTGGCTACCGAGCCCTTGAAATGTGACCCGCACAAATTGAGGTGTGTTCTAATGTATGTGGACATCAAACATTTAGTAAACTATACACAAAATATCCTCTCGATAGTTTGTCTGCATTACATGTTGAGTTAATAATACCTTAGAGATATTGGGACAACCTAAATGTATTATTAAAATTATTGCTATTGGTTTCTTTTTACTCTCTTTCATGTTGTTGCTAGAGAACTTAAAGGTACACATGTAGTTCATACGACATGTCAGTGGGCGCTGGTACCTGGGAGGAAACTGGTGGCTCTTAGATGTCTTGGTTTTCTATGGTTTGCAAAGGTTGGCAGACATAAGTAACCACATTTAGCAGCTTAACGAGTGTCATACAACGTTGCCTTGTTCCAGAACCTTGGTGCTAAGAACTTTTCTTCACGAGGAGATAAATATGTGTGACAGCGAAGGTTCCAAAATTACCTACGGACACGTGGAGGAGAACTCAAGGGCCGATGGAGTAGTCTACCAAGGTGTGTGGTGAACGATGAAAAACTTCTGAAATTGTTTATGCTGTTCGATCACTGTGACCTTGAAACTTCTGTGCACACATGAACAATGGAAGAGACTGCGATGTGTTCCTATCTGCCTTCACTCCAGCAAAATGCTTACACCATTCTCCGGAGGAAGAAGGGTGGGCAGGAAACACTCCCACCCAAGGTGAGTACAAGAAGACTCAGATTGGCCATGGTCTTTCAACTGCCTTTCTCTTATGTTTCTGTCACTGCAAATCAGAATCAACTCTGAGAATCATCATTACCCTTTAATAATCAGCATTCGGCCACAGCCAAAGAGGCATGTTTCTTTCTTTCTTTTCGTGAAGTTTTTATTCAAATCCCAGTTAGTCAACACACAATATAATATTGGTTTCAGGTGTACAATACCGTGATTCAACACTGGCATACAACACCTGGTGCGTATCACAAGTGCACTCTTTAATCCCCTTCACCTACTTCACCCATCACCCCCCTTCCGCCATATTTATTTCTGGAGGGTGATGTATAGTGATTCATTGTGTTTTCAACTAATTCTTCTGTTATAGAAGATGCCTACTCACTTCGTATGATTATTACCTGCTCCACATCCTCAAGCACTAGGAATGTCCTATTTATTTATGGCTTAATAAAACAAGAACTTGCCACAAGTTCGAGAGTGCGCCAGAGTCTGACCACCCGCCTTTTCCGATTCTACTCCAGAATCCCAAAGAAGTCATTTGACCCATTTTTTCCTGACATTTGAACAACTGGACAACTGATTGCATGGACCAAGAAAATTAGAAATGTAAAGCAGGTCTTTCGCCCTACCTGGTGGACCAAAGGGCACCGAAGTTAAAGTGTGTCCTGCCTTCCCTGGGCTGTGTGTTGGAGCATGAAGGTGGAGAGCACACAGGAGTGTGAGGGCTTCTCCATTCCTTAGTATTTCCTGGGAACAAGCCCAACCTCATGACTTCCCCCAAGCATTTTGAGATGTGGCTTTCTGAAACCCTGCCGGAGCAAGCTGGATGATGACTGGGAGTTAACTCCCGGATGCAGCAGCTGAGGGCTCAATGGTGAATTAGCAACAGGAGTCTGGTGGGAGTGGTCAGAAAGGTACACTGATGTGAACAGATTCCAGAGAGGGTCAGGAGGAGACAGACTGAGACATTCATTGGTGAGGACTTTCCATGGGGAAGGGACTGGCATTAGAAGAACAAAGACATGGGGCCACAGGAGCCGTGGAGGGAGCACTTGTGAATGGGACACATGACAGAACATTTACCAAGGGTCAGGTATGACCAGCGGGCAGGAAGAAATGCAAGATGTAGACGCTGGCACAGGAGAGTGGCCACGTGTTCTGGAGTAGGTGTGAAAAGGATGGGGTTTTCCACACAAGATCATCTATGGTTGAGTCTCTTTTCCTGTCTGCAATGCCTATTTTTATGTTGGGCTGTTGATAGATCTCTTTGTGAGTGGGTGCGTGTATGTGTGACAAAAATGCCAGACAATGACTTATATTTTAGTCTAAGTTATTCCAATTTCTCTGAAAAGAGCCAAGCAAGAGTGGGACCAAGATGAATCAGTCACAGCTCTCTGTTAAATGTGTTCACCTGTATAGGTTGAATTGATTAACACTGTCTATTTTAAGGAATTGGCTTGTGTGCCTGAGGGGGCTGGCAAGACCGACATCTGCAGGACCGGATGGCAAACTGGAAACTCAGGCAAAAGATGAAGTTATAGAGTTGACTCAGAATTCCTTCTTCTTTTGGAGACCGCAGGTTTTGCCATTAAGGTCTTGGCTGATTGGATGGGGGCTCACCCACATAATGGGGGGACATCTCAAGTTGACTTTCAGTCCACTGACTTTAGATATTAACTGTATCTACAAAACTCCCACACAGCAACACCTCCACTCGAGTTTGATTGTATAATTGGGTAAAATTCAACAGGCCTATTTTTGTGCCGGTAGGTTAACAGAGGAGTGGAAGTAACCTTGGTGTATCTGTGTAGATAATACCAGGTCTTTCTGCACGCCCGTCACCAACTAAGCTCAGGTCAGGGCTACTTTGAGAGATCTTTTGATTATCTTTCACTGCAGGTATCTCCGAAAGCCCCGTGGGTAGGGAGATCCATCAAAAAAGTCAAGTCAAATGCGTCACGAGGATGAAAAGTACAGCATAGGGAATATAGTCAATGATACTGTAATAATGTATGGTGACAGATGGTGGCTATACTTATCATGGTGAATATTGAGTGATGCACAGAATTGTTGAATCACGATGTTGGATAGTGAAAAGCAATACAGCACTGTATGTGAAAAACGGTTCAATAAAATAAATAATTTAAAAATTAAAGAAAAATAAAAGCAGTCTACAGGGGTGTCTGGCTGGCTTCGTTGATACAGCATGGGACTCTTGGTCTCAGGGTTATGAGTTCAAGCCCCTTACCGGGTGTAAAGATTATTTAGAATATATTTTTAAATCCTCTTTAAAAAAAAAAGCAATCCATGAGAAAAGGAGAGTCAAAGACATCATTGTGTTCATTTGAAAAAGCAACGGGTAGAATTAAAAATTGAGAGCTTTCCATTTTAAATTCTGATGAATAGGCTGGAATATTGCTCTTTTGTCTTCCTAGTCTGGAAATGCAACATGACTGATGGTTGCACTAGGAGCAAACGGTTGTGGGAACGTTTCCTGTGCTTCACTGCATTTGCTGTGTTACCAGCCAGGATAGGAAGCCTCCTAAGGAGGTCTAAGGCAGGCTGTAGTACTGATGGCCTCATCCTTCCTGCCATGGACTGTGAATTGAAATGGAAGAGAAGACACTATGTGCCAACAGGCTGGGCCGTGGAGAGTCTCCGGTGGATAGCGAGCATATGTGCTCACCCTAATAAAGCTGTGATTTATGCCCGCTCCACAAAGCCCGGAGAGGAGGTGGGCACTGGCTGGTCGCCAGGGATTCCAGGCGATGTGGGCAGCTGTTGCGAAAACTCAGATTCTGAGCTCCGGTTCCCTTTCATCTGGGGAATTTAGGGAGAAAATCCATTTGTAGGAGATTGTAAGGCATTTAGGAAATAGAAAGGACTGGAAAATCATCACCCCATGGCATTATGTGATGATTCCCAGTGAAATGTTCCCATACTATTCCACCTTAGTGTGTGCCCCCTCTCTCTCAAAATATATGATAGGTGCTCTCAAACCTATCAAAGCCTTCACTGATTAAATCAGATACTTTATAAAACTATTCTAAAACAAAACTTGGAAACTTTGACTTTACGGAATCTAAAGTAGACCCTGCCATTATTAGAGGATCTTGTTTTTACAATATTTCCCAAATATAAATCCTTATCATCGGGCAACAACTCAGGACTTCAGCTCAAAATAACCAGATTGTGGTCAAACAATCCATTGAGAACCAGGAGAGAGTCCTTTACTCATCAGTAAGTGATGCAGAAATAGTTCCGTGACATCAGACACAGCTGATGTGTCAGGTATGACAAGAAATGGATTTGTCACCAATGAGAATTTCAAACCTCACTCTCATACGGATGGATATTTAAAGCTTTAGCACATCAAATCATAAAAAGAAAAATGTTCTTTAAGAGGCATTCATTGAACCAGTAGAAAAAAATGGTAATTTCCATGCACATATCAAAACAAAATTAGGCTGAGTCTTAATATGTCAGAGGATACAAGTATGTCATTATCCAATCCAGTCAAATAAAAACCACTTCCCAATGCTAGAGAAAAAAAAAAAAAAAAAGAGGTTCCAAAATCGTAGTATAACATAACAGAAAATAGTCAGATGGTGACAGACACATATTTAACCATAACATTAACAATATTTTAAAACTATTGTTTCCGTTAGAAATGCGTGTTATGACCTTGCCCTGGCAAAGGAAACTATAGTCATCTCTCATTCTCAGTAAGACCGGTCTTAAAAATATGAAGCATCTCAATATGTGCTAAATTAAAGAAACAAGGAGGGATATGAACTAGAAGACATACAAAAGTCTGTGGGAGCACAGACCCACATATAGCAGTGGTCAAGGAGACATAAGCAATGCTGCTGGTAGGGCATGTTTGTTTGGAAAACCCATGTAGACTAGTCTTGAATAGTCAAGGACGTGAGAAGGTCACAGGGCAACAGGAAATGAACACACTGTAAGCGTGTGCCTTCCAAACACTGTCAGCATGTAGCCTTGGGGGTGGGGGGGTAATGCATGGATATGAATTTTGTGTTGGGTAGAAACTGACAGGAAGTACAAAAATGAAAAGTGCTGGTTGAGCGCATGGCTACCTAGCCATGCCGTCTGAGGATTACCAAGGTGACCGCCTCTCTCTCTGTTTCTGTCTCTTTCTCCTCTGATGGCGATCCTGTTATTTCCACTTCGTGTGCACTAAGTCATGGGAAAAGTCAGTGTGTGTGTGTGCGCGCAGGGGCAGAGACAGAACCAGAGACCCAGAGAGACAGAGAAATAGACACAGAGAGAGAGAGAGAGAGACAAAGAAGAGAGAGAAGTCAATCATTGGTAAGGGAATCCTCAAACCTGTTTGCCCACTCATCCACGAGCACCCTTCTACAATCTTATTATTATTTTTTCTTAAGAAACGCCAGTTACCGATAAAAATCCAATGCACTTAGAGCCACCTGCATTTTAATGTGTAAATAAGTAAAACATTCATATCTACTTTACGGGGGGGGGGGGGGGGCCCTGCTTCTAGCATCACCTTGACTTGCCATCTTTACTGTCGTAATGCTGGGGAGAAACCGGAGGGAGAGGCCCCACAAGATTCAGGATTTATGAGGTCTTTCACACAAGGACTGACTCTCGCATTTAACACGTGTGACATTAGGTTATTGCCTTTGCATCGATACGATCAGTGGCAAAGCCCTCACAGTAGATCGTTTTTTCCTCAGGGAGAAAACTTGTGATATGAAATATGCATTTACTTTTTAAGTTTATTTGTTTATTTTGAGAGAGACAGAGACAGCGTGAGTGGGAAGGGGCAGAGAGAGAGGGAGACAGAGTCCCACGCAGGCTCCACACTGTCAGCACAGAGCCCAATGTGGGGCTCCAAATCATGAAACAGCGAGATCATGACCTTAGCGGAAACCAAGGGTCGGATGCTTAACCAACCAAGCAACCCAGGCGCCCCTGAAATATTTATTTAAGCCTCCCTAATGCCAACCCCCCTTGTGTATCCCACGCAGACACACAGGCAGCCGCTGTCTGTGCTCCCTGACTTCCAGATCCTGCTAGTGCACTGAACACAGCGAGGTACAGGTGACGTAAAATCGCACGTCCTGCAAAGATTACAGGACTTGGTGAATTTAACTACAGAACTGGAATTATTCCTTGAACTACTAACAGATTGTAATGTGGGTGACTCACATGTGATGTCCCCAAACCATTAATCCTGCCAACAACAGTGACCCAAAAGCCCTTGGCCAATCTTTATTTTCTGTGGCTTTCCATAGAGTTTCATGTGTATCTTACCTTTTTCTTAAATAGGAGATAAAAATTCCAGAGTTACAATGTTCCCCAAAGCATTTAAGACCAACGTTTTCCCTATGATGGAGAGAAATAAAATGTTGATTCTAAAAAATATGTTTTAGTGAGTTCCTTTATATGGCATTTTCCTGGTTTGTGATTACCACTGGGTAATGGGAACCATTTTTAGACATTTACTATAATAACATTTTTTTGCCTTCTCCCCGACAAGGACAAGTTTCTATCTAACCAATTTTGCAGACTACATGTGATGGACATATGGAATGCCATTAAGTGATATTTGCTGAGAAATCCACTCACACTAAGGGTCCGGGACAGCAGGGAGCAGCGAGGAAAAAGCTGAACATTTCTACCAAAAAAAAAAAAAAAAAAAAAAGGATCATCTATGCATTTGACAGGGGTAATGATGATTCTCGGATCTTTTACAGACTTCTGGACAAAACAGAAGAGTATAATATTACATTTATCAGAGTCAGTTTAAATAGGTATCATCTTCTGCCCGATCAGCATCATTATCTAACTACACATCTAGATCTATGCATCTGTCTATATGTCCATCTATCCAGCCATCCATCCACCCACCCACCCATCCATGAATCTTTCTTTCCAACTATCATTAAATGGCAGCAGTGAGGATTGAGGAAGAAATAGAATAAGTAGGACTACATAATGATTAACGTTACATTGTCTGAACCACCTGCCTAAGTTCCATTAAGTGGATAAAAGTGTATTTTATCCACTTGAGGTCTAAGGAGCTATGCTAAGGCCAGGGACTCTGGTGGTTGCAAATCACTTTAAATGCTTAACATAGTATTATTATAACCTTAAACATGGTTTTCCAAAATAATTATGTCTCCTAAATTTGTAATGGAACATGGGTGTTTATATCATTTTGGCTCACATTCAACATTGCTGTCTTATCCATTCCCCAAACTATCCCTCCACCTAATTGCCTTCCTCTTCTTGCTTGGTCATGATTTATTTAAGATTTGCCTACAGCCAGGGCATGCAGCATTTCCCTCTACAGAAAGGAGGTTGTGGAAAGCCAAATGATACAGTATGCTGCAACTTTATGTAACTTGGCTGAGTTTCATTAGGCTCAGCCCCTGGGATAGCCCTGGGTTCACTCTGTAAAGTCAGTGTCACACATCTCCGTGAGCCAAGTTGCTAATGCACAATTTGCAGGTTCGTTTCAGTAGGTAACAGTAACCCCTGAAGATCCAGGGGCAGATGGTTAGCTATACTCCCCCTCTGCCCCTATTCCATCCTATACATATTAAACCCAAAGGTCACACATACAACCATGTATTAGATTCCTATAACAGACACACCACACTTCAGTCCCCTTTCAAGAGATCCGACCTCTATCTTACATCAGGCCATGAGAAATTGTTTTCCCTTCTTCATGGCTCTGCACAGGGCTACTGTTCAAAGCCAGGAGCATGGAGCCATGTCAGAGGCATAGACAATGCTACATCTGTGTACCTCGATCGTGCAAATGTGAAGACTGTCTCTAAAACATTTCAGGCAATCCACATATCTTCACTATCTTTAATGTCACCAAGAAGAGTCCAAGCTAACATTCCTTGAGACATAACACGTAATTCATTTTTCATTTCATGAACAAAATGCATTGCTGACATGCTAATCATAAGCAGCACATTTGGCCGTGATGTGGATGCCTAAGGGACTAGGCTATCTGATGTTGGGCTAACTGGCCAATCGTGGATGGTGGACATGCCATTAAAATAACGGTATTCTCTCAAAAATAACGAGCACATACGTAATACCATACTGTCTATGCTTTTTGTTACCTCGACTTCCCTTTTAGCTGTATATATATGCTGTGCTCCGCATCGTAGAATCCACAGGACATAGGGCAAGGGTAGACAAAGAAAACTGTCAGATCCTCCTTTAAAAGCTAACTATGAAGTATTTGGGGAGTTGGGGGCACAAGACCCTCAAGGAATGTTGTTGTTAGTTTCTTGGTGGTTTGCTTGTTTGGCTGTGATTTACATTTCTACTGCAGGGTACCTCCAACCTCACACGAGAAAGATCAGTCTGCATTTTCTCGACAAGGAAAAGAGCTACTTACAGAGATGTGAGCTAATTGGCACTGTGTGTCCAATTTATTCCAGCGACATTGTGACGTGTCATAGACACTGTGAATGGACCAAGCCCTAAGCAGCTTCCAATTACTTCTGGAATTTCCACAAAAGTGCCAATGGGTACAAAACGAGAGTTTTCATGACAACACTGTCCATAAACGACCCCAAACAAGGGTTAAGGCAAAGTATGAAAAATAAGACAACAGGCCCCAAATCGTTGTTTATGTAAAGCCCTAGGTCACTAGGACTTAGTTTAACTATGGTGTCGGCTCTCCCAGAAATGGGAGTACCAGTCAGTCAGGAATTGCCTGGACAGCACTACTTAGGGTAATTCGACTGACACACCTCTGCCATCCATTAAAGGAAGGTAACCTTCAAATAATCAATCAGAATTTTTGCTTAGTACAACTTCCTTCTGCCTATGAAAGTCTTTCGTTTTGTACAGCTCTTGGGAGTTCCTTTCTATCTGCCAGATTGAATGCCTGATCTGAATTGATTTTTACTCAAATAAACTCCTAAAATTTTTAATATGCCTGTTTATCTTTCAACACGAGGAAGTAGTTAAATAAATTGTGGAGCATTCAGTTGAATATTATATAATTGTTTGAAAATGAATTCTTTCTGTAAACTTCCATACTGAGATACAGATTGTAGTAAATACAGCAACTTGCGGTACAGCAGGAATGACAGAATACCAATTTTGTGCAAAGACGCTAAAAATAAACATGCCTATAAATGCATAAATGTATGTGGTATAGCTGTATAATAGATGTAGATAATTCAAGAAAGAACTATAAAAAATTATACAGAAAATACTGATGGAGGAACTTAACTGTCCATGTCATACGTTTCTGAATTGTTTGAAGATGTTAAAAACAATAGATTTTCGAGGGTGAACATATCTTAAAGACATATTTCAAAGGACTTAATCAAATAACCAGACTGGAAGTTAGGAAGTAATAAGGTATAAGAATGCCTAAGGATGCTTCCATTTTGATTGAGAATGGGGAAGAATTTATCTTTACTAAGCTGTTGTGTCTCATATATCACAGGAAAACCATAAACGCTATGTTTGAGAGACCTAATTAAGCATCTTTTCTATTAGCACATTAACCAGGAGCCTTCCAAAGACGTGATTCCTTAAGATAAAATAATCATAAAATTGAGGGGAATTTAAGGTAAAATGGTAATTCAGAAAGGGAGGTTTTGGAAAGCAAATGTACATTCATTTTATAAAAATGCAACAACCAGGCTGCCATCAGAGCCTGGCCATATGGTCCAACAATTACTTTATAATTAGTGTAAATATTCCATCAACTTGGTGAATTTTATACTTTACTGTGGTGTTTCCCATAGCTTGCAATATTGTTCCAAGAATGTTTTCTTCTAAAAATGTTTCCAATTTTCACATCAATAATAAATTTCAGATTTTAGGAGAGAGATTTTATTGCATACACATATACAGTAACAGTGTGGGACCTTCTTTGTGAAAGTAAGTTAAATTTTGAATAGTGATTTTTGTGACAAGAAGTAGCTTTCAGAATCAAATAGATATTTTGGTAGAGTCATAATAATAATACTGAAAAGCTTTTGATGCTAATCATAGAAACCTATAGACACTCCATTAAGACTCTTTGACTTTCAAGGCAGTTCTTAGTTAAGTAAATTATAATAAATCCTTCAGAATTTCAACCGTGTTTTCAATAAGGATAGATATCCTATCACAGACATGCTAAATTCTTGAATCTGAAATTTGCATGCATAGAAAATGTAGCACAGGCTGGATGGATATCAAAATCTATATTTTAACACCATATCCCTTTAAGATCTAAAAATGAGAATGTTAACTTGTTTTATATTAGGTTCCATGACATTTTCTGGAATATTCAATTCCATAAAAGTCAGCACAGCCATTTACATAAGACACTGGAGTTTAAAAAGAAAAAGCTAATTCTGATTTACTAAAATGTCAATGTCAATTTGAAATCCTATTAAGGTTGGAAAAGAAGTTCTTTGCCATGGATACTGAAAAACATGAGTCATTTCAAACTTTAAACATGTTTTTACATTTTTGTGAACCTCTGAGGTATCGTCAGGTGGATTTATCACCTGGAAGTCTTAAGACATAAGAAATATGTTACAGGCATACTTCAGATATACTGCAGCTTCTGTTCCAGAGCACTACAATAAAGGGAATATCACGATAAAGGGAATATTGCAATAAAGCAGTATGTTTACACTATACTGTAGTCTATTAAGTGTGCAATAGCATTAGGTCTAAAAAAAAGTCTACGCCTTATTTAAAAACACTTCATTGCAAAAAAAAAATGCTAACCATCATCTGAGCTTTCAGCGACTCGTAATCACCAATCACAGATCACCATTTAGCGAATAGAAGAATAATGAAAATGTAAGAAATGAAAATCAGAAATGAAAATGAAAATAAGAAAATGAAAATGTGTGAGACTGTGGGAATACCCAAAATATGACAAGGAAACACGAAGTGAGCAAATGTTGACAAAATGGTGCCAGTAGTCTTGCTCATGGCAGAGTGGCCACAAACTCCATTTGTAAACAAAGAGAAAAATGCAATATTTGCAAAGTGCAAGAGAGCAAAGTGCTATAAAGCAAGGAATGCCTGTGTGTTAAACCCTCAAAAGCAAAGGTGGCCTTCTATTTCAACGATAGAGGCACACGTAGAGTGTATCACCTCTCCAAGACGTGCAATAACCCAAAGAGAAATTTGAAAAGTTCACCGTCACTGTACACCATGTTATACCTGTTTTCTCTTTTGTACACCAGGTTCCTCTGCCCCTGTGTTCATAAAAATGTGAATCAAAAGTTCATTTTGTCCTGAGTTCTAGGAAGAAGAGTTCCCAAAGAATAGACAATATAGTAACCCGAGTTATTTGACATTAAGTGTTAGCATGTGTGTCCATAGAAACAGGAAGTAGAAAGTCCAATGGATTATAATAATGCCTAGGACTGGGGTATCAGAGCCCTTGTTGATCTGTCTTTTGTTTACGAGGGCCTTGGCCAAGAACGTAGAAGGATAGTAGAAAAATTATTCTCTTCTCCCCCCAATACTCATTTTAAGATGCAAAAGGCCAAGTTCTCAGATATTGGGTAATCTTTCCAAGATCATATCAACTCAGAGAAGAGGCTTACAGCAAATCAAAAGCCATGGTTTTCACAGTATCTTAGATGACAATTAAATACAACCAGGGGCACCTGGGTGGCTCAGTTGGTTAAGTGTCCAACTTTGGCTTAGGTCATGATCTCACTGTTTGTGAGTTTGAGCCCCATGTCGGGGGCTCCATGCTGCAGCTCAGAGCCTGGAGCCTGCTTCAGATTCTGTGTCTCCCTCTCTCTCTGTCCTTCCCCTGCTTGTACTGTCTCTTTCTGTCTCTCAAAAAATGGAAAAATGTTTAAAAAAATTAAAAAAAAAGGAATTAAATACAACCATGTACATTTATTTTCTGGATAACGAATAATATACAGAAAGTACACGTAGTAGAACCAAAAACGTACTTTGAGTATATTTTAATCAAAACCGTAGAAGAGTTTATGGATTTCAGTAGCTTTCCTCTACCATCTCCTTA
The DNA here is from genome assembly GCF_046562875.1 of Panthera onca. NCBI lineage: Eukaryota > Metazoa > Chordata > Mammalia > Carnivora > Felidae > Panthera > Panthera onca. Next base: position 26,971,307 of record NC_138358.1, on the reverse strand, counting down.
GCTCTTTAACAAATATCTTAAAAACCAAAATCAAAAAAAAAAAAAAAAAACAAAAAAAACAAAAAAAAAAAACCAAAATCAGGGGGATTTTGTCTTGAGACTAATATAAGTAACTGCCGTTAACAGAGTGCGTAGGGAATCCTGTGCACAGCAGCAGAGATGGGCAATACACGCAATCCTGTATCACTTGCTGGGCACGCAGAAAGAAATAAAAGAAAATCCCTTCCCTGGAGGAATCCTCAATTTCTAGGGCCGATAGCACATTTGGCTGATGGAAGTGCCCAACATAAATCATTAAAATACAATGCAAAGTTACTAAAATAACAGTCATTACACTGTATGCCTGGAATCGTACCATTTTTTCTAGTCATAGGTATTCTAAAAAGATTACAACTAACATAAGAACTGGCTGCCATCTAACAAGTGACAGAAAGAAAAAGGAAGCTCAGTTGAATCGGCCAGTTAATGCCTCCAAAGAATGCAGCCTGGCCAGTCGTTCTTAATTTTAGATATGAGTTTTTTCTACAAAAATGTAAGTAAGATGAGATGTTGATGTCTACTCATGCTTTGCAACGTCAGGAAGAGGGAATTTTCTACATAAGGCGTTCAGTAGTAACAGCTCAAATGTATAAAAATATGAGAATTTCCCCATCATTTGTATGAAGTTACCTGATATATACAGAACACCAAATACATCTAAATCAACCATATGCAGCTGTACTATGTGGACCATGAGGGTAATGAATATAGATGTTGAGTTGAAGGAAGACGTGCAGTGATCAGTCGAAATGCCACCTAAGCCTGTCCCATGTAATTGTTATAGACTGAGTGTCTGGGTCCCCCCTACAATTCATGTATGGAAACCCATCCCCCCAGTGGGATGGCATTAGGAAGTGGGGCCACTGGGAGGTAATCAGGTCGCGTGGGTGGATCCCACTTGAATGGGATTAGTGCCCTTATGAAAGGACTCCAGACAGCTCCCTCACTTCTCACACCATGTGAGGACATGGGAAGAAGACAGCCATCTATGAACCAAGAAGAGGGTCTCACTGGACACTGAATCCACATGTGCCTTGATCTAGGACTTTCAGCCTCCCGAACTGTGAGAAATTAGTGTCTGTTGTTTATAAGCCCCTCAACCTATGACATTGTGTTGTAGCAGCTGCAACAGACTAAGACATTAAGTGAATGCTTTACCAGCCTGAGAAAAAGAACAAAACCTGTACCTGTCATAGGCACACAGTGAGCAGTGCTCGAAGCACCTGATGATTAACAGTCATTACTTGGTAAGCCAAGGCAAGCATCACACATCACATGACTAATCTCTACATTCACCTTGACTTACTTGGGGGTTACTGTAAAAGCAACACCTGAGAGGGGCACTGGGGTACAGGTGGTTTATTTGGGTAGGGGAACAGTCAATAAACGGAGCTTGCACGAGTGTGTTTCTAATGTGGGCAACTGGAATTCAGTTCTTCTGGAAACCTCTGAGGAACTCTGTAGAACGCGGTTCAGAGCTGTTCCACTGTCTCGACAGAAAAGAGGCTGAGTGAGTGGGGCATTTTTCCACCCACACTTTTAGTTGAGAGCCATTCCTGGATTCTGCTGGTGTTACTTCCGTTGCTCTTCTGGGTTGTGCCTACATACAGCATGGTCCTCAACAGCTTCAGAGTGAGCACGGCAAAGAGAGACCACAATGGTACACATTTTTTTTTTTTTTTTTTTGGTGGGATGATGGTGAAAATGCACCATTTGGAACTGTCCGCTGGGAAGGTGCTGAAGTTGGGCAGAGAGAGGGTGAGTAATCAAACTCCACGCTTGCCTCCTACAGCCCTTCTCTGATGGGCATAATTGCACTAGGTAAATGATAAAGTGGAATCTGGGAGAAGCTAAGTCATGGACCCACATTCAAATTGCCTGTAAGTAAGAAATCCTCACTTCCAAGCAAATGTTCTACAGCTCATGTAGGCAATGACCCTCAGACTAGGCAAATGCATGTGAGATATCAAGACATTCCAAATAGTGTCACTCAGTTGGAATGACAGGGAAAATTCAGTGCGTGTTGCCCAAAACACATAAAACCCCCAAGAAGCATCTCTCAGTTCCTGTATCACTAGCCTCAACTTCTAACATCTTTTTCAGTTAATAAAATTTAATGTCTCATTGGCTGTGAGGACCCCTGGAGGGAATGTGTCACGGTATAAAGAAAAACCAGCCACACGCCAAGATCCCTGAAAATGTTACTGGTCACTGATCCGCTTCTCACAAGTTGTAAAGGCACAGCTTTGAAATATTCTTAATTATGGTTAAAAAGAAAGCATCCGGCAACATTTGTTCATTGGAGCTCTCAAAAGGGTAAAATATGGTATATCCTTTACTTTTATTACTCTTTTTAAATATGCTGTCACAAAACAATACAGACAGTTGGGAAAGAAACAGACTTTGAGTGTGAATAAGATGCTGAATCATGCATAGCTTAAGTTAAACATTAATAAACACTTAGTAAATTAATCATTTTGATTTTCCATCACACAGCTTAACTTTTCAGGGCATACTTTGCTGCTTCTTTACAAAACTGATCTGTTCTTGTGCTTCCTAGAACATGAAAATTCATAGAGAAAGTACAATTTGTATAATAGTGTAAGGGGAGTATAGAATATATATAAGGTGAAAAGCCAATGGGTACACTGTACTTTTAGAACACAGAAGAGTAGTGACTTCCCACATACCACACTGGCCCATGATTAAAAATTAAATGTACTTAAGACTAAATAAATACAGGCAGATGTCGACATGCTTTAGTGTCGCATTTAAATACACTCTTCAAATAAGCTTCCGCGTGACATCAGAGATAAAAGCATTGCGGCCATATATAAAATTTTAATTTTGAAATGACTCCTTCAAGATAGCTTCGATGGCTAAGGTAGAAGAAGTATCCTTTAGTGAAATGTCAAGGTTCAACCGAATTGCCAGAATGGAAGCTGAAGTCATTTGAGAAGCTGGCCACAGTCCAAGCTGGACATTAGAACAGATTAATGTGAAACTCAATTCCTTAAAATGTGGAGGGAAGAGGCAGCCTTGTAGAAGCTTTCACCTGAAAGTCGATGAAACATCTGTAGGACTGTTTCCCAATCTTACTATTTCCATAAAACATAGTATCCCTGCACATTTCTCCTCAAGCCCTTCAAGAGAGCAGGTGGCAATAAAGCTCCAAATCATACTGGGGACAAGTTCAGTCTGCCATCTGAGATGAAGGGAGAAAGGACTTCAGTTGACAGAATGAGGCCATTTTATTATGGGGGAAGAGATGTGACACCAGTGAGTAGGGCACAAGGAGCGCCACTGAGGTCTTACATTCCTTCCTTTCTAGCGCCTAGGACAAAATACCAATTTTTACAGCAAAAGGTATTGCAGTCTTACTTAAAATATTATGAAATATTTTTACATAAAATATTTTTACACAAAATATATTTCCATAAAATATTACAAAATGGTGATTGTCACAGAATTGCCTTTAAATCTTCATGATGGGATTCATCTTTTTAACCAGCCACCTAAAAATGTTAACATGCTTTGTAATAGAAGCACCAGGTAGGGGCTGGATGAGAAAAAAAGGGGTTTCTTATCCCTCTGCATCCTGGCCCCTGTCTGGTTTTTGTCACGTATGCTTCTGAAGGAGCACAAGAGAGCTCCCCTATAAAAATCTCAAAACCGAAAGCTAAGGAAGGCAGAAGAAATTCAGAAAAAAAGCTGAGCCACTCCACTCCCCTTCTCTTTGTGGGCATTCAGCCTCCTTGTCACTCAGTCTTGCTCAGGGGAGTTGAATCTGGTGCCTGAGAAAGTAGTTCTAAGAAAGGTTTATTTTTAAACCTGTATCATCAGTGCTGTGCTTGGGTATACTGGAGAGAAGCAGACACAGATTGGCTGTCTCTCCTGCAAACCTCCAAAACATACACAAAGAAGGGTACTTGGAGGACAGGCAGGAAAGATTATCGCCCTTACAATTTGGATATGTTGTTAGCCGTGTGGTACCAAGCCTTGTTTACTTCTCACCACCAGATACTACCTGCAATATGGTGTACTAAGGACTCAACCCTGCTCCCATTACAAAATATCCACTGACCCTGCCCCTCATCATCTACTGAACTCCTCAAATTACTCAAATTCACAGCCCTGACATCTGATTTCCAATCGAGTTTGGATGTCAAGCAGCATTCTGTCCTGTACTTCCCTCCAGATGGCAAGACAGCATTTATGGATATACCTCCCCACTGGAGTGTGACCTGAGTCTTTGGGAGGAGGAGAAGCCACAAGCTGAGCAGCTGATCAATACATTCTCTTCAATGAAGGGATCAATGATTCATACTGAAAAGGACCCTCGAAAATTCTTACCTCACTGTGTTCTGCTGTTCTAGACATTTCCTTCTTTCCTGTCCATCAAAGGACAAATAGAAGTCCTCCATAAAAGTGCTTTTAACGTGTCTTAGTGTATTTCCAATTTATGTGCATGGCAATTTTATCTACATCTTGTTTGTACCAACTGTATCTGGTTGTGTTCTCTCTGACTGAGGTGGGATTCAGGAAATGCTATCTCAAAATATGGCACCTTGGCACATTGAAAAAAATATATACACACATGAATATTCATTCATTCATTCATTCATTCATTCATTCATTTAAAAACCCAATAGTTTAATGAGAGCAATTAAATCACACTTAAACTAAATGGAGATAATGTACCATGTTTACAGATTGAAAAATTCAATATTATAAAGATCTCAACTCTTATGTGGATCCTGAGAAACTTAACAGGAACCCATGGGGGAGGGGAAGGAAAGAAAAAAAAAAAGAGAGAGGTTAGAGTGGGAGAGAGCCAAAGCATAAGAGACTCTTAAAAAATGAGAACAAACTGAGGGCTGATGGGGGGTGGGAGAGAGGAGAGGGTGGGTGATGGGTATTGAGGAGGGCACCTTTTGGGATGAGCACTGGGTGTTGTATGGAAACCAATTTGACAATAAATTTCATATATTTAAAAAATATAAATAAATACATAAATACATAAATAAATAAATAAATAAATAAATAAATAAGATGTCAATTCACTCACTATTGATCTAAAAATTTACTCCAGTGATCATTAACATCTCAGTGGGCTGCTTTGTGTGACAAGCTCATTCTAAAATTTATATGGAAAGACAGGGACTAAAAGGGGCCAAAAAATTTTGAAAAAGTAGCAAGAATTGCTCTATCAGTTATTGTGGCTTACTCTAAAGCTACAGTAATTACACCAATGTGGTATTTGTACAAGGATGAATGGAAATCCAACTGAACAAAAAAGGAAGTTTGAAAACAGACCTTTGCATATTCAGATGCCTGTTCTGTAACACATTAAAGAATGATGCATGCATGTGTACAAATATACATGTAGCTAAGTTTCCACAGGTACTCTGAATATTTTAAGCTGAAGGAGTTTAAGAAAATGGCAGAGGCCAGAAGGTCACTTAGACCTCTTCCCTCCACTGGCCTTTGTCCCCTGAAACAGGTCATAAGATCCTCAGGTGACAGGTGCCTTCCTGTATCTGGAGGAAAGGAACATCCTTATCTCTAAAGCCAAAGGGACCTTGAGAAGAATCCCCACGAACAGGCCTTTTCCCCCTGGTTAACTATACTTGCCTCAAGCTCTGCCCTATCGTATTTCTCCATGGCTGTCCACACGTCATCATACCCAGTTTACACTACTGAGGTCTGGTGGGTGGAATTAGATAGAGTGTGTTATGCTAAATGAAATTAGTCAGAGAAAGACAAATAATCATATGACTTCACTCATCTGTGGAATTTAAAATACAAAACAGATGAACGTAAGGGAAGGGAAGCAAAAATAATATAAAAACAAGGAGAGGGACAAAACATAAGAGACTCTTAAATACGGAGAACAGACTGAGGGTTGCTGGAGGGGCTGCGGGTGGGGGATGGGCTACATGGGGAAGGGGCATTAAGGCAGACACTTGTTGGGATGAGGACTGGGTGTTATATGCAGGGGATTAATCATTGGATTTGACTCCTGAACTCATTATTGCACTATATGCTAACTAACTTGGATGTAAATTTAAAAATGAATGAATGAATAAATAAATAACAAAGCAAGAAAAAAATTTTAAATAAAAAATATTACTGAGGTCTGTCTGCTTCCTCCCATGTCTGTTTCCTTATTTTCCTGTCCTCTGTTTCCTGCGTGCCACGGATGTAAAACTTACACTAAATAAATGCCCAAGTTTTTTTTCTGCTCATGTGTCTTTGTTAGTTTAATTTTTAGACCCAACCCGGGGGCTCGAGAGAGTCAAGGGAAACTTTTTCCTCCCCTACGACAGTGAGCATTTGTGCATTTATGTGGTTGATCTAAAATTCCGACATATTTGAAAAAGAAAACCAACTCTTATGAATGAATTCATGCATCTGAGTAATCACGGTATTCCCCGAGGAGTTTATGAAATCTGGGGCCCAAACAGCCAGTAAACAGCAGTTTGTGGTTTAAAAAAAAAGTGTGAGGGGCGCCTTGGTGGCTCAGTTGGTTAAGCGTCTGACTTAAGCTCAGGACATGATCTCACGGTGTGGGGGTTTGAGCCCCGCATCGGGCTCTGTGCTGACAGCTCGGAGCCTGAAACCTGCTTTGGATTCTGTGTCTCCCTCTCTCTCTGCCCCTCCCCTCTTCACACTCTGTCTCTCTCTCTCTCTCTCTCTCTCAAAAATAAACATTAAAAACACCTAAACGTAAAATAAAATAAGAAAAAATTTAAAGTGTGGTTTTTATTGCTAAGTTGCTCTGGTCCCTTGATGACCCACCCGGTGAGATGCGGAAGGGTGGTTTCAGGAGTCACAAGCAGTGCCTGTTGTGATGTAACAGGATCATCACTGCAGAGACATGCGAACTGGACCCTCGTCCACCGAACCCCTAGAGCAGCTGCCCAAGCTTTTGTGAACGGCCCCTTGAAATCTCCCCCTCAGCAATTTCCACCTCCCCTCTAGAGCGTATCTGAATTCTGGGAGAATCACCTCCTGCCTGCCTCACCAGGACTGTGTTCGCCCGTCTAGAAACCAAAGGAACTTTCATGAGCATGTCCACCGTCCGTAGCTTTTTTGAGGCCTTCTCCCCAAGCTTCATTATTTAGCATCTTCCTACACTATCGGTAGCCGTCTTATTTTGGACCTCAAGCCATTTATAAAGCCCTCTGCTTTAAGATACTGTTTTTCTCTGAATGTAATAGGAAGATGTCCCCACCTCCAGTTCTACCTTAAGAAATGCACTCCTATCACTTGTAAGTTTAAGTAACATGAATGAGATACTGGCACGTAAGGGTGTGTGACTCTCTTACGTGGCTAGGAGCCTCTGTTTCCAGCCGTAACTTTCAGGCCTTAGAAGCGGTGAGAGGCATACCTTAGCTGCCAATCAATATAGTTGGCAATGATTTGAACAATGACGATGTTGGGAAGGTTTTGATATTGAGGGCCTGGGCTCAGAGAATCTCAGCATGGCCAAGAAACAGAGACCTGGTTCAGTTCAAATGTTCTTTCCAAATGGGAATGAGCTTTGAACCGCCCTGACTACTGCCTCTGTGGCTGATGTGTAAACACCTTCCGTGATAGGAGAATTCACGGTCTCCTGAGGAAGCTCACCCCACAGCTCAAGAGCTCAAATGGAAACCAATGATAGTTATTATAAATAATTAATAAGCACTGGAAATGATATCCTATTATTAGAAATAGTTACGGGAGACCCCACAAGCCAGGTAGAATCTTAGCTTAGCTCTCTCGAATAATGGGGAAATTATCAATAATGCTGTCTTGCTCATTTTGTTCTGAAAACCATGGTTGCCTAGACATTTAAACTTGTCATTCACCGGATCAGGCAACCGGGTGAATAATAATACCAGGGCCGGACCATGATATCTTCTTCCTAGGCACCCTCCGTGGGACCAGCTTTGGAACAACTCTAAGTCAGACCTCATCTGTGCCCCAGTCCATGCTTTGCAAACGGGCTGCTGAGGTTTTTTTGCCAGGTATTTCTGCGGCCTGGGAAAATCATAATGAATCCTCTCTAGCACATCTTAATAAAAACCATGAAGTTGCATTTGCAATGATTTGCTATGATTTTCAACTATTCCTTTACAGACCAAGACGCCTTCAGTCATGATGTGAATCATTGCCTCCTCTGTGACTTTAAAACGGTCCCTAATAGAAGGAGCAAGTCACAACAGATCCAAGGATAATGCATCCTGATTTTCACTTCTGAGAAATGCTTTCAGCAGGTAGATGTTAATTTAGCAAATAGGAAAGGAACAGAAGAGTGATGTCAATGCTTGGGTGCCATCAGCCACAGTTTCCTCAGTGACACTTTCCTTTTTGCAAGGGGATGACATTTCTTTAATCATTTTCATCTCAACTGCCCATATTCTCATTTGGGCATGATTTGCACAATAAATGACATAACAGTCTTTGGGGAAATTATATTAGACAGAATTGGGCTTTGCACAGCCACCCTGCTGTGTTCCCACAGTAGGTTCTGTTCTGGGTCAGAGGAGTGAAAATATTAATTGAATCATAATGTGTGTCCTAGAAGCAAAGACCACTGCTGGTGGGTGGACAGAGTGAAGTAGGACATTACTTCAAGAGCTTGATAATTGTTTTTTTTTTTTTTAATTTTAATATTTTCCTCTGTGCCAGACTCAAGAACATCCTTAAAGGCAGTTAATTGCTTTCTGCCATGAGAGCAATTTGAAACATTTTTTAGATCATGGTAATCTAGAACATTGCGCTATCTCAATAAACATTATCTAAGAAATGATGGATGTGTTTAAAATACAGAAGGAATGTGAAAGGTAAAACCCCAAACACACATCATGTGGGGTTTTGTGTGTGTGTGTGTGTGTGTGTGTGTGTGTGTGTGTGATTTTTTACAACTATTTAACTAAGGAACATAATCCTGAAGATCTTGCCTCTCAATACCTTCTCAAATTTTTTCTGTTTTATTTACTCATGGAAACTCGTACTTTGAGACTAATTCTATACCTGTCTCCTTCCTATACTAAGAAACAAGTGCTTAGTCACTAAAAGTTCAAAGAAACCAACACGCCACACATTTAAACACTAACCCTTTACTAAACAATAAAAGGAAAAAAAATCTTGGCAAGGTATTAAAATTCGTGTAAAATTAACATAGCTAATATAAAAGTCAACGATATCTACTGCCTATTCTGGGCAAATGTGAATACATGATTCTTGTCAATTTAACAGTTTGTGCATACATGAATGAGTGATTTACCAAATAGAAATGCAAGAGCCTAAAAGGAATCCTCCGTGGGGGGGTGGGGGGGCTGGCTCTCCCAGCGCAACTAGGAAATCTCACTTCTCTGTGAGAGACCGCTGTATTAGCTATCACCTCTGCATTAGATAGCCATGTCAACAAGTGTTTTTGTTTTTATTTATTTATTTTCATGAATATAATTTATCGCCAAATTGGCTTACATACAGCACCCAGTGCTCATCCCAACAAGTGCCCTTCTCAATGCCTATCAACCACTCTCCCCTCTCCCCCCCAACCCCCGTCAACCCTCCGTTTGTTCTCTGTATTTAAGAGTCTCTTGTGGTTTGCCTCCTGCCTCTCTGTTTGTAACTGTTTTTCCCCCTTCCCCTCCCCCACGGTCTTCTGTTCAGTTTCCGAAGATCCACATGAGTGAAAACATCTATCTGTCCTTCTGATTCTTTCACTTAGCATAATACCCTCCAGTTCCATCCACATTGCTGCAAATGGCAGGATTTTATTCTTTCTCATTGCCAAGTAGTATTCCATTGTATATATATAAACCACATCTTCTTTAACCATTCATCAGTTGATGGACATTTAGGCTCTTTCCATAATTTGGCTATTGCTGAAAGTGCTGCTATAAACATTGGGGTACAAGTGCCCTTGTGCATCAGCACTCCTGTATCCCTTGAGTAGATTCCTAGCAGTGCTATTGCTGGGTCATAGAGTAGATCTATTTTTAATTTTTTGAGGAACCTCCACACTGTTTTCCAGAGCGGCTGCACAGTTTGCATTCCCACCGACGGTGCAGGAGGGTTCCCGTTCCTCCACATCCTCGCCAGCATCTGTTGTTTCCTGAGTTGTTAATTTTAGCCATTCTGATCACTGTGAGCTGGTATTTCAGTGTGGCTTTGATTTCAACAAGCGTTTTTCAATTGCTGCCACTATCAGAGTCCGTATCCCACCTACTGGCACCTCCCTGACATCCCATGGCAGGGAAGGTAAGCAAAAGAAAACTTGGGCAGAAATGAAGGGCAGAAATGAAGAGAACAGGACTGCTGGTGAGCTGGCTTGGGAAGAAGACTTCTTGGATGTATGAGTGCACCTCCCTAGAGGGTAGTTAAGCTGTAACTCTAAAAATGTAGGACGTCTGATTTGTGACGTATTATTTTAATCCCCATGGCAACTGGCAGGTGGGGGGTATAAGGAAAAAGAAGGCCCTAGGACTGAAGTCCAAAGCTGAGTTACAGACTCAGGTCCATCTTTCTAACCTATCATCCAGCTCAGGCTACTCTGAGACTCAGTTTCCTCATCTGGACAATTGGAAGGCATCTCAAAGTAAGGATGTAAAGATCACATACCACACAGTTGATTGAAAATACTTAGAAAACTACAGAAGTGAACACCGATATAAAGTTGAAGTGTCTTTAAATATCACAGGGCCGCCTATGTGGCTCAGTCGGTTGAGCGTCCGACTTTGGCTCAAGTCATGATCTTGTGGTTTGTGAGTTCAAGCCCCGCGTCAGGCTCTGTGCTGACAGCTTGGAGCCTGGAGCCTGCTTCAGATTTTGTGTCTCCCTCTCTCTCTCTCTGCCCATCCCCCACTTGTGCTCTGTGTGTCTCTCTCTCTCAAAAATAAAAAACAAACATTAAAAAAAGAGTAAATGTCACAAACCAAAGGGGCATAAAATAATATTTACTCGGTTCTATGTAAAATAGGAATTTATAGGAAAATCAGCTGTTGTAACAGCTAAGAGATCATTATATATTCAGCATATATGAAATGCTTAGGTTTCAAATATAAAAAAAGCTCTCACAAATCAATAAGAGAAAGTTCAAGTGCATTATGAAATATGAACAAAGGATTTACACAGATTTAACAGAGACTGATACCTAAATGGATTTTAAACACAAGAACAGATTCCCAAGTTAACTCATATAAAAGAAGCAATTTAAAAATTATTTTTGAGCTATTGGATACATCAGAGTCAGCACACTATGGTTCATAAACCAAATCAGGCACACAACGTGCCTTTTCAAATGAAGATTGGAACACAGCCATAATAGAGTTCATTTATGTCATCATCTATGGTGCTACCAAATGACAATGACAGACTGGAGCGTTTAGACCATACGGCCCACAAGTCTAAAGTATTTACTGTCTGGCCCTTCACAGAAATTTGCTGATCTGTGGTAGATAGAAATTACACAGTTTACAATACTTTGTGTTGGCAAGAATGTGGCCAAGATGCACTTTCATAGGTTATGGTTAGAAGCTGGTTTGGCTAACTTTCTTAAACTCTATAAATATTCCAACATCTATATAAATTTAAAATAGATATGGAATCTAACCCCCACTCCTAGGGCCTGTTTTTAGCACACCATGGTTTATAGCAGCCAGTGTTTAGAAACCATGTAAGCTGGTCAAAAATTATGTTACGTCCGTATACCCAACTGTCATGGAACCTTTCTGAAAATGGGACAGACTCATAGGTGTCAAAATAAGCAATCTCAATTTTATGTTATTAAGTGGAAACAGCAAAATGTTAGGATAGTGATTTGCAGTGGCATTTAAATGCTGGTGAGATACAAATATCTCTGGAAGCTTTCTGTAGACAGAAGGAACAGTGGTGTTTTCTGGGAGACCTGAGTAAAAGGTGTGTTGATGTGTGGTCACATAGTTCCCTATATACCTTTTGTTATGCTGGGAGTTTCAACCACAGATACAATTAATTTTTCAGAAATAAAGGGGCGCCTGGGTGGCTCAGTCGGTTGAGCGACCGACTTCGGCTCAGGTCATGATCTCACGGTTTGTGAGTTCAAGCCCCGCATCGGGCTTTGTGCTGCCAGCTCAGAGCCTGGAGCCTGCTTCTGATTCTGTGTCTCCCTCTCTCTCTGACCCTCCCCCACTCATGCTCTGTCTCTCTCTGCCTCAGAAATAAATAAACATTAAAAAAAATTAAAAAAAAAAAGAAATAAGAACAAATACCTGGTCTGCTTAAATGAAAAGTGGTTCAGATATGGATATTTGAAACACATTTGTGGATGCACCAAAAGGACAGGCTTGAGAGATAGTCCATAAAAGAAAGACAAGTTCAATTTCAATCCAAAGTCATGAAATAAGTCAAGTGAGGAGACATTACATTTGGAGAGGCTCAAGGGAAAGTAAGAAAAGGACAAAAGAGAAACCATGAATTCAAAGAGAAAATAAATTCATGAGTTTTTCCTTCCCCAAATTATATTGACTGACATCATAATAAATTTAAAATTCTTCTACAGGATATAGTGGATCAAGAGTTAAAATGACTAAGCAGAGTGGGTGCCAATTCAAAGTCACCAAAGGAGAAAAGACAATCAATGAATCTAAATCTCTTGAAATACTGCAAAAATGTTGTACGAAATAAACTTATTATAATTTAATAAAACGTGTAGACCTGATTACAATTCTACAGAAGCCACTTTGGGTAGAAATACTGTTACACCATTCGTTAGTGAGACTAAATACATAAATTGCTTGGCAAAAGATGAAGATTATTCTATGCTAAAAGAAAGAGCTATTTTCTATTTATTAGCATAACCCTCCTATTTTAAAAATTTTAATATTAAGACAAGACTCCACCAGAAGCAACAAGGACCTCCAAGCTGCAGAGCCCCTGTTTCCCCTTGCCTCCTTCTTCATGCAAATACTACCCAACCATAAAACCAAATCAAGCCACTCACTCTTCACGGAACCCAGAACCAACATGTCCCTTTTGGAAAGGCATAGGCAATGAAAAACTCCATTAAACACAAAGCAACATCTATGGATTGCCATGTAATTTAAAGCCAAGAGCATCACCTCATAGGTAGCTTCCCAGATACTAACAATTACAAAGTTTCCAACAAACATACAGTCTGCCTGTATGATGCTACATTTTAAATTGCAGACAACAGGAAAGTACCCTTTGGGTAGGTAGATAAAAACCGATCCTGTCTTGCCCAGTTACCAAAGGCTGTGCCACGGAGAGTGGACCATCAAAACTGTGAAGGCGGAAGTAGAGATCTTCCAGCAACATGAGTAAACACAAGAGAAATGTAAAGGTTAGAGTTTCCATGCTTTTCATCCTGTGAAAACATAGTACAGAGAAAACTCATTTGGTAACTGATGGAACTTCTTACAAATCTGCTTCTCTCCTGCTGTGAAATCACTTAACTCATTTTTTGAGAGGGGATAATATACACTGAAGATTCTTAACCTTTTGTGAATGTGTTTTTCTTTTATAGCTCTCAAAAAAGAAAATAAGCGGGCCCCTTTCATGGCTGATATACTCTAGCGTTTGAAACTGAAGAGTCCCTCCCACCTCAACACCCTTTACTTTGGGCTATACAAATACAATTTTGTTTTAGAAAATCTGTGTATCAGTATCTTTAAGGTATTTCATTCTAAGTCTCCATCGTCTTTTGAGAAAGTTGAAAAACAACAGTAAAATGAGAAAGTTGAAAAACAACAGTAAAATCTGGCCCTCTGCTTATATGCAAACAGGCCCTATGGTAGTGCGTTCTGATTATGTTTTTCTCATGATGATAATAGAGGCGTGAACAATTTCATAGAATGACTGAAATTTTCTACCTGCCTGTACTATTCAAAGATTTTTTTTTAAAAAAGATGTCCAATAAGGGGTGCCTGGGTGGCTCAGTCGGTTAAGCGTCTGACTTCGGCTCAGGTCATGATCTCACGTTTCATGGGTTTGAGCCCTGGGTTGGGCTCTGTCCTGCTTTGGATTCTGTGTCTCCCTCTCTCTCTCTCTGCCCCTTCCCCACTCACACTCAGTCTTTAGCTCTCAAAAATAAATAAACGTTAAAAACATAAAATAAAAGATGTCCAATAATATTTCCTCAATATTTCTTGTGAATATAAAGAATATTAGGAAATACACTTTAAGACAGATCTACATTTTTTTTTCTCGATAATTGGTCTCATGTAGGGGAGCATTAAACTCACATTCACAGAATTGAACTAAAGAGAAAGGCCCAACATTTTTCCATACAACCATTTCTGTTCCCATAACCAACATCAGAAGTGAAGTAAAATTATCTTTTAGAAGGTAAGTGATTAAGAAATTTAATTTCTTTTCTGTTTAATTACATAGCTCATAAAGAAGACCATGAAATGAAAATAAAATCGTTTCACTATTCATTAGTTTCTAGATATGCCAGACCTCATGGGGAGAGTGAGGGTCAGGAAGAAATACTAGTTAATTTTAAACCTTGTTGACGTAGGAAAAAAAAAGAAATACTAATAGAAATACAAATACATATCCATTGCATACTGGGTAGAATTTTTTTTCTCAGAAATGTAACTGATATTCCTAGATAAATAATTTAAAAATAAGCCAGATGCTTTTGAATAGAAAATAAATGATATTCCACAACACATTAAAATTTGACACAGCAAAGGAAGCCAGCAAGAAAGCAAAAAGACAATTTATTGAATGGGAAAAGATATTTGCAAATGATATAGCAGATAAGGGATTAATCCAAAATATGTGAAGAACTTATACAACTCAACACCACCACCACCAACAACAACAATCTGATGAAAACATGGGCAGAGGGGGCCCCTAGGTGGCTCAGTCAGTTAAGTGTCCTACTTTGGCTCAGGTCATGACCTCATAGTTCATGGATTTGAGCCCCGTATCAGGTTCTGTGTTGATAGCTCAGAGCCTGGAGGCTATTTCAGATTCTGTGTCTCCTTCTCTCTCTCTGCCCCTCCCCTGCTCCCATTCTGTCTCTCTCTGTCTCAAAAATAAATAAACATTAAAAACTTTTTTTTTAATAAAAAACATGGGCAGAGGACCCGAATAGACATTTTTCCAAAGAAGACATCCAGATGGCTAACAGACACATGCAAAGAGGTTCAACATCACTCATCATCGGGGAAATGCAAGTCAAAACCACCATGAGATGTTAGCTCACACCTCTCAGAATGGCTAAAATAAAAAAAAAAGATAAGAAACAACAAGTGTTGGTGAGGACGAGAAGAAAAAGGAACGCTTGTGCACTCTTGGTGGGAACGCAAACTGGTGCAGCCACACCGTACAGAGTCTCCTTAGGAAATTAAAGACAGAGGTATCGTATGATCCAATCCTTCCCCTGTTGCGTATTTACTCAGGGAAAAATGAAAACACTGGCTAAAAAAGATACATGCACTCCTATGTTTACTACAGCATTATTTACAATAGCTAAGATATGGAAGCAGACTTAAAGGTCTATCAACAGGCAAATGCACAAGGAAAATGTGGTGTATATATACTATGGAATATTACACAGCCATGAAAGGGGATGAGATCATGCCATTTGAGACACTACAGAGGGACTTAGAGTGTATTATGATAAGTGATATAAATCAGACTGAGGACAAATACTATATGATTTTACTCACAAGTGGAATCTAAAAAATGAATAAGTAAGCAGAAACCACCATCAGAACCACAAATACACAAAACAAAATGATGGTTGCCAGAGGGGAGGGAGTTGGCATATGATCAAGCATATCATCAACAGTATGCTATAGTCTCATCGTTTGCATTTTTAAGTTTAATTTTGAGAGACAGAGTGTGAGCAGGGGAGGGACAGAGAGAGGGAGACACAGAATCCGAAGCAGGCTCTGAGCTCTGAGCTGTCAGCACAGACCCCGACGCAGGGCTTGAACTCACGAGCTGTGAGATCATGACTGAAGCCGAAGCTGGACGTCAACTGACTGAACCCCCCGGGTGCCCCATCAGTGATAATTTTCAATGCAGATGCTATGTGTGTACTTTCTCAGATCTATTACTACATGGTGTATATATTCATACCAGAGTACCTTTCTGACTTGGATTGCAAACAAAAGACAAACAACCAAACACAAAATCTAATTATCCATGACAGATGGCTGAATCGTGTTGTGCTATGAGATATTCTTGAGAAATACGATCATTTAAAAATTTTCCCATTTATAAAGTAGTAATTCTGATGAGATTTCACCTCTTCTTTCTGCTTTCCATTGAACAATTGATAAAAGTTTTGGCAAAACGTAACTGAGAGAGTTTTACAAACTTAGTTTGCAGGGGTGCATTTGATGTACATGTTTCCCTTCTATTGACTTTAAATTTACCGCTATTAAAGCACACTCAAGGGGCACCTGGGTGGCTCAGTCGGTTGAGCATCCGACTTCGGCTCAAGTCATGATCTAATGGTTTGTGAGTTCGAGCCCCGCGTTGGGCTCTGTGCGGACAGCTCAGAGCCTGGAGCCTGCTTTGGATTCTGTGTCTCCCTCTCTCTGCCCCTTCCCTGCTCATGCTCTGTCTCTCTCTGTCTCTCAAAACTGAATAAACGTTAAAAAATTAAAAAAAATAAAGCATACTCAACACTCAAATTTTTCAAAGTTGATTTGCATGAAGAGTAAGGTAACTAAACTTAGGAGTCCAAGCTGAGTCAAACATTCAAATTACCAATATAAAAGCCTAATTTGCATTCCTGGAGAAATATACGTTGTTACTCTCCCGACAAATTTTAATTTTGGCATAAAATATACCATTTTTCTTTTATATTATGCCTGGATTTCAAACATAAATTCACTGCTATGGGACTGATTAGTAGACCTACAATCATAAGATGATTATTTATTGAGTAATTAATGTATACAAAGAAGCTGGCTAGGTCCTTTACAGGCACTGTCTCATTTATTTCTCTTAGTTGCTCTGCAAAGTAGCTACCATTATTGCCATATGATAGATTTAATTCAGATACACTCATGAACAGCTGGCAATAACTCCATCATTAATCTTTAAGGTCAATGATCTTACATCACATTATGCAAATATAAAGGAGGACATTTTGATTGGAAAATTCGAAAAATCTGAATTGTAAATGCAACACTAGCTTTAGTCGTTTCCATTTAAAACACTCATGAGTTTATCTCCAAAATGACTCTTAATCATGCAGTTTAAAAGATCAAACGCTCTTGAACAAACCAAAATAACCAAACTCACATTTTCCAGGAAACACTCAAAGAGTGATTGAGAAGGGTAAAGAAACCTGTGAAAAACCAAGAGTATGACTCAGTGTTTCCTAGAGAAATGTTAATGAAAATATCTCCACGTCCATAACTCTAACATAAATCCTAATTAAAATCCAAGTTGCGTGTGCTGTCTTGTTAAATGATGATTAACTGTCCGAAATTTCTTTGAAGTTCAAGTTGTTAGGAACAAGATTGCCTATTTAATGCCTGTAAAAGAAAGTAGTAATTCTCTGAATTCTGAACTGCTGTTAAGAGAATATAGCTCTAATAAAATATTTTGCATTATCTCTATCAACTGGTATCTCCTACCTTCCATTTGTGTTAAAATTAGAATAAATCAGACATGTACATCTTATAGTAATAGATGACGTAATTGAAGCCAACCCCCTTACAGAGAACAAGTGAAAATTTGCATGATTAAATAAGAATTCTTAAAAAAATTCCAACGCTAAAATCATACTTAGAAATTGCAGTACTAAACCAATGAGAAAGTCATGATCCGGGTAGGCAGACCAGTAGAATCCCCAGCACACAAAGCAGCTTGTGCCCAGGGCGTTTTCTATTCTGCAGGACTGACAGTCACCTGCACAGCCTCGTGTTTTGTTTTTTTTTTTCATTTATTTTTTTTAAGCAGACCACCATCAAGCCCCATTGTCTGCCAAAGGTATGCAGGACCATGCAGCTCACCCTCCACAACATCTAAACAATTCAGAGAACAGCAGGTCTTGGTGGATTAAATCATCTGGAATTTTAAAGTCCAGAGATGTCTGCCCTGGAGAAAGAGGCCATTAACCCAAGCATCAATTTATTACTATGCGTAGGTACTTTTCAGCAGCAATGGCCAGTTCACAAAGATGACCAAACACATAAAGAAAGAAAGAAGAAGTCACTGGTAAGACCAGCAGAAGTAATCATCACTAAAAGAGACCCTGGAAAAATTAAGAGAGTGTCATGATCAGACATATATGATAACCTAACTATTCCAGAATAATACACAAGGAAGTACAAAAACAAAAAACAGAGATTGAAAATTTCTGCAGGGTGAGAAACTATTAAAATGGGGCAAAAGACATCATAACAGACCAGCTAGAAATTCTAAATCAGAGGATCATAGAAAGAAAGAAAGAAAGAAAGAAAGAAAGAAAGAAAGGACTGATAAGTCAAGTTCAAGGGCAGATCACTTAAAGCTGAAGGGAGGGGCACCTAGGTGGCTCAATCCATTAAGTGTCCAACTTTGGCTCAGGTCATGATCTCATGGTGTGTGAGTTTGAGCCCCGTGTCAGGCTCTGTGCTGACAGCTCACATCCCTGAGCCTGCTTCGGATTCTGTGTCTCCCCCTCTCTTTGCCCTCCCTTGCTCGTGCGCTCTCTCAAACATAAATTAAAAAAAAAAAAAACATTAAGAAGAGAATTAAAAAATAAAAAAATGAAGAGAAACGAGTGACTATGAGTACAGGTGAGAAGGAAGTGTCCAGAATATATCGTGGAAAGATATCAAAAGAGAATATATATAAAAGAGCATTAGAAATAGGGAAAGTCACATGAGAATTTCTCAAATGTGTATAATCTCAACGCTCAGGGTATGAAACCATCAGACATTGAGATGAACTATGAAGGAAGAAAGAGTCATGGGGTGACTGAGATAATGGCAATACCAAATGTAACAGTTAAATATATTTTGTTCATTTATTTTTGAGACACAGAGACAGACAGAATGTGAGTGGGGGAAGGGCAGAGAGAGAAGGAGACACAGAACCCGAAGCAGGTGCCAGGCTCTGAGCTGCCAGCACAGAGCTCGTCTCTGGGCTTGAACTCACAAACCATTAGATCACGACCTGAGCTGAAGTCGGATGCTTAACCAACTGAGCCACCCAGGCGCTCCCCAAACGTAACATTTAAAATAACTAGAAAGAGTATATGCAAGAAAATGCAAAATTGAGAACTTCCAACATGTGGAAATTATAAGGGGGGTCGAAAAATCTCAAAGTGTAAAGAAACTATGTAACTAAATTATGAATTGGATGCATTTGCTTAACCACCCATTAGAGACAGAGAAAGGAGATATACTGGAATAGAATGGAGGTCTGGGGGGAAATATTCAGAAGGAAGCTTGAAAATAAAATTAGATGAAAATTCAAACAGAAAGGACAGAAATGGAGTGGTAAAGATAAAGTCTAAGCTATGTGCAAGTTGACCACAAATAGGAAAGAAGGAAGAAAATAAAACAGCAATATCAGAAGCGGTAATGATGAAGCATTCTCACAAGTTAAGAAAAACACCCTTGCAAAGGTGAAAGGTGATTAAGGAATTCCAATCAGGTAAACAGAAAAAGAATGCAATACCTAACTGCATCAGAGAAACACTAAAGGAACTCAAAGGCAAACAATCTTCAAAGCATCATGGGAATGAGATCCAGAGAATGTATTATTTTCAAAGGAGAAACTCTTGAAGTGACAGCTAAGTTCTCTACAGCAACAATGGACTCCAGACAAGAGGAGAAGGATTTCTTTGATGGCTGGAGAGAAATAACCACAAATTAAAATTCAGCAAGAATACTCTTCAAGAGGAGGGAATTGTAAAGACATTTTCAGACAAGCTATCTGAGGTTTTCAAAAGCTCACATGCTCTGAAAACATATTTCAGATGATTACTGTGGTTTCTCATAAGAGAGGCTCACAGATAAAGTCAGAGGCACAAGAAATAATGAGGAACCAGTAAATGATGGGACTGTGGGGAAATCAACATTAATGTGGAATACATCAAATAAACACATATTTCCTAGGAGATTCCGAAAAATACACACAAAATCAAATGCCAGTAATGGTAGGTCAGCCAGGTACATGAACATGGAGGTTAAAATATACTAATTAGGTAGTATTTGCAGAGAAGTGGAAATTGCATTAATTAAAATTAGTGATCACATTAAGGGCCCCTGTTGTAATTTCTGGCGTTCTGCATTAAAAGATTACAGGCACAGTGCTTTAATTTGTAACACAGAGGGAGAGAGGAAACAAAGGGATGAGAGGATTAAAAAAACAAGCAATTCACAGGAAAGCAAAAAAGAGAGGCAAATACAAAAGAAGTGGGCTAATAAAAGCACAGGTTTAGGGTGGAAGATTTAAACCTAAATATATCAAAAAAGAAATATAAATATAAGTAGATCTACAGTTGAAAGAGCAAAGATATCAGACCCCAATGTATACTACCTATAAAATACACAATGAAAATATGAGTCAGCAGAAAGGCCAGAAGTAAAAACATGGAGATGATCCACAACTGAATTACTAACAAAATACATCATTATTAACATCGAGCTAAATAGATATTAAGGCATGAAGCGCAGACTGATATAAAGGACCACATCAGAAAAAGAATTTTAATTTGTCACAATGTATACAAATGCTAGATATCATCCCCTAAATTGATACGCGCATAAAATATGTAAAATAAAACTGTAGAAAATATAAACGAAGAGAGAAAATTCACAACGATGGTGGGAACACTTAAGAGACTCACTCTAGTCAGTGACAGAATACTCAGACTATCAATAAAGTGATAGAAAATGTGTAACATATAATCCAAAAACCTGAGTTATTAGATGTATATAGAATATCGCTACCAACTCCAGGAAAATAAACACTTTCCTCAAGGATGCAAAACACACTGAGAGGAAATAAACAAAACAATTTTAAATGTAACTAAAAAGAACACATACATTTCGAAATTAAAGAATGGTCTCTGACAAAATTCACAAGTCAAAAAAAAACTCATAATGGAAATCATGTAATATTTCATACGGACAAAAAAAGTATCATTCATGATTTATGAAATGCAACTAATGGGCTCCTTGAGCAAAATTCACAAGTATGTATTAACATGTTAGAAAATGAGGACATTGGATCACTAATAAAATAGGCTTCTATTTCAAGATGATAGTAAGTAAGAAACAGTAAGATTAACGAGGAGGAACCAACAGAGATAAGTACAGTAATTAATGAAAATTAAATCAACATATAGTAGAGAGAAGAGTAAAATGAAAGTTGGTTCCTTGGAAAGTGTAATCAAAGATAGAAACTGATGAGTTTTACTGATAAAGTGGAAAAGCATACATATTTTGGGTATTGAAAAAATAAAACACCAGCATACACTTGAGAAAGTAAAAACATAAAAGAAAATTACTAACTTCTATACTTTTGAGAAAAGAACATTTGTAAGACATTCAAAGACTTCTAGAAGAATGTAGCGCAACAAACTTGACTCAAAAATAAACAGAAAACTGGAATGATGCTACATCCGTTTAAGGTACACATAAGATTTATTGGCCACAAAAGAAAACTCAATGCAAAAATGGCTGCATTTACCAGTTCTGGAAAACATTAAGGAAGAAATACCTCAATCTTTTTTTTTTTATTATATTTTTTAATGTTTACTGATTTTTGAAAGAGAAAGGCAGAGCTAGAGCAGGGGAGGGGCGGAGAGAGAAGGAGACACAGAATCTGAAGCAGGCTCCAGGCACCGAGCTGTCAGCACAGAGCCCGACGTGGGGCTTGAACTCAGGAACAGTGAGATCACGACCTAAGCCGAAGTCAGCCGCTTAACCGACTGAGCCACCCAGGTGCCCCCTTACCTCTGCTACTTTTTGATAAAATGCTCACCATTCGTGAGTTCGAGCCCTGCACTGGGCTCTTCACTGAAGTCATAGAGCCTGCTTGGGATTCCTTCTCTCCCTCTGCCCCTCTCTCTGTCTCTCTCAAAATGAATAAATAAACATAACAAAAAAACAACAAAACAAAACAAAACAAAACAAAGAAAAAATACAAATAGCATTGTTTAAATGTTGGAAACACTGTCTTTAAAACCAGAAGCAAAAAATCAAACACCCAAATCTTTGCAGTATTTTGCCGGCTAAGGTGAGAAAAACAAACATGTGGTTTTTACTCACAGATGATATGAGTGTATATGTAGGAAATCTCAGACCATATAATTTAATAAATTTGCTGGCTGTAAAGTTAACATTAAACAAAAGTGTATTTTAGGAGTGCCTGGGTGGCTCAGCCAGTGAACCGTCTGACTTTGGCTCAGGTCATGAGCTCATGGTTCATGAGCTCGAGCCCCAAGTCAGGCTCTATGCTGACAGCTGGGAGCCTGTACCCTGCTTCAGATTCTGTGTCTCCCTCTCTCTCTCCCTGTGCCCCTCCCTGGCTCACAGTCTGTCTCTCTCTGTCTCCAAACTAAATAAACATTAAAATTTTTTTTTTAATAAAAAAAAACAAAAATAATTTTCTGGGGGCATCTAACTCAGTCAGTTAAGCATACTACTCTTGATTTCAGCTCAGTTCATGATGTCACCATTCGTGAGTTCAAGCCCCACGTCGGGCTCTGTGCTGACAGCTCGGAGCCTGGAGCCTGCTTCGGATTCTGTGTCTCCCTCTCTCTCTGCCCCTCCCCTACTTGTGCTCTGTCTCTCTCTCTTTCTCCTCTCAAAAATAAATAACTAAATAAACATTTTTTAAAACTGAATTTCATATTCCAACAGTAACAGGAAACAAAGATTTTAAAAAGATAAACATTACAAAAGTTCTGAAACCTTTCCTACAAAGGTTTCACAAACCTTTGTAACACAAAATGACACAAAATGTATATAAGACCTCTATTTGAAACATGACAAAACATTACTGACACAAAATGTGTATAAGACCTCTATTTGAAACATGATAAAATATTACTGAGAAAAAAAGACTTAAATAAGCTATAGGGACATATCATTTTTGTGAATTGGTCTAGGCAATGTTGAAAGATGTGCAATAAAGCCTGACTGGGCCAAGACATTACAGTTTTCTTTCAAAATCAGATGTTTGTTTTCCCAACGGGAGATGCTTAAGTGTATACAAAAATGCGAAAATTCAAAAATAGCTAATGTTCTCTTAAAAAAACAATAAGAAGAATACTCATTATACTATATATTGTAGTTTATTATAAAAGGCAATTTTTAAGGGGCATCTGGGTGGCTCAGTCGGTTGAGCGTCCGACTTCGGCTCAGGTCATGATCTCACGGTTTGTGGGTTCGAGCCCCACTTCAGGCTCTGTTCTGACATCTCAGAGCCTGGAGCCTGCTTCAGATTAAGTGTCTCCCTCTCTCTGCCCCTTCCCCACTTATGCTCTGTCTGTCTCAAAAATATATAAACATTAAAAAATTAAAAAATATATATATAATTTTTAAGAAAATATGATACTGGCAAAAAGGTAGGCAAAGGAAGCCATAGAACTTTAGCAATACGGTATACATGTTTTTCTCTTTTAAAGATGTTTATTTATTTTACTTTTGAGAAGGGGAAAGAGTCAGAGAAAGACGGAGACAGAGTCCCAAAAAGGCTCTGTGCTGTGAGCACACAGCCCAACGCAGGGCTCGATCCCACACACATCGAGATCATGACCCGAGCTTGAGATCAAGAGTTGAGAGCTTAACAAAGTGAGCCTCCCAGGTGCCCCATATTATTTTCAATAACTGGTATTGTGACCTCAACGTGTCTATAGGGAAAAATAAATTGCATCCATTATCTACACAAAAGAAGAGTGTTAAGTCCCTGTGAAATTTAACATAAAAATTAAAAGATGTGTTGAAGATAATGTGCTCTTATCCTTAGGAAGGAAAATATATTTTTTTTCCCTAAAATTATATTTAGGGAAAAATATCTTCATAGTCCAAAAGCAGTAATCCTATAGTAAAATAATGTAAAGTCAATAAAGTAACTTTATGAGCAGTGGCTCATGAAAAGACACCCTTAAAAACAGTGAAAGGCATGCCAGGGTATGGAAGACATTTGCAACTCATGAAAGACAGTTCATCCAACAGGAAATACGAATGATCCAGAGATAAATGGACTAGCATCAACCTCAGGGAACAACAAATTATAAACACAGTGAGTTTCCATGTACGCCCACCAGACAGGAAAACAAATACTGCTGCAGATCTCACGCTGCTGGTGAAAACACTGATTCCCATATTGGAAAATGGCTCAGTCTTACTTAAAGTAGACTTAAAGTAGCAATTCCACAATGCACATATGTCTCCAAAAACCCATGTTCTTGAGAAATGAGGATGTATTTCCAAGAATGGCTGTATCATTAAAGTTTGTAATAGCCGGGGCTGGAAATAACACACATCTCTATTAACGAGAAAATGGGGGAAATACAAGGTAACGTATCCACACAATGGAATATACAGGAATTCAAATGAGTAGAATAGATCTACAGAAAGGAATATAGACTTTAAACACAATTGTGCATAAAAATAACATGTCAGAAAAGAATATAACGTTCCATTCATTTAGAGTCCCCAAATATGTAGAATGGAACTGTGACGTGTGGATGCCTATATTGATGTGGGAAAAATATAAAAAGCAGGTAAGTGATTTGCATAAAAGTCATGACAATGGTTATCACCTGGGTGGGGAAGAAGATGCGGTCAGAAGAAAACGGGTGTCTTTATGAGGAGAGGGACATCCTATTTCTTTTTTTTTTTTTTTAATTTTTTTTTTTTAGCGTTTATTTATTTTTGAGACAGAGAGAGACAAAGCATGAAGGGGGGAGGGTCAGAGAGAGGGAGACACAGAATCTGAAACAGGCTCCAGGCTCTGAGCTGTCAGCACAGAGCCCGACACGGGGCTTGAACTCACAGACCGCGAGATCATGACCTGGGCCGAAGTCGGCCGCTTAACCGACTGAGCCACCCAGGCGCCCCTAGGGACATCCTATTTCTTGACACGGTGGTGTTTACTAGAACATTTGCTTGACGTTTTCACGTCGCTCTAAACGTCAATGCTCTAGACAAGCTTTCCTTTCTGTGTGTTATATTTCAGAGATGTTTTATTTTTCAGTCAGTGTGCATCTAATTACACCATAAATGTTGACCAACATACCTAGTGTCTACTGTCTTCCTTCATATGGTCCCATCATTTGTACCCGTATTGCCACTGAAGAAAATGCCAAGAGAAACGTGACCACGTCCCTGGAGAGCTAGTCACGCAAAAAGGAAAACGATGAAGGAGCACTTGTGTCCCCTGCTTCCAGATAACCAGGATAGCTCCTAGGGAAGTCCCTAAATCTGCACACTTTCTTACAAACCCAGCGGCAGAGAGCCCTGAACCCACTCATTCTCAGATGATAAACTCCAGTCTAAATGGAGCCGTCTATCCACACAACTCACGCCTCTGCTCACGTCGACCGCACCGTCTGAGGCTTACGTGGCAGCTATTTTTTTTTTTCTGATTGCTTGTCTGCACGTGTGATAACTTATCACAACTCTCTACAGGCCTCGAGCAATTGCTGCTGCAGCTTTCGCGATTTATCTAGTCCCATGAAATATTCAGAGCTATTCCGGGGCGCCTGGGTGGCGCAGTCGGTTGAGCGTCCGACTTCAGCCAGGTCACGATCTCGCAGTCCGTGAGTTCGAGCCCCGCGTCGGGCTCTGGGCTGATGGCCCGGAGCCTGGAGCCTGTTTCCGATTCTGTGTCTCCCTCTCTCTGCCCCTCCCCCGTTCATGCTCTGTCTGTCTCTCTCTGTCCCAAAAATAAATAAAAAACGTTGAAAAAAAAAATAATAAAAAAAAAAAAAGAGTCCTCTCCTGTGGTTTGTTTAAAAAAAAAAAAAAAAAAAAAAAAAAAAAAAAAAAAGAAATATTCAGAGCTATTCCTACACAAATGATATGGTACGATTTTTAATTATTCAAGACATTTTTGGGGGAAAAGGACCTCATTCAAATGGCAAGCAGATCAGCTAGGTTTTAACACCGGGCGGGTACTTTCAGTGGTGACCCGTGGCTCCAGTGATACTGACGATGCATTGAACGATCAAGAGCCACTTATCGAACAGACTTCTGGAAGATGAGGGTGCCAGATGAGCATTGTGCAAACGTACATTTTTTTGTGAACGTAAATGTAAATGTAAATCGAGCAATGTGAAAATAAGCACGGTGGAAGTCATAGCTCCAAATGGATGCTCTCCTTTGCAACAGTCAATTCCGAAAGGTGTGTGTGTGACGTGTAGACTGCACAAAGCATTTTGAGTTTCTCCTTGTCATGTGCCTTAAGAGCGAGCTGAATCCAGCTTACATTTATTTATAGCTGTACCTTGTTTTTGAAGTAAAATTGCATTAGCCAATGTAGTCAGTGACCTTCATGTTTCCAAATATAAATCCCTCTTTAAGGATTAAAAGTTGCCTCGTAGCAAGATCTTGAAAATAAATTATTATAGGCTCTAAAGGGATTTATACAAGCAGAAAGGGGAGACTAGGTGGCTCAGCTGTGTCCAACTTCGGCTCAGGTCATAATCTTGTAGTTTGTGGCTTCGAGCCCTGCGTTGGGCTCTGTGCTGACAGCTCGGAGCCTGGAGCCTGCTTCGGATTCTGTGTCTCCCTTTCTCTCTGCCCCTCCTCCACTCTCTCTATCTCAAAAAAATAATAAACATTAAAAAATTTAAAATAATAAATGAATGAGCAGAAAAACAGATGTTTAAGCAATCTTCTTTATTATAATTAGCATATTGCCTACAAAGTGACTGATTTGTGTATAATCATGCTCATTTGAGTATATAATTTCTGATATACTTGCTAAATTATTTCAGCCTAACATACAAGACTTGGTGCTCATACACCTTTAATATTTTTACCATTAGTCATTAGACTATTTCCCAACCAATAGTCATTAGACTATTAGACTATTTCCCAACGACTATTAACATTGTCGTTCCGTATGTGATCGGATACATAAACTGTGGTCCATCCAGACAATGGAATATTATTCGATGCTAAAAAGAAATGAGCTATCAAGCCCCAAAAGACACAGAGGAACCTTAAATGTGCATTGCTAAGAGAAAGAAACCAATCTGAGAAGGCCGCATCCCTTTTGTCAGATTCTGTAGGAATCTATAGAATGATTCCATCTATATCGCACCCTACACAGGACAAAAGTAAGGAGACAGTGAAAAAGTCAGTGGTTGCCAGAGATTAGGGGGAGAGAGGCGTGAATATGTAGAACAGAGAGGATCTGCAGGGTGGTCAAGCTACAGATGATATGATAACGATGGATATAGGTCATTATAATTCGTCCAAATTCATGGAGTATGCAACACCAAGAGTGAACGCTAACATAAACCACAGGTATGACAACCTCCCAACGTAGGGTCATCCCTGGTAAGAAAGGCACTAATGTGAGCAGGATATTGATGACAGGGAGGCTGTGCATGTGTGGGGCCAGGCGGTACAGGAAAAATCTCTGTATCTTCTCAAGTTTACTGTAAACCTCAAATTGCTCTTCAACAATAAATTCTTTAGAAAAAAAAATTTTAACATTCGTTTATTTTTGAGAGAGAAAGAGCGACAGAGTGCAAGCAGGGAGGGGTAGAGAGAGAGGGAGACACAGAATCCGAAGCAGGCTCCAGGCTCCTAGCTGTCAGCACAGAGCCTGACGCGGGGCTTGAACTCATGAACCATGAGATCATGACCTGAGAGGAGGTCAGACGCTTAACCGACCCAGGAGACCTCAAGGAAACAGGTCAATCTCAAATAATCCCTGAAAATACATCAACTATTATGAGAATTTCTTTTTTAATGGCACATCTATTCTATAAACAGGGATGTCAGGAAAGAATACTCCTGAAAAGTCCTTAGATTGTTTTAAGTATAGAAAATAAAATTTTATCATTCTATAAAATTTTTAAAATTAAAAAAACCCAGCTGGAATTAAAAATTAAACATTTTTAATTTTAAATACCAGCTGGAGTTATAAATTAATTAAAATTAATTCCCTAGAAAGTAATACAAAAAAACATAAAAAGTATGTGAGAAAGTTGAAAAATAATTAAATAGTTTAGGTATCTGACTTCTACAATTTGGGAGACTTTTTCAAAGATGAGAGTATCAAAACCAGGTGGGAGGAAATTGCCAAAAAGAAAATAATAAATCAGAACATTTCCCAATACCAGAGGAACTAAGTCTCTAAAGGGACACCTATCTGGCGTAAAAAATAATAAAAAGACACCCATCTACGCACACGACGTTGAAATTTTTGAATACCAGAAAGTCAAGCCAAAGATGGTAAGTGTTTCAAAAAAGAAAAACTGCACACAAACCCAAACAATAAGAGAAGTAGAATCAGAATTATATATAAAAGCAGATAAGGCGATGGACATATTCATTCTGCCTTTTGTGAATTTGCTATTTCAAAACCTGTAGTTGTTTTATCCGACACACCTTTGCTGAAGGTCTTCCAAGTTTCCAAGGAATGATTTAGGCGCTGAGGGTAAGGTGGAAGAAATCCCATCAAGTTGGGTCAAACAGACAAACATATTAACAAGGAAATACCCAGCATCTGTCAGAAATAGGGTGAGGGCGGGGAGAGTTGGGGGAGCCTGTATCCAATGAGGCACCTGCTATTGGGTGAGGTGAGAACAGCCACACCTCTGGCCATGTGATACAACTCCACAGGGACTGCTGA
This sequence comes from Panthera onca, assembly GCF_046562875.1. Classification (NCBI taxonomy): domain Eukaryota; kingdom Metazoa; phylum Chordata; class Mammalia; order Carnivora; family Felidae; genus Panthera; species Panthera onca. Next base: position 26,942,477 of record NC_138358.1, on the reverse strand, counting down.
GTGTGTCTAGGGCTAAACGTCAGGGTTGGCCTGTCCCATCAGCCTCCTGCCTTTGCACAGTTCAGGAATTACCTGAACTGGATTACCTGGATACAGGTCATTATAATTCAGACAGATGTTAGAAGATGTATGTACCATCACTGATAAGAAGTTAATTCATCAGTAATGCCCCAAATTGCACTTTCTTGGACATTGGGCTCAGACAGCAAAGCTGTCTGTAACAGTGTGTATGTGTATGTATATGCACTTTTTATTAGCTTGAATCACAAGAAGACTGTCTTTATTGCTTGTCTACCAGCAAGAACCCATAGGTCAGAGGGCAGTCCTCAAATCAGAAGACATGGCCCAGAATTTGGGGGTGAAATCTGCAGCCATCTTCTCCCTGTGCAATTGGCACCTGTTCTAGGGAAGCAAACCGATTCTACGGTAGGAAAAAGAAAGAAGAAAATGGCCATGTGTTTATTGGCTTATTTTGCAAGGGAACAGTATCAGAGGAGATGGTGTTTCCCTTAAAGACTGCCTCCTGTTGGGTCCCCCTCGTGGTGTAATCCAACATGGCGGCATCACCCACCTCATGGGTCAGACAAGAGATGGGAGAGTGGAAAACTTCCTCCCTACCTCTGGTTTCCAACTTGTTTCTGAAGGGCAACGCAGACCTGCACCCCACAAGGTGCCTGCAGCTGACAACCTTTCCATAAGCTAGTGTGTTCTCTCATGAGCAAGATGGAAATCGATGCGGTGAAGTTTTGGAATTCCCAGGTCTAGAAACCCACTAGGAAATTAGGTCTCTTCTTCGGGATGCAGTATTCTGGGGAAGACATGAGGATTCTAGCCCCATGAGTGCTAATAACAGTACACAAGTGTGAATGATGCCGGCCACTGATGAAAACCCCCGAGAAGACAAGAACATCTACTGTGGCAGATAACGCCAATGAGCTATAATTGAAAGGGATAATAAAGACACTAAGACTTTCATGTCCAATGTGAAGACAGCCTTCTTTCTGTTTGCTTTATGTTACATGCACTTTAATTTCCTGAGAGTAGCATAATCTGATTCCATTTAATGAACGAAGCAAGGGGCAGGAGAGGAGATATTGAATAAATTTTGACTAGCGGGATTACTTGACAATGGAGGGTCTACTTGCTAAGAGAGGGGGTTTGTGTATAAGCGATGCTAATGCCTGCCTTCACTCCTGCTACCTCCCCAAGCTGAATACAGAGGGCGGTCAACAAAGTAATACTTCCAAGGTGCTTACTCTCGGCCAGGCACTCCGATATACTGCACCGACATCTACAATCCACAAGTTACCTTCAGCGCCGGGCCTTATGAGGCATAGAAAAACAAACAAAGGATCTAGAGGCACAGAAAGATGAAGTAACTTGTCCACGACCTAAGATCACAGACAGAGCTACAAGTGCCCAAGCCGGGACTCACGTCCAGGGAGTATATTCCTATCTAGGGAGTTCAAAATCTGTGCTCTCTCTTCCTCTTCCAAGCTGCCACTGCGGCAGCTTGGTGGACACCAATAAGTAACTCTACATTCTAAACCAAGGTCTCTAAATCTTAACAGTAGTGACATTATGGGGGAGAGCCAAGGTTCTTAATCAAGGGACTGCTTCATCCATGCAAGATCTGCCAAGACCTTAAGGCTGGCTCTGACATCATTGGCCTATCATGGTCATTCTAGTGTTGTCAGACAGAGAAAAGAATATGGTAGCGGTTGAAGATACTGAAGGGTTTCTGAAGAGAGGACCCTGTGAGCCGTGACTATGTGGAGACAAAGGGGCACCTCCTGGAAAGAATCATTTTCTAGTCATCTAGAAAGAGTACTTGCACAAGAAAACCACCTCTAGGACCAGGTGGGTGTAAGAAAATAGATGCATCCAGAGATAGCCATGGATGAGAAAATTCAGTAGAAGAGGGCTACCCCAACTCAAACAAATTGCAGTTTGGGGACCCCACCACAAGACCCTGGAAATTATAAATGCATCCAATGTAAAATTCAGCTGTGGACACCTGTCACTCCTAGAAGCCAGCAGAAACAGATTTTAGCTCTAATAGCCACGTGAGAATGTGTAGTTTCCTCAAATTTCCTCGCTTTTTTTGGTGAGGGAAGAAGTCAACATCACCCTCTATTCTTACTGAAATTTTGCCACAATTATGGTTGTCACAGAGAGTAAGAAAGCCTTACACTGGAGGCGAAATTGCAATAGGCAAAATTTGGATTGTTATAATCTTGGAGTGCCTAGACTTGGTACACTTCATGCCTCGTATTTCAGACAAAGGCGAAGAAGTCTACAGAGTGCATTGAAAATGTAAACCACAGAAAGAATAACTTTGCTTCTCGCGTATGCTATGCGGAATGATGTTAGTCTGGAATCCATCTGTGGATCTCTACCTCCAGGACACAGGAAAACTACTAAATTTCTAATATCTTAGACCAGACACTTACCAAGGGTTGGGGCTGGAATAAGATAACCCATGGGGTCCCTGAAATCTCTTATTCTATTTTTAACTGTGTTTTTAACCTAACAACAATGAAGATTGTATATCCTCAGCCAAAACCAAATTGGTAGGTGTATTCTGTGTTTTGCCAGACCAGACCTACCCACTAAACTTAGCAGTATGAGGATGATTTCAAGGTAGCCCTTCTCAGAGACACTCAGAAGATCCACAGGGATAGTGAGGGTGTCAGCTTGGTGGAATGAGCCTCTGACCTCCTGGCCCAACCCTGGAGAATGCAATATCCCCAATGGAAATTGTAAACAATTCTCACGTATTGACAACATGGTAATCACAATGAAGAAGCCTGAGATGGCTGTATGGCAGAAGGGTGACCCTTTCACTGTAATTTGGCAATCTTTGTGGGTTAAACATACTCAGTGACTGTCTGGTTACCTGGGTGGCTCAGCTGGTTAAGCATCTGACTCTTGATTTTGGGCTCAGGTCATGATCTCACTGTTCGTGAGTTTGAGCCCTGTGTTGGGCTCTGTACTGACAGTGCGGAGCCTGCTTGGGATTCTCTCTCTCTCTCCCCTGCCCTCTGCCCCTCCCCTGCTCATGCTCTTTCTATAGATAGATAGATAGATAGATAGACAGACAGATAGATAGATAGATTATATAGATAAACGAACTTAAAAGAAAACATACTCATCAACTGCTTAATTCTGATGATGTTAGAAGATGTATGTACCATCACTGGGAAGAAGTTAATTCATCAATAATGCCCCAAATCATACTTTCTTGGACATTGGTCTTGCTTAATACTTTTGATATTTTATAATACTGTTGATAATCCTGTTTTGATATTATTCGTTTCTACAAGCTTTGTAACTGTTCTCTCCCACGAATGAGTAAATACTTTTAAAAGTCCCTCTCAATTTAGCCAATTTTTTAATGAGACTTTTTCCCCCCTCACTTGGTAAACTGAAGGAACTCTCTTGGTTGAGTAAATGCATCCTATTTAATAGAAAAGAACATCCCAGGAAGGCACTGGCCTCTTCTGCCCTTGGTGAACCTTACGTACAACAGTGCTCCTGGGTTCAGAAAGCAGTCCGATGCTTTACAAAGCTTCACCCAAAGGGGAGGAGGGCACAGGATCAAAGAGATGACTCAGGGACAAACGAGGCGGGTAGAAGGTGTCGGTACACACACTCTGGAAGACCTTCACTGGGAGCATCCTGGTTAGACCTGACTTATTCCTCACCTATCGTGCAAAAGTAGAAACAAAATGTAGCGCTCAGGCTGATGCATTTGGCAAAGTGGAAAGGGAGTTCTGCAGAGAAAAGCTGGAGAGATCTGACCTCATCCGGGCAAGAGTTGGCCAGACTTTAGGAACTAAGGGCATGCTGGGCTTTACCGAATGGTTACATACAGGCTTTTTTCTTTTATAATTTCTCATGTTATCGAAGAGATCTACATGGCACCATTTCTGAAACACAGACTTTAAGGACGCAGAACAGTAAAGGGGCTGGCAAATTGTCATTGTCACACACATTGAGCGAGAAGTAATGGAGGGAGAGGAAGTTATGTACAACTCTGGGTTGGAACTGGAGGGAAAAAGCTGTTCAGGACTGAAGGGAGGTCCTTGGTCTCTAACAACAAACTTCGTCTTACTACAAACCTCTCCTTGAAGAAAGACTACACAGGTAAGAGTGTCAGTTTACAAAAGCCACTGAATTGCACAGAAGGCGTATTAGGCAGGAGAAGTGGCCAGGATGGAAAGATTCAGGCTGTGGGGACCACAAGTCAGGGATGGCTGGGTTGGAGGTCAGAGACCCAGCTGGAGGCTGCCACTCAAGTCCAGGACCTGCAGGGAAAGAGCAGGCAGAAAAGTCTAGAAGCACAGGTGAGTGCATTCACCCAAAGTCCTTGCTTTCCAGTCAAGCTCCTACAATGCTTTCTGCCAAGAGGGTCAAAGAGGCCATTTCTGAGGGCCAGCAAGAACGTGCTTGGTTTGTACAGGGACTTGGATGAGAGAGAGCTGAACTACCTGCAGACTCTAGAATGAAAATCACACATCAGCTTCTTCTGACCAGCAAGAACCTCTCTGCGTCCCTGACTCCGGTATCAATGTCCATCCTATTCCTTTTCTGAGATCTTAAATCCTAGGTCATCTTTCACGAGGAAGTCAGTGGGCATCTACCATAGACGCACAAGCAGTGCCATCTGGAAGCCTCTATTTCTGTGAATGAGCCCTTGGTCTTATATTTAAGCTTCTGATAAGCCCGGAGCTCCTATGTGTCCATCACGTCACATGGACAGACACCTAAGCGTATCCTCTCACAAGTGAAGAGAGTTATGCCATCAGGGCGATGCCAGGCATACCTCTGGAAAGGGTCCTGTCCAAAGTCAGACCCAATTTACCCATTCAAGACAGTGCCTCTGCTGATATGAAGAAAAGATCAACATATGATCAGTTGAGCTTATCAGAGGTCTACCGGTGTTCCTGAATTGCAGTTTGGGAGCCCGTGGTCCAGGTGAGTCCCCTCCAGATCAGAGCCCAATGTGGACATGGGGGATGACAGCTTCTCTTTCGTCCTTGCCTTTTGGGCATCTTGCATCGCTGCACAGCCTGATTTCAGCTGTTTTTCCTCCCTGCCCCTGTCACTTAGGTGCCGGTAGATGACAGAGGGCAAAAGTTTCGCTTCTACAGAGCACTGGAGGCTGCAGGAAGCATTCGAAGGCGAGGAACAAGCCTCCTTTGAAGCTGTGTCAGAGGTAAGTGGTGGTTTTCACACTTTCGGCAGTTGGGTCCGAGGGATCGAGAGGTGTGGAGCTGCCCTCAGAGATGACAGTACGAATCCCTGCCTTGGTGGTTTAATGGAAAGAGATGCAGAACAGTGGAAGAACACAGATAATTACTGCATAGATCATCATGTCTTCAACAAATACTGCGTTTATGAAAAAGCCTCAAAGAAAATACTATATGATAATGTCATTATTATTAGTATCCTTTGTTGTTTCTGTATAAATCAGGTGAGATTTGAGATTCCTTTTCTTTTACTGTCTACTTCTGTGTGTGTGTGTGGGGGGGGGGAGGACCGGTTAAAACAGTATCAGACTGTGTGATGAGTACGTGTGTACCATGTGTAAACATATATTGTATATGATATATAATACATAGGTACAGATCTGTGTTATATATAAATGTTTTTTTATTAAAATTGTTTTAACGTTTATTTATTTTTGAGAGAGAGAGAGAGAGAGAGGGAGAGAGAGAAACAGAGAGAGAGGGAGACACAGAATCCCAAGCAGGCTCCAGGCTCCGAGCTGTCAGCACAGATCCCAACACGGGGCTTGAACTCACAAACCATAAGTTCATGACCTGAGCAAAAGTCAGATGTTTAACCGACTGAGCCACCCAGGTGCCCCTATATGAATATGTTTTATATGAAACCATGTACAGATACATTATAATAAATATATACATTACATATATCAAATTTTATATGTGTAAATTATACATGAATGCATACATAACAAGGCTTGTAAACATTTTATATATATTTTATATATTTATATGTTGTATATATTACTTAGAAATATGTATATAAGTATATACATGTATATGCTATGTATTTTGATACATGTGTATATAGGTATGTATACTCATATATACTATGTATAAATATAGGACACATATTCACATATATAAAGATAGGTATATGTAGTATACAGTTATATATATATAAGGTCACATGGTATTATATACAGTTTTATTTATGTACTATTCTGTTAGTGTATGTCCTGTATATGCTACACTGCAGTATAATGCATGTGTGTGTGTGTGTATATATATATATATATATATATATATATATATATATATTGAACTATATAATTATAAATATATAGTGCTATATCATTTCACATAGTATACATATAGTATGAACATACATATATAGTACAAATTGAACTCACATATAAGTATATATACAGATCTGTACATATATAAATATATGTAATTTTCTAAGTCTTCTGCCTGAGCAACTATTTCTTCCACCATCTCCCAAGATCCCCTACCATCTGCCACCTGTTCTTTATTTATTACCCAAAAGGATGTGACAAAACAATCGATCTTCTCTGCCTGCAGCCAGACCTTGGAAATTCTCATGCTCAATGGGGAAGTTAGAAGTCATTCTGCAGGGACCAGAAGAACAAGGAAGGGCTTGAAGCCAGGACAGTGAGGTGAGGTGAGCGGTGACTGGCGAGGACGTAGCATTCCTTCGGCCCGGGGAGAATGGGTGACAGAAAGAGCTGCATCTGGAGAACAGAAGGCCCCCGCTTGGGAGGATGCTGGTATTGGAGCACGTGTGGACACAAGGACAAGGGAACTGCACAGAGAGCAGCCGGCAAGGCAGGGTTGGGAGGGGGGGTGGACAAAGGATTGCATGAACACGCATAAGCTAAATTCAGTTCTTGGCAGTTTTCTCCCAAAAGGTGCATGCAAGTTTACAAAAACATTTTTTGTAGGGGCGCCTCAGTGGCTCAGTCGGTTAAGCATCCGACTCTTGATTTCTGCTCAGGTCGCGATCTCATGATTCTTGAGTTCGAGCCCCTGCATCAGGCTCTGTGCTCATGGTGCAGAGTCTGCTTGGGATTCTCCCTCTCCCTCTCTCTCTGTCCAGCCTCCACTCATACTCTCTCTCTCTCTCTCTCTCAAATGACCATTTTTTTTAATTAAAAAATTTCATTGTATTTTTCTAATTATAGAGAATTTGCAAGGAGGATAAAAGCAAAGTGTTTACACTCATCCAAAGATATCACCTATGTATTTATGCATATATAGTATACACCCTTTTTTCATACATATATATTACTTATACTATGAAATTGAGACTGTGTAATCTGTACTTCATTTTTCTGACTTTTTAAAATTTGTAAGCATACTGGGGCGCCTGGGCGGCTCAGTCTGTTAAGCATCCGACTTCTGCTCAGGTCATGATCTCACAATTTGTGGGTTCGAGCCCCGCGTCAGGCTCTGTGCTGACAGCTCGGAGCCCGGAGCCTGCTTCGGATTCTGTGTCTCCGTCTCTCTCTGTCCCTCCCCTGCTCGCTCTTTGTCTCTCTCAATCTGTCTCAAAAATGAACATTAAAAAAAAAGAAAACTACACATATGAAGAGGGGACACTGATTATTTGGGGGGGGGGGGAATGAATACAAGGTACACAGCTTCATGTAAAATCATGCTATTATTTAAAAATCTTCCTTTAGCTAATCTTATACTATGTTGAAACCGTACACTCTGCCCCTCTCCTGCTCACGATCTGCTTCTCTCTCTCAAAAATAAACATTAAAAAAATTTTTTTAAATTTGTAAACATATTTAAAAATTTTGCGTTTTGGACTTACAAAGTCTTCCTCCAATATTTATTCAAATTCCCTTCATCATGTGGGAAAATATAAATAAGCAGTAGTGAATTAAGGAAAATTAGAATACTTGAACAAAGCAATAGCCAGAAACACAGGGGTAGTTTGGGGAGGAAACTGGGCTAACAAAGTTATCAAAGAACTTGCTAAAATAAAGCCTTTTAGGTCCCGACCACTTTTGACAGGTGACCTCTTTCGAAGTGCAGAATAAGAAATAGTTTCCACGCTGTGCTGCTTCGGGGCACCGACAGGGAGGGGACTCTCAGCACCAACGCAGATTTTCCTTGCGTGTGACAGCCGGGAGCCAGTATGTGATTTGGGGCACATTTACCTACGCTCTTGTAAAACCTTAGTTCAATGTCTGTACACAAGGATAAGAATAGGCGCTCAGCTGATTTAGCCTTTCTACACGGCAGGTGGCTTTGTGTAAGAAGCCCTTGGAGACTCACAGAGAATCAAAGGAGTCTTCGGGGGAAGTCACCTGCTTGGCCTCGCACGGCTCACGAGGCTGCTGGACAATCCGGATTTCACCCCCAGGGAGGGCGTCAAGCAGGGCAGACACGCATCCCGACCGCCTCGATCTGTCTCTCTGCTTTCACACTACATCTTGCAGCTCTTTGCATGTTTTTCTGGTATTTCATGGAACATTTCCATTTAGAAATCTCCACATACAGAACGGCACTGTGCGCATTTTTACCGTGTCCCCTGAAGTGCCTCTCAAGAACGGTTTTACTTAGATACATTTCTCAACATCAGTGCCGCTGCTGGACAACTCTGGGCTAATGCTACCTTGAGACCTGAAACATGATTTCCTATCACGTTAAAATATGCGAAATGGCTGCCGAAACTTTATCTCCAGAGTTCCCGATCAAAGATACCGTCAAAAGCATAATGGATTTTCCCCCAGCAGCTAAAATGAAGAGTTGTGCTGTCTTGGCATTGAAAAAAAAAAAAAGTAGCCAAAAGCTGATAAGTCTCTTGGGCTAACTACTTTGAAAATATGACATTTTTGACAATAAATAAATACAGAAATTAATACACAAATCTGTACAGGGTGCGGGCTTCTTACAAAAAAATGCCCCAAATTAGACCCTTTGTATGGTGCATTTGAATTTTCCAGTGTGAATTACCATAGTTTCATTGTAAGAAAGTGCAGGTAGATAGGTCTGCATGAGGTAGATTCTACCGAAAACTTTGCACAAGGTGCCTACTCAGGGCTGTAGAAATTACTGTATCTCCCAGCCGGCGATTCCTGAAGGTGTGCCCTCAATGTAGGGAAGGTTTCGAAGCAACTTTTTTGAAGCCCTGAGCTTTGAAGCAAAGGAAAAGCCACTCAGGCACCAAGAGAGTATTGACCCAGCTGTGATGGCCACCGTCTCTCTCTCCTGGTTAATCAGAAGCAGTTCCTTCCACAAGAGGAGAAACACACACACATATCTTTCCACTCTTTGCTCACTAGTCATATTTGCCCCGCTCGCACTTCTGCAGCTTGAATGGCTGCATGGCTGGTCTCCGCCATCATCAGCCCCATTGTTCATAGCCTCTTGTAAAACTCTCCAAACATTTAAAGGTGCCTGAAATGCCACAGGATTAGTTATCCACCTATAGGAGCCGAGGTATAAAGCTCTTGACCTAAGAGACAAAGCTGTCAATCAGCTCGTTTTTCAAACTGGGTCTCTTAAAATCTTGAAAAGTAATTTTGACAAACTTAAGACACACTGTTATTTAAAAAAGCACATGAGGGTCGCCTGGGTGGCGCAGTCGGTTAAGCGTCCGACTTCAGCCAGGTCACGATCTCGCGGTCTGTGAGTTCGAGCCCTGCGTCAGGCTCTGGGCTGATGGCTCGGAGCCTGGAGCCTGTTTCCGATTCTGTGTCTCCCTCTCTCTCTGCCCCTCCCCCGTTCATGCTCTGTCTCTCTCTGTCCCAAAAATAAATAAAAAACGTTGAAAAAAAAATTAAAAAAAAAAAAAAAAAAGCACATGAGAATAACTAAAAAAAAAACAACGATATGATATTCTTGCCTTTCCTACAACCTCATCCCAAAATGACATGCATTCACTCATCAGGAACAAGAGAACACAGGATTCACATGTGGGATCAAGAAAAGTTTCTTTGCAGATGCCTCTGGCTCTCAAAAGCCAGAATCCCAGGCATTGGAGGAAGTGAGGCTGAATCTGTGCGATCCAGGCTTAATGACCTCAAATAGGTTGCAAAGATTGTCCTTTGTCTGCATTTTTCTTTGCATTTCATCGTGCTCTTCAAATCCAGGGAGAAATGCACATGAATGGATACCTTAGGGTTTTTCTGTTTTAGGTAACGTACAGAGCAATATTGGTTCCAGGAGTAGAACACGTTGGCTTATAAATGTAGTGCCTGGTGATGAGTTCAGACCCTTCTCCTCTGCATGGCTGGCAAGTCCTAGCTGTCATTAGGTGGAAACCAGAAAGGGGAGTGACAGATTGGTCTGTGGAATTCAGCTGCAGGGGGAAAGCCACTGTTCGGCACTGAATTCGGTGCCTTCAAGGCGGGAAGGCTCGGCCACAAAATCAGAGAACAAATGGCGCAGCGTGGACAAGTCACAATCAGCCACAGAAAATACAACAGTAAGATCAAAAAGTTAAAGACACTGCTATTGGCCGTCCCCACCCAAGGAAGGTCCGTGGAAGAGGTTGTGCAGGCTGTACATGGAGGGCTCCCATCCTCACCATACCCTCAACCCTAGAATCAAGATGGCACCCGCTGGCCAGCCACAGAGCGTCTCCCACCTGCCAGTGACACGGCTCTCTCCTTCAGCTTCCTTACATTCTAAGGCTGTGCCTGATTAAAATTAGATCCCACTGGAAAATGTGCTGGCCATGTATGACATCTCGTTTCTGCAACAAATATGTTGGCATTCAGGTTCCTAGAGAAAAGCTGCAAGCTCACAGTCTAGACCCCATTCTACAGTTTTTGTTGAGATATCAGTGCTGCCTCGTGCCCTCTGTGTAATTTGGACCGCGTTATCTGGTGTATTTAATCCTTGGTTACCTGAGAAAGAGAAAAATGGCCCGTTCACTTGGCTGCTGGCCAGGGGTTACCATGCAAGTGTGGCTGGGAGCTGGCTCAGCCCAATCCCAGGCTGTGGTGGTCTCCCACGGAAGATAAATATTTCATGGAACAGCTACATCAGGCAAAACTACTGAATGACGCTCAGCGATTCTTTGCCAAGTATGGTATCAGCTTTCATCTAATTTTTCCTCCTTTTACATAAGCAACCCTAGAATTACCCTCACTTCTTCAGACTTTTGCACTCCACAGCCATGCCTCACTTCCTGGGATTCTCCCTAAGGTCACTTAATAGAAGCCTACATCCTAGAAGGACTTCTTATCCCTTCTTACTAAGCACTCCACACAGGGTGCATTCTCACGCTTGTTGCAAAGAGTCAATAAAGCCAACGTTGTTCAAAGAGATATGTGCATCTAGTAGCTGCTGTTGGAAGACCACAGATATATCAGCTGGGAAAATAAAGGTACAGTGGGAGGTTTTTGAAAGTTACCAGGTGGATGATGGGTGTGACATTTCCCCAGTCATAGCCTCTGGAGGAATGTGTTAGCCACTATTTGCATCCCCACTGAGTGCTGGGGACAAGAAAACAGGTCTCTACCCACAGAGTCAATGGGTTTTCACCGATGGTTGTAAGCCCATCCAGAATTATTCAACTTGGCGAGGACACCTCACTCAGCATTCTCCTGGCAATCCAACTTTCTCTCAAATGCTGACATGTCAGTTAATCAGAACATACAACTAACACAGCCCAAATCATGGGCATCAACATCATCACTGACACTATACTATCGCTACAATTAAACCATGCTGGACAGCTTACACATCTTCCAGAACTGTGGTATTAAGGCAAATGACTAATAAGAGAATGGGCAGAATAGGCCTAAGGTTATAGAATAAGGTGTTTTCTCTCTCTCTCTCTATCCATCCACCCACCCATCACCATCATATCTATCTATCTACCTATCATCTATCCACCCATCATATCTATTTATCCATCCATCCACCCACCCATCATATCTATCTATCTATCTATCTATCTATCTATCTATCCATCCATCCATCCATCATATCTATCTATCCATCCACCCATCCATCATATCTATCTATCCATCCACCCATCCATCATATCTATCCATCCATCCATCCATCCATCTATCTATCCATCCATCCATCCATCCACCATATCTATTCATCCATCCATCATATCTATCTATTCATCCATCCTTCCATCCCTCCATCCATCCATCCATCCATCCATCCATCCATCCGTACATCCATCTATCCATTCTCTCTCTCTCTCTCTCTCTCCTCCCTAAGGTAACAAGTCCTACTAATGCTTATGCATGTGGCTCTGCAGTTAAACTATGTGGATTCCAATCATATCTCCAAAGATGACCAGCAAGACTGTCATTGGGATTGTGCTCAACCTCTCTGAGCCTGGGAGTAATGTCTGGTAAAGGAAAGAAAATGGCATCTTCCCTTTACACAGGATTGAGTGGGACATCACAAGCAAAGATCTAGGAACTAGGTGAAAAAGGGGAACTGTCATTATAATTACTGCTTTTAGTGCTCGCATCGTTATGAAATGCCTGAAAGAATAGATTTTCCTATTAAGGTTTAACCATGTACCATAGCCCTTTTAAAAAGGCAAAAAATAAAAAGAGGAAATGCTTTCTCCTTGATAATTTTACCATAGAAAACACAAGCAATGGTCATCATAAAGAGACTGGTTAGTTTGGTCTTTATAGAATATAAATATTACCCCTGTTCGCACTCTATCCCAAAATAAATGAACATTTAAACAATTTTTAAAGAATATAAATTTTAATATTTTAATGATTTGCAAGGTACTTAAAATATTTAACTTTAAAAAAAATCCTAATAGGTTTTCATAGCAAAACTACTATAATAGTTAAAGATGAGCTGAAGGTTTTTGCTGTTTTCATTTTAACTTTCTTGCCATCCGTTGAAATCTTTCTAAAACAGGTCTAGAAAAATATTATTTGGGAAATTCTGTCTTTGTTAGAGTGTCAATTACAATGTGATTTTCAGTAAATCATGTTAATAGGATTATGGTTTCCTCATTCCCATCTAGGGAACTGAACAAACAATAAAGTCAGCAAAATTTCTTCAGTCTGATCTTTCCTTCTCTTTAGGTCGGATGGACGTTTCAATTCCAAGAGTAAAGATCAATTCCACTTGGGAACACAGTTGGGTACCAGCAAGCATTTGTTATTCATGCCGCATCTCGCGCATTCTACAAGTTTATGGGGTGAGTCTGACCTACGCATCGTGTCTGAAGAGCTAAGCTTCAACGCTTGGTATGCACGGAGCATTTATTAAATATAGAGTGCTGACTCAGATCATATTTAAGTACGCCTAAAGGAACATTTGATCCAGAGAGATCTCCTGCCACAGCATGCCTGGATCTTATCTGTGAAATGACTTCCAGATGAATCCCTTTACTCCTGAACGAGAAAATGTTCTCAACCTTGCTTCTGAAGCCCAGAAAGATTTATGTGTGCAACACTATCAAGTGAAATCAGCGGGAGTCTTTAACCAAGCCCAAGTTCCTATGTGAACTGTATAAAGGAGACTAAACGGTGTGAAAAGAAAAATACAGCCTTCTGTTGAGACAGAATTGGCGGAAATATGTGCAGCTCACTTAACATACGTCACCAAGAAGTGGCATGATCTGAAATGACTTTTCATCATGGTTGGAAGGCATACGTTGTCATTGGGAGACGAAAGTCCCGAGTTTCTTACAGCAAATGGCCGATTCACACATCAGGATCACACACAGTCATGAGAAACTTTGTACCTGCAGAAGGAGGCTTCTAATAAAGGACTATCTACTGGTCTTACATCTGACATGTTGAAGTGAAAAGCAGTATGGGGCTTAAAAAAAATCCCCCGTCTCTCGTGGACCATTTCAGAAATGACTAGGAGAATAAACCGAGACCTTGGAAGTGTTCTCTGAGTTGTAGCTTTTGAACACAAAAACCACTGAGTGTACACTTAGGTCACCACCAAGCCCTGCCAGCGCCCTGGCAAGAAACACCAGTTGCTAATTCAACTTAGTATGAACCAAAACTCTAGGAAGGAAAGGATGGGAGAAGCCAAAATGGAATACACGCAATTCTATTTTCTTATAGTGGAATCTGTTGGATTTGGGTCACTCACTCCTTTTAAAGGATGTGGAACATATAAAACGAAGTGGCTCAGGGACTTGGAAGACAGTAATAGGATCTGTGTTTATTTGCTGCACTGGGCTGGGAGCTTCCCTAAATCATGGACCATGTGTGACAAGGCTGATACAAGGTATGAACTCAACCCGAATTTGTGTTCAATGTGTGACAGGGGACTTAGAAATTAAATGTTTATTTCACTTCATTTTTTATTTTTTTAATGTTTGTTTAGTTTTGAGAGACATAGAGCACAAGTTGTGGAGGGGCAGAGAGAGAGGGAGACACAGAATCTGAGGCAGGCTCCAGACTCCCAGCTGTCAGCACAGAGCCCGATGCGGGGCTTGAACCCACGAAGCGCGAAATCATGACCTGAGCCGAAGTCAGACACTCATCCGACTAAGCCCCCCACGTGCCCCAGAAACTAGACCCTTAAAGATCCCGGACAAATGTTTGTCTTGCACACCACAGGCACATAGGAAAGCATATTCACTGATAATGAATGCAGCTCCTCCTTCTGGACTCAGAGGTGTGCAGACAGCACATATACGGTTAAAGTATAAAATGGGAAGGAATAAAGAGAAAAGTTGCTGCAATGTGCTAGTTAAATGGACGCCATCCATTTGGATGGAAGGAAAAGTCTCCCTCACAAGCAGAGGACAGCTCTTCTCAGAGACACAGGACAAGCTATCCTGGGGACAGGAAAAACAGCATTGCATTGGGCAGGAAGGGTGGAGCCAGAAATAACCAGGAAAAGTAGGCAAAGGCACCTTTTCTTTTTCCGCCCCTCAAGGCAAAGCCACACCAATTTCCTCCTGGTTCAGCAGGAGTTGGGTTTTAAAACCAGAAAACTCTGGAGTCCGTCGAAATCTGGTGTCGTGTTCCTGAAGATGTTTGGGGATTTAAGTTACGTCGTATATCACATGTGCATACTGACATGGAAACGCTGTGAGGCTGGGATTCCAATCCGGCAACAGGTGATATTTGGGTCAAGGGTTAGAAGCTTCAGGAACCCCTTGGGTTGACATAGCCCAATATAACATTATGACCCCCTTTTTAAATTATATTTTACCTTCAGACTACTGATATTCTTTAGGTTTTCTTTTAAAAAAATAGGGGTGCCTGGGTGGGTGGCTCTGTCGGTGAAGCGTCCTACTCGGTTTCGGCTCAGGTCACAATCTCCGGTTCCATGAGTTCGAGCCCCGCGTCGGGCTCTGTGCTGACAGTGTGGAGCCCGCTTTGGGATTCTCTCTCTCTCCCTCTCTCCGCCCCTTTGCTGCTCGCGTTGTCTCTGTCTCTCTCAAATAAATAAAAAATTTATTTCTAATTTCTAAGTTATTTTCTAAAAAATTAAAAATAAGTAAGTAAATACTTTGCAAGAGCTGTATAGAAAAATCCAAGGCGAAGCTATCTCAGAGGTCCTGTAATGATGTATACAACCTGGGTGCTCCCAGTTGATGATGAAGTGTTGTCCTGTGTTTGCGGCTAATATGCATTCTTCCAAGAAATGGGCAGACAACTGCATTCTTGGGCCTTTAAAGTCCAATCAAGGGGCTGACGTCACAATGCACACGTTGTGCCGAAAGTTCTAGATATACAGGGGAGCCCGGCTGGCCCAGTCGGTAGAGCATGTAACTCTTGATGTCAGGGTCTTGGGTTCAAGCCCTAGGTTGGGTGTGGAGCCCACTTTAAAAAAAGTTCTGGACATTAAAAAGACTTTTGAGATGGCGATACATGTGTCACGGGTGTTCTTTGTCCTCCTAAACAATATACATTTACAGTTTGGTGGGAAGCCGTCAGCACACAGCTCTCGGGGGCCCTCAGCATCCAGCAAAGGTGGGTGGGGCAGGGTCCCTGCATGGTTCTCAAGGCGACAGGTGAATAATGATAGGAAAATAAGAGAACTCTACAGGCTGAGAAGAGGGCCACTGTTTTGTCTCACTGTAGTGCAGGGAAAAACAACTTGGAGGCAGATTTCAAACTGTGTGAGAAGTAACGGAAAACAAGAGAAAGTCTAAGCACTAAATGTAATTGTCCAACCACTATGCCTCTACCGAAAACTCCCACTCCCCAAGCGTCCCAAACAGTATTACAACCCAAAGAAAGGAAAGTTAACATTGGACTGACACGAATCACCACTTAAAATCGTCACTTTAGCAAGTGTCTTAAGAAGCCCCTGATATGTGCTATGAAAAGTGATGAGTTGTTTTTTGGTGATTCTCAAGAAATCACAGTAGCAGGAGATGAACACTTAAATTCGACCGTCATGTCTACAGGTTTGCGGTTTTAAAGGAATTTCTTTAACTTCGCTCTTTACCTTGTCAAAAGCACAGGAATTCATTTAGCGGCCCTGATTGATTCGATCCCGGGACACAATGCCTCTGAACGTAGCAGAAAGGAAGAAAAAAGAGGAGGTCTTTGGGGCCAGGTCGCTTCTGTTTTTGCATTTCAGGACGTTGTGGTGTATCTTGACATGTTTTTCTTGTTCATTGCTAGGCTTGTTGATAGGTTTCTTGGAAGAAATACCCTCAACCTTTCGTGAAAGTTTAAGGTGGGGAGCTCGGGGTGGATGTGACCAGCTTCGGACTTTTGCTCAGACTGTGGTGAAATGCACGTAACATGAAATTAAGCATCTTATGAACATCACAGATCTGGTTTCGCTTCTCGGTTTGAGTTGCTCTCATCTCCGTTTCTCCAGGAAGGATAGGAAGGTTCTCACATTTGTATTTCAAAGGCTGGTGCCAGGATAAACTATAAAAGGCAGGGACTACGGGGGCTTCACGCACCAGAGGTATCTTTAACAGTTAAACAGAAATCCCACTGCAGATATGAGAAATACTGAATTCTAATCACTAATTATAAATCGTATTTGTCCCATTCGTTCCTATTTTAAAGTGGGTCATAGTCTCCAAGTCTATACTGGCAGGGAGACTAACGTTCCCCACCAGTGAATCTTAAAAAATTCTCATCACAAGAAAAAAGAAATTGTCACCATATGAGGTGATAGATGTTAACTGATGTGGTGGGCATTTCACAACATACATCAATCATCATGCCATACACCTAAACCTACGACAGTGTTATATGTCCATTATATCTTTATAAAACTGGGGGGAAAATCTCTCAGACTAAAGAGGCTCTTCGTGTAAATGAATAAAGGAAGAAAAAGCAGCTTACTGAATGGGACTAGGAGTATCAGAAACTATGAGCAATCTAAACCAGGATTCTCTGCTTTTATTCTCTAGCAAATAAAAAATAAAGCCTAAGAATTTCCCTATAATAGGGGCGCCTGTGTGGCTCAGTTGGTTAAGCATCCAACTTTGGCTCAGGTCATGATCTCATAGTTCACAAGTTCGAGCCCCGCGTCGGGCTCTGTGCTGACAGCTCAGAGCCCGGAGCCTGCTTCAGATTGTGTGTCTCCCTCTCTCTCTGCCCCTCCCTGGCTCGCACTGTCTCTCAAAAATAAATAAACATTAAAACGAAGGTTTTTTTCATAAAAAAAAAAAAGGAATTAAGAATTTCCCTATAATGGACTATTTTATTTTCACTGGCCAAATGCTCTGCTGGTGAAGCACCAACGAGCTATCATGTGTCCAGGAAAAACAATCACCCCTGTGTGTGCTGTGGGCTCAGACCTCACTGGTCGAGGCGTCTCTGATCTCCATGCCAGCCTATACCCACCCAGCACACATGCATCCATGAATCAGGCACAGGGTGCCTGTGTCTGCTACAAGACCTACGTAAGATTTGTGTGCAAGGAACATCATGACCACTCACCTCCATTTAAAACCAGAGAAGGGCATGAAATAACCTCTTCGTAGTACTGTGGGACAAGAGTGAAAAGAAAAAATAAAGAACACCACCTCTCCAAAGCCGGATTCAGGCAAAGTAAAGCTGCTCTTAAGGGCAATGTGTAATGTGATTGAATTTGGAAAGAAATGATGAGGCATTATGAGGCCACTGCTTTCATTAAAAGTCCATGAGTCACATTAAAACTTCAGATGGATTTGAGGGGTTCCTGGGTGACTCAGTAAGTTAAGCGTCCGACTTTAGCTCAGGTCATGATCTCACGGTCCGTGGGTTCGAGCCCCGTGTCGGGCTCTGTACTGACAGCTTAGAGCCTGGAACCTGCTTCAGATTCTGTGTCTCCTTCTCTCTCTGCCCCTTCCCCGCTCATATTCTGTCTCTCTCAAAAATAAACAAACATTAAAAAAATTTAAAAAAAAACCCTTCAGATGGATTTGAATCAGTTCCTTTTTAAAACCCTGTATTAATCTTGTACGTTAATCTTCAGGACCTGCGTTTTGATGTTGCCTGTGGCCAACTTGCAATCCCCAGATAAGGCATTCAGGAGCATTCGTAATTGGATTTTATAATAGGGAAAAGGCGCAAAGAACAGAGCAAAGTGATAGTTTCGCTTTATGTTTACAGCTTTGTAATTGAAGATATCAGACATAGCCCTACACGTGGCTGGTGCAAAGGCATAAGCTGTGTCCCGGGAAAAATGCTTCTGCTGCTTTTAATACTAGTGGGGACGCTTTAAAGGTTCAGAGGAGACACTTCTGGATACTGCACGACTACATTACTGGAAAGCGAAGAGGAGGAAGGAAGTGAAGTCACGGGAAGTCCTAGGATGTTCCATGAGGGTGGTGGTGAGTGAAAGACAAGGCTGCATAAGGTGGCATCCCAACACAACGATGCAAACACTGGATACCCCTGTGCCCACCCACAATATCGAGATAATGACCCAGTTGAGAAAGGTAGGAACACAGGTTAAATGCTGTCTTCCAAACATTCATGCCTCCTTGGAGCCTTAGAATGCCACCTTCCTTAGAAATGGGTCTTTGCGGATGTTATCCATTAAGTGTCTTGAGAGGAAATCATCCTGAATTCAGGTGAGCCCTAAGGTCAATGACCAGTTTCCTTATAAGAGGAGAGATGCACACAGGCGAAGCCATGTAAAGATGGAGGCCAAGACAGGAGGGATACAGCCACAAGCCCAGGGACACTTGGAGCCCAGAAGCTGGAAGAGGCAGGAAGGACCTTTCCTTAGAGCCTGCAGAGGGAGCATGGTCCTGCCCCGCCTGGATCTCAGTGGTCCTGCCCCCTCTGGATCTCAGGGGTCCTGCCCCTCCTGGATCTCAGTGGCCCTGCCCTGCCTGGATCCCAAAGGCCCTGCCCTGCCTGGATCCCAGTGGTCCTGCCCTGCCTGGATCTCAGCAGCCCTGCTTGGAACTCAGCAGCCCTGTCCCCCCTGGATCTCAGGGGTCCTGTCTCCCCTAGATCTCAATGGTCCTGCCCTGCCTGCATCTCAGTGGTCCTGCTCTTCCTGGAACTCAGTGATCCTGCCCTGCCTGGATCTCAGGGGTCCTGCCTGGATCTCAACAACTCTGCCTCCCCTGGATCTCAGTGGTCCTGCCCGCCTAGATCTCAGACTGTGGGAGAACAGACTTCCATTGTTTTAAGCCACCAATTTTCTGGTAATTTGTTATGGCCAGCCTAGAAAACTAATACACTGAGATTTTAGGATCATTTAAGAAACTTGCCAGCCATTTGCAAAAAAAAAAAAAAAAAAAATTAAGCCAGTTTTGGGAAAAATCACAATTATTGCTTGTTTACCAGCTTTGTTTAAAATAGCCACGGAAAGGGGTGACTGGGTGGCTCAGTCAGTTAAGCACCCGACTTTGGCTCAGGTCATGATCTCAGGATTCATGAGTCCAAGCCCTGCGTTGAGCTCTGTGCTGACAGCTCAGAGCCTGGAGCCTGCTTTGGACTCTGTGTCTCCCTCTCTCTCCGCCCCTCCCCCACTCACGCTCTGTCTCTATCTCTCAAAAATAAATAAACATTAAGAAATTTTTTTTTTTAATTAAGAAAATACCCACGGAAAGAGCCAAAGAGAGAAAATCTCTATTACAAAGCTCTATTGTTTTGGTTTGTTTTTACAACTCTCAAAACCTGATAAAAAATATAAGGATATGCAGATTTTCAAATGTTTCTTTAAGCTTATGTTTCCATTCAAGATCAAATGCATGCCATGAACATAAACTGTGTGTCTTCAAGCTAAGTCACACGTTAGGAAGATACATCCTGAACTCGTCCCACCAGCATCAGTAGATGTATCCAGGAAAATGGAACCTTTCAATATGTGGGAAAAAGGAACAGCTGGTGAACGTAACAAGTGGAAATACATATGGTTTACACAAAATGAGGCATTCGTAGAATTTGACAACCAGGAGTTCACTCCTAGTGCAATAAAAAAAAAGAAAAGTTGTTCAAGTCAATATATTCTCTCCTTTATTAATTAGCTTCCAATTTGCAATTTGGAGCTAAACGCATGGCAACTGCTAGTCATCCTGAAGACGTTTATTGTCTGGTAGACGCTCAGAAGACAAAAGGCAGTATCTGCTATGACCCTGGCCCTCAAGGAGCTTGGAAACCGGTTACAGGAAGTAAACGTTGTCCGCAGGAGGGAACAAAACTGTATACAACACATTCCAAATGAGTTGAGGGACAGGGAGCAAAAAGCCAATTCTGCTGTGCTTCTCTCCACCAGGGGACACTGAGCGGGGACCGGAGGCATTTTTGGTGGTCACATTTGGGACATGGAAGAGTTGCCTGGCAGCTACCATGTGGAGGCCAGGGTCGCTGCTCAATACCTTTTAGTGCACAGAAGAAACATCAGTCCAACGTGAGAGGCTACATGCTTCCGCAGGAGGTGAGATTAAGGGAAAGAAGGCTGCTCTATGAATCAATGGAAACCAAACAGGATGAACTTGAGCAGAGCTATAAGAATTATGAAACAGAAACCAATCTAGCAGCCTTCCATGCTAAATATTTATCCATAGCAGCCACCATATCGTATGATACTGTGCATTTTATGGTGTGTGTCTGGTTTTTATGGTCTCCTCACTGGAATAAAAAGGGAACGTGCTCGGGAATTTTTTTCTTTTTTCTTCACTAGTCTATTCCCAGTACCATGTGGAAAACAGTAGGATTTTAGTATACATTTACTGAATGAAAGAAACAATGAACGAATGAAAACCACGATTTTTTTTGAATGTTCATTCATTTTTTTGAGACAAAGAGAGAGACAGACTGTGAGCAGGCAAGGGGTAGAGACAGAGGGAGACACGGAATCCAAAGCAGGCTCCAGGCTCTGAGCTGTCAGCACAGAGCCCGACGCGGGGCTCGAACCCACAAACCGTGAGATCATGACCTGAGCCGAAGTTGGACGCTGAACTGACTAAGCCACCCAGGTGCCCCTGAACGAAATCCACTATTGTATTTTCCGTGGCAAAGCTATCTTTGTAAGGGTGTGGAAAAGTGTCTTACCACTTACACTGTACACAAACAAGTCTCTTTCTCCCCCTCTCATTTTTGTAAAATTTAAATTTAGGGATGCCTACAACACCTTGTGAATTGGGCTTGCCAACTCACAGCTGAAGGATTGCTTATCAATGTTTTGTGGATAGTTATGAAGGGCTTTATGACTCCCGGTCAATGACTGCATCTGCACTGCAGTTTGGTTCATGCTGGTCTTCCCCCGATATATGCGTCAACTGCTCACAGATTTCCATTTCCAAACCTGCAGTATCAGGATGAAATCCCCAATTATGGAAACCCTCAGATGCTAGTCTATTCTGGGTGCACCTTGCCCATTCTTGCATCCAGGAATCAGGTCGGTGCAATGGTTACACAATCTTGACAGGTACGGGAGGCAATGCGGCTCTGCCCTGGGGGGATGGGGGGTGATGGCACTGGGCTCGAGACATGCCAGGAGGTCATTATGCAGAGCGGTGGATGTGTGAAAGTGAGGGCAAAGTTTCAGATACGTAAATGGTACAAGAGACACAAAGAGAGTGCAGGGTTCCCTCTTTGCAGTGAGTTTTATGAGTAACATGGAGTCTTTTCCTTTGAAAGTCTTGGTGGCAATTTCAAGGGGGGATATGCTGTGGATATGGGTAGGAGGATGGGAATGAAAACTGAGTGCAAATATCAGCGTAAGAGGTGGGAAGTGAAGCACCATCACCTTCCAGGTAGGCGCTGAATGTCTACCGGCAAAGGAGCTCCAAAGACGGATGAGGAAATGTAGACAAGTAGACAAAGTGAGTCAGTAAGGAAAAAATTTTCCTCAAAGAACATCCCAGGCCCAGATGGCTTCCTTGCTGAATCCTACCAATTGTTTAAAGGGGAATTAACACCCATCCTTCACACTCTCTTTACAGAAATGAACTGCAGGGGACACTTCCCACTCGTTCAGCGAGGAGAACGGAACCCTGATACCAAAAGCTGATGAAGGCATCACCAGAAAACAGACCTACAGATTCATCTTTCTTATGAATATGGATGTAAAAGGCCTCAAAAAAATGCCAGGAAACCGAATCCAGAGACGTATAAAAAGGATTATACACTATGACCAAGTGGGATTTATTCCAGGATGCAGGTTGGGTTTAATATTCAAAAAACAAGAGTCAGACGCTCAACCGACTGAGCCACCCAGGCTCCCCTAAAAGTTTTTTTTTATTTTAGTAACATATTCTGAATACATATTTCTTATCAGATACAGGATTTGCAATACTCTTGATTTTGGCTCAGGTCGCGATCTCATGGTTCGTGAGTTTGAGCCCCACGTTGGGCTCTGTGCTGACAGCGTGGAGCCTGCTTGGGATTCTCTCTCTCTCTCTCTCTCTCTCTCTCTCTCTCTCTCTCTCATTCACCACTCATGCTATCTCTGTCTCTCTCAAAAATGAATAAACAAACTTAAAGAAAAAAACTTTTAACAACTCAGTAAAAGCCGAGTCCCCCAATAAAAATGGGCAAAGGATCGACATTTCTCCAAGAAAGATATATGGCCCATAAGCACGTGAGATGATGTTCAACATCATTACCATTCAGGGAAATGCATATCAAATATGGTACCTCTTTGCACCCACTAGGATGGCTCTACTAAAAAGACAGATGTGAATGAGTGTTGGTGAGACTACATCTTTTATGCTGGTACCAATGCAGCCCCTTTTGGAAAGAAAGTGGAAGTTCCTCGTATCGTTAAACCGAGTATCATATGGACCAGGTATCATACTACTAGGTATATACACAAGAGAAACGCTTACATAGAATCCTACAAAAACTTGTACATCAGTATCTAAGGCACCTTTATGCATAATATCCAAAAAGGGGAGACAACCAAAATGCTCACTCATTCAGATGACTGAATAAACCAAGTGCATCACATTAATACAATGGACCACTATTTGAAATTTTTTTGATGTTCATTTATGTTAGAGATAGAGAGAGACAGAGTGTGAGCAGGGGAGGGGCAGAGAGAGAGGGAGACACAGAATCTGAAGCAGCCTCCAGGCTCTGAGCTGTCAACACTGAGCCCAATGTTGGGCTCAAACTCACGAACTGTGAGATCATGACCTGAGCAGAAGTAGGACACTTAACTGACTGAACCACCAGGAGCCCTAATTTTTGTCCCCTTTCTTAGAAAAAAAAGCCTTTACAATCATTTCTCTCTTAAAATAGAACATTTTACCACATTATAGGTAAAGGGGAAAAATTAGGTCTTAAAAAATGGATGAGTTTAACACATAATGCACATAAACTGGACAAATCTTTAAGTGTGAAATTCAGTAATATTTTATGGATGAATATACCTATGTTACTATCACTCTGTTCTGATGAAATATGTTTAGAACATTGAAAAAGCGGAGAAAGCAGAGACAACATAGCATTCGCTCAGGATGCTTTCAGATGTGACATCTATGCATGGTTTTTAATAAAGAAGTTCTCGAGAAAACCATGAGTCATATTTCTAGAGGACTTTCATATAGGTAGATGCTTAGGAGGGACAGAGATAGCAATGAGGGGAAAGGATATTCAGAGGTTCAGAAACGAATGGAAAACAGGCACTCCAGGGGGTGTCTTCTGTGTGTTCAGAAAGCAGAGGGTGGACTAAAAGAATATTTATATATAAGGGGTGCCTGGGTGGCTTAGTCAGTTAAGCATCCGACTTCAGCTCAGGTCATGATCTCACGGTTCGTGGGTTCGAGCCCCGCCTGGAGCTCTGTGCTGACAGCTCGGGGCCTGGAGCCTGTGTCTCCCTCTCTCTCTGCCTGTCCCCTGCTCGCGCTCTGTCTCTCTCTCAAAAATAAACATACGTTAAAAAAATTTAAATAAAATATTTATATATAAATATGGCGTATTATTATACACATATATACACATACCTGTATACAGTATGTGTGTATATGTGTGTGTGTGTGTGTGTGTGTGTGTGTGTGTATGTGTCTGTATATGGGGCACATCATTAATAAAAAAGAGGAATAGAGTCATCTAAACCATTATCAGGGTATTTTAGTAAAGAGGCAGGGTCATTCTGAATGATAGAAATTGTTTCTCAATCCAAACTGGAAATATTTCCTCTTTCGAAAACTGTTCTCTCACTTCCGGTACAACTCTTAGTTGTACTGGGTAGTTATACTGGATGGTGTTTTTCTAGGAGGCCAGGTCATACCTCTGTCTATACCAAAATGTGTGTCTTTTTTTTTTAAGTTTATTAATTTATATTTGAGGGACAGAGACAGAGAGCAAGGGAGGGGCAGATGGAAAGGGAGAGACAGAGAATCCTAAGCAGGCTCTACACTATCAGCAGAGCCCAACATGGGGCTTGAACTCACAACTCGTGAGATCATGACCTGAGCTGAAATCAACAGTCAGACCCTCAACCGCATGAGCCACCCAGGTGCCCTCAAAATGTATTTCTTTTTTGAAAAATTTTTAACATTTTTATTCATTTTTCAGAGGCAGAGTACAAGTGAGGGAGGGACAGAGAGAGAGGGAGACACAGAATCCAAAGCAGGCTCCAAGCTTTGAGCTGTCAGCACAGAGCCGATCATGGGGCTCAAATCCACGAACGATGAGATCATGACACTTGACCCAGTGAGCCCCCAGGCACCCTAAAATGCACTTCTTTATAATGCATTTATGCTACCCACCTGTTCATGACTGTTTCACAGAACATTTCACGAGACACAGCCTTCCCTCCATAATATCTGAACCTATAATAAAAGCTGTAGTACTGAATGCAATGAATATAGTTCATCCAGTGTCATATTATTAACAGAATCACCAGAGCCTTGCGACTGATTTACCTGCATAAAGATTTTAGCTCATCCATATCTAATGGCCAAAGGATGGTTCCATGCAGTGTTCTAGAATATTTCTGATTCTTTTATACTGGGAAATGCACACTTCATTCAAAAAGCTATTGTGTTTTTCTGTTTTTAAATAAAAGATACACCGTCCTAAGCATTAGGCTCAACATACCTAAGCAACATGTTCCAATGTAATTTTATTTGAGAAATACATTTACATTGTTAAATCTACAAGACAGCCGCGGTGTCTGAGTGACATTTTTCTTCCCAAGAAATTGACTTTGAATCTGCACCTTGCATCCGCTAGGGTCATTTTCACAAAGCCAGTGACTTCTTGACATGTGATTGGGAAAAAATAGGAAGGTATCTTCAAGAATAGGGCGCTCCGGGGTATCCCTGCTGCAGGCTAGGTATAGATGTGTACATTCCTTCCACACTTCTTGTAAAGGAGGTGTTCAGGCAAAGGGCAGAATAAACAAAAACTGATCTGCAGGCCAGATTCTTTTGGTCATGGAGCGTTTCCGCCTTAGGGGGTCTTTAAATGTCCCCCTCAGGTTGCCTTTGGGAGATTTTTCCATTATGTGACTTGGAAGGACTAACTTCCTTGAATATACGAAGGGAAGGAAGTCAAGATACAGAAGAACTATGGAGGTATTTATCTTGTTAGGGATTGTTTAAAACCCATTTCTCTGACACAATCATCAGCAGAATCTGAATTCCCAGCCATGTCCAATCAAGCTAATGCATTCTGACCCTCAGGTTCAATGCTTCTCCTTGGAAAAATTCCTACCTTTCTCCCGTACCCAAATGCCCATCACTGTTTTCCTTGTCAGTAGAAGGATGCCTATGTCCCTTTTTCCCAATAAAGACAGCAGCCACTTTACCTAAAACAACTGAAAAGAGTCATCCGTTCGTGTTCACACGGTGGGTGAGACGGAAAATTAAGAAAACATGCAAAAGAAAGAATGTGTCTTCTTTTTGAATTAATAATCAGAAAAGGACTCTGTTCTGAATGCAAACATTCCAAGGAAGGGACAGTTTTCAAAGGTTACCCCATGCAATTGTTAACTCAAGCTTACACAGTCCTCTGCAATCAGTTAAGCGACAATTATTGTATTTACTTAATAGGTTCTTCAATCAAGTGTGTCCTAACACCTTGATTTCCAAGAATGACGATGCACACAGAAATAAAATTCCACCTTCCTTGAGGAAATTCTGAATCATTCTTAAAGGATCAAGTATATTCTCTGTAGAGTGGCAGGGGCTGGTCATAGTTAGGCTCATTTGAGATTAAAAGTGAAAAGTCTTTGGTTCTGATTTCTCCCAACCATGATTGTCTTCACCCCTCAAAAAATCCGTTCATATCCCTGGGTGTCTACACTTGCCACAGACGTCTTATTCTTATTCCATGGACCCAGCAGCTTGCAACAGAAGGGACCTGTCTCCCTTGTTCATACTCATCCTCCTCGTTACAAAGTCTCCACCCCACGGCAATGCCTTCCAGATCTGCTCCTGGGGCCCTCTGAAGTCCCAAACACAGGACTTTATTCTAACACCATGCCTCTAACTTATTTGCTGAATGCATCAAATCAATGTAGTGGGCATTTTCAGCCACCTGAAAGGCAGGCAGAAGAGGAACGTCCACGCCAATGGTCACCAAGGGCATAACAGGGCCATGAACTTGTCTACTCCCAGAGCTCAGGTTCCACACCAGCAATAACAAAGACCCGATTATGGTGTTTCCAAGTGGGTTATTAGATGCATCGAAACCTACTGATGAAGACAATGGAAGATGATGTATTTTTTTGGGGGGGGAGAGAGGACATTTCTTGATTTTTCTATTTTGCATAAATTTTGGCACAGAGAAGAGGCAAGACCAACCCTCCTTTGAGCAATGTATGCATCCTACGATTGTGTTATCTGGACTATACACATCTGTCCACATCCCAGCCCATCTTAGAGAGTCACATGGGCAAGCAGTGCAGCAGGGAGACCCAGAGCTTGTTCCTTTCTACCACCGACTTTCAATATCCTGGTTTTGAGTGGTCCCACATAATTCCTCTCACCTCCAGATCCCATTTCCCGCCATTTTCTCCCATATTCCTTTACTTCTCTAAGATTACGTATATTTCTCTAAATGCAACACTTCACTTTTCCTCTCTATGCCCTGAACTTTTCACCACATTTTTAAAAAAATGTTTATTTTTGAGATAAAGAGAGAGACAGAGTGTGAGCGGGAGGGGGCAGAGAGAAAGAATGAGACACAGAATCTGAAGCAGGCTCCAGGCTCCAAGCTGCCAGCACAGAGCCTGAAGCAGGGCTGAAACCCGTGAACCATGAGATCATGACGTGAGCCAAAGTCAGACGCCCAACCGACCGAGCCACCCAGGTGCCCCTATGTGGCATTTAAAATGCAGCTTAGCAATGCATGGTTTCTAAGACACAGAATGGCAACACTTCCAGTGGGAAATCAAATCAGGGCAAACCCGTAAAGAGGGGGAATATAACGCGAGTTAGGAGGGCAGCAGCAAGATGAGGAGATCCTCAAAGTGGGCCGGATTATTGTTTCCCTTTATAGATACCTGTATGAAATTTTGACTTGATCTTAAGATGGGTTCCATTTGTAATTTAAAACAAAATGCTTAAGGGACGCCTGGGTGGCTCAGTGGGTTAGGCATCCGACTCTGGATTTCAGCTCAGGTCATGATCTCACAGTTTGTAAGATCGAGGCTGGCAGTGCGCTCTGTGCTGACAGCACAGAGCCTACTTGGGATCCTCTCTCTTCCCCTGCTCCACCACCACCTGTCTCAAAATAAATAGACTTTAAAAAATTAAAATAAAAAGCAAACCAAAATCCTTAGTAAGAGATAAAAACAAACCAAAGACAACAGAGTGTCTAAGAAAAAAAAAAAATAAAACAGTGCCATTAGCAAACAGCAACCAATAAACTCCCAAAAAAAGGAGATGTATTCTGGGTACAGCAGCTTGACATTTTCAGCAGAGGTGTCTAAGGCGTATTATAGGGACCCACCAAATTATCACGGATGTAAAATGCTCGTGCACAATGCACACAATATGTAATTCAGACCATAGCTCTTTATAGGAATGTATCAATCCTTTGCCCCAATGATTCCCAGACTCCTTTTATGGAGTGGAATCAGACATAGAACACCAACGTATCAAATGGATGATGGCGAGAGTCCTCTGGCTGATATCAAAGAGCTGCCTACAAATGCCACTCACCTACCCCGCATTTCAGCTGGAAATCGAGACCCCACAAAGGACACGAGAACCATGAAGGTGGACACCCCATCATAGCAGGCATATGGCTCAAATCCTGTGAATTTTATTTATCGATTTATTTTAATGTTTATTTATTATTTTGAGAGGGAGAGACAGACTGTGAGCAGGGGAGGGGCAGAGAGAGAGGGAAACACAGAATCTGAAGCAGGCTCCAGCTCCTCTGTCAACACAGAGCCCAACGCAGAGCTTGAACTCGCGAACCACGAGATCCTGACCTGAGCCACACTTGAATGCAAGCAACTGAGCCACCCAGGCACCCCAAAGCGTGTGAATTTTTGTTCTGCAAGTACACTGCCTTTACTTCAAACCATTTCTGTGTTATATTCAAAGCTATGATGTCACTGCATGTGAATGAACTTACGCAATCACTCACCTTAAAGACAACTTCAGGATAACCCCTACGCAACCTTCCCTGAGGCAAAAATTTTACACCAGTTACAACACCTGAGAAACAAGCAGGTGTTTCTGATACTTTTTTGAATCCTTGAAAAAGTCAGTTATATAAATCTATGGGCAATGTTTCCTAAGACCGTAGAATACCTGTCAGGTGAGAAATCTGTTGAAGTCACCATCTGGCTTAGTGGCATTGACTCCATTATGGGCAGCACGCAGCAGATAGGCAACGAATGGGCAATAGCGATCAATCCCACACCCAACCGGCCCATAAACCATTAGATCTACAGCAGCGAAGAGCTTTGCTGTGATCCATCGATGGTGCTGCTGGGGTGGACATCACCCTCACCGTGCACCATGATAACGAACGAGATATCAAGACCCACTTGGAGGCACATAACTGTAAGCATCGTAATCATAATTTTGTATCTAGATCAACTGACTTTTTTTGCATAATTATAGAAGCTACATCGGTTTCCAAACTCATTCTGTAGTTTACCTGATTCATGCTTAATACCGACAGGAAAGCCTGGAGGTGCGATCTTAGTGGAAAAACTACAGAGTTGAGGCTTCTCTCAGCCCTGAGCTGGGATCCCAGCACTGATCCCCACAAGGGGTATCGCTGGGAGTCAACCCTTCACCCTTCACCTCTACATGTCCTTTTCTTGTAAGTAAAGTAAGCAAGCCCATCCAATGGGCGTGGTGAGGATTAAGTGAGCAACTACAGCCATCCATGGCTGGCCAGCCACAGGTTCTCGACGAGTGGGTACTAAAGCATAGAAGTCAGACTGTGGTAAAGCAAAAATAATTTAAAGCATGCATGAGGCTTCAAATTGCAGGTAGTGATACCCAAAAGGGAGTGATGCCATGGGAGGTAAATTCAAATGAATGTTTAAATGGTGGTGGAATGAACTAATTCAAGATGTAAAGGCAAAGTGGAGACAATGAATGAGTGAATAGAGAGGTTAAGAGCCACAAATAAATAAATTCCGGGTATTTCCATCAGAAGGCATTCAGGAGGAGTTTCTCTTTTATGTCTAAGGTCTTTGGACGCTTGTCATGAAAAAATAAATAAATAAGAGGCAGATGTGATGGAACTCAAGTCTTGGATATGTATGCCTTCCTAATGACCAAGGTGCAGAGCAGAACCGGAGATATGGTTATAAAAGAGCATCTTTTTGGAAAATAAATGGAAGACGAGTCCAATGACTAGACTTCATGCCGACATAAATAATGACCTTCTAGTCCTGATGATACGTACCAGTTTGCCTGGCTTAATTCCAGTGTATCAATAGCATATGAACAGCTCTCCACGCATCCTGGACTAGATAACAAGTTATATGGCCAATGGCTGGCAAGACTGTGCCACACTGTCATGAGTAAAGAAACCATCCATATTCCAAAACACAAGTGTCTTCTAATCATTATTTTTTTTTAATTAAGGTTCAGGTTAGAGGGCGGCATTTGATAGATACTAGTGATTACATTGTTTCGCCAGCTGCGATTACACGTATAGAGCAACAATGATATTCATATGTTGTCCAGAGGTATTAGTAAGAATGGAAATTATAAGGTGATTCGGTGTCCTTGTTGCCACTACTGGGCTATGAGATTTCACACCTAAAGCCTCATGCTAAAATCTGTGTTCTTTCCATGTACCAGCCTCCTGCGTATACCGTAATTCCTGTTGTCAGACCCTCCTCCTTTGGGTGGGAAAACAGCATTTATTACTCCATAAAAACAATAATATCAAACAATATTTTTTCAAATTTCTTAGACAGAAAAAGAGCACTTATGCACTAATGGCTTTTTTGAAGAGGAAACTCAATATTTCCACGTTTTGCTAAAAACATATCTCTCCATATCAAAAGCACTAATTAGAACGTTCGTCCCCACGTACGGTTGTGCCGTTTTATCGGATCATCTTTTTAAATATCCGGACGGCAATGGTTTAAAAATATTTCTCAACACCGAAAATAGCTGGCTTCCTGCAAGCTAAAAGGAAGTGTCCCTTAGCAGTTTTGAAGAGGGTCGGGAACAAACGCAAGATCCGTGGTAAAGACAGATAAACTAAGTCACATTTCAGAATCTCTAGCACTCTGTATAATCGGCCAAGCTGGCACGGTTCACCCCAGCAAATAAAAGGGGGTCTGTGGCCTTCGCAGCGTCTCCACAGTAGCTCATTCGTGCACTGTAAATAGACCGGCACAGAGATGCTAAATTGATTCTTTGATTTCTCGGTCGCCCACTACAGCTCTCTGTTTTGCCACCGCGAGTTCTGTTTTAACTCTCAGGAGCAAAACGTGGACTTAACGTCTTTCAAGGGGAAATATTTTAGAAGCAAACTTTTTTCTTTTGCTTAAAAGATCCGTATGTATACATGTATAAATGTGTACATATATGTGTGCATATGTATATGCATATATAAATATAGATACACATTTACATATGTATATATAGTGTGTGTGTGTGTGTGTGTGTGTGTGTGTGTAATCCCACAGCATTTCCCAGATCTGCACATAATTTCACAAACATGCCAAACTGATAAGGCGTCACCATGTAAATGGAGCTACATCCCACAGCTGGGCTTCAGAGGGGGAGAAAATCGATTTCCTTTCAAATCTAACGTTTTAAGGAACATCAAAGCATCATGCACGCAAGAGAACATTCTGTAACTCCACGGAAGCAAAAGCTTGTTCAATGGGTACTGCTTCATTCAGAAAACAGAGCCCAGGGCTCCGTGCTCGGTCTGATGATGCTACAATGCCCTCTTCGAAAAGACCATAGGCACTGCGCTGACACGTTGTATCCTCCCTCCACCTCTATGTCAGAATGGACCTTTTGTAAAAGACCAAGAAACACGATTTCCTGTTTCAAGGACTAGAGGCAGAAGCAACTACCCAGAAACTGCTGAAAAAATGTTCAGAAATGCAGGCACTCATGGGGCTGTGATGTTAACTACAATGATTCTACAAGGACCTGGCTCAGAGGACCTATGAAAACAGAAAACGAAGTAAAATCATAAAACAAGAGGGTTCTTGATGCTAATGCATTTTATTTTCTTTCATGTGCAAAAACCAATGGGGAATTTTGAGGACTTTATCAATGCTCCAAAAGGCTCAACTTTGCAAACATCTGTGGGTGATTTGCATTTGTAAACTACAAATGCATTTCTACCACTCCCCATCCCCCCACCCTCCCAGCTCCAGGGGTCTTTCCTAGGTGAATGTTTTCACATGTAAATGAAAAAAAAATGCTCAAAATAAAATGAAAACATCAAGGTGAAAATCATACATTCTTGGTAATATTTGTCCATTTGGAGAGAACATTTTCAGCCACAGATTTTGATCGGCAGAGCTCCATTTACGCGTTCTATTGTCTTAAAAACAAACGTTTTCATGTACGCCTAGGAATATTAGTCATGAAATGTACAACGGTAGACAAAACTACAAACGAAGATAAATATCAAAATAGAGCCCACCCCAAATATCTATTTTTCCAAGCCCCCAGTGGGGAAAAAGGAAATAAACAGCAAAACCATGGAGAGCTCTTACTGGTGGATTTCCATGCCCTCACCCTTTACGGTAAATCAGAAACTGTTGCAAAATTCAAGTGAGAGCCAAGCTCCACTGTGTGCAAATACAACAGTCATTGTAACCCCGCCACAGAGGCACAACGCTCACAGATGATCAGTTAAGGAATTAGGTGAAAGATTTCCAGCCCCCAAGCTAAAGACAAGTAAAGAAATCTACTATCTACGGCCCTCCTTCGTCACTGCTTCCCAAAGGATCACCCATCAGCAAATGAGTTCCCTCTACAGGGCTGTGATGCCCAAAAAGTATTCATTTGGCCCAAAGATAGAAATGCATTTAAGTAAAATTTCATTTTAATTTGGGACCTTGGAGTCTGCCTTTGTTGGAGGAAGGATAGGGGTTCTCCAAAATACAATTCAACGATGAAAAGCTGCATGCCTGAAAAAGAAGACCAAACCTCTCCTGCAGCGAGCCCAGGGAAATAGAACCTTCCAAGGATCGGAGTAACACAGTGCAGCTCAGCTACTCCCCACACAGTAAAAAGCACCACTTTGTCACCGCCCCTTGCACATTCACCCGATGCCATCACTCACCTAGAATTCCCAGCCGGTAGTTAATGGTGATCACAATGACATTGCCGTAGCTGGCCAGCACACTGCCGTCTATCATATTCCCAGTGCCCTCCATGTAAGACCCGCCGTGGATATAGACCATGACCGGCTTCTTACTGTTCTGATCATGGATGTCTGGAAAAAGAAAGTCAAGTAAGGAAATAGAATAAAAAAAAAAAAATCACACGGATGAACTGATACTATGCAAAGGACAAAGGGCACGGATTATTATGTTCTTCCTTCTTTGGACTGGAATCAACCATGCATCTATGTGGAATTACATACACCGTGGTAAGACTGCCTAAGAAAACTGCTCAATGTTATCATTTTTTCTAGTCACAGAAATGGTATTTTTGACAAGCATACGGACATCTGAAGTAATATGAATGCCTATGTACATTTCTCTATCTACCTAAAACACTAGAAACTAGAAGATTTTGATGAAATGCTTACTTCCTAAACAGTGCTCAACTCCTAAAAGGTGACTTATTCAAGAAGCACACGGCGTAATAAGTTTCATCATCTCGGGAAGTGTGCAATCTGCTTCAAAAAGATCATTTGTTTTTACCTCTTTATTCAAAGATGAGCCTACAGATGCATTTTTAACCGAAACATGAGAATACATGAGAACCAGTGAGGCTGAATGTAGCAAACTCCAAGTAAACGGTTAAAAATTATCAACAGAACAGAAACGTGTAAAACCGAAAACAGGGCAAAACAAGATGTCCGAGCAAAGGTCTTTGTTCTAGTTTGCTGACTGCGATAAATATCTCAACATATTTAAGTAACAAAAATGAAAGGGGCGCCTGGGTGGCTCAGTGGGCTCAGCGGGCTCAGCGTCCGACTTTGGCTCAGGTCATGAACTCATGGTTCACGAGTTTGAGCCCCGCGTAGGGTTCTGTGCTGACAGCTCAGAGCCTGGAGCCTGCTTCGGATTCTGTGTCTCATTCTATTTCTGCCCCTCCTCCACTCACGCTCTGTCTCCTCTGTCTCTGTCTCTGTTTCTCTCTCTCTCTAAGAATAAACATTAAACAATTAAAAAAAAATGGAAACAGATGTAACAGAAATGACACGACACTCCAACCTCAACGTGAAATGATTGACATGCAATCTATTTTCAGAGGGATATGAACCCCAGTTGAGATTTGCAACCACTGGGCACCCTTGGTAATAACTTTGTGACTTTATTTCGTAACGATGTAAAACCAGTGTTTCACAATGGTCTGTGAGGACAGGAATTCAGAGACCATCTGTGCATTTGTGGAGCCTGCTTTGTGAACAGGTATTGATTAAATCACCTTTTAAAATCAGTCCTTAAGTTTACGTTTAATGTATCACACTGATTCCTTTTACAATTATTTCTGAATATCTCTCTACATGTATCCATAGATATATACACATAGGTGTGTGTAAATAATGTATATATCTGTCTGTCATCAAAAGAAACCCAAATGTATCCAATGTACATTTATTGTCACCCTTTTTTCAGTCAAGTGTTTTTTCTCCTCCTTCAGCAAGACGCTTTTGAAATCTCAAGAAAGGAATTTTCAGGAAATGAATCGCTATCATTTGGTGAGGGGGGCTGCTAATAAAATGAATTCTGATCACAATCTCAAAATGAGTTCATTGGGTGCCTCAGGAAGGCGGCTCGAGAAACCCACTGGTCACAGTCAAATACAGAAAAAAGTGTCACGCTCCCATGTCCCTGCAGATCCTGAATAGAGAGAAGAAGAACCGATCTTATTTTCTCAAATAAAATTCAAATATACAGTAAAAATGTTTTCTTCATCCCTTGTTCATCAAGCACTACGTGGAATTCTGAAACACACAGGTGTTTGGAAAGGTGTTGGGTTTTGAACCACGTACTCCTGTGTCTGGCTCCTGATTTGCTGGTTTTCCCCTTATTTCTTTTAGCAGGTGCAGGCTGTTGGGTGGTCCACTGTGGAACAGGACGTGGTAGAGACTTTGAAGGCTACTTGAAGGGGTTTTCTCAGAGAAAATGCTAGGTTAACATCTCTAAGCTTTCCAAAGGCATGGAACAAGGTTCTCGTGAACTTGAAGAGTAATAAATAACGAATGCCCTGTTAATTCAAAGTAAAAAAATATATATCACAGGGTATTGGTATTCAGTGAATAGGGGGCATTTTAATGGGAATAAAGTTGCTTTTCGAGCATTGGGAAAACAGATCCTAAGAATCAGAAATGCTCTAATAAGAGATGCAGAGTAAGAGGCAAATTATATCCCTGGCTGGTGTAAGAGAACCCCCCCCCCAAAAAAAAAAAAGTTTTGGGTTTTGTTTTAATACATTTTCTTTTTTTTCTTTTTAGATGATCTGATAGAATCTTTTTAAATTAAAAAAAAATTTGTTTTAATACATTTCTTTTTTTCTTTTTACATGATCTAATGGAATCTTTAAAAAAATTTTTTTCAACGTTTTTTATTTATTTTTGGGACAGAGAGAGACAGAGCATGAACAGGGGAGGGGCAGAGAGAGAGGGAGACACAGAATCGGAAACAGCCTCCAGGCTCCGAGCCATCAGCCCAGAGCCTGACACGGGGCTCGAACTCACGGACCGCGAGATCGTGACCTGGCTGAAGTCGGACGCTTAACTGACTGCGCCACCCAGGCGCCCCAGCTAATGGAATCTTTTTAAATGAAAAAAAATTTTCAATACATTTCTTCTTTTTCTTTTTACACGATCTAATAGAATCTTTTTAAATTTTTTTGTTTTAATACATTTGGTTTTTTTTTCTTTTTACATGATCTAATAGAATCTTTTTAATTTTTTTGTTTTAATACATTTCTTTTTTTTCTTTTTACATGATCTAATAGAATCTTTTTAAATTAAAAAAATTTTGCTTTAGTACATTTCTTTTTTTTTTCTTTTTACACGATCTAATAGAATCTTTTTAAATTTTTAATTTTTTTGTTTTAATACATTTCTTTTTTTTTTTACATGATCTAATACAATCTTTTTAAATTTTTATTAATACGCTTTTGGATTCAGATAAAATGGCAGGCGTTCTGGGGCCCGCCACAACAGAGAGTCTGGCGGGTGAGTCAGGTGCCAGATGAACTATTGTAAGGCCAACGGAAAAGATCTTGCGAAGAGAGGTAGGGACAGCCCTAGAAACGCATGGGAGTTACAATAATAATTAAATAATAACAATGTTCAGACAAAAGCAGGTGTGAAACCAGCATTGGCCCAACTTCTTGGACCCAAGTTGATTAAACAGCACCACCAGGGACGCCTTGCTGCCTGGCAGGGAGAAGTTATCATCTGCTTCTGTGCCTCGAATTGTGTTTCCCCCCAAAACCCAAATGTTCCTCAAGGGCCTTTGCCCTGTA
Organism: Panthera onca; assembly: GCF_046562875.1. Lineage (NCBI taxonomy): Eukaryota > Metazoa > Chordata > Mammalia > Carnivora > Felidae > Panthera > Panthera onca. The sequence continues at coordinate 26,906,027 of NC_138358.1, read as the reverse complement.
AGGCAAATGCACAGAGGTCCGTGCACTTTCCTACTTGGACAGCAGAAATGGAGTCTTCCTGGCAACTTACTTGGGACTTTCTGTCTTGTCTCTTTGACACTATTTGTTCTGCTGAAGGCACAGGTACCGTGTGGTCCTGGTTGTTAGAGACCACTCTCTTCCAGAGTTTAAAAAGCATCAGTTTAGTTCCAGTGGCTGATCTGTCCAGCAACTTGGGATCCTTCAAGAAACAACTTTCCATGGCAACCAAACATTTTTTTGGGGGGGGTAACAAAAAAGTTTTCAAAACAGCCGTGGTGTTGAAAAGGAAAAGATAGAGATGTAGGTTTTTGACCTTTTCATTTTTCACAACTTTGCTATCCCTGCTTCCTACCCCCCAACCCCGCACCCCCTTTAAATGCTGCTAAAAGGCAGGCGGCAGAGAAACGAGATCTTGTTAAAACACTTTTTCATGTATTTCACTGTGAGCCAGAGAAGATTCTTTGAAACTTAACTGTGAATCCGGATATTTAAAAAAAAAAAAAAAAAAAAAGAAAGAAAGAAAGAAAGAAAGAAAAAAAAAAAAAAAGAAAAAGAAACAACCAAAACCAGAAATGCCAGACACCCAAAAAGTTCTATGAAGGTGTCTCACAGAGTTTGGCAGCTCGTAGAAGGAATTAAGAAAACCAAATCTCCAAAATACAATATTAACTTACAAATAACTTTGGAAGGAAGAAAAGAAAGTATACATGCATGTGCTAAAATTTCATTTCCTCTTCTTATGACCAAGCCAAAAAAAGGGGGGAAAAAGGAAAAAGGAAAAGAAAAACATACGATGCCTTGTAAATAACATTTTTGTATCAACTCACTTCATATTTAGAAATGTTTATACTTCTTATGGGTGGTTTGCATTCAGCGACAGGGTAATTGAGATTAAAAAGCACAGTGGTTTCCAAACAAGAAGAAAATAAAAAAAGCACACAAAAGTGTACTCGTTTCAGAGAAGGGGAGGAAAAAGAGGTTGAAATAAAAAAAAAAAAACAGAGAGAGAGATATAAAATCATGCATCAGGGTCGAGCTTTGAAAAAACAAAAAATACCTTCATCTTCAGCACGATCATTACTGGTTATATCATCTGCGTTTTTCTTTGTGTTGGCTCCTGGGGTCATAATGAGAAGGAAAATAAAGGGAAAAAAAAAGAGAATTCAAAAACAACAGGTTTGCAAAAAAACCAGAAGAGAGATACTACCCAGTAAAAGAAAAAAAAAATGTCACACAAAAAGTTGAAATTTGTTACATTTGGATTTCAAAAAAAATGAGGTAGGGGGTCGATGCAAAATGCATAAAAACATAAAGATGTCAAGAAGAACAAATTCAAAATGTTACTTGCGAAAAATATTCTCTATCCTGTGAAAATGCAGTTTGGGGGGTTATAATGGTAGTACTGCAAAAAAAAAAAGGAAAAAAAAAAGAGCTAATGTGAGTTTGAAAAAAAAGAAAATTAAATTATTAAAAAAGATTTTCCACATTCTCAAAAGAAAAGCACATGAAGTATTCAATGTCCCTCTAATTTTAACATATTATAATCTACATAAATTCATGAAATGTCACCGATACACTTTGGTTATAAAATTCCATAATGGAAGAAGAAACACATTTATGCAATAAACACAGAAGGACTTTCAATAAAATACTTAAAATTGACATTAGTTCCATGCAGATGAACTTAAAACACAGCGTTTCAAATACAAATCAGAAATGTCAGTTGATTTATTAATTTGAATCATGAAATTCACCTCTCACCAGTGTCTAGAGAACTACTCAATATTTGCTCCTGTTTAGTATAAAAACAAACACAACAACAAAACCAGCACTTTCAATCAGGATTTCTTAAGTTAAAACATTATCAATCATGCTCTCTCTGATTGAAACACTTATTAAATATTACTTCAGTGTTATCACTCATTGAATTTAAGATAAGTATATAATAAAGTCACCTACCTTGATGACCTGAAATTTAAACCAGATAAGAATGTCTATGTAGACAAAATATGGCGGGTGGGGGGTTCCTCAACTATACCACAAACACTCTCTTCTATATTCGGTATGCAGTGCACCATTTTCCTCTTTATATTTTCCAGATACAAGATGACAAAACATTTAATAATGCTTGAATTGTTTGGTTAATTAGCTCAATTGTCTTCTTTTCATAGATAGACACAATCAGGACATGCATACTCCAGATCCAGTAGCTTCAAAAAGGTCTGAACCACATCCTTCTAGAAGTTCTAAGTAACTCAAAAGAACTCAGCATGTTGTGAAGCCAAAATGTGAAACTGTGGTGTTTTTGTAGTCAGAGAAGGCTTGCATATTTTCTATTTTATGTGGTTTAACACCTTTTAATGAGCACACCTAGGTGGGTGGGAAATCTGATTTGTTGATTTTGAGCACACCTAGGTGGGTGGGAAATCTGATTTGTTGATTTTTGAGGCTTAAATATCCCCACTGTCGATAATTTCAAGCTACCAACATAAGGTCGTTGAAGACAGCTGCAGAGAGGTGCCTGGGACCCCTAGAAACTCCAGGCTAATTCCACCCTCATCCACCTAAAATTAGAGTCAAGTCTTATAGAAACCACCTCTCCTTACAAAACTTTCATTTCTGGTCCCTTAGAAAGTATCATGATGCTGACATCCCAATCTATTATAGTCATTACCTTGATATCAACATCTATTTATTGCCCACAATCCTCCTGCATTTAAATATCTAAAAAGGGGCACCCGGTTGGCTCAATTGGTTAAGGGTCCGACTCTTGATTTCAGCTCAGGTCATGACCTTGTGGTTCCTCAGATCAAGCCCCACATCAGGATCTGCGCTGACAGCTCAGGGCCGGCTTGGGATTCTCTGTCTCCTTCTCTCTGCCCCTCTTCTGCTCATGCATGTGCATGAAATCTCTCTCAAAATAAACAAACTTTTTAAAAATAAATGAATAAATACCTAAAAGAACTTTAAAAAATCAAATTAGCTTGACTGTCTTTGGGTTGTGTTTGTCGGGGTTTATCAGTATAGAACCTATTTCAAAGTGAACTCATGGACTGAATTTATGACAAAACTACGTAGAAGCTTATAAGGGATGCCCTTCTTGGAGAAGTATGCTACGGGAGTGATCCACAAATCTGTGTTACAAGTCCTCCCTCATTTCTGGAACAAAAAAATGTGCATTCCTCCCTGTAAGAAGATTTTGTAAGTAAAGTGTGAGTGACCTGAAACACATCCTGGGCTGGATGAGAGGCAATGGTTAGGGAACCTTCCCCAACAAAGAGAGGAAAGTTCTAAAGACTACGAATGCTTTTACAATTTTGATAACATAGTTCCAAGGCTGATTAAGTAGCAATCCAGGGTAATCTACTGCCTCTTTGATTCTTTACCAAACTTTCTGGTTAACCAAAGCATGATTTTTAAGAGCTTTACTGAAGCATGATTTACATCCCATAAAATCAACTCATCACAGTATAAGATTCGATGATTTTTTTTAACGGAGTTGTGGCAACTATCAGCATAATCCAATTTTAGAACATTTGCATCAACCCAGAAAGACTGTGTTCTAATCATAGGTGCCATGTTCCTAGCCTCCGTCTCATTAACCTCCTTTCTGTCTTTCTACATTTGCCATCTTGGGGCATGTGGTATAAAGGAATTCGTATAATGCCCAGTCTTTCGTGTCTAAAGCAGACACTCTCCCTTAGCGTGTTTTCAAAGTCATTTATGGTATAGCATGGATCAGTACTTGATTCTTTTATATGGATGAATAATATTCCACTGTATGGATAGACCGAATTTTGTTTTTCCATTCATCTGCTGGTGGCTGCTTGTACTGTTTCCACGTGGTGGCTATTAGAATGCTGCTCAGAACATGTGGGCACAATATTTACGTTAGGATATAGGTGTTTCTTTCTGTTGGGTAGATATCTAGGAGTGGAACTGCTATTTTATGTGGCAAATTGATGTTTAATTTTTTTTTAACTGTTTTAATGTTTTTTTGTTTTTTTTTTTTTTTTTTTGAGAGAGAGGGAGAGGGTGAATGGGGAAGGGGCAGAGAGAGAAGGAGACACAGAACCCGAAGCAGGCTCCGGCCTCTGAGCTGCCAGCACAGAGCCCGATGTGGGGCTCGAACTCACAAACCATTAGATCAAGACCTGAGCTGAAGTCGGATGCTTAACCAACTGAGCCATCCAGGAGCCCCCCAAACGTAACATTTAAAATAACTAGAAAGAGTACATGCAAGAAAATGCAAAATTGAGAACTTCTGACATGTGGAAATTACAAGGAGTCTCTGTCTCTCACGGTCTCCCAAAAATAAATAAATGTTAAAATTTTTTCTTTAAATCGGGTTCTGTGTCCCCTATTATTGAATTGTTAAGTGTTCTTTATTTTTTTTTAATTTTTTTACGTTTATTTTTGATAGAGACAGAGTACAAGTGGGGGAGGGGCAGAGAGAGAAGGAGACATAGAATTTGAAGCAGGCTCCAGGCTCTAAGCTGTCAGCACAGAGCCCGACATGGGGCTTGAACTCATGAACCATGAGATCGTGACCTGAGCCAAAGTCGGACGCCTAACCGACTGAACCACCCAGGCGCCCCTATATTTTTTAGATACAAGTCTTTTTCCAGAAATATGATCTGCAAATCTTTTCTCCCAGTCTGTGTGGCTTCTCTTTCAGTTTTCTTAGTGGTGTCTTTTGAAGTGCAAACGTTTGTTTTTAATTGTGATGAGGTCGATTTTGTCCATTTTCTTTCAAAGCTTGTTGCTTTGCATATCATATCTGAGAAATCCTTGCCCAAGCCAAGATCCTGAAGATTTTCTCTCATGTTTTTCCCTCAATGCTAACCAGTTGTCATTCTTCACCTTTTAAGTGTCTGAGTTACTTTCAGTGTATGATATGAGGTTAGGGTTGAAATTCATTGTTTGCATATGAGTATCTCACTGTTTTAGGACCATTGATTGAAACGCTAACGTTCCCTCCTTAAATTCTTGAGACAATATTGCTGAAGCCAGTTGACTATAAATGCCAGGACTCTATTTATTCCTGGACTCTTTTAATTATATTCCATCCTGCGTTTCTATCCCCATGAGTCCCTACCTGTCCTGAAGACTATAGCTTTATGGTATGCTTTAAAATGGGGAAGGAGTGGGGCGCCTGGGTGGCTCAGTCGGTTAAGTGTCTGACTTCGGCTCAGGTCATGATCTCACAATCCGTGAGTTCAAGCCCCACATCGGGCTCTGTGCTGACAGCTCAGAGCCTGGAGCCCGTTTCAGATTCTGTGTCTCCCTCTCTCTCTGTCCCTCCCCTGTTCATGCTCTGTCTTTCTCTGTCTCAAAAATAAATAAACGTTAAAAAAAAGGTTTTTAATAAATAAATAAATAAAATGGGGAAGGAGAAGCCAGCCAACTTTATTCTGCTTTGTCAAGATAATCTGCTCATTCTAGATCCTCTGCCTTTACACACAAATTTTCAAACGAGCTTGTCAACTGAAGAAAAAAAAAATCACCCACCGAGATTTTGACAGAACTTATTTGCCAAACTGCAATTTTGAATTAATTTCATATAGCACAGTATGACCCAGAAACATCATTAGGTATCACCTTTAATGTTCAGTGTGTACTTAATGTTTCACCTTTTTGTTCATGTTTAGTAAGTTGTTGCTGCATTTTTCTTCGCAAATATAGCTAATTAAATGTCCTTTAAAAAAAACAATGGAGTTATCCTCAATATCTAATTTAGTTAGAATCGTGAGCTATGGGGAAAAGATTCTGGTGGGATTCATTCCGCAGTAAACCCATCTTGCACAAGCCAAAAAAAAAAAAAAAAAAAGGCATTTCAAAATCCATACACGCCATGAGTTTTTTTTTCCACCCACTCCAAGTCTATACCATCCTCCAAGTGCCAGAAAAATATTCCTTTACATCTAATAATTAGGCCCTCTATGAAACCTCCATGGGGAAATAGCTGTAAATATTAAAGGGAATATTTAAGCAACTTCAAACAAATGCATAGCTGTTCCATTATTAAAATTTAAGTATGATTTTATAAATAAAATATCTCAATGTCGCTGGTCCTTGAAGGGTGTCCATCATTTTTTTATACCTGTGCTTCTTTTTTTTTTTTTTTTAATTTTTTTTTCAACGTTTTTTATTTATTTTTGGGACAGAGAGAGACAGAGCATGAACGGGGGAGGGGCAGAGAGAGAGGGAGACACAGAATCGGAAACAGGCTCCAGGCTCCGAGCCATCAGCCCAGAGCCTGACGCGGGGCTCGAACTCACAGACCGCGAGATCGTGACCTGGCTGAAGTCGGACGCTTAACCGACTGCGCCACCCAGGCGCCCCTATACCTGTGCTTCTGATGTGCACTTCTCATGGTTTATGTGCATCATTTTCAAAAGTAAAACTATTTAAAAGAGTACTCTGTACCCTAAATGCAGAACTACTTTGCAGAGAATTCAGAAAAGGTAGAGCATGGGAAAGGGAAGGAAAATCAGTGAAAATCCTCTAGATGCTGATTTTAACATTTCAAGGCAAGAAAATAATTTCATAATTCCTCTTTTTATTATCCATTACCTTTGTTGCCAGTTATGTATGGAAATCCTCAAACACAGTCATCAGACAGTGTGAGATGATCGCGTCATTTATGCGAGAACGTAATGAAATGATAGAATATGGAAAACCTTTAAAGTATTGCTTTCGAAATGAGATATCATATTAAGTATGTATTTATTGGTTCACATTTTTTGGGGTCTCTTAACAGTGCAAATTCCAAGCAGAAGGTAGACTTGTTTTCTTAAATACAAAAAGAGTGTGTCTTAGCCAAATGCATTATTTTCATCACACGGGAAGTTGTGTAATGGGCTACAGGGGACATAAATGCTTTTCCCGGCCATCACACATGTGTGTGATTGATCGCTTTGTCCCTCGGCCACAGAGGAACGCTTCTTTAATCTTCTAATTCAGTAATGGGCTCATTTCAGCAATAATAAGCTGAATGGGATCTGATCCATGAGAGAGTGCCCATGCCTCATCACTTAACTCACTGGTAAACCCATTCCTTCTAAAGACAGGTATGGATGCTTTAAAGATGCCAGCCTTGGCCGCCAGTGGGTACCACGAATAAATACTCCACACATACATCTTAACATACGCTCTCACTCTTACTGGAACATCGATCTGAAAGATAACACGAAACACTTCATTCAGAGGGTTTCATCCAAAGCATATGTACCTTGAAAAATGGGGCCCCCACAGATGAATTCACTTTCTGCATCTGAAGCAATCAGCATCACTGATCTTCATTCCACCCCCACCCCCCCCACCTGGAATCACAACATCTGAACCAGATCGAGTTGCACTCAGGGAAAATACAGGCAAGGCTGGGGAGCCTGTCTAATTAATGCAGCCTTCAACGAACAGGCTTCCTGACATCCCCATTTGGAATTTCTGTTCATTCCATGCCTTGGTGACACAGGACAGGAGGGTGATACGGGACAAGGTCGACTATGGGAAGTCAAGAGCATTCCTTTTTTTTTTTCTTTTAATGTATTTATTTATTTTGAGAGAGAGAGCTTTAGTGAGGGAGCAGCAGAGACACAGGGAGGCAGAGAATCCCAAGCAGCCTCCCCACTGTCAATGCAGAGCCTGACGCGGGGCTCAATCTTCTGAACTGTGAGATCATGACCTGAGCCGAAACCAAGAGTGGGAGACTTAACCAACTGAGCCACCCAGGTGCCCCAAGGGCATTCCTTTTTAATGTGGAAGGAGGATTCTTGGTGATCAAAAGCCTTAGGAAACAGAACATATGGAAGCCGGTGGATTTCTCTGAAGTCATCGGCAGACGTCTATTTTGAACACACTTTGTGATGGCATCCCCAAGTTTGAAGGCTTCTGCTCCAAGACATATGAAGAGATATGGAATTGCTGACTTACTGGGTGTGGTCTTGAGGTCAAATACCTAGGATTCATCCCACAGACATTTATTATGTGACTTTCACGTGCTTGAGATTTTCCTAATCGTTGTGAAATGTTCTGCCAATCAACTTATCCTCCGTTGTCCATGTATCTGTGACTACAGTAAAACCAAAGTCTAATTCTTTGTAATTTTCTACCAGTTTCAAAATGCCTCACTGTAATAGTGAAAATAATAGGAGGGTTTTTGTTTTTTGCATGTATTTTTTGCATGTTTGCTCTGATTGGCTTGGGAAGACAGATTGAGAGAAATATGAATAATAATTTGTTCTTTCTTTTGGAATTAGGAAGAATTCTTTTCATACTTTCTTTGGTTGGAATCAAACCTAAAAGTGCATAGGTCCCTGATATATGTTTGTGCTTTTTATTAAAATCTCAAGGCACTGCATAGCTTCACATAAACATTTTGTTGTTGTTGTGAATTTGGTTATTGAAATATTTCTGTTCTTGGGAATAAAACACAAATCATATTAGATTTACAGGAGTCTCTCCTTTTTATTAAAACGTTCAGCTGATAGGATATATTACCTCCTCACACAATCTCTGAGAGCTTGAGATTAAATCACAATGCATTTAAAAGCTGGAACTAATTTAATATTGAATTATGCTGGATGCTTTTCCTGCACCTGTATTTAGAAAACTCATGTTGAAAATGAAATTGGCTTTTATTTGCCCTAAGATACCTCCAGAAATGTTGTATTAAAAAATGATAAACCTCTGTAGATATGTATATAGGTATACATATTCATTCTCCTTGCCAAGAGATTCTGGAAGATTTTGACCCCATGGGCATCGTTTTAACTCTGATGAAAACCTTCTTTCCGTAGTCGGAACACAGACTTCTGGCAACTGGGTGGTTCTCTATGCCAGGAGAGTTTTCGGTTGTGGCATTGGAATTACAGAGAGCTGGGACCTTTGGCATTTCGTCCCCTTGCATTCTACATAGAGGAAGAGTCACTTGTCCAGCATCACCAATAAAATCTGTCCAGTTACCTTTGGGTTTCCCTGTGTCTGACTTGGGGACTATTGCACAATCTTCCCCTAAAAATGAAATTTGTTTGGACTTATGCAAAACCCTCCCTACTTTGCAATTCCTGAATCTGTTGTGCCAGGAGATGCTTAACTGAATGTCCCCAAAGAAGGCTCTCAAACTATTTTTAAGAATCACAAGTCACTGAAGCCTTTGGAAAGCAGGACGATATCTTACTGCAGATGACGACTTTTGCAACCTCTATCTGCTTTTGAACTTTGCTGACTGGTCACAAAAGAGCTGTTCATTGTTCTTTTCAGTGAGAACGCAGAAGACATCATGATACAAACAATAGAAATGTCAACAAGGACACAAACGTAAGGGGATGAATGCCTCTCATGTCTTTTCCAGTGTGGCAATGTTCAGCCAACACACTGTCTATAAAGGACCCTGTGATTTGCTCAAAAGATCCAATGCCCTGCCCCAGGGAGGTGTCTTACCATCCACACCTGCTAACCTAGCACTCTTGGCCAACGAAATGTGATTGGAAGAGACATACGTCACCCCCAGGCAAAAACATTAGGAGGCATCGCGTCTCTGCCGTATTTCTTTCCCTCTAAAACCAGACCAGCATGTCCCGCATGGGGACTACCACTTCAAGTTTTTGTTTGGGAAAGAAGAGGGAGTAGAGAACAATCAGTCAGCCCCAAATGGACACAAACATCATAAAAGGGAAATAAGCTATTGTTGTTGTCGCAAGCTGCTAAAATTTTGGACGCTTTTGTGACAACTGCACAACCTACTCTAAGATCGCTGTCGTAGCCATCTGCTTCTCTCCATGAGGTACACATTCTCTCTCTCTCTCTCACACACACACACACACACACACAGAACACACACAGCCACGTACATACTCACACCAGCACACAGCTTCCTAACATCCCAACACATACCTCAATCCAAGAAACCATTTTTATTTTTTTAATGTTTAGTTATTTTTAAGAGAGAGAGAGAGAGACACAGTGTGAGTGGAGGAGGGGCAGAGAGGGAGGGAGACACAGAATCTGAAGCAGGCTCCAGGCTCTGAGCTCAACGCAGGGCTTGAAACCACAAATTGTGAGATCATGACCTGGGCCGAAGTTGGACGCTTAACTGCCTTGAGCCACCCAGGCGTCCCAACAAATCGTTTTAGATCAGAAGTGTGTCTGGATCCCCAGTGCACTTGAAATTTGGAAATCAAAGCCAACATGATAGTTTTTCCTAAGGGTACATGTTTACCTTTTCAGAAAATTACTTTTTTTGGTATGTGGTCCTAATTTCCATATCACTATAGTGCAATAAAAAAGGGAACACCGACATAGGGTATGAAGTACCTACATAATTATGATGACCAAGCACAACACTATCATGATTATACCCTAAAATAATTAAGACTAGGCAAAAGTAAAGCAGTGTAAACAATCATCGGCAATTTCTGAAGAGCTTAAAAGAATCATGTACCTAAAAAGATCAGGCACAACCTTCCTTCAAATCTGCTGGTTCTCCAGTAACACACGGATGGTGTCTTGCACAAAGCAAGCACTCCACAAATGTTGGCTCATGTTATCGCCAGAAGTGGCATTGTTTTTCATAGTTCCCTATACATTTTCTGTGGTTTTCTGTCTCCCACATTTTGCTCATGCAGAATTTTCTTCCTAGCTACTGAGACTAAGACTGATCTAACTTACCCCCTGCCCAAACTTATTCTTCAACTCTGCAAACCTTATGCCGCCCAGTCTAAGGGCCGGCAGCTCAAGGGCGTGTTCCCAGGAGGAAATCGCGTCTTTATTAATGTATTACAGTGGGATTTTGTGGGTGTCCCTGTTACACCTGAGTTGTATGTCAATTATACACTCTACACTTCCTAATGATAGCAGGTGTCCATCAATGGGTGAATGTGGTATATTACAGATTTTGCATAAATCTGTTATTTATATACATTATATATACACAGTGGAATATTACTTGGCCATGAAAAAGAAGGGAATCCTGCCATTTCCAACAATGTGGACGGATCTTAAGGGCATTATACATAACCAAGATAAGTCAGACAGAGAAAGACAAATATTGTATGATCCCACTTACGTGTGGATTCTAAAAAAGCTGAACTTGTAAAAACAGAATAGAATGACGAATAGTGCTTCCCAGGGGCTGGGCGTCAGGGAATTCCATTTAGGAATCAGAGAAGGGGCGTATGACTGATGTCTGCATGTTTTGGGGGTTTTTTTCTTAGTAACTTAAATCTTAGGAACGGTTTTCAATTTTAAGTAAAATTGTGAAGATAGTACAGAGACTTGCTATATGTCTCACACCCAATTTCCTCTGTTATTAACATCTAACATTAGTCTGGTACATTTGTTATAATTAATGAGCCAAGACTGAAATACTATAATTAACTAAAGCCTGACATGTATTCAGATTTTCTCAGTTTTTACCAAAAACTGTCCACATCCCATTTCAGTCCTCATGGCTTCTTAAGCTCTTGGCTGTGAGAGTTCCTCAGAATTTTCTGAGTTTTGATGACCTAGGCAGGTTTTTTTTCTTCCTTCCCAGATTTTATTTAAATTCAAGTTAGTTGACCAACAGTGTAGTATTGGAGAACCCAGTGATTCACCTCTCACATATGACACCCAGTGCTCATCCCAGCAAGTGCCCTCCTTAATGCCCATCACCCATCTAGCCCATCCTCCCCTCCTCCCCTCCAGCAGCCCTCAGTTTGTTCTCTGTATTTAAGAGTCTCTTATGGTTGGCCTCCCTCTCTGTTTTTATCTTATTTTTCCTTCCCTTTCCCTGTGTTCATCTGTTGTGTTTTTTAAATTCCACATGAGTGAAATCATATCTGTCTTTCTCTGACTGACTTATTTCAATTAGAATAATACACTCTAGTTCATTCCACCTTGTTGCAAATGGCAAGATTTCATTCTTTCTAGGACTGAGTAATATTCTGTTGTATCTATATACCACATCTTCTTTATCCATTCATCCATCGATGGACATTTGGGCTCTTTCCATACTTTGGCTATTGTTGATAGTGCTGCTATAAAGATGGGGGTGCCTGTGTCCCTTTGAAACAGCACACCTGTATCCCTTGGATAAATACCTAGTAGTGTAATTGCTGGGTCATAGGGTAGTTCTATTTTTACTTTCTTGAGGAACCTCCATACTGTTTTCCAGACTGGCTGCACCAGCTTGCATTCCCACCAGCAGCGCAAAAGTGTTCCTCTTTCTTCACATCTTTGCCAACATCTGTTGTTGCCTGAGTTGTTAATTTTAGCCACTCTGACAGGTATTCAAGGGTTCCTTTTTCATAACATATTCACCAACACTTGTTGTTTCTTGTGTTTTTATTTTAGCCATCCTGACACATGTGAAGTGATGTTTCATTGTGGTTTTGGTTTGTATTTCCCTGATGATGAGTGATGTTGAGCATCTTTTCATGTGTCTGTTGGCCATCTGGATGTCTTCTTGGGAAAAGTGTCTATTCATGTCTTCTGCCCATTTCTTCACTGGATTATTTGTTTCTTGGGTGTCGAGTTTGATAATTTCTTTACAGATTTTAGATACTAGCCCTTTATCTGATATTGACAGTTTTGACTGTCTATAGGAAATCTGTAGAATATCTCACAATTGGGGTTTGTCTGCTTTTTCATGATTTTATGGGGTTGTAAAATTTGGGGAGGAAGCCCACAGAAGTCAAGTGCCCTCATCGTCACATCATATCAAGCGTGTATGCTGTCACCGTGACTCATCACTGCTGATGTTGGCCTTGACCACCTGGCTGAGGTGTGCTTGACTGCTTTCTCCACTGTCAAGTGTCATGTTCTATGCTCCTCTCAGAATGATGCTCTCTGGAAGGAAGTCAGCATTCACAGCCAAACCGCAGGAGTAGAGATTCATGCTCCACTGGCTTGAGGGAGAGGATCCACACAAATCATCGAGAATGCTTCTTCATGGGAGATGTGTCTCCACCCCCCGTGGGAGGGAGAATCATGCGACCCATTCCTTAGGAGATCCACACTGTAATCCCCCGAACCTGAGAATATGATGTGATACGTGACAAGGGGGAACGGAAGTTGCAGATACAATGAAGACTTTTAAATAAGGAAATTATCCAGGATTATCCAGTGGGCCCAATGCCATCGCAAGAGTCCTTCAGAGTGGATGAAGGAGGCGAAAGAAGAGAATCAGTGCCAGAGACATGTTGCAAAATATGACACCTGTGGACTTTGCAGATTGAGGAGGGCCTGTCAACCAAGAAATACAGGTGACCTCTCGAACTGAAAAAGGCAACAAAGAGATTTTCCTCTGGATCCTCCAAAGGGCCGCCATCTTGTGAAATACTTTAATGCTACCCAGTGAGATCCACTTGGGATTTCTGACCTCCAACACTGTAAGATGAATTTGTGTTGTTTTAAGCCAGTAACTATGTGGTAATTTATTACAGCACAAATAGGAAACTCATAAATCATGTTTCCTTTCTTCATTCAGTCACTGATATCAATATGAGGTTATGGATATTTACTTTATACTCAGTTACAATCCACTAACTATTTTGTTGCTTGAATTGCTCCAGTACTGGCCACTGAGAACACTTTTATTAGGCTTCTGTGCCCCTTCAATAGACCCCTATCATTACGGTTTGGTTTGTTGTGTTTGGGTGTTTTATTTTATTTCGTTAGCACTTACTTATTGTAAAGTGTTCCAGATTCATCTTGTCTATTTCCTACCCCATTTCTAGAATCGGACACTTTTCCAAGGAGCCCAGAGTCCTTATACTTGACATCTTACAGGTCAAGATTTTACAGGTCAAGAAGTTGAAGGAGACCAACTGTAGATAACTTGCCCCAACAATGCAAGACCTAGTTGGTGACACAGCTGATAATTACATAACAGGCTTTACAGCACATAATTGTGTCTGTAATTCATACTAGCCGGTGACAGAGTAAAAACGTTCACTTCACCTACCTGTCCTGCTGGTCTATTGCTACAACAGTTATTTCATTTTGACGCTGTTATTTAAAAAAAATTTTTGTAATGTTGATTTACTTTTTGAGAGAGAAAGAGACAGAGTGCAGATAGGTGAGGGGCAGAGAGAGAGGGAGACACAGAATTCGAAGCAGGCTCCAGGCTCTGAGCTGTCAGCACAGAGCCCGACAATGGGGCTGAACTCACAGACCATGAGATCATGACCTGAGCTGAAGTTGGATGCTCAACCGACTGAGCCGCCCAGGCGCCCCAGAGCATAAACATTTCTAAATTGAATAGCATATAAAAATTTTTGTTTAATTCTATTATAAATAGTGTAGGAGGAGCATTTTTATATAAATCCTTGAGATTGTCATTTACTAGATGTGTTTAATCTCATCTATTTAAAGAGCCTTTAAAAATTTTTTTTTCAATGTTTATTTATTTTTGAGAGACACAGAGAGACAGAATGTGAGTAGGGAAGGGGCAGAGAGAGAGGGAGACACAGAATCCGAAGTAGGCTCCCAGCTCTGAGCTGTCAGCACAGAGCCCAACGTGGGGCTTGAACTCATAGACCGTGAGATCATGATCTGAGCTTGTCAGATGCTTAACTGACTGAGCCACCCAGGTGCCCCATTATGACACTGTTATTAACTAATCTGCAATGTTGGCCTAAAACAGGTACTTTGTAACCAACTGAACACTTATCAGGAACTATTTTTGATCCCACTATACAGAGAAGACAGTTGTAGGGAAGAGGGCTTATGGAACTTGGTCCAAGAGATCAACCGGCCACAGTTTTGAGATGCCAACCCAGGCCCTGAACACATTACAGTAACATAAAAGTCAACATTTTAGCAAATGGGGGAAAATATGTTATGCAAGGTGGTAGGTCAGTCTGTGACAAGGTGGCTTTGTTTTCTTCCCCAAACTAAATAGTAAAAAAACAGAGACAAATAAGCCATTGAGTATGCCCTAAGACCTTTGGTCTAGCAAAGAAAACAAAAATTATACCTACATGAACGACAGCTAGTATTCAGGGAAAGGCATGACCTGGGTGTTGTAGATTATGGTTTGAAGGAAAGAAGACATTCTGGGACAGGAATAAATAGAGAGATCTATCTGACTGGGGGCAGGTCTCTAAATCATCAGAATATCATCTATCAAGTATAACTCATTCTTCAGGCAAGACCGTGGCAATAAGCTTGAAGAACACACTTGTGTTTTAGATACAGTCCTAGGTGTTAATGATAGATTTTTTTTTGTTTATATTTTACATTTATTTATTTTTGAGAGACAGAGAGAAACAGAACACAAGTAGGGGAGGGGCAGAGAGAGGAGACACAGAATCTGAGGCAGGCTCCAGACTCCAAGCTGTCAGCACAGAGCCTCACGCGGGGCTTGAACCCATGAACGGTGAGAGCACAACCTGAGCCGAAGTTGGACGCTTAACCAACTGAGCTACCCAGGTGCCCTGATAAAGAGATTTTTAAGCTATTTCAAGCCATTGCCCCCAAGGACTCAGAATCCTTAGGTAATGCTGTAAACATAAAATGCTACCCAGCTCTATTAAACACATCTTGATAATCTCTAATTTACACTGATTTCAATATCATTATATATTTACATTAGCATTACATTACTTCTGAAAATAATACTACGTGGTGATTGTACAATGGGATTTCAATGGGATTTTCAGTAATACAACTGTTTAATCCCATACCCTTAATGACTCTAAGCCAATCAATTCATTCTATTATAAACCCATAAACCATTTGCTTTGAGCCAAGATGTAACCTTAATATGTCTCTAGGTGTTTACAGATTTATGCTAAACGAGTTCCGTTTTTAAAACCATGTTATTTTGAGATCCACAGACAAAGTCAGTGCTAGCTTAATGATTTCATTTCTTTGGTAATTATATGCAATTTTAGGTATTTATGAAAATCTCTCCAGGTAATGGATTTTGGCTTATATTATTATTACTTTCATTCTTAGAAATAGGGAATGATGAAATTCAGCTCCAAATATTTAACAGTATAAAAGAGTCAATAAGAAGGTGGTGAAGAGTGTTAAAATCTCTTCAAATTCCAATCTTTTCACCAAGAAAACCCATTTTTTGCTGCCATGGCTACATCTGCGTGCTGGTCAATATCCAACCAGCTTTCAGGTTTGGATAAAGCCTCTTCTTTGCAGAGTCCTCCCCTAACAAGTAAGTTCACAGTACAGTGTCTACTTAGCATTCCCGGATGAAAATTTCCCAACTGGAATACCCAAAAAGCAAACAAAAAGATGTGAACATCACAGAAAATGAAGAAGACCAGAAAAGCTAACGTCGCATCTGGTGGGTTTTTATGAACCCCATTAAGGAGCTTTAAAGAGAGTTCAGTCCTGCCCAGGGATCTTCCTGAGGCACCATCGCATTGGGAATTGTTCTATACCTGTGACAGGAAATAAGTCAGGAAACACTTGGGCACATGCTGCATCCAGCCAATTATCACAGAGAACAAGTGTCTGTCTATACAAACGAAAAAAAAAAAAAAAAAAAAAAAACAAAAACAAAAAAACCTAGGAAATCTAGATCAGAGGGTTGCCTGGGCATTATTTCAGGAAAGCTCCTGCCTCCAACATTTCTAGGTATATGTTCAAATGAGACAAAATGGAATCCAGCCAAAGCATACAGGTAAGACAGCGGGTTGGTGCATGGAAATGGCACCTGCACCTTATTGTTGCAAAACTGGTCAATTCAGAAAAAGCTCAGGAAACTCGATGTCATTTTCCACATCCTCAGCTAGTACAGAGGACTGGAAGGTTGACTAACACTTCCGTTAACTACTACCTAATTAATACTTCATGTCGACACATACTTATTTACTTAACATCTTAGCAAGGAACAGTGCTGTCTGGAGGGATATCTCATTGGCAATAGAATTTGAACAGGTGTTTAATAGGGTCCACCACCCCAAAGGGTCTGTATTTGTAAGGTTCCCTCCCCACCCCCCAACACGGTATGAGTGCTGGCAGTCTGAGACCGCCCCGTTGAGCGACGAGGACTTTCTGGAGCAGTGGCACAGGACAGGACCTCTCACAGAGCCATCTACCAGCAGACACCTTATGTGGGTACATCTGGACGTGCTCAAAGGTGAGGAAAGAGAATAGAAGACAACACAGCGTGTGTTTTGTGGGCCAAGAAGCAGGGGGGAACAAACGAGGGCCACAGCTTCTGGTGACTCTATGGGAATATTTTGCGAAGCATCGGCCATTTCTCACGGAAGAAAATAGGATGTAGTTTCTCTGGTGCAGAGGCAGGAAAAGAGAATGGTCAGACAGAAGAGGACACAGAAGTAGAACACACATTCTTGGTAAGGAACAATGCGTAGGGCACCTGAGATGTCAATACAGGACATCTAATTCTAATTGTCACCGGGAGATAGGACACCACAGAAGTACGTCTTCAAGGGGAAACGAGATGGCTGTGTGCTGTATTTATCCATTTGAACACCCTGATGTAAGGATAATGGGGAAGACAACTACCATGAGGAGAGAGGAACTTCAACAGACAGAACGTACATGATCAATTCCTGACACCTCCTCAGGTATAAGGAGTATCCGGGTCTCCACAGGCAGGCCCTGTGCGCCAGAAGGACCCCTCAAACGGCGACCACACCAACCTGGAAGTTACCATGAGGAAGCCTAGCATGTTCTGATGTGTCTCCTAGAGACCGCTTTGATAAATAACATAAAATGTTCATTTTTTCTTAAAGGAAGACTATGTCATGATCCAATAGGAATGAAGTTTACTGTAGGAATGCTGTAGACGGTTCCACAGAAAGAAGGAAGGTATTTCACTGGTCTCGGGAACAGTGGAAAGAGCAAAGTCAAATGGAAACCAAGGAAAGATCCAGGGAAGGGTGCCTGGGTGGCTCAGTCAATTAAGCACCCAACTTCGGCTCAGGTCATGATCTCACGGTTCGTGGGTTTGAGCCCCACACTGGGCTCTGTGCTGACAGCTTGGAGCCTGAAGCCTGATTCGGATTCTGCGTCTCCCTCTCTCTCTGCCCCTCCCCAACTTGCACTCTGTCTCTTTCATAAATAAATAAATATTTTAAATTAAAAAAAAAAGAAAGATCAAGGGAGAACAAAGTATTTGAAAGGTGGAAAGTATGGGATGCCTGGGTGGCTCAGTCAGTTGAGTGTCCGACTTTGGCTCAGGTCATGATCTCATGGTTCATGAGTTCGAGCCCCACATCGGGCTCTGTGCTCACAGCTTGGAGCCTGGAGCCTGCTTCGGATTCTGTGTCTCCCTCTCTCTCTGTTCCTCCCCTGCTCGCACTCTGTTTGTCTCTCTCTCTCTCTCAAAAAAATAAACAAACGTTGAAAGATGGCAAATAGCATTTGACACAGATAATATGTTTAACTAAAGGACTTTAGTATCTGGAATATTTATTTACTTGAATAGGGAACCCTTTTCTAATCCCACAAATGAAGTGCAGACATATCCTTACATGGAACACTCTCTAGGGAAGAGTAAACGATGTGAATGTTCACTAAACATGTAAGGAAAGAGATCACGACATGATCATCATTTTTTCAGAGACTTCTGCAAGTTCAAGTCAATATGCTCAAAAGAAACATAATGAGAACCAAAAATACTCAAAAGGAGACCCAATGAAGTCATTACTGTACATGATTATCTAAGCAGGGGAAAATAATTTAGGACATCAGCTAAACAAATTACAGTAGATGAGGTATTCGTTATAATGGTATGAAATCAATACACAAAATCAATTTTCATGCCTGTGAATATTAGCATATCTAAAAGGAAAGCCTTCTCATATTAATAATAAACGGTCTGATAATAACCTTATAAGTATGTAAGATACATCGTATAAAATATATAAAATCTGAGACACGTACAAGATTTCTATACATTCAGAAGCTGTCAAGGGCAGAAATTAAGTGTGTCACAATATCAATATATTTTCAAATTTGTTAATTTAAAATAGTGAGCTTTTGGGGTAGCAACAAAATCATTCTAATCTCTATTCCAAAAAAAATAAGTGAGTGTGAGTAATTTTGGGTTGAAGAAGGCAAACACCATTCTTCTGCCCTCATTATATTATTTATTATAAGATTAATTATTTTAGCATGAGGATGATGAAGTCTTTCTTTTTAAAAAGTACCATTAGCTACATATTTGAAAAAGAGGGAAGCATGACAAGTTCATTTTACTGCAAAATAAATTGTGGATTAATTATTTATGCTTAAAACAATGCCTATGTTTATGAAACCATTATATAATGTTTGCATTGATGCTTTAGTTCAACATATATTTACTTATATAAAATTTTTTTTAGCGTTTATTTATTATTAAGAGACAGACACAGAGCGTGAGGAGGGGAGGGGCACAGAGAGGGAGAGACACAGAATCCGAAGCAGCTCTGGGCTCTGAGCTGGCAACACAGAGCCCAACGTGGGGCTTGAACCCCCAAACTGCGAGACCATGACCTGAGCTAAAGTCGATGCTTAACCGACTGAGCTACTCAGGAGCCCCTAAAGAAAGTGTTCATTGATACAGACGCTCACATTTTTGTGCTATACAGCCACACACACACACACACACACACACACACACACACACACAGGATCAGTCAGCTTTTCCACTGCCATTCTGTGAACGTGGCCATGAGTATATACACAGACACACATGCATATATACACATACGTATGTATGAATATACTTCTGTCATTTATTAGACATGATACATTTAGTGTGCACGTAAATATATGTAAAACATCAAATAATAGAAGACATGTATAAAATTTGTACATAGACATTTTAATGAATAATAGAATCACTCAGGAAATATATACATATATTTTGTACACACGCATACATATATACATATATATTTAAAACAGAATGGTATCACTGAGGAAGTATATATATTTAGATTTATATATATTTATCTTGTATACATATATTTACTTAGTACACATATAATGTATACTTATTTTGTATATATATTTACAGCATGCAAATATATAAACAGATACTTAATAAGTGTTAAAAATATAAAGGTATATATTTAGTAAGTATATAAAAATACATTTAATAAGTGTTAAAAATATAAAGGTATACATTTAGTAAGTATATAAAATACATTTTAATAAGCATATAAAATGTATATTTAATAAGTATATAAAATATGCAATCAATAAGCATATAAATATATAATTAATTCATGTATAAAATATGTATTATTAAATATATAGTGTATAAACATTTGTGCTTTTCTAGATATACGTAAAATACATATAGATTATGTAAGCATATGAAAAGCTAAACAAAAAAGGAGGCTCACGGAAAGGAATCAAAAGGGGCAACGACTTTGTGGCCATGAGCAGCGTTTCTAAGTCGGGGATGGAAAAGGAAACAGCACCCGTGGAGGACACAGGTAGGATGATGGCGAAGACAGAGAAGACAGTGCGGGAATCACAGTGAAGACTGAAGACGGTACTTCTGAGTCAATAGCCCTGTCATCTCCAGAACAGCGCATGGAGAGAGCTAGACCCAGAGACATGTCCTGGCAATGTCCTTGAAAATTCGTGGACTGAAGGAAAACAGAGTGACAGGCATCCCAGTAGAAATTACACTCAGTCTGTGTGCAATAGCAGACCTCTTTGGAGGCCCTAATGGACAGCACACCTGCCCAGTGCAAGGGGAGGTGAGCCAGGTAAATGGTATCGAAGGGTATGCTGACCGTCCCCACCCCAGCGCTCCCCCCAACACGCCTGGCTGTGATTGAGGGCCAGGGGACCCAGGCATGCGGGCATCCCCGGGGTCCTCCGATGCTCATTTTCTCAAAGCGGCCAAGGAGCTGGCCAGCCAGGAGACGCTCAAGGAGGCATGTGGATGGGACATGAGAGGACAGGAGGCATGAGACCCTGGGAGGACAGGTGCCCCCGCTCCTGCTCCTGTGAAGTTCTTCCTGCACCCTGTCCTGGTGCTCCAACGCACGTCCATGCACTGCTTGCCTGTTTGCCTGTGGTAAGCGCCACCCCCACCCCCCTGCCATGTCTTTAGGATGATTACAAACGTGCCAAGATCTCTCTCCCCTGGGAATTCTCTGCAATGCTAACTGGAGCTGATGATAAAGCAAGATATCTATCAGGTTTGGGTAGAAAACCTTTGCCAATCTGTCCTTTACAAAGTGATTTTCAGAGACCAAAGGATAAAAGACTATATCCTCCCTAATGCCCAGTAAAATGCATAGGAAGAAACACTCCAATAATCTAGTGAATCAGGGAGAATTAAACTCCATTAAGCTCAGGAATTCAGGCAGGATGAAGTCAGATGAAGGTTAAGAATGGGGGAAATTATGGGGCGCCTGGGTGGCTCACTTGGTTGAGGGTCCGACTTCAGCTCAGGTCATGATCTCGCAGTTTGTGAGTTTGAGCCCCGTGTCAGGCTCTGTGCTCACAGCTCAGAGCCTGGAGACTGCTTTGGATTCTGTGTTTTCTTCTCTGCCACTCCCCCGCCCGCACTGTCTCTCTCTCAAAAATAAGCATTAAAAAAAAATTTTTTTTAAAGAACGGGGAAATTATGGCACAGAAGAACTGAAGAGTATACACCAAAAAAAAAAAAAAAAAAAAACAAACAAAAAACAACCTACCATTTAAAATATCTTATTAATGAATAGGACAAGTCCAAATAAACATCATTTGCCAAAATAATACTTTAACTTAATAATGGAATAAGAAACCATGTACGACAACCACAGCTGGTACATTTGTTTTTAATTTCAAGTTGTAGCAGAAGAAAATAAAGATTAATGGGAGGTCACAAATGACCTTATTGTGTTCAAATGAAGAAATTAATGCCATTGAATAATTTTTTTAGTCTTAAAAAAAAAGACACTAGAATTGAGGGTATGACACTGTCATTGTTCTGTACGTGTAATGGGATCTATGACTGAGGACAATTCTGTTCTCCATTTCATTTCTCCATAGTATCTGTTGTCTTCTCTAGGGATGCGACCTTAATCCATTTGGACCGCTGAGACAAAATAGCATAGATGAAGTGGTTTAAACAACAGATACTTGATTTTCACTTTCTGGAGGTTGGAAGTCTGGGATCAAGGTGTCACTGGATTTAGAATATGGTGATACCTGCTTCTTGGTCCATCTGTGGTTGTCTTCTTGCTGGATCCTCATATGACAGAAGCAGTGAGGGAGATCTCTGGGGTCTCTTTTATAAAAACACTAATCATCATGGGGGCTCTACCCTGATGAATGGATCACCCCCAAAGGCCCCACCTCCTAATACCATCAGCTTGGGGGTTAGCAATTCAACCAGTGAAATCTGGGAGAACACATTCAGACCATACGAGATGCTTAGACAACATTTATGTGCATGAATTCATTTCGAAGAATGGCTTGTTTCTCTGTTAATAACTATGTAAAATCTCCGTGTTGAAAACACAGCCAGGACCCCCGGTTTTTGAACGGTTAGCAGAGAGTCTCCATTTCTTCCCCAGAAGAGCCACAGAATGCTTTTCATAGGAAGGTAAGTTGGGGGTTCCCACTGTCCATTTGTTCTAAAATGCTAGAGCTGAAGAGACCGACCACAAGGAGGCTCTGTCTTTGCTCTTATGAAGTCCATAGTCTCTTGGAATATGCAACAATTAACTTAATAATCACACCAAATTTTTAAATTCCTACTGTGACACAATTATGCAAGGGCAGGTTACCATGTGACTATACATGGCACATATACATCCTGGCGACCCTCTAATAATCTGCTGGTCAGTAGTATTTCCCCTGAAGACACAAAGGGAATAAATATGCAATGAACCAGGAGCTAAGAGGATGAAAAGAAATGAGACAATATTTCAGAAAAGCGCAGGGGAGTCTGGTGTGAAATGAAATCAGGGAGATGGGCAGCATCTGACCTTGGGCAAAGCTTGGGGTGGATGGTCATGCACTGAACAGCATCCCCAAAACTCACATCCAATGAGAACTCAGGGTGTGACCTTATTTAGACATAGGGTCTTTGCAGATGTCAATGGTTAAGGATCTGGAGGTAAAATCCTCCTGGATTTACAAGTGGGGTCTAAATCCATTGACTGGCGTCCTTCCAAAAGGGGAAGACAGATGGAGACATACTGAGAAGGAGGTGATGGACAGAGACATGGAGACATAGAGTGGACAAGCCAAGCAACCCTACAGATTCCTTGAAACCCTAAAAGCTAAGAGGGAGGCTGGGGACAGGTGAGTTCTTCCTCTGAGCCTCCAGAAGAAACCAACCATGTCAACATCTTGATCTTGGACTTCTGGCCTGCTGAGCTGAGACAGAATACACTTCTGCCATCGTAAGCCACCAAGTTTACAGTAATTTGTTATGGAGTTCCAGGAAACTCATGTCTTGGGCATTTAACAACGAAATGGTGAGGATATCCCGAGGCAACATCTAATGAGTGGAGTCCTCCTGGAATCCTAGCCAATTGGGCATGAGCTGCACCTGCTAAGATCATAGGAGGGTCATCCTCGGATCAGGTTCCATTACATGGGAATGAGGTGGGATTCCGATGGCTTGACGACAGTATGTGAGATTCTAGGACAGAGTCTTTGTCAGCCAACCTGAGTACAAGATTGTCCTGCTGGCCTCAAAGAGGTAAGCTGTCCTGTGGTGAAGAGGCTGCCGGTAGCCAGCAAGAGAGGGGCTTGGAGCCAACAACCCCAAGAAACAGAGAAACCTGCCCACACCGGAGTGAGCTCGGAAGACCATGAGGTCCAGACAGGAAGGAAGCTGGGCCGGTACCTTGATGGTGTCTCTGTGGGACCCTGGGCAGGGAACCCAGCTGAGACATGCCTAAATTCTGGACCCACAGAAACTGTGGGATAATGAATGAGCCCTGCGTTTAAGCCACCAAGCTGGTGGCAATCTGTTGAGCACCCATAGAAAACTAGCACATGGGGGCCACCATGGTGGTCTTTGGAAGGGGATGGCATCCTGCATCATCACGTTTGACTGCCCATCTCTAGTTATGTCACGAATTTGTGTAGCCAACCCCACAAATCCCCTCAAATCCCAGGCAAGGTGATTTCTGTCAGGGACTCAAGGAAGGCAGGGTCTGAAGAGAGGCCAGCGAGCAGCAGCAAGCCATCTGGGGTCTAGCCATGTGCGCGGGCATTGGGGCCACCTGTCAGCTGTCCCCCTGCAGGGTGGAGCCAGCACGGCAGAAAGCAGTCCCTTCTGTTCCCAACACACCCCACGGGCCACCTCCATTTCTGCCGGCCACGGTGCACGTGTGCGTTCCTTTATTGGGGTGCACGAACGCTCCGTATCACATGATGTAGGCATTGCTTCTAAATGCACGACGGACAAGGAGCATGCAGCCCTCCAGCGATCTCTGAGCCTATGTACGCACTGCATACGAGCCAAGGACACAGCAAATTATAACATTGCTGACAAAGGAAGGCAATGCCTAGATGGCTTCCCAGCTTTCCTGGTGTGCCTTGCTTCTTTTTCTTTGTTTCCCCTTTTTATTTATGTCCCCTCTGTCCACGTTGGTTCCAACTGAACCCCTCTACCCCCACTTAGCCACCTACCGCATTACACACGACATTAATTATAAAGGCTGGAAAGACCGGGACCGAGGTGGATCAGGGAAAGGAATTTCCCCCGGGACCGGAGGCCACCTTGCATGCCAAGCCCGACCTTTGGGGGTGTAAAAACCAGAAATGTGAATGAAGGTGGGGTGTCCCAGTAGCGATGCTGCAATCATCTGCATCGGGAGACGGCGTGTACACAGAGTGGTAACTCGGTAAGGAGCAAGGATTCCCACTTGCAGCATGGATTCGAAGGGCACACAAATCATTCACTTAGCAGCCTGTGAGCAGTTGGGGAGGCTGGGGTTTGTCCCCTGGCTCACGGGGCAGACGGGAACTCAGGGAGCGTGCCGGCTCCCAGGGCACCGCAGAGCTGCGGCAAGCGTCCCCGGCCACACACAAGCGGGGGACAGGCCGATGGCTTCCCGGAGCACAGGATCATCACAAAAACGAGGAGGAAAAGAGGGTTTTTTTTTAAACGTCAAGTCCCGTACAGGCATGTGACTCTATGTTTCCATCTACAGGGAAGGCGACGTCCCTGATGGATAGCACGATTTCATTCATGACCGGGGAAAGCCTTCAGAAAACACCACCACATTTGCTAACAGCACGTCATAAACATCCACAGTAACTCCGACTCCTCAAACAAAACCAAAATGAGTCTTTCAGTGCGTGCTTCACCATGCTTTACTTGGGAAGCTTTCAAAACGGGTGAGCTAACTAATCCATTCGAAGCAGAGATATTCTATTTCACTTGGATGCTCTCGTTGCTATTAAAAAGGAGCATCCGGAAATAACAGCTTCAGTCGCCACCCATTATCACCTATGTTTTACGTGTCACCTAGAATAGTGTCCTTCCTTGTATCGTTACTCAACAATAGGGCCGTATTTCTATCCCGGTGTCATTTGCAAAGTGAGAAATGATCTACAATAATCAAAGCAGAGAAGCTGCTAAAAATGCACGGGTTGTATGTCCTATTAGCATTAGTTAGGAACTAACGATTACTTCCAAATAAAATCTTTTTGGCTTTCATTCAGTAAAGAGGGAGTTATGACAATGATTTTTTTTAAAATTTTCGTCCCCAAATGAGAACTTCTCATGTTCTTTGGAGGAATAACAAGATTGGCTACATCCTAAATCTGACCACATTTAACCACAGATTAAAAAAAAAAAACACACACAAAAAAAACAAACATGTGTTCCATGCGACCCATTTCTTCCAATATGGCTTTTGGAATTCTTGGACGAGGATAAAGGCACAAATTGAAACAGCACAAATGAAAGGCACAAATGAAAACGGCGGTGGAAGAGGAATTAAATGTTGACTGTGGATGCCCCACACTGACGTGAGGCCAGAGCAAAGCTGTGGGCTCACCTTCCTGCACCTTCTCCCTCAGGAGCCACAGAACAACCCTAGGTCTTCCAGGGACAGTCACCCCATGACTCAGGTGGATGAAGGCTCAGCAACTCTCCTGTTTCACCAAACACACCCCACGGTGATGGAAGGCAGATGGCCAGCAGCTAAACTCACCGAGCAGAAACACTCCAACCGCCTAACACCCTAGAGCAGCTGGCATTTGTGCGTTTTCCTCCCGCCATCTTGGAAGTCCAAATCCATCCAAGTGGAATTATCCATTTGCCCACTTTATTAGTCTACTCCCGTTTCCTAAGGGATGGGCCCTGTGGACGCAAACTGCCTGCTGACAATGTTAAGCTTCCCTAGTGTTAACACTACACTCTCATCTATGACGCATGCGGTCATTTTGTTGTTCGTACCCTATTCCTATCTTATTAAACCAAAATGAGGAGTCCACACCATCAATACAGAACTGTAATTGTAAGGGGGCGATTTCTTGCCGTGGAAGAATGGGTCAGTGGAGCCACGTGATAAACCTTAGCATAAGAGATTAAAAATAACGCAAAGCTCAATGTCAGGCAAGTGACCACTTTTTTTTTGTTTTCTTCTGTTGGGGCTGAAGGAAGAAGTCAACCTCCCTATCAGAATTGCCTGGAAACATGTGTTAATTGGACAGCTAGATGAATACATGTAACATGCACTATTGCTTTGAAAGCAAATAATTAGGGAGAGCTGACAGGAGATGAGCCAACAATCCATTAGCAACTTTTAGCCAGATATTATGAGTTGACAGACTGAGTGAAGCAGAGCAGATTGGGACCAGTCCACTGTGAAGATAAATTCTATTAATGAATCTCGCATGTATGGCTTGGGATACAAAGCTACAGAATGGTTCATAAGTCACTAGGAAAAGGAAACTATTGACAAAAATCAGCAGAAAGAGGTGGATGGCCTTTATATCCCAGCAAATGTCAGTGGTAATTGAATCGGCCTAAAGATCAACCGATTTCTTAGCTCCTGAGAGGGAGTCTAGTGGTGCTATGAATATTTTTAATGATACAGATTTAATGAGGGAAAGCAGAATATGAAAACAAAGACAATGATAGGAGACGTTGAACATCTAACAGGTACATTATCAAGGATGCTGCTTTAATGCATTAAGGTGATGTGAATAAATAGTTCGTATGGTCCTGGGACCACATCTGAAATCATAAAGTATGCCAAAACGCAGTTTCATAATGTTGACTGAGTAACATGCATACGTACTTGGTTTTTGCCTCGACTAAGTACCAATATTTTGCCAGCTATGGGAAGAAGGCTCTAGGAATGTGGCCACAGGAAAGCAGATTTTGTTTCCTGTGGAGAGGTGGTTTGATTCTGCAGAATCAGTTCAGAGACAGCACTGGGATTGCAGGATCACAAATAATTTTCCCATGCATCCCAAGGCGGAGAGGACTAGACAGAGGAAAAGTTCAACAGTATGAAAGCCATTAAGAGGGTCGAAATCATTTAGAGTAAGAATCAGTGACTCTGCTAACAGGCAGATTAAATTACAAAGTTCCCTTTCATCGCTTTTTCATATTTAAAAGTCATTAAAATGCACATCATGTATATATGTGAGGACCACGGGTTTCATGGACATGGGATCACTGCTGGAGACCCTCAGGCTGATTCAACTCGACGCATCTCCATTTTGGCTCCATGTTCTTATTTTTGTAAAATGTATTTTTTCTGGTAATGGATTACATGGTACAAAGTAAGGGAAGATGTTGCATAAATTGAACCATTACAAGAAGACGAAAGAAGAAGACAGGAGAAGAAGAAAAGGAGGAGAAGGAGGAAAGGAGGAAGAGGAAGAACAAGAAGAACCAGTACCAGTGTTTATTTCCAAATTAGTAAAATCAAGTGTAAGTCAACAACAAAATGCCCCCAGATGAGCCAAAAGCAACTTACCTTCACACCCACTGTTAGATTTTAGTTAGAGACTGTATGGAGTTCCTACCTAAAAAGGTTCTTGATGTAACAGGTCTGATCAACTCATCATAACAAAATAACACTTTTACATGTGGTAGAATGAACACGTCACATTTTGAAATATCAACAAAAAGATGCTATAGACGCAACGAAACTGACCAACATGGAAACTGATCTTAGGGTTTGGGGCAGAATTTCAAGCATTACGATCACAATGAAAAAGACTTTTCAGTAAACTGTTAAAATGTGTCTACATACATACATACATACATACATACGTGCAGTAATCGAAGCATTGGAAGCTAAGATATAGGCAAAATTATACTTTTCACCTCTAAGACTAATTTTTCATAGTCCCCATTGGATGTAGACAATTTTGATGTAGACAATGTGTTCCACACATTTAGCTGTGAGACCAGAAAAAAAGCAAATAAATGTTTCTGCTATAGACAGATCATTAAAAACTATGTGAAAAATAATTATCTGATAGAAAAACACAAGCAGGGGCACCTGGGTGGTTCAGTCGGTTGAGCATCCGACTCTTGGTATTGGCTCAGGTCATGATCTCATGGTTCATGGGATGGAGCCCCCCATTGGGCTCTGTGTGGGCAGTGCAGAGCCTGCTTGGGATCCTCTCTCTCCTTCTCTGTCCCTCCTCCACTCATGCTCTGTTGCTCTCTCAAAATAAATAAATGCACTTAAGAAAAACAAGAAAAACCCTCCTGGGATATAGACAAAATAGTTATTTTGTTTAAATTCTGTTTTTCAAACTACTTGGATATCTTGCAGGTTTATAAAAATGAACTCTTCATTGTCATGAATTTTTATTTCTAGCGTATTATAAGCAAAGGGGATTTTATGTCTTTTAGGGAAAGGCCTATCAAATTAACATTTAAAAAATAAATTTGGCACACTTTTTACCTATAATTAAAATCATTAAACATGGTCTTAGAGATACAAGATAAATTATGAACACTGAACTTATATATCAGATGTTTTATCTACATAGACAATCTGAAATTCTATGCCAACTGCATAACCTATTTATAAATAATGACTTAAGTAGGAATATACAACTGAATATTATATGGGTTCAATATGATGGATGGGCTCCCTTTCATTAAAGGATGAATCATTGAAGATTTAGCAGAAATGTAATCTCAAAATACCTGACCTTTGGTCTACTGAAAGATTAATCATGGAGATATTTTACAGCAAAGAAAACACACAGAAGCCATATGAGAATCCATATTGATCAAAGTGTATTAGATTTTGGAATTAGCTCAAAAAATATGCATTGCTCACTGGAATTAAAATTTAAAAACCATGCACTGTATCATCAAAGTGTGGGCTGGAGTCACTCTTGTGTATTTGGACAGCTTCCAGAAAGGCAAAGAATAGGATTACATTTTGTTGGTAGCTATATGTCACCCACCAGTGAAAGGGAAATTCGTAGTATCTATAAATTAATCTCTCTGTTTATGGCAGTACTCTGGTAAAGCAAGAGAAGCCAAAACAACCATTCATGGGGATGATATCAAACTCAGCTATGGCACTGCTTAGACAGTAAGAAGACAACAGAAGCTCAAAGCACCCTCTGACAAATTTGAGCCCCCATTGATGGTGCTTGCTTCAACTTTTCACTGTTGTCTGAAATCCACAACCATCACCTTAAAACATCTGTTGCCTGATTCTCTAATTATCTACCCCACACATGCTGGCAGTTAATTATACATTCTCTTATTCTGTAATTGCGATCTTGTTGGTTTTCCCAACAAGACTTTAAGCACCTCACGAACTGGATCAAAACCTGAGCTCCATGATACAAACTGCCCTACGTGCACAGAACAGTGTATTCCCAACAAATACTTTCTGCCTGAAAATAACCGAATGTCACGATATCCAGTGGATTGAGAAGAAGGCAGCCCAAGCTTCAAATGGGACACCTCAATAAGATCTTGACTAGATAGGATGAGAACATAAGCCAGCCAATTATTTACTGAGAAAATACTTTTTTCTCGCTACTTTCAATCTCAACAATATATGGTATTGCTATCATACCTTGTTTACTTTACAGCACACTAAATAGAAAGTACGTTTTTTTTTTCAACAAGGCGCATGGACTGTTTCCTGAGACGAGGAATTTCAATGAAACAACTAATATTTTATCACCCATATAACTGACTGTATAGCTAGCTTTCCCCATCTTACTACTTTGGGGCAGAATTTGAACACAATCTGTGCCGCTGACATTTTAAGGCAAACCTTGAGAGCTGTTCTTGCTCAGATATGGGAGAATTGCATGGAAACAGGGCAACCTATTACCCTTTTTGAACCCTAAGATTACAGATACACAAACACTCAGAATCCTGTGTAGACTGGTAGATATGTTTGTTTCCTTAATTTCACTATAGGTCAATGGTGGGAATACCAACTAAGGCTGCTTATCACACATCAAATCCCACTAATGTACCAATCCAACCACAAAGCAGCCCTCCCTTGCTCCCTCAGATCTGCTCTCCTCTTGTGGAGGAAACCCAACAACTATGTTACTGTTCAAAGTACTTTCTGCCCCTTTGTGGGAGAGAAAAAAAATACACTGGTAGCTGTTTGATGACAGTCTTTGTCTTAAGACTTAACAGTGCTTGCCCACCCGGGAAGAATTTTATTGCCTCACCTCAATGACATTAGATATACCCATTTGGCATGTTTTAGCCAATGATGCATGAACAGAATTTAAGAGTGCCACTTTTAAGAAAAAAAAAAAACTCGAATGTGGTTCTGCCCTGTTTTCCTTCCACTCTGCCATAACATCAGAGATGTGTGTGCACCCTCAGATTGTGTCCTAGAATGCAGAGAAGAGATAAAGCCGACCCCTGGAGAGCATGTGACATTAGAGAGAAATAGACCTTTGCAGGTCTCATGCCGTTGACATTTTAGGGATATTTGTTAACACAGCGTAACAGAAGCTAAACAACTGATGGATACGACGTGCCTCTAAATCATTCCTACGGCACACGGAATGCTGTTGGACCTGTTTTCCATCATGG
The DNA here is from genome assembly GCF_046562875.1 of Panthera onca. Lineage (NCBI taxonomy): Eukaryota > Metazoa > Chordata > Mammalia > Carnivora > Felidae > Panthera > Panthera onca. The sequence continues at coordinate 26,875,063 of NC_138358.1, read as the reverse complement.
AAGGACTATAATAACTTTTCTCTTGGGTTTATATATTCATCACCAAAATTACTGCTGCTGTAGTAAAAGCTGCCAATAACCTCCAGGCTTCTCTGTTGGTGGGCTCCAGACTCTGACTTCTCTCCTGTCTCTTTTCTATCTTCGTAGTCTTGATGACATTAATTACCACCTACACAGACTACTACAATATTTTCCACCTCAGCACAGACCTGTCCCTCGAGCCTCCCCGAAACTCAGACATCCACCGTCTGGGGGACTTCTCATCTTTGACGTCCTAGATGCACCTTCAAAATCAAGCTTTCAAACCTCAGCTCCTCCTCAAGATTCTCCCCACCAGAGCCTTCTCCAATTTCATCCATGAGCAACTCCTTCTCCTTTTTCCATGTTTGGGTCAAGAACTTGGGCTCCTTTCCTTTCCTCCATATTCTACATGTGAATTTTATTTTCAAAAATATAAAAAAATCCAAACACTTTTCCGCACCTCACTCCGCCCATCTTAGACGGGTACTCATAATTTTTCATGGCAACTCGTAAATTAGCCTTCTGCCCACCCTCTTGATCTCTGGCCCTGCCCCTACAGGCTAATCTCAACAAGACAGCTAAAGCTGTTCTTTAAAACACACCTCACCATGTCCCTTCTCTACTGGAATGCCTCCAATTCTTCTTTTGTTCTCTGAATTAAAGTTCTTGGGGCGCCTGACTGGCTCAGTTGGTTAAGCGTACAACTCTTGATCTCAGCTCAGGTTATGCTCTCATGGTTGTGAGGTCAAGCCCCACATCAGGCTCCATGCTCAATGTACAGCCTCCTTAAGCGTCTCTCTCTCTGTCTTCCTCTGCCCCTCTCCCTGCCCCCCCACCCACTTGAGTGCTCTCTCTATAAAAAAATAAAAATAAAAAATAAAATAAAATAAAATAAAATAAAATAAAATAAAATAAAATAAAAGTTGTTGATGGCCTTACAACACTTGGATCCCAGTCACCCACTGCTGTCTATTGTCCTTCCCCAACACAATGGGAATGCTTCCACCCCAGGGCCTTTGCACTGGTATGTTCCTTCTGCCTTCTGGTACATCATCATGGCATTCTCTGTCACCTCTTTCAATTCTTTACTCATCCTTTTCCTTCTCAGTGACGTCAAAGATGACCACCTGCCTACGTTTTCCTTCTCAGTGAGGTCAAAGATGACCACCTGCCTACATTTGTACTTTCCTCGGGAATCCTGATACTCCTTATCCCCTTTCATTTTTGTCATACAGTCCCTCATCTTCCAAAATAATATGTAACCTATTTAAGTCTTAAATTTATTTTCCACGCCCTCCATAGAATATAAATTGCACTAGGCAGGTAATGTCATCTACTGGGCACACTGATGCATCTACAATGCTTAGCACAATGCCTGATGTGAAAGAGGGAATCAATATTAAAAACTAAGATACCGTAAGTGTCATTTGTGGAATTATGCAATGCTACCCTCCTGTGTAAAGCAAGAATGGGAACGCTTAAAAATCTTATTTAATACATTATTTAGAAGTTGAATTTTCAGGTGAGTTTAGAGAGGACCATTTAAGGACAACTCAAGAGAATGTGCAGAATGTGCTTCACCAAATACAAAAATACTTGTGATGTCCTTCCAAGGTTATTGAAGCGTAATTACTCAGATGGCCGCTTCTAGTCCTGCAGGTGGCTTTGCCTCGATTTGCTCATTTGGCTGTTTGTTTTTTGTCACAGGTGAACCGAGCATTTCTTTTTATTTCTTCCTTATTTCTGTCCTATTTTTGGATACCATCAGTGAGTCCGTATTCCTTGTGCATGGAGTTGTTGCAATTTGATGACCCCATTCTGTGCCTACTTTCCCCCCAGTGTCATCCTTATAGGGCCTCATAAATCTCAGGTTTCCTAGAAGGTTCTTAAAAAGCTGGGGTTGGGTTTGCCAAGATTTTATCATCACTCCCCTTCATTCCTGGAGCTTAGCCAGGAAGCTGCACACGTAGGAAAGGCATGTGAGTGATTATAAAGCCAACCTCTGCCTCTCCCAGGAAGACAAAGGTCCACATGGCCTCAGAAACAGGCAAACCTGTGCTGTTTCTCACAGTCTCCAGAAGAGACGTGATGACTTCTTCCCCCCTGGACGCCATTCTATTCCAGGAAACACACTTATAATTACCTCATCTTAAAGTCAAGTAGAGAGGGTCTGCTGTGAGCTAAAGATGGAGGCCATGAAGGGGAGAGAGAGAAGCCTCTTAGGTGAGGTATGTGTACAAGTGTGCTGATGGGAACACATGTGGAAACAGGGATCAATGGTGCCACCAAGAGAAGACAGGGCATGCCAGGGGAAGCAGGCAGGAATACACGGGGACAATCAAAACATAAAGACAGGGGCACTTGAGAAAATTGAGAAAAGTAAAAAAATAAATAAGAGTTAAAATTAAAAAAAAAAAATAACAGAGCAGAGAGAGGAGTACAGGAACTGAGCCACATGTATTGATTCCTTTTACCCTATCTTATCATCCAAGTGTTTTGGGGGGATGGTGGAACATTGTGTAGTTAAGTATTGGATATTTGAGAACGATTCTTCCCCTACACCTAGAGTCTCCTCTTTAAAGCCAAATCCAGGGGCGCCTGGGTGGCTCAGTCGGTTAAGCGTCCGACTTCAGCTCAGGTCACGATCTCGCGGTCCATGAGTTCGAGCCCCGCGTCAGGCTCTGGGCTGATGGCTCAGAGCCTGGAGCCTGCTTCCGATTCTGTGTCTCCCTCTCTCTCTGCCCCTCCCCCGTTCATGCTGTGTCTCTCTGTCTCAAAAATAAATAAACGTTAAAGAAAAAATTTAAAGCCAAATCCAGTATATAATCTCTGGATATTTTGCTTTGGTGCACCAGGAAATAGAAGCTATTTTTTTTTAAAAAAACTCACTCTATCTCAACCATGTAAGATGGGTCAGGAAACATGGCCTCCATTATTTGGCACCTAAATTGTCCTTCTATATTGCTTGACACATAGTATTTGTTTTGTTGTTAAAACTGCTTTTAAAGTCTTTAAATTTCTGATTTTATAAAGTAAAAAAAAAAATAAATAAATACAAATAAAACATGCCCAACATTTTTAACACTCAATTCAATTTTATGGTCCTCTGGGAAATAAAGTAGATAGTTTAAACAAATGATAGTAATCTTAAGATTGATCATTAAGTATGATACTCATTTTTAAAAAAATGTTTATTTATTTGTTTGGAGAGAGTGAGAGAGCCCAAGTGGGGGAGGGGTAGAGAGAGAGGGAGAGACAGAGAGAGAGAGATCACCGGATTGGGGGAAGGTCAGGGAGAGAGGGACAGAGAGAGAATCCCATGCAGGCTCCGAGTTGTCAGTGCAGAGCCAAACACGGGGCTCAGTCTCACAAACCACGACATCATGACCTGAGCCGAAATCAAGAGTTGGACACTCAACTCACTGAGCCACCCAGGCACCCCACTCATTTTTCAAATGACACTAAATACATTAGGTTTAACATTTAGTGTCCTGACATATCTTAGTGTCCTGGGTTGGTAAAGCATCCATGTACTCACATGGAGCTAAATTATGTGTAGTATTTGATGTTGACCTTCTGGTTGCCCTGCTCAGAGGTGTAACGCACGTCCTGCGGTTTCTTCCTCCTCAGTGATTTCCTTTGCTTATGAACACTGTCTACTTAGTAGACAGTCAGTGTCCTTTCCTTTGGTTATTTGTGATTTTTGTCTTTCTTCCAGGTTCTCGGCCCTTGTTCTGGCTGTATACTTTCATGTTGGTCTCAGAGCCTATCTGGTAGCTCTTTTCTTGCCTCCTTTGTATGCCTCATTCAGACTCTCGGTGTTTTTGCTTTTTGGTTTTTTTGTGGTTTTTGGTTTTTTTGTTTTTGTTATTTTTCACATGGCTTGGCCATTTCCACGTTTCCTTTTGTTGTTGAAGTTCTGGTCAAGAAAATAAACCAGCATATGCATGCAATTTTGATTCAGTAAAATCTCGGAAGGCATGTAATTTTATAACCGTCACTTGGCACCCTGTCACTGCCATCCTGCGCTCATCCATAATAGATCGGGCTTTGTGGTGAGTGAGGGCGTCCTTTGTTCACGTAGCCTGTGTGGCGCCATCTTGTGTTCCTGACATCCTTCAGAGATTCCCTTCTCCTTCCCATTACCCTTTTCTTGACATCTTTTTCTTCTTGCTTTGGCTATTTCTTCCCTTCCATCTTACTGCTCCTCCCCTATTATGTTCATATGATGGTGTTACCCTGGCACCTTGACCCTGGAGAAGACACACACACATATACACACATGTGCTTGTCTATGATAAAGGCTTTGTCCCTGTACACTTCTTCATTTCAATGTTGTAGTTGGGTTGGGCTCTTTGAGAATTCTACCGCCGTGTTTTGTGGTCCTTGACCCTGGAGAAGACACACACACACACACACACACACACACACACACACACATCCTTGTCTATGATAAAGGTTTGTCCTTGTACACTTCTTCATTCCAATGTTGTAGTTGGGCTGGGCTCTTTGAGTAGAATTCTACCACCGTGTTTTGTGGTCCTTGACCCTGGAGAAGACACACACTCACACACACACACACACACACACACACACACACACACACACATCCTTGTCTATGATAAAGGTTTGTCCTTGTACATTTGTTCATTCCAATGTTGTAGCTGGGTTGGGCTCTTTGAGTAGAATTCTACCGCCGTGTTTTGTGGTCCTTCACAGTCCAGCTCCACATGGGGTGACGGCATATCTCCAAGGACTTGCCTGGGTAGGCTAACGCTGCAGCATACCAGTTTCCACATACCACAGACCTCTGCTGTCTCCTTTCATGTGGGCATTCTACAGAGGTCTGGAACAATCTGCATTTCACATTATTATTTTTACCACTTACATAAATTTCTAACCCTCATGCTGTTTTGCAAAAAATTAAAACAGATGGAGACAAATGGTATGTGTGTTCATGCTGGAGTCACTCATTTAAATGAACACTGCAACGATAATCTTCCTCTGCTGTTTTCTGGATTCTGTTTCTCTCCAAAGCTAAGGACAGAAGAAACTGTCTGGGAGCCATTTATTTCACTTAAAACCGGAAACAAAAGAAGTATCTTTTTTCAAACCCCAAATATCTGGTGGCTCATCCACGTAGCTTTATAACATTTTGTCCTCTGTGTGATCCGTGTTTTGAAATGCAGTCTTTTAGTGTTTACTGTACAGTTTTATGTTAGTACATAAAATCTTACCACCGATTAAAGCCCACGGTCATAGTTAGGACTATCTGGCAACACATGTGGCAAGTCCCACATCTGGGAACTTTAAAAAAGAAGAAAGAGACATATTTTTTACCTGACAAGAAGGCCAGAGAGGTTTATCACTCAGCTACTCCACACTGCCTCCAGGGGCCCATGTCGTCTCTCTCTCACCACACTGCCATGTTTGGCCACTGGGTTTTCATCTTGTCCTCAAGCTTGCAGCTCCTGATGACGATGCAGGTGACCCACATCCAGGCAGGGGGAGGGGAGGAGGTTGGTGCAAGATGTTTGGGTCCTTTTTATTATCAGAAAGAAAGATTCCCCAGAAATGATCTCCATAAGAGTCCACAGATGCCTGTTTGGTCCCATTCATCTTTGATGCGCCCCGCCCTCCACCCACTTCAGGCAGGTTGGGAAACCTTATTGGGCCAGCTGACCAAAGTGTGCCCAGTTCTTAGGACTGCTGGACTCTAAATGGGAAATTATGTTGGAATGCTCAAGTTTCACTGAACTAAGATTCAACCACCTTTCTAAATCACAGCCTTCATCTGAAAGCAACAGTGTAGATAAACACTCCATCACAAAAGAATGAAACCACATTATAGAAACCTAACACCCCATAATGAATGATCCCCCGTTACACGACAAGGGAGACGTAAAAGAATTCAAGACATAGTTCTGGAGCTAAGGATTGAAGGGACAAGACTTATGAAAACAAAAAGTTGAATGTTAAGTTAAATAAAAATGAGGATCCAGACCCGAAAACAATATTATGAAAGTATTAATAACTGTCCCAAGTAGTTGCACAGCCAATTATTGTTACCAAGGAAGGTTAACAATCATTAATTACTAAGAGGAATTCTCTTCTTATAGATATGAAACCTCAGAAATTAATACAGAAAGCAAAACTGAACGCTCAAACAATGCCCCGACAATATTTTTAAACAAATTCGCCTGGAAATATGTAACAACCCAAGAGCTCATGCAGAAATAGGCTCTAGAAACCGTCTTTAATCATTTTAGGGAGGAATGGATCTGTTGCACTGATGCTATTTGGGTCTCTAACAAGACATGCCCTTCGATGAGGGGAGACACTTCACTGGGAAAATACAGAATAATTTTATTCATACTGAAATGAAAAATGGAGCAAAACTTTCTGGATGGCTGATATAAGAAATGCCTGATGGTTGTACATCTATGAGATAATTGGAAGGAATTCAAGTTTCCATGGATGGAAAATAATGATGTACGACTCTAATACAACAAAAAGACACTACAATCAACTCAAGCCATATTCATTAAGCTTTCTGCCTAGGTGCCTAATTCCACACAACTTTTTAAAATGAGACAATGTCCCCATTCCTGAGATGTTCCTGAGATTAGCAGAACAGGTACATAGCAAAAACAACATCAACAGCAACAAACAAGACTGTGTATCACCCTTAAAAGAAGCATGTGAAACGTTTTAGAAACACAAGTTAGGAATTAAAGCTAAGAAGCTAAAGGGCTTATACTTAAAGCTTCCTTATTTCCCTAATATTAATGCAATAAATTGTTCATGGCACCCTATAGAGATTTCCCATAGACTTGGGCACAGAAGCTCTATCTTTGATAGAAAACATCATACCCATTTGAAACTCAGTTTCTTTCCCAGTTCATATCTTTACATGGGACAGAAAGAAGGTTATCTTTGCATAAGGCAGAAAGCCACCATGATTTCAAGACAATTAAGAAGGGGATAACTGTAGCCAAGAAATGGGATCCCTGGACTTTTGGATTATTTTCATATTCTGGATCACTGGTGGTGGTGGGAGGGAAAAATATGTCCATTTAAATTAACTTAAGGTTAACAATAACACTTTTACAACAATAATAAAACATGTGTCTAGAATGAAATCTAAAAGCAGTGGATTGTCCAGGACGAGAATTGCCATGCGCGTGAGGAAGAAATGAAGTGAGATGCAGCCACATTAGACCTGTGGGCAGTTTTCGTTCTGCTTCCCACCATGGGGAGGAGAAGGGGAGGGGCACCTTCATCAGATTGATATCATCATGATCCTGGACACAGCCAGCTGGTCTGCACCTTGTTATATAGCATGACATCACTTAAATGCATTTGGTGTTTAATGTGACTGGAGATATCTCCAAATGTCAATTGAAATCCTGCCCTTAATTCGTCATGAGCAAGACTTGAATTTTAACAGGGGCGACAAGGCCCCTTGCCCAGTGTCATTAATGAAGATACTTGAAGAGTGCTTGAAAGTATAAAAGCAGCATCGAGGGAGCCTCGTGCATACTCCAAGGATGTGGCTTTTCAATGCCACACCGCCATTATAAATTCAGTACCACGGACAGCTGATGACGACTCAAGAGACTGCGAAACTATTCACATCAAAATCATGTTCTTTTCCTTTTCCTTTTTTTTTTTTTTTGTCCCCCATAACGAAGATAAGTATTGGTCCAAGTGATGGCAGGAAAGGCATATGCTTCCACTTTAGGGGCCGTAAGAGAATGTTGGAGACAGATTTCTCTGATGTTTGAGGGAGGTTTTGCCGTCTGAACATCTGGATGTCAGAGTTACTTATCTTTAGGTTGATTTTTTTTCCTCTGTGAAACAAACTGAACCACTCAACAGTGCCAGTCGTGGCCTCCAGATATGGACTGAGAGCCCTCCAAGAGCTCTATTTCTAGGATACTCCCCGTTTTTCTCCTACATCTTACTCCTCCATTTTTCTAGGCATTCAGTTAGCTTCACAATTTACTTCGAGTTATCTGCTAATCCCAGACCCTCCTCCTGACTTGTGTGGGTATGTGAGCCTCCCCTGAGCATCTGCCATGATGCCTTACTCTCCTTGCTGCTATCATGTTGAGTCCACTTTGAGTGAATATATTTATATTCACTCTCCCTTTCACTGCCTCCAGACCCCTTGTTAATCCTACCTCACCCCTCACTAAACTTCTGCCCTAAACTCCTAACTGGAGTCTCCAATTCCTGTAATCCACATTTGTTCATGCTACTCAATGCTGAGAGACCCATCTTTCCAGAAACTGGGGTCAATCTTACCTACAACCCAAATGAAGCCCAAACTCTTTACTCCCACATTCACTCTGCTCTGGGTCATTCCCAAATCTAGCCACAGGCTCCCCTTCTGCTCCATCCTCGAATTTACTGTGTTTTAGACAAGAAGGATCCTTTGTTCTTCCCAAATTGTGCCTCACACTTTCTTATTCTGACACCCTAGTTACAATAGTCCCTCAAGCACAATGTCAATGGCTTCTCTTCCTTTATTTCCCTTAGGAATCAGTCAAAATTTACCTCCTTTATGATTCCTTTCCTAATGCTACAGTCTAAACAGCATCATGCCTCCCTTGCACCCCCATTACACAAACCCAGATTCAGTCCCTCACTTTGTCCAGGAAATAACGATATTTTATTTTAGTTCCATATTTTATTTTCCTTAATAGAAGTAGGCATTGACTCATTACATATTTGCCCACTGGCACACGTTGCAATGATCTGTAGAGATTTGGAACTCAATAAAGATTTGCTGAGGAGATGAATTAGTGAATTGTATAGAATGACAACATTAGCACCAAGCTTAAGATGTTATAGAATATAGAGGATTAGGATTAGAGTTGTTAATATTTATGGAGGATTCTAGCATTGTTCACAGTGGTGAAATTACATGTAAAGGACCTCTGACATTCTTGCCAAACTTGTTTCACTGTATTCAAACAAAGTAAGAGGGATGCTCATGAAAGAGCATTTAGGGCGCTGGCACAGTAGTTCATGCTTTGAAGAGGGAAGACAAAGCAGGATGTCTACACTCACAGAGCATATGACACAGCCGAGAAGAAGCACAAACAATGGGAGGGGGCAGTTACTAGGTACTTTATAAGACTGCATCATAAACTAGGAAAGAGAAAAATTAGAAGACAGAGTAAACAATTTTTAAAAAGTAGGGGATAAGGGGCGCCTGGGTGGCTCCGTCGGTGAAGCGTCTGACTGCAGCTCAGGTCATGATCTCGTGGTTCGTGAGTTCGAGCCCCACGTCGGGCTCTGTGCTGACAGCTTGGAGCCTGGAGCCCGCTTCGAGTTTTATCTCCCTCTGTCTCTGCCCCTCCCCCACCCCTGCTCACACTCTGTCTCTGTCTCTCTAGTAAAAATAAACAAACATTAAAAAAATTGTTTTTTAAGTAGGTGATGAGAGAACCCAAGAAAGTCTGCAAGTGTTAAAGGTTGATCTGAGCTTTGAAAGTGGTTAATGAGCGAGAAATAGAAAGTTTCTCAAGCAGGAAAGAAGCATCAGAGAGAATGCTGATTGTGAAGCCAGTATTCTGTGGCAAGGACTCTGATCCATGCCGTTTAATGCCCAGTGGGGGTCTTCTTAGGTTTAACTGAACATACAAGACCACAAGACCTCCAAAAGTCACCAAGGTGCCAGCAACTCAGAAGGACACAACCAAGAAAGCCGAACTTGTCCACAGAGCTGCCCCAAAATGCCTCAGATGCAAAGAGGCAAGATCTCTACAAGGTCCACACCTATGGGGTTAGTTCCTTCTTGGCACAGAAATTCCAAGGCTTCACAGGAGTGACTATCTCCTATAACACCACAGAAGCAAAACTTCCAAACCCCACACTTACAAAAAGCACTGCCCTTGGGAAAAAATCTCTGTAGATCTCTAATGCCAGGATGACACGATATCCGCCCTTTGAATGGACGTGATGACTCAGCATTTGAGTATCCGAACGATGATGGGATAGATACATATTGGTTATCCTTCATAAAATACTGCAATGAGAATTAATGTTGAGCATCACAGATCCCCAAAATGTAAATACAAAGCAGTAGCACCAAAAAAATTCCACAAAGCCTGTGTAATAAATAGCTCCATCGACCGGCCTTACATCGATCCTATCAGTATCACCGCTACAACGCTCACAGATGCAAACTCATCCACAGCCACGCAATTCATTGAAAGGGGCTTCCTGCATTATCATTTGGGAACAGAGAGCTTTTGTATGGATCTGGCCCTTTTCCCAGTTGTTCTCATGGAATGTTTTACAGTCTCATGGAGCCAAACCTATGTAGAATGGCCCAACTCTTCTCATTTCTTAGCAGCTACGCATGGCTAACCTGCACGGGAATAAATATTCTGAGATCAGTGTGGTGCTTTTCCCTTCACCAACCCCTTGAGAAATTCTGGGTGAAATGTTAGCAACTCATACCTTTCAAGAAAGTTGCATATGAAGACTGGTCGTGATCAATTGTACTCGCTCTTTCTCCAGTGAAATAAAATACCAATTCATTGTGGTCTTTCTTATTTCCTCAACACAGCCAAATACGGAGATATGAAGTTCACCTGGACCCTGCTCTTTGGTTCGTTATGCTGGTGCGTCTCTGAATTCAGTGTGTTTATTTCAAATAGATGCCAGGGGCGCCTGGGTGGCTCAGTGGGTTAAGCGCTTGACTCTTGATTTCAGCTCAGGTCATGACCTCACGGTTCATGAGTTCAAGCCCCGCATCAGGCTCTGTGCTGACAGTGCAGAACCTGCTTGGGATTCTGTCTCCCTCTCTCTCTGCCCCCCCACTGCTCTCTATCTCAAAATAAATAAATAAATAAACAGTAAAATATAAAATAGAAGCTCATCTCTTTTAAAAAAAAATAGATGCCAGTAAAAAAAAAAGACTATTTCTAGCATAATCTGGGATCAGACCCTAAAAGAACACAGTCCTAAATAATGTTTTCATATTTCCAATACGTTCTTCCATTAAAATTCTAAATTTAGTTTTTTTACCTTTTTCCTTTCACTCCCACATACGTTTTAAATATAAAAAGTGATCTACCTCCTGCCAGTCTGACATTTGCACAGGTGGGTATTTGACAATGATTGCATTCAATTTTTGGTAACTAATGCATAGGGAAAAATTTACATCATGTGGTTCAAATATATTTTTGTATGCTCTTTCCTCATAATTTACTTTAGCATCAGTATTATCACATTCCAAATTTTACAGATTTTTATACCAAAATTATCTCATTTCTCCTTAAAATTTTGTCTGATTAACCTTTGTGTTTCCTAGCATTACATAAGAATTGCCCTTTGTGTTTTTTTCCCAACTACCTTTCTCCTATTTCAGCTAATTATCCAGCCATCCACTGACTAAACCAAAATGGGAATTAATACAGAAGTTTGGCTATGGAAAGACGAACATTCATAGGAAGATACTCGTCCTTTGCCAGGTTCAGTGCATTTTCATTGGTTGGCAGATGATAAGAGACTCTACATTTTAGCCCATCACCAGCTCTGGAAACCACAAATGGGATTTGAAGCAATGTGCTCCTTTCTAATCCCACTAGCCACAAAGGAAGCTGGGTTCCCTGCAGTGTGACCCTGAACTCCTACCATTAGTTTATTCAATTTCAGCAAACTTACAAGCCTCTGTCACATGGTGAAAAGACCAATGTCTAGCCCCAAATCTGTCTGGGATATATTTGTCCTGTTCTTTGCATTACTGGGTTTTTGTTTGTTTGTTCTCGGTCACCTTCAGTTGTTCATCCTCTTAGACACCTGTCCTGGTCACACAATCTAAAATATCCGCACCACCCACACGTTTTTCACTTTCTTATTTGCCCTATGGCTCTTTTCCCAATCTGAAATTCTGTCCTTTAACATTTTTAGGTTAATTTATTTATTTTGAGAGAGAGAGACAAAGCACCATCAAGGAAGGAGTAGTGAGAAAGGGAAAGAGAGAGAGAGAATCCCATGCAGTCTCCATGCTGCCAGTACAGAGCCCCATGTGGGGTTCGATCTCAGGAACCATGAGATCATGACCTGAGCCACAACCAAGAGTTGGATGCTTAACCGACTGAACCACCGAGGCACCCCTGAAATTCTGTCCTTAATACATTTGTTTACTGGGTATCTACTTCCTCCCCAGCTAAGATGAGGAAAGGACAATTTTGAATCCTATGTACTATTACATCCTCAGGGTCAAGAAGAATGGTTTATCAATATTCATTGATTGGATGGAAGGATGGATGGATGTGTGGATGGATAGGGGGATGGATGGATGGATGGATGGATGGATGGATGTGTGGATGGATAGATGGATGGATGGGGGATGGATGGATGGATGGATGGATGGACAGGGGGATGGATGGATGGATGGGGGATGGATGGATGGGGGATGGATGGATGGGGGATGGATGGATAGGGGGATGGATGGATGGATGGATGGATGGATGGATGGGGGATGGATGGATAAGTGGAGGAGGCTATACATGGGTCATTTAACGTGCTCCCATGAATCTGTGTTGTGTCTGTTTTCAAGGGCCCTTGGGTTGGACAGCTCGTCCTTCTCTAACTTCTCTCATCTCTCATTTTGTCTATCTTCTCACTACTGAATGTGTGCACCCTGGCCAAGTTGGTTGTGGTGGGTTATGAAGAGACAGAGTTGTTTCCATGACTACTAAGAACAAAAATTCTAATAATATGCTAACCTAGCTTCTCCTCAGTCACTGCCAACCACCATCTTGCTTTAGTGATCCCAAAAGTCACTTATCATGACTTGACTCATTTTATATTGCTGAGCCTACCCTTCTGGGTCCCCACATTAAAGCATGCACAGTAGGACATCATGGAGCTGTCAGTCCTAATGATGGTTCTGTCTTCTGTGTTGGGCACATAGTAGGGACTTGTGTCCAACATTTGTTTCGTATGAGAATATCCTAAAACACATAATTACATCTGATAATGCAGTTATAAATATTTAATATATGAATATTCTAGTATTTAAACATCTCTGGACCTTTTCCTTTTACTTTTGTTTATGTTCATCCAGGAAAATGACCACAAACCCTCTGGGGAAGGCTTAGGTGAAGTTTTGAATTCTGCTATACCTATCCATTCATTCTAGAGTATTTCCTCAAGCATAGCCCTGCTCCATTAAAAAGATCTGCATCTAAGGGCACCTGGGTGGCTGGGTCGGTTGCGTGTCCGACTTCGGCTCAGATCATGATCTCATGGTTAATGATTTCAAGCCCTGTGTCAGGCTCTGTGCTGACAGCTCAGAGCCTGGAGCCTGATTCGGATTCTGGGTCTCCCTCTCTCTCTGTCCCTCCCCCACTCATGCGCGCACACACTGTCTACCAAAAATAAACAAGCATTAAAAAAAATTTTCAATACTAAGGAGATCATTGGCATCCTGCTATCTTGCCACCCGAGGGGAAAGGGAATTTATACTGATTGTGAACACCCAACTTCTAGGAATGCTTTCCACAACTCTCTGAGGATGCATTATCCCAGTTTTCCAGACAGTTGTATTAACTCCCTCTGGATCACAAAGGACAGATTTTAAACAAGATCTGTCTGACTCACACTCCTTCTTTGATGTGAAAACATTTTCTGTTCCTGGTCACCGTCTCTACAAATTGCTGGGTGAGGACATGAAGCGTTATATTCCCTGTCTTTTTGCGGAACTTAGTGTTTAGGAGGGGAGATAATGTAAATGTATGAAAAATACAGTTTGAGCCATATGGAAATGACAATAATTGACAGTTTTAGGACCAAGCACATGGCAATCCCATATGGTTCAAACTTATATATAGGAAGAAGAAATTCCTGTCCTGACATTCTGAATCCAAAACAGCATTCTTTACCTTTCCTGGGTCATAGACTTCTCTTAGGAGATGTTCCTCTCAATGGGAAATACGTTCTCATCTATTCACAAAAATGTCACACAGGTAATGGGGTGGTTCTTAGACCCCCTGGGAAACCATGGGTCTCGGCTGAATAACATCTACTTCCAAAGATGCAAAATTATCTTCAGCTAGTCCTAAACGTGATACAGGAAATGTATGTGGCCTCAGGCTCTTAGGATTAAGGGGAACCTTGAAATTTAAGTGAAAGCAGCATATCTTTTCTGATCTAAGTGTATTCTCAACGAATTGGCATGTTTACGTAAAGGCATGTACCGTTCAGGCAATACCGACCAAAAGCAAGCTCCCTATTATTTGGGAGGAATATATTTAGCCTGAAAACCGTTCCTTGGAAGATAACAGCAATATTGCCTTTCTTTAGAAAACAAATTGACCTGGTTGATACAAGATGATAGTATTTAATGTAATAGTCAAGCTTGATAAGCAACCGTGCAGGTGTCTCCAATCTCATGGAGGGAAAGTGCCTTGCTGTAGAGGGTATGATAGGAAGATCTTCGAGCAAGAGTTTCAGACTTCAGCATGGAAGTTTCCCCCTCATTCTTCCCTGGTTGGCTACCAACTACTCATTTATCCACAGTTATGAGCCACATCTTTAAGACAAGATTTAGATTAGATGATCTCTGGAGATGGTTATGGGTGAACAATCCACCCTTGGGGACCCATACATTTGCATTACTTTTAACCCAGCTTTCCATAATTACTGGACACACTGCCACATTCATCAATCCAGGGTATTCTCTCTCCTCCACTCTCTCAAGGCCCCTGTGGTGATGCCCTCAACCCCCACATCCAGTAAACAGCAGAGTCACATGAACCACTTGGATGTGCAGGTAATGACAATGACAATGACAATCCTGGATAGGCCAGGAGGGAAGAGAGACTGTAGGCCACAATAAGGTGATAAGAAATCTCTCCTTCCTCGCCCCTCCTGTCTAAGAGACTGGCAGCAGGTGGGTCCTGCATATAGGTGTGTGTGTTTAGTTGTGCATAGGTGTATAATGACCCAGACAGACACACATATATGTGCACTGATGGCTGAGTCTCTACACACATCCTCCGTCTATCAAAACGAACTCATAAGAATATACGTAAGAACTGCCACGAAAGCAAAAATTCACCTGATATTATGATATGGAATAATAATGACGATTTTAAAACTTGAATAGAATAGTAGTTCTCTCTATCCAATGCCTGGGTGTAGACTTTCACAAACCACATAGACTGTATTTCCAATTCTTTTCCTTTTCTTCTGGGTTACATTTGTTCTGAGTGCATTTATTGAAATGCAATTAGATGTCTATTGAATCTAATAAGAACATTAAGCTTATTTTTAAAAAGTCTTGGGGCACCTGGGTGGCTCAGTCGGTTGAGCGTCCGACTTCGGCTCAGGTCATGATCTCGCAGTCCGTGAGTTCGAGCCCCGCGTCGGGCTCTGTGCTGACAGCTCAGAGCCTGGAGCCTGTTTCAGATTCTGTGTCTCCCTCTCTCTCTGACCCTCCCCTGTTCATGCTCTGTCTCTCTCTGTCTCAAAAATAAATAAATGTTAAAAAAAAATTTAAAAAAAAGTCTGATAAACTAAACTAAAAACTAATTGTCAACAAGTAAGACAGCAGATACACTCTATGCTTAGACTCTCAGGACCAAAACTTTTAAACTTCTATTGTAGGCACAATTCTACTAAACAGCATGGTTATCAGGTTCTCATAACTATTTTCTTAATGGAAAGAAAGTGCAAAGTAGGCAGAGTAGCAAACAGGACAGTTGGTCTACCCCATGATGAGAGGTAGCTGATGGAGAGGTATGTCCAAACCCAGAGTCTCCCAAAGGGATCTCCCAGGGACCAATTGATACTTTTCTCTACAGTGGAACTTTCCAGACTCACACCTGGCTGGTCAAGTCAAAGCCCTGAGGGGAGAAGGTGTATCTGAGCATGGGCTTCTTTCCACTTAGCAGGCCTGCTGGTTAACATGGCCCCAGCAACAAGAAAGGGTGTGCCTCCCTGGGGACAGAAGCCGGGACCACAACAGAAGCAAACCACACACAAAGAGCACTGCCCACATCAAGGATGCAAAATATACTGGGTCTGGTATCTTGGTCTATCACTAGAGTAAGAGATATTTTCCTTCCAACCTTCCCTCCAACCCCTGCCTGTATTCTAGAAGCCAGAAACCGAAGCTCAGAACAGGAAGCCCGAGATGCTTTGTAAAACACAAGGAGATGCAAGACGAACTTAAGAGTAAATGATCTTATTTTCCAAAAATGGGGTTATGTTGCTAATGCACAGTTGTGACCACAGGACATTTTCTCAGTCAAGACTGAGACAAAACACCACGAGACCCCTACATTTCTTCGACTATGCTACGATGCATAAAGGCTTAGACCATTCTCATCCCACTCTGTTAAATTCTTGACACTTAGCACACACGGAACAAGCAAATATTTTTAATAACGCACTGGATAATTTTCCAATATACAATGAAAATAAGTGCCCCTTTGCCCCATTTTGGCCTGAATTCATCCCAGGCAATCCTGTGGTTCTAACAGTCTGTACTTGGGCAAACAGTCAACTCCCACACGCATTTGTCAACCAAGAAATCATTTGCCAAGTAATATTTGAAAAAGGCAAATGGTCTAAGCATCAGAAACACAAAAATATGTCAAACGATTCACATATGTATGCATATGTACATATGTATGTGTATATATGTGTATATGCAATACATGTATATTTATATGTGCATTTATGAATATGTGTATGTATGTATGTTTCTATATATTCTCCAGGAAAATGAAAGGTAGGGTACAGAAGGCCCTTTTGTACCCAATTTAATAACTGACTGGAACCTTCCCAGATGGAGACTGGGGAGGAACACATCTGAGTACAGCTTGTCAGAAGGGAGGCCTGGAGGCGTGTAGGAGAGCAGGATGTGCTCAGGCAAATGTGAGCAGTTTGTTCCCAGGGGCAAGAGGACATGGTCTATGGAGGTGGGAAGTGCAGGAAGCTGACCCTGGAAAAGAAACACAAGTGTGTATTTTACAGATCCTTCTGCATTGTCCCACAGGTCTTGGGTTCTCTGGGGGTGGTGAACATGTAGTCACTGGAGAGATGTGGTCATGATTTGTCTTTCATTAGGAAACCAAGTCATCAGATCTGAGAATCGGGACATGCCTATGACAGTCGCATGAAGGATGGATTGGAGGAAGGAGAGGGACAGTTGAAGCGGCCAACCAGACCAAGATAATGAAAACAACAAGTGTAGCAGTCACTACGGGCTTTGAGCAGTCACCTCATGTTCGGGGACGTTCTACACACAGAAATGGTGGCACATAGTCAGCCATTCTGTAAACGGTGACAAAGAGGAAGGAAATTACTCCTGAGTTCTTACCTTGGAGATGCTGGTGTTTAGGGTACCTCTGACCAACATGAAGGTGTCAGGAAGAAACAGGGTTTAGAGGAAAGTGATCTGTCAACATTTGGACATGTTGGAAGGTTGAGTTTGGAACGTCTGAATGACACTCAGAGGTTTTTCATAGGAGTTAAAATTCAAACGCTGACTGAAATTAGTGGTCTAGGCTGCCAATAAAGAGAAGAAGCACTCACACAGATGTGTAGCTGAAACTATGTGGGTGGACTGAATCACTCAGGGATTAACTATAATGAAGAGAATGAGGGAGGCGCCTGGGTGGCTCAGTCGGTTAATCGTCCAACTCTTGATATTGGCTCAAGTCATGATCTCATGGTTCGTGGGATCAGCTATGAGCGCAGAGTCTGCTTGGGATTCTCTCTGTCTGCGAAGCCCCCACTCACATTCTCTTTCTCAAAATAAATAAACATTTAATAAGAAAGAGAGAAGAGAATGAGGTCAAGAACAAAATGTTGGAGAGGCCAATATTTAAGAATGTAAATTAAGTGAAGAAGGACCCCACAGGGTTGTGGAAGAGAACCATCAGATACGGATGCAATGAAAACTTAGGAAGGAGTACAGGGCCAAGCTGACAAGCACCCATAAAATGTGCTAAGGGGTTGCCACTGGCCTTGGCAGTGTAGACATTACTGGCCATACTGTATTGAAATTACTTTCGCATGAGGTTGAGGAGGGTTGAAAATCAGTTTTGGGTAAATGGAAGGGGAAGAAGGAAATGAAAGTTCTGATTTTGAGAAATGTGACTACACAAGAGGAATATATGTTATAATGTAAATTGGTGCAGCTCGTATGGAATACAGTATGGAAGTTCGTCAAAAATTTAAAGGAGAGCTGCCATATGATCCAGCAATCCCACTTTTAGGTATTTATCTATAGGAAATGAAAACACTAATTGAGTATATGCACCCCTATGTTCCTTGCAGCATAATTTAGAACAGCCAAGATGGATAAAGGCTATGTGGTACATGTGTGTGTATATATATATGGATATACATATATATGAAATATTACACCACCATGAAAAAAGGAAATCTATTTGTGACAATACAGATTCAACTTGAGGCCATTATGCTAAGTGCAATAAGTCAAATGGAGAAAGACAAATACTGTATATCTCATCGTAGGTGGAATGTTTAAAAACAACAAGAAGAAGGTCGTAACTATAGAGAACAGATTGGTTGTCACTAGAGATGGGGAATGGGGAAAATGGGTGAAGGGGGTCCAAAGGTACAAAGTTCAGTGATAAAATGAAGTCATGGGTGGGTGCCTGGGTGGCTCAGTTGGTTAAACATCTGACGCTTGATTTAGGATCAGGTCAAGATCTCATGGTTCAGTTCATGAGACTGAACAGCACATTGGGCTCCTTAGTGACAGTGCGGAACCTGCTTGGAATTCTCTCTCTCTCTCTGCCTCTCCCAACTCAAGCTTTCTCTCAAAATAAATAAATAAACATTTTTAAAAAAATTAAGTCACGGTGGGATGCCTGGGTGACTCAGTCGGTTGAGTGTCCGACTTCGGCTCAGGTCACGCTCTCACAACTCTGAGTTTGAGCCCTGCGTCAGGCTCTGTGCTGACAGCTCAGAGCCTGGAGCCTGCTTTGGATTCTGTGTCTCCCTCTCTCTCTGCCCCTAACCCACTTGCATCCTGTTTCTGTCCCTCTCAAAAAGACATAAACATTTTAAAAAATTAAAATTAAGTCATGGGGACATAATGTATAGCATGTAGACTACAGTTAATAATGCTATGCTGCATATTTGAAAGTTGCTACCACAGTAGATCATAAGAAAAAAGTTAGTACCTGTGTAGATGTAAACTAGACATTTTGGCCATTTCGCAATATATAGAAATATCAAATCATTACACCTGAAATAAATATATGTCAATATACCTCAACTTAAATACCATCCTCATAAAATTTATGGTAACATAGAATTGGTTCACTATTGTTATTTTAAATGAATTAATAAATATTTTAAAAGTTGAAAAAAGCATCTGATGGAAACACATAAGAAATGAATAAAATTATCCATTTGCTGCCATAAATAAACAATGAACAGGTAGACAGAGTTAGGGCTGTTAAGGGTGGAAAGACGGAGTGGTGAATGGATAAGGAAAAAGTACTTGGTGGTAAGGGTTGACTTCTAGATCATAGGTAGAAGGTTGGGTGCTGCTGAGATTCTGGGAGACAGAATAGATGTGGGTGCACAATGATCTGCAAATGCGTTGTGCTATGTGGTTCTGGAGAGTTCATTCCTGATGGATTGTTCTTTCTTTGAGGAGGGAGAAGACCATTTTCTGATTTAAAAAAAAAAATGAAGGTGGGAAGATAGAAAACCATGGAGTGGATGCCGAGGGAAATGGATAGGACAGGTGGTGAGGAGAGAGCTTAAGTGGAGTGCCAGCCATCCCTACGATCTCCACTGTTTCCAGAAATCACATATTGATGGTGAAGCCAATCCATGACATAATTCCATTGGCCCAAGGGACCAACACTGTGGGACCAAAGAAATGGATATCTGGGTAGACACAGAACTTGGAGTCAGCAGGATGAGCTCAACCCAAGAGGAGGAGGGAATCAAGGGTGTGAGCGAGGGTTCGAGTCAGATTCGACAACCTACGTCACACACATGGTGTCTGAAAGGAGAGGCAATCCTCACAGCCTGGATGGAAAACAAAGAGAGGAGAGGGGGAGACATGACTGGCAAACCAGGAGCCCGGCTCCCCTGTTCTAAAAGGATTCAGAATCAGGAGGAGGGGGAAGCTTGAGGAATGATAAGATCCTAATGAGGACCTAGGGACGGCTATGGAACACAGCTGAAGTCTTCCAAATAGGGGAGACCAAGAACTTCATATGCTTCCACTCTTTCTGAGCCTTTTCAGTCAATGCTGGCTGCATAGACCTAACCCTAGCACATCAACAGCCATCTTAAAACAGGTACATTCTCAAGGCACCTGGGTGGCTCAATCAGTTGAGTGTCCAACTTCAGCTCAGGTCATGATCTCAAGGTTTGTAAGTTCGAGCCCCGCACCAGGCTCTCTGCTGTCAGCACAGACCCCGCTTCGGATCCTCTGGTCCCCTCTTCCTTTGCCCTTCCCCGCTCACATTCTCTCTCAAAAACAAACACAAAAAAAATTCTTCAAGTAAACTAAAAAAAAAAAAAACAGGTATATTCTCATCCTTGAGTTGTAGGACATAAGGGCTCTGGCCTCAAGTATTTATGTAATATGTTGATGTGGGGCACTTTTCTCTGGGATTACGCTAACCAGAACTCACGCTGTTTTCCAAGTCTGCACAGACACTCTGCTTACACAGCCTCAAATAACGTCCTCCCATATGCTTTCTGTACCCACTCTGAGGATCTCCCTACCTCAGTAGGCCATGGCAGCACACTGCGCCCAGCACGGAGCAAACGCTGAAAGACGCTCTTGATGATGTGAATCAAGCCAGCATCTTCAGGACACCGTCTATGGCTGATTCTGGTGCCACTCTCTCAGGGGTGACTGATAACTCAGCACCATTTTTCTTTGTGGGGTTAAAGAAAGGCAAAGGGCCAGTGAAAGGGGCAGCCCAGGAATGGCCAGGAATCTGGAATGGGGTTAAGGGGGGCCCACAGGGTTTCCTCTGCCTCTTCTTACTTCCAACGCCTTTACATCGGTGTCCATTTCCTAGATGTTGTATGGGTTTAATATGCACCGTTTCATGGTGATACTGTAAAGATGGAGCAAGAAAAATCATGCAAACACTAAAAAAATGAACTATTATTATCATTATTACTACTATTTGTTGGGGGTGGATGATGATTCCGTTAATCTCAGATGGAATCTTTCACACCTGCTGGATGTGGACAGAACTATGAGGAGCAAGGAAATGCATGTCCATATGCCCAGGAAATGTATAGCTTTCGAAGAGATAAGCGGACAAGAGTTAAAAGGTGGTGTGGGTGAGGCCTGGGAAATAGGGTTTCAGGAGAAAATAACATGTTTTCATGTGTAATGACTACTTCCAGGATATGAAATAAAAATTTTGAAAGCGGAGATGCTGTAAATCATAGAGTATATTGCTCATTTCTCTGACGGGTTTCTTCCAAACCAAAAAAAATAGTAGAAAAAGAAAAAGAAAGCAACAACAAATAGGAAATAGAACAATAAAGCAGAATGACCAGCAAGCCATATATTCCCCTGAGTGGATTTCCCTGTAACAGTGAACCACAGAAGAGGTTCCAGAAACCTCTGAGATTCCCAGTCCAAATCTCAAAATTGGGCTGATGGGAACAATCATTTTGAGAACTCATCGATTCTATCTCAATTAAGGGATTATTTGTGTTTGTTTCCATGTAAGGAAGCTTTAGCTAAACTGATTTGAGAAAATATTATGTCATCAGTGGAGTCCAAATCTTAACCCGTGTTTTTCTTCTGCAACATATTAAGCCATCCGCTCTCCCCCACGGATTCTCACACGCGTGGAGATCTGCATAGGCTGCAGAATTATTTTTTCTTATTTTTATAATGATCATGCTTATTGTGATGAATTGAAAGAATATGTAAGCATAGAAATAATTACGGTTTTCACTTTCTCTGCCAATCCCTGTCTTTCCCCAAGGCATGGGAACTTATATGTCAACACTGCTTATTTGTTTATTTCCAGACTTTTTCTACGCCGTTATACACATATATGTATACATACATACACACACATTTTAAACACATATGTGTGCCCACATTCACATATATGTACACATACAAATATGTGGGTACATTCTTGTGTGTGTGTGTGTATATATATATATATATATATATATATATATATACACACAATGCAATGTAATGTAAATATACATCTTCCCATTTCTACTTTGCTTGTTTTCTTTTAAATGAAAAGTAGTTTTAGATTGTAAGTATATACAAGAATTCATTTGCTCATCCCCCTGATGAGAAAAATTTCAGTAGCAATGGACATCTCTGTCCATGTAAGCCATAGACTAAATGTCTATGTCCCCTCAAAATTTGTATGCTGAAACCTAACCCCCAATGGGATGGTATTTGGAGGTGGGGTCTTTGGAAGGTAACTGGGTCATGCGGGTGGAGCCCCCATGAGTGGGATTAGTGTCCCATTCTATAATGTCGTCCCTTATATAAAATGAGGACACAGGAAGATGGCCATCTAGGAACCAAGAAGCAGGTCCTCACCAGACACCAAAGAGGCCCATGCTTCCATCTTGGACTTCCAGCCCCTAGAACTGTAAGAAATAAATGTCTGTTGTTCACACTGCCCGCTGTGCGGCCGCCCCGACAGACTAAGACGACGCATCTTTGTGCTTATGCATGTAGGACAGGTTCCTGAGAAAGAAGTGATGGAGGGGAAAGGGGGTCTCTTTTTAAATTTTAATATAGCATATCACATCTCCATCAATTCACCCAGCCACCAGTAAGGTGTGAAAATGCTTACCGACCATGCCCACAGATAACTGCATTTAGTTTTGTCATTAAACGAGGCAAAAGTATAATAAAATAAAGTAAAATAGACTTGACTTTGCTTTAATATGAATGTGTTAGGGTACGTCTCTTGATGAGGTTTAGACATTTTATTTCTTCGACTATGAGCTTCCATAATGGCTTTGACAGAGTCATTTTCAGTGTATTCCTCTCTTTTCCGGTGGCATTTAATTTATCACTTTTATTCTCAATTTGCTATTCTCATCTACACACAGTTTCCATATCCTCCCCGTAGCATTTCCCTGCTACAATTCACAGTGGGGCAGGCATTTTGCACTAGCCAAAATTTGCAAATCCACGAGAGGGGAAAGGTGAAACACAGCACCCTTTGGAAATTGGCCAAAAATGTGAACGAAAGCGGTTTCATTTTCTATGTGACATTTGTCATGCTGCACGCACAGAGCATTTTAAATTGCACATCTGACCTTTTTAACAATAGCAGGAAATGCCAAGAGAAAATGCAAAGCTCTTCATTTCCCCTCGT
The DNA here is from genome assembly GCF_046562875.1 of Panthera onca. Lineage (NCBI taxonomy): Eukaryota > Metazoa > Chordata > Mammalia > Carnivora > Felidae > Panthera > Panthera onca. The sequence continues at coordinate 26,851,670 of NC_138358.1, read as the reverse complement.
AAGCCCCCGTAGAAGCCATTTTTCACGGTCCATGGCTAGAGCCTATGATAAGATTGTCAAGGTGCCTGAAACAAGCCATCAATTTCCAAGCAGTTTTCCATGCATCCAGGGGAACATCACACACTCATGCGGCACCATGCAGGGGGCTTGTTTTCGTCTGCTCTGCCTCAAGGACGCTGTTGAACAACACCACATGAGTCAAGGCAAGGTAGAAAGGAAATCAGCACTTAAGATGGCATTATCTACCAGAACCCAAGCAAGTCCCACATCACCGTTTTCAGAACAGAGTTACTTATACCCTATCAGGTTACTAAAGAGGAGACTATGAAAGCCTTCTATCAGGGACCCTGAGGAATGAAAACTAGAAAGAAAAGAAATAATAAATCTCCACGTTCTCCATCAAAGCACCATTGTCTTGTATTTTGTGTTTAGCTTTTGAACCAAAGGAACGATGGCTGTCTGTTGAGTTTCAAACATGTTTAATGATGAGGTGAAAAGAATATATCATGTCAGGGGCATGTAGGTGGCTCAGTCGGTTGAGCGTCCGACTTCGGCTCAGGTCATGATCTCGCAGTTCGTGGGTTCGAGACCCCGTTGGGCTCTGTGCTGAGAGCTCGGAGCCTGGAGCCTGCTTTGATTCTGGGTCTCCCTGTCTCTCTCTCTGCCCCTCCCCAGCTCATGCTCTGTCTTTCTCTCAAAAATAAACATTAAAAAAATTTTTTTAATTAAAAAAATATATCATGCCAAATTTCACATAATTATTTTAAGTTAATGAACACATCTCCACAGATTTAAGAGAGTAGACATACAATGAAGAGTATGATTATGTGCAGTCATTTGAATTTGAGTACACTGAAAGTAAAATAATTTTAAATTGTTGAGATTTAATAATTAATTAAAATGAAATATTAAGAAGTGCCTCTCTGTTATTTGAACTACTTTCTTTTTAGGACAATAGATTTCTGCTTATATGTATCTGATATAAATAATTTCACTATTTTTTTTTTCAAAATGTCAAAAGAAGAAAATAGCACGTATATGAGATCTAAAATGTGAGTTTTCAAGTTAAATGAAGGAAAACACCTATCTTGCAAAGTTCTTCAGTTTTCTTTGGAAAACCCGTTTTGACAATCACTTTTTCAAAAAAGGCTATTTAATATTTCTTTTTTCTCTTATGTAGTTAGTCTTTCAGTTCATAAAGCCACAGCATCAGGGGAGGCATTGAGATTTTGATTTGTTGTAAACAGACCATAAAAGGCAACCATTTTCATAATCACAAGACTTATTGCAACAATAAAAGTCCCAGGGATGGTGGGGGAGGGGTAAAACAAACAAAAAAAAGAGAATCCCAGGGATGGGAAAGAGGAGTAAAAACATAAACGAATAAAAAATAAAATAAAAAAGAATCCCGGGGAGGGGAATTCTCAAAGGCAATCATCATTTAGGGTAAAACAAGAAGTCGCTCTCTTCACCATTGGCAGCGCAGTGCCCTATGATCTCTTTTGGTGCTTCACAAAAAGAAATCAAGTTAAAGGATTAAATTAACTTTTCCCACGAGAAATATGCTGAGGAGATAGGATCTTACAAAACGAAGGCATGTTGCAACTAGTTGCACAGCGCCTTCAAATAAACAGAAGCACATGTTGTGATACCAAGGACAATCGTGGGGAAGTCCATGCAACAGTTCTTTTAACTCTAAAATGGTTCAACAGTCTTCGTTTCCTCATTTTCTAGAGGAAGGGGACCACGCCCTTACACAACAGGAAAGGGTGTGCACGATCTTGTCCAAGTTTACTTTCCCCACTCCTGAGTCTCCTGGTCTCTCCCATCCCCAAACACTGCGCATCGTTACCCTATGGCGTGCTACCCCGTTCTTGACTGTGTCCCACATGGTACCTGCCCACTTGCCCTCTGTTCTTCCCATTGAACTCTTTTCTCACTTGACCATCAAAACATGATTCAGCCACCACATCTGAATAGATAGCCTATGGCACCTCCTGTCTGTCCCCGCAACTCCCGTTACGCACATTCATCACACAACTTATCACGCACTATCTACATGACATCATAGGTTCTCAGCAGGGGGACTACCTTTGTTTGTCTCATGAGGGAACACTCTGCCCTGCCCAGGGTCTGGTTCCTAGAAAGGGCTGCAGAAATGTCTGCCGTGATGGTTTTGTGTAACCACAAGGATTAGTCACGGCAGGAGAAATGAAAATTAAATTACTGAAGCATCTTTTGGTTGTGATCAAAATGGTTTGCTTCTTTGGGTAGAAAGCAAATCATCTACTTCCCCCAAGATAAAATTGAGGAATTGCTCCTTCCTGAAATGTTCACTGCATGACAAAGCTTACGTCGTGTGGCACTGGGGTCCTTCCTGTCAGGGACGGTGACGTAACCCATGTCAACACCATGCATACATCACAGGGCGTTAGTGACATAAAGAGATGGCTGTTTGGCGTTATTTTGACAGTCCGGTTGACCACTCCCATCTGAAAGAAAACTTTGGTGCATCCTCAACATCCAATTTCCAATTTTAGAATTTCCAAGTTTGCCTTCGGTTGTCTTTGTTGTATCCTTCAAAATACAGTAGCCTACAAGTACCAGACCACTGCAAACAAGCTACTTTCTGTACCAAGTTTTGCAATTTTCTACTAACTCAAGTTACCTCCCTAAAATGTTATTTTAAATCATTTATCATTCATATTATAATTTATTATGTAATATTTATATATTTATACCAGTTATTATAGATGCATTGCTTCTTGAGGATGTTATCACATTTAAATCATTAGTATTTGAGCAATATTTTGCAACCCAGAGATGCTTGATGTGACAGGAATAGTTACTCACCATCGTAGTGGTGAGGCAGTGGGAGGCTGCCATGGTCCCTAAATCATTAACACTTGTCTGGTTTTCTTTTCAAATACATAGCACTCATATTAACATTTACTATGTATGACTTTTATATTATATATTTATGCCGCTATTTATCATTCATCCATCAATCATTATGGAGGTTATGGTATTTAAATAATTATTCCTTGAATAACATCTCGTACCAAGGATTAATCTCAGAGGACCCTTGCGGTGAAGGCAATGGCTTCCAATAATCATACATCATGAGGTTGCGTTGTAGGAAGAGGCAATGCTCTTGATAATCTCAGTTCAGACAGAAATACAGAAATGGATCAGCTCTGGATCCAATGGGTTCATTGGCCTGCCCTTGTGGCCCTTGTAAGCGTCCAGTGTATCCCACCTGACGTGTTTCCCATGCAGGTAGGTAAGCGAGGCAAAAACTAAGGGGACAGCCAATGCCCTCTCTTTCCCTTCTCCAAAGTCTACGTGTATTATTAATACCTCTCTGGTTTTCTTCCCAAATATCTCTCCAATGGCTCCACCTACTTTCCCACCTTTGGCATCCTAGTCTGGGCCGGCAGCCTGTCTCCAATGGACCACAGAGTGACCTGCTGATGAGATGCCCCCCTCATTCTGCCCATTGATTCCCAACCAGAGGACTTAATCACAGTCCTGACTATGACCCACCCCTGCTTAACGGCCTCCAGCAGAGACCGGAATGACCTGGCCACTCTCTAATTGTCCATCCGTAACTCATGTCCCTTTTTTTTGGTTCCTGTACTCACAAATGTTCCAGCCCTAGACCCATGCACAGGATGTTCTCACATGTCAATCTTCCCCTCTCCACTGTGGAACCCACCCAACCCCCTAAGTCCAAACTCCTTTCTGTCCTTCCCTGAAACATGAGGTCAGCCGGCTTGGTCACGATCACAACATTCCCTTTCCTCCATGGCACTGATTACATTTTGTAGCTTATATTCACTGGGATGTTTATGTGATTACTGGTTGTCCCTGTATTTCTACTACACATCCGCAGAAGGCAAAGAGTGAGCATCTGTGCCTTGAAACATTTTTCCCCCAGAGCAGGTGCCGTTCAAGAAATATAGGTGGTGAAAGATCAATAAATGGTAATGCCTATTGAATAAACAAAATGGAATGTGTACCTGACACTCCACATTTTGAGACTGTACCTCTTGCCATCCTGTACTACCTGTTAGAGGAGTTTCACGCATGGCTCTCCTGCCTGGGTAAAAAGAATAACTTAATATTGGTGCAAGCCTTAATTATTATCATAAAATAATTCCATACAGCACCTAGAATTCTTCCTCAGAACTCAGTGGGTGTTCAAGAAATAATTGCAAAATTGAAAGCTGTAGGAACTGAAGGGTATTCTTATGTAAACTACAGTTGCTCCCCATGGGAACAGATAGATTTTAAATATCTACAAGTAGCATGTAATTAATTTCACCCTTTTCTTGCCCATAGACCCACCGCAGGAGTATAAAGGAGAAGGCAAGTGAACTCCCTGTAGACAAAGACTACCCTCTCCCCGTCCAAAAAAAGGGTTGGTGTGGGAGGGAAATGTAGGTGGAAAAGAGTGGGAATCTCCCTTCATTCCATTTAGCAAAGGTTTAAACGGTGGTGATGCCATGTCAAATAGCACCTTGTAGAAAGGGTCCAGCCTGGTAAATGTGGAAATGTCTGCTGTGTGTGTGTCTGGAGACCAAGTAGGAGAGTGGGCAAATGACTTGCCTTCAGACGTAAGCCACAATGAACCACCTCACTTGGCCACTAGTGATTGTGCACAATGGGGGAGGTATGTAACCACCGAGTACCTCCATTTTCTCTTCTGTAAAAGGAGGATGATTAACAACCTGTCATAAGTAGTGTCAGGAACCTCGCACCTGCAAGTTGATGGACCAAGGGGAGGCTAAATCTGAGAAAAATCCCCACAGGACACAATAATAGAAACACTAATATTCTGCACTAAGATCACCTCACCTGGAAAGATGAATCTGGGACGTGTTTTAAAAATGTAATTTTAGTTTTTTTTCCTTTTGTACATATTTCCTAATAATCTCAGTGTTGAGCTAAACTTTTAGTGTTTGGTCTTTCCATATTCTTCCATCATGAGCATATTTATCCCTCCATCCATCCATCCATCCATCCATCCATCCATCATATCTACTTACCTACCTACCTACCTGTCCATCCATCCACCCATCTTATCTATCTATCTAGCTATCTATCTATCTATCCATCCATCCACCTACCTATCCATCCATCCACCCATCTTAACTTATCTATCTAATCCATCCATCCATCCATCCATCCATCATATCTACCTATGTACCTACCTACCTACCTGTCCATCCATCCACCCATCCTATCCTATCTACCAATCTATCTCATCCATCCATCCATCCAACCGTATCTACCTACCTACCTACTTACCTACTTACCCATCCATCCATCCACCCATCTTATCTATCTATCCATCCACCTACCTATCCATCCATCCACCCATCTTAACTTATCTATCTATCTATCTAATCTTTCCATACATTCATCTGTCTGTCCACCCATCCATCATATCTATCTGTCTATCTACCTACCTATCTATCCATACATCCAATCCACTGTTAATATATTTAGATTAACATAATTAAAATTATTTTCATCTTAAGAATTTTGAGAAGCTACTAGGGAAAATGGAGTATGTTACTACTATCACATTCCTGAGATGAAAAGTCGGCAAATAATTACTATGTCATATCTTTACATTTAGTTTTATCCTCTTCTGATTCTATGCTATCAGAACCTCATTTTAAGATGTGTAAAAGTAGCTAATATGATTAGATTAAGTTGCATGCTCAAACCCACAAAAATATGTTTATGTTGCTGTATTTTAATAAGAATATAATTTCATTTTTTAAATCAATAGTGTAAGTTTTAAGAATCAATTAAACAGCAGCCCTACAAATTGTATTGAAAAACCAGGATGTTATTTATCATCTTATTACTCTGAACTGTGTGAAAGATGTAAGGCAGGACTTTTTATTGATAAAAGGTATATTTGAGAGCAGTGGTGCTCAAGCAGGGATGGTTTTGGCCCCAGACGCTACTCAACAGTGTCTGGAGACATTACTGGCTTTCATAACTTGGTGCGGGGGGGGGGGGGGGGGGCGGTGGCGAACACCACAGGCATCCAGTGGGTGGAAGCCAAAGACGGCACTCAACATCTAACAAGGCAAAGGCAGCCCCATCTAATAAAGGATGGTGCAGGCTCCAATGTCAGCAGTGCCACGTTGAAAAATCCAGTGCTACAGGGGAGAGACAGAGGAAGGAGGGAAGGAAAGAGGGGAGAAGGAAAGAAGGAAGGAGGGAAGGAAAGAAAGGAGAGAAGGAAAGAAAGAAGGAGGGAAGGAGGGACGGAAAGAAGGAAAAAAAAAGGGGGAAGGAAGGAAGGAACAAAAGAGGGAAGGAGGGAAGGAAGGAAAGAGGGAAGGAAGGAGGGAAGGAGGAAAGAGGGAAGGAAGGAGGGAAGGAGGGAAGGACAGGAGGAGGGAAGGAAGGAGGGAAGGAAGAAAGGAAGGAAGGAGGAAGGAAGGAGGGAGGGAGGGAGGGAGGGAAGGAGGAAAGAAGGAAATACAGAAGGAGGGAAAGAAGGAATGAAGAAAGGAGGGAAGGTAGGAAAGTCAGAAGGAAAGTGGGAGGGAAGGAAAAGAAGGAACCAAGGAAAGAAGGAGGGAAGAAGTGAAGGAAAGAAGGAAGGAAGAAAGGAATAAGGAAAGGAAAACAGGGGGAAGGGAAGGCCTAAGTAGGGAATTAGGGAAGGAAGAAAACAAATTGCTATCACTGATGGTCTAATAAGTATAAAAAACCTTGCTGGTCATTTATTCCTAACAGTACTTCTGAAAGCTAGAGATTTTAATCTCCATTTTACTGTCAGGATATTCTGCCTTGAGAGGACAATGGGTTGCCCCAAACTGTGCTGGTCCCAAGACCCTGCTACTGGGAGGCCTCCTAGGTACCTAACATCAAGGATGGGGGAACAGCCACATGCTTTACCCCCACTGCTACTAGATACCTGTTAAGGTTTGTCGTGTTACATCTTGTGTTCCAGAAATGAAAGCGTCACAGAGGAGTATGCAAGACCTACTTTCTAAAAGTGCATTTCCTATGGCTCAGTGGGTTAAGCGTCCAACTTCAGCTCAGGTCATGATCTCACAGTTCGTGGGTTTGAGCCCCGCGTCGGGCTCTGTGCTGGCAGCTCAGAGCTGGAGCCTGCTTTGGATTCTGTGTCTCCCTTTCTCTCTGCCTCTTCCCTCACCCCCGCCTGGCTTGTGCTCTGTTTCTCTCTCTCAAAAATAAATAAACATTAATTTTTTTTTAAATGAAAGTGCGCTTACTTACAGAATATTACAGGAGAATCTATCAGTGGGTGAATGTCTGCTCCTGCAACTTAGACGTTATTCAAAATTGATACTGACTGGGTTTCATTCCATACAAGCGACAGTACTGTTTTAATCCTATTTTTCTTCTCATCCTCTGGTTTTAGGTCAACATTCATCATTACAACATGCACCTGTATTCCAGCCAAACAATGGACACTATAAAATCCCCTCTCATTAAACCTATTTTCTCATGGATGTGGATTATAGAGTAAGAGATAGCTCATGCTCTCTGAAGAAAAAAAACTGGCTCTCCTCTCCTTCCCTCCCTTCTTTTATTCTTCCTTTCCACTTCCTTCTTTCCATCTTCTTTTTTCCTCCTTTCTTCTTTCCATCCATCCCCTGTCTCTCACTCTTTCTTGATAGGGTGAGGTTCTATCAAAGGAAAAGCTTCCACTTAGGTCATCAGTGGTTTTATGTGTATGCATAAAACAACCCTGAGAGGCATTCCTTCCAAGGAACCATGACATCCTGATAAGACACACTGTTAGTGAACTTCCCAGCTCCCTCACGTAATGGGATATCCAAGAGTGATCTCCCCCCCACAAGCTGCCGCAGCAGTCTACCTGAGCTAAAGTGTACCTGAGTGTCTTCGGTAATGAGAAAACTGGACAAAGGATTGGCCATGAGAGATCCATATCCATAGTCCCACATGTAAGAGAGGGGATGCTTCTAGCGAGGTGAGAAGTTGGGCCCCTAAGTGGGCTCAAATCTCACAAAGGAAGCTCATGTCAGATTGAATAGCAAACCTTTCTGGGGAAAGAATCACCAACATAGTCCTGAAAGGTCCCACAGATTTAGATCAAACAAACATGAGCTTACAGTCAGACATCACTGAGCAGAAAAGCGCTGAGATGCGCACGCAAACACACACACACACACACACACACACACACACACAGGCCTCAGGGCTGTATACAAAATATAAACAGGTATTTAAGAAATGTTTAAAGATATGAAGGATGGAATACAACAACATAAGCAAGACCCAGAAATTCTTGTTATCAGGGAATAACAAAGATCTTAAAAATGACCACACAGAAATTAAAGTGAAAACTATGTGTTGAAATAAATACAAATCCATGGACTAGTCAAAGAGCAGATTAGACATGGTAGAAAAAAGAACTAATGGAAGATATGTCTAGAAAATTTTACACACAAAGTCCTCTTTGAGGCGCCTGGCTGACTCAGTCAGTAGAGCACACGACTCTCAACGCCAAGGTCGTGAGTTTGAGCCCCACATTGGGCACAGAGCTTACTTAAAAATAATAATAGATAGAAGATTTTATAAAGCACAGCAAAGATACGGAAATTAACAGTTGGAAATGAATTTAGGTGACATCTGTGTGAAAATAAAAATGTCTATCATATCTAATCAAAGATCCAGAAGGGCAATGTATGAAGAATGAGAAGACACGTATTTGAACATCCTTTTAACGCCTAAGCAAATATTTAGAAAACACTAGTAAAATACATACATGTGTGCATGTAGATGTGTATGCATTTAACAATTTGAATGCCTTGAACTATATTCCCAATGTAGATGCTTCATGTTATTTATTCATACAGACAAATCCTATCAATAAAATAATCCAACACTAAATGGGATTCCCTTAATGTGTTTTATATTCTTAAATAACAGAAATGCCCTAATGAGAAATTAAAACCAGTCTTTTTTACCATGATCCATTTTTCACCTAGTCATAAATATCAAATGCATTTCCATTATCCTGATTGGAAAGTTACCAAAGTTTATAAGTCTAGTTTTAGTTGGTGTCCCAGTGAACATGCACTATGCAAAAGTAACTTAGAGACCGTTCTCATTCATTGCCACAATAACCCTGGAAGAGGTTATGTTTTTTTTTCATTTTACCACAACATGGATGCCAAGAGGTGACATGCGTGGATCAAACATGCAAGTTTTGTAAAATAATACATATATTTCTTTTATTTTAGAGAGAGAGAGTGTGTGTGTGAGAGTGCAGGGAGAGGAGCAGAGAAGAAAAAATAGACTCCTAAGCAGGCTCCATTCTCAGTGTAGAGCCCTACATGGGGCTCAATCCCAGGACCCTGGGATGACGACCTGAACTGAAATCAAGAATCAGATGCTCAACCGACTGAGCCACTGAGGTACCCCAAGAATATTTTCTTTTTTTATCCATGTTGTCTCCCTAAGTATTAGGAATGATGTAGGGCATCTAAGTGAAGCGGGTGAAAGGTAGTGCCCAATTTCAGACCTCTTTAGCTCAGACCTGCAGGGAGCCACTGTGGCTTCCATCAGACCTAAAATCAGTGACCGGATGCCCCAACGTGCTTGGGATTGAGGTGTTCCCTGAGTCATAGGGCTTTCAGTGCCAAATCTGGGGCAGTCTCTCTCAAACCAAGATGTGTAGGTCAGCCTACTGTAGATTTCCATCATGGAGTGCAGGGGATGCTAGACAGGACAGGCAGGCACTGCCTCTCAAATACACGTGGTGATGGATGAGGCAAAGGTCGTGGAGGAAACTGATGAAAAAGACCCCAGAAGATCTACTTCAAGTCATTAATTAGCATGAACTATTTATCTGGCTGGCCATGGGAACTTAAATGATAAGGGACCCAACCATGATATATGGAAGAATCGTCAGCCGCGGGTGTCTGTCCTGAAGGGGGAGAGAAGGTAGGAATTAGCAGCGTGAAGTTACCAAGTCAGGGTGCACACATCCAGGGCGAGCCATGCGTTAAGGTTTAGAGTATTGAAAAACACTGCATTCAATAAAAACAAAGGAACAGGAATTTGCATCAAATTTGCACTAGACAATCGTTTTCTAGAATAGCTTTATTCTATTAGAACATTCAAAATCCCACCGTGAATAGAATTCCATGTTTATGAGGGTTAGCTGTTCAATTCCAAAATTACGTGTGTATGTGTGTGTGTGATTACGGTAACAGTAACAGATGTGTAAGCGTGTGCCGTGGCTTCCAGATTTGGGGATACCGTACTGAGGCTGCACACTCTTCTGTGATCGCGTTGTACTCTGGAGAACACGTGTCGTTCTACACTCTTGTGGATGCCAGTGTTTAGACAACCCTGGGTCTTGAGAAGACAGTAGGTTCGAAACAGCAATGTCTCGGTGCTCTGGAGGCCTCTGTGCCTGGGAAACTCATAAATTGCACTTTATCTTTCAAGCAACTGCCAACTCAAAGAACTAGGCTCTTCAGGGCACCAGGGCGGCTCAGTCGGTTAAGCATACGACTCTTGACTGCAACTCGGGTCACGATCTCGCCGTTTGTGGGTTCGAGCCCCACATCAGGCTCTCTGCGGTCAGCACGGAGCCTGCTTCGGATCCTCTGTCTCCCTCCCTCTCTGGCCTTCCGCTGCTCGCACACTCTCTCTGTCTCTCAAAGCTAAATAAACCATTATAAAGAAACATTTAAAAAAATACACATTGTTAAAACAAAGAACTAGGGTTTTCACAGTACTCTTTTAATACTGAAGAATTTCAGTTTGGGGTTTTGTTTTGTTTTTTTCTTCCTCGGGATGAAGTGCTGTTTTCTGGTCTCTGTAAACAGGGGATTCCACGTTTTGTGATTATATCCTATGATTGCAATGACTATAAATAATTATCCAGAGACATTCTCATTCATGTACTAATGCAGGCAGAATCCACCCACAGATGCCAGGGACTCGTAAGAGAAGGCGATAAATTCTGGCACTGGCACAGAATGGGGACAAATATTCCTTCTCAGCTGGCACTTGGCATTATCTAGGAGACATTTTTGGCTGTCCCAGTGGGGATGCCTAATCACATCAAGTGGGTACAGAAGCACCGCTAAATGCCCTCCATGCACAAGACAGCTCCCCTTAAATGTCAGCGGTGCTAGTGTGGATAACCCTGGTATTTGGGGAAGAAACAGATGGAAAAACCAAAATGGCCCCTGGCTGGGCTCCATGAACTTGCTATGTTCAGCATCTATATCTGAACACAGTCTCCAACGTCCGATGTCTTGGGAGTTTCCCAGAGGACATCTGAAAATATTCATCACTGAGCCAATTAATTATATGAAGAGAGAAGGCTCACCATGAGAAACAACTGCTTCTACAACAGCAAGAATTGTTCACATCATGCACAACCAGGAAGAAGCTATCCTTCTCTGCTACATCCAAATTCTAGGGAAAAGGTCTGGTTTCCTCCCAAGGGGGTGCTGCTCCTGAAAGTTCCCCCCGAGTGACCGGCTGGAGAGCTAGGAGGAAATGTATCCACTGGTCTACCACGTGCCAAGCATGCCAGAGGACGGCTCCTTTCCTCCACTTCACACGTTTTCATGGGTTCAAAGCCAATTAACACTGGCCCTTCCCGTGTCATCCAGCCATACTTCCCGTATGTAAGCCACCGCGTCAATGGAAAATGGAAACTATGATCTCATTATTTGAGACCACTGGCATTGAAAATCCACTCTGTGATGCCGTAAGATGTGAACTCTTAACGTGTTATTCTTAAGTTAGCCTTTAGAATACGCATCTTTTTTTTTTTAATTTTTTTTTAACGTTTATTTATTTTTGAGACAGAGAGAGACAGAGCATGAACGAGGGAGGGGTAGAGAGAGAGGGAGACACAGAATCGGAAGCAGGCTCCAGGCTCTGAGCCGTCAGCCCAGAGCCCGACGCGGGGCTCGAACTCACGGACCGTGAGATCGTGACCTGAGCTGAAGTCGGAGGCTTAACCGACTGAGCCACCCAGGCGCCCCTAGAATACGCATCTTTAAAACAAGACGGTATGGTATGTTCCTATGCCATAACTGTGTTACCAATGCAGTCGGTATTCCGTGTTGGAAAGAAATGCCCATGTGTCCCCGGAGGACTCAAATGCCACCCACAGAAGACTGGACAGTTGCATATCATTAGGTGATGAATTCCAGGTCAAAGATGTTAATTTGCTGACGGCTTTTGGCCTATTTGATGTTAAAATCCCAGTGACTGATGCACATAGGGGCATGAGCATGACTTCTTATCACAGAAACCAAAACAAAAAAACAAAAACAAAAATAAAAACCAAAACCAAAAAGAAGAAAAACAAAAACAAAAACAAAACCCCAAACAAACAAACAAAAACCAATTACGGACATCTTTGGCTAGAATCAACTATTTCTGCCCCAGCAAAAGGAGGTTTCCAAGTCTAGTTATAAATAAAGTTAATCACTGAAATCATGTGTTCAACTAGTTATGTAAATACATCTCAAGGACTCGTCATTATCTCCAGGCAGTGGCATTCCTATAAAGGACGGGGAAATTCTGCCTGAACGCCGGGGTCTGAACTCTATAAGCACATTAATTAGACGTGTATGGGTCACTCACTTCTCACACATGGTTAGTTCATCTAGCAATGATATATTTACGCTGTCCATCTTACATGAAGAGAGTAATACCATCTGAACATTTACGCGGCACTCTGGTCGCTAAAAAGTCCTACTAAAAACTGAGAGCAAAGACTATCCAACTGAATAAATTAATTTATAAAATGCCGATTTCAAAGACATTTGTTCTATTAGTCTACTAGGATGCATAACACAGACCCTTCAAAGCTGATTTCAGTAGGGGCTGCCCAGGTGGCTCCGTTGGTAGGGCATGTGACTCCTGATCTCAGGGTTTTGAGTTCGGGCCCCATGCTGGGTGTAACAATTGCTTAAAAACAAAATCTTTAAAAAAAAAAAAAAAAGAAAGAAAATGATTTCAGTTGGGTGAAGAAAAAAAGAATGCTGGTTATGATCATGGCAGACCTTTGACACAGACTCATGAAAAACAAAATGCTAGAACAGATTTTATTTCCTCCTTTTGACACAGGATGATTGTGTTGCCTACAAATAATCTTCTTGCTCCCGACGGTGTTGAAAATAAACTAAAACTATAGTATAGTGTAAACGGAGGCAATGAGAAGGTATTGCCCCTGTATACTCTACAGAGAAACAGAAAGGAAGAAGATACTTAAAACAACATATGGACCTCTCCTAGTCCCGCGGGTACGTATGACTGTGCCTTTTAAGTCCGCCACATCCAAAGTAGTAGGATGCTATTCTATCCTGCTCGGAAATGTTTCTTTTGAAATTACTGGTCCAAATGTAGGAGGACACCCAAGGGACTCAGAATACCAGGGGTCCAGGAAGAGCTTGGGCCCAAGACAAGAGCAACTAGTCATTGACAGCTGTTTGGTCTCCATGGTATGGAGAGCCGGGAAAGTATAGAAATTGCTCAACAGTATAAAAAAGAAAATCCATACAAATGGGGGAATATTGAATTTGGCCATTTGGCTACAAAAACCAAAAGATTTCCAAGACAGGATCAAATAGGAATTATTGAATATTAAGTAAATATTAACTGGGTGTTCATATTTCAGAACGGACAAATCTAGTTAGTGATATCAGGACACTAGCTCATCGAATTTTATCATATTTTTCCAGATACTGTAGAATTTAAGATAGATTACTAGTTTAATTTTGTGTCATCAACAGTAATATGCTGATGGGTTATACGTGCCTCAGAATTGCAATCCTGCTGTGTGGACACCTTTTCACTTAGGAATAAAATTAACAAAAAATGGGTTAAGATTTGTATGCTGAAAATGACAAATACTGCGGAGAAAAAATTAAAGAACGTTCAGATAAATAGAGGGCTAAATCATGCTAATGGACTGAAAGGCTCAAAAGTCTTAAGTTGTCAATTTCCCAAATTACTTAAAGATTTATCACTATTTTCACAAAAATCCCCAAATCCCATTTCTTAATTAAAAATGACACACATTCTATAAATCTATATGGCCTTACACCAATTTTTTTAAAACTTATTCGTAATATTTTATGCTTTTCACCACTATTGTTAATGGCATATTTTAAATTTCATTTCCCAATGGTCTCTTGTTAAATATGGAAATAAAAACGTGTACATTTTGTATCCTGAGATACTACTCAAATCATTTATGAGTTTTAGTAGTTTGTAAAAACCTCAGGAGTTTCTATATAAACAATCACGTCATCTGCAATTCTCCTGTTCCAAATCCACCTACTTAATTCTTTTTTACTGCAAGGTAATGCCTCCAACTCAATGTTAGCTAGAGGTAGGGAGAGTAGACATCCCTGCCTTGTTCCAGATCTTAAGAGGAAATCAATTAATAGGCTGTGATAATGTTTTGTTGGCTATTCTTCCGAAAATACTTTAGTAGTGGTCTCTAATGTAAGCAAGGGAATAAAATCTAATGAGAACATCCCAATGGTATTGTTCTGATTGTAGAAGGATCCAATTCTGGAGGTCCCCGCATCCTAACCCCAGCCAGTTAGCTTCCATATATGAACATAGGGCAAATCTAGAACCCCAGATCTGAAGACGTGGTTTAACAAGATGTGGGAAAATAGTCAACGATTAAAAATGAGCAAAGTGAAATCTTAGCTCTTGCCATAAATAAGTACCATGACTTTTTTGTGTTCCACAATGCTTTTATCACATGTCCTCTCAACTAACAAAAATGGCAGGTGACTCATTACTTCAGGGGATGCCTCACACACCATAGTTTAGCAATTGCATACAACTCAAAGCCATTTCAACTCAGACTTCAAGAAAAATGACACATGTCCTCAATTCATGGTCCTTTGCAGTTGCAACATTAAGAATCAACACCCAGGGGCACCTGGGTGGCTCATTCAGTTAACTGTCTGACTCTTGGTTTCAGCTCAGGTCATGATCTCACGGTTTGTGAGTTCGAGTCCTGCATCAAGCCCTGCACTGACAGCGCAGAGATTCTCTCTCTCTCTCTCTGCCCCTCCCACTCGCTCTCCTGTACGTAATGATACTTGGCATTAATTAGTTGATGGTCTTTCCACTCCCAGTAGACCAGAGTTTCTCAGCCTCAGCTCTACTGATAGTTTGGGGCTCATCATTCCCGTAGGACATCTCTGCTGTGTTGAAGGATGTGCAACAGCATCCCTGGCTTCTACCCACCAGATGTCAGTAGCAAACCCCAGTCATGACAACCCAAACTGTCTCAAGACATTGCCAAATGTCCCAGGGTGAAAAATCACCCCTAATGGAGAACTACTGGTTTACAGTATAAGCCACATTAAATTAGAAATCTATCTGGTTTTACCCAACGTTCTGCCACCAGAGTCTAGAACCATAGACAGGACGTGGGAGATGCTCATGACGTTTGGTAGATAAATGAACAACCAGCAGTAACCGTGGGTTAATTTCAGATCCTCTTGGAGCGGATACAATATTCCGGGATACTCAATTCGGCGGCACTTAAATTCTATCAAGCTCTGGGCACTAAAGTGATTCTGGAAAATTTGTAACAACCCAAAAGCATCTCGTTTCCTCCTCTGACTTTTGTTCTTACCACAATTATTTTGTTCTTTCTCGTCATCTGGTTGATGCCAAATTGCCCTCCAAGGTGGCAGAACATGTTTCCTCATTCACTTGGGTGCTTGGTCCTATGTACCTATCATTAGGCACCAGCCTTTCAAGGCGGAGTGGGACAAAAAAACCCCTACTACCCATTGTGACATCACCAAGAACTACGTGCCCCATAATGTCTTGTGCAGAGCAAACGCTCCTTAAATACATGTGCACCTGGACTGAATTGTATAAATCAGCATTAATTAATATTTCAACATGGATGGTCTCAAGGCTACTGGAAAAATTATCAGGTGACAATGTCATGTGGTTGACTTGAAGTCAGCAGACTTGGCTTGGGAGTAAAATCCTGCAGAATCAGTCTCTCTGAGCTTTGTTTTTCTTATCTATTGAGCAAAGTGACAATATGCCTTCTCCACCTTGTTCATCAGCTGCTGTCCAAAACGAGAGGCTATCTGTGAACATTACATAGAAGGCATTTTCTGTGGTTTTATGAAGAGCAAAGGCACGGTCTTCACTCAGCCAAATCTTACCGTCTGGGACGGCTGAGTGTTAGAAAATACAGTATAACATACAGATACCGATAGAGTTCAACGGGAGTTCAGTGGGGGGAATTTATCTCTGGGCAAGAGCAGTTGGCAAAGGTGTCTTACAGAAGGAGCTACCCCCAATCAGTCTTCACGGGTGGGAATTAGACACTGGAGACCAGGGAGGGAAACCCAAGAAGGGAGACACCAGTCGTCCCGTAGCAACGGCAATATTACGATTCATTTATTCATCCACGTACTCCACGGATATGTATTAAGCAATGAAGTTGTTCTAGGCACCGAAAGTACAGTGCTGAAGAAAACAAAGGCCCCCACACTTTTGGTTTATATTTGGGGGGAAATGGCAGACACGTGTTACACACACTATCAATACCTATCTGTCTTGCACACTCAATTCCATCCTGCTGATCCTTCTGCTACACCATCACTCTGGTTGCAATCTTTATACTTAACACAGATTAAAAAGTGATTGGATTTCAGAAAACTGGGGACGTGTAGGAGCCCCAGGACACAGGCGAATTATGTTAAAAAGGAATACGAGGGGCGCCTGGGTGGCACAGTCGGTTAAGCGTCCGACTTCAGCCAGGTCACGATCTCGCGGTCCGTGAGTTCGAGCCCCGCGTCAGGCTCTGGGCTGATGGCTCGGAGCCTGGAGCCTGTTTCTGATTCTGCGTCTCCCTCTCTCTCTGCCCCTCCCCCGTTCATGCTCTGTCTCTCTCTGTCCCAAAAATAAATAAAAAACGTTGAAAAAAAAATTAAAAAAAAAAAAAAAAAGGAATACGAACATCCTACCAAAGAAGAAAAAAAAAATAAAGGGAAGATAAACAGAACTTTCCAAGTGTAAGCTCTATGTGCTTGGCAGGGTATCCCCACATGAGGTCTGTCTGAAATGTCGCCTTCTTGTAAAATCCAATATCCAGGGATTGGATAGGTGACAGAGGGACCCATAAATATGAAATCTAAATAGGAAGATACACATGTTTGTGTGGATTTGCAGGTGATAGATCATATGTAAATATATAGAATCATATATATAGATATATACATTATACATAATTTTATATACGTGTGAATTTGGTCTTGCCCAGATATTTAACAAAGACCTGTAACTCATTTGCTCATCCAAATCTTTTTCTAAAGTTTATTTATTTATTTTTGAGACAGAGAGAGAGAGAGAGAGCAGGGGAGGGGCAGGGAGAAAGGAAGAGAGACAGAATCCCAAGCAGGTTCCACACTTTCAGTACAGAGCCCGACGCGGGGCTCGAACCCATGGACCATGAGATCATGACCTGGGCTGCAATCAAGAGCCAGATGCTTAAGCGACTGAACCATCCAGGTGCCTCTGCTCATCTAAATTGTGTGTGTGTGTATAGCTGGTTGATGGTCTATATACTTAAAAAGACTCCTCACACGAAGAGACCTCTTCACTGGGGAGGCAGAGACAAGACACGTTGTCAATTCTGTAAGCACAGGGATCATCCACAAATCATTCATGGACAGCATCCAAGGGTCTGACCTGCTCCATGAAGCAGTAGCCTAGGGAAGGTGTGGCATTCCTGTTTTGGGAAATTATTAAAGTCTGAAAAGACAAGAGCCCTTCTTCAGAGGGTAGAATGCTCGGCCTTGTGGGGTATCCCAAGGCCCCTATCCTTCGGACATTTCCTGATACTTTTAATTTTTTTTTTAACGTTTATTTATTTTTGAGACAGAGAGAGACAGAGCATGAACGGGGAAGGGGCAGAGAGAGAGGGAGACACAGAATCGGAAGCAGGCTCCAGGCTCTGAGCCATCGGCCCAGAGCCCGACGCGGGGCTCGAACTCACGGACTGTGAGATCGTGACCTGAGCTGAAGTCGGACGCTCAACCGACTGCGCCACCCAGGCGCCCCTCCTGATACTTCTAAACACATCCTTGAAAACCAGAGGGCAGATATTCACGGGGTTGAATCTTAAGATTTACTCATTTTGTTGTTACACACAGAATGTTTATCAACACCAGGCAAAGAAAACAAAATCCGATCGCGGAGCTCACGTGGCCTCCGCTCTACCAGACTGGATATGTTGCCCGCTGTCCCTTCTCCTCTGGAGCACCAGCTGCATTGTTCTTTCCCTCCAGTTTACGAGAAAATGCAGCTTAGGGGAGCCAGGAGCCAAGACTCAATGTTTCCAAAAAAGGGTGCAGCCAACTGTCATCACATACAACATCCACCGGATTTTCGTACGACGGACTGAGCCCTCCGATGCAACACGGTGTCGTTGCACAATGTCAGCACCGTCATTCCAACAGACCACCATCGTGTTTGCGGCCTTCTTGGGGCCCAGTTACAGCATGGCACTGGAGGGCAATGGTCTCACTACAGCTCAGCACTGGGGAAGCTGGATTTCAAAACATCAGCCCTTAATGCTTCAGGATTTTCCTTCACAACACTGTCTAACTGATACTTCGGAGGCCCCTGGAGGGCTCAGTTGGTTAAGCGTCCCACTTCTGCTCAGGTCATGATCTCATGGTCTGTGGGTTCGAGCCTCACGTCAAGGTCTGTGCTGACAGCTCGGAGCCTGGAGCCTGCTTATGATTCTGTGTCTCCCTCTCTCTCCCTGCCCCTCCTCTGCTCTCTCTCTAAAATAAACATTTAAAAAAATAAAACATTAAATAAGTAATAAATGGGGTGCCTGGGTGGCTCAGTCGGTTAAGCATCAGACTCTTGGTTTCAGCTGAGGTCATGATCTCACGGTTCATGAGTTTGAGTCCTGCATCCAGCCCTGCACTGACAGTGCAGAGCCTGCTTGGGATGCTCTCTCTCTCACGCTCTCTGTCTCTCTCTCAAGATAAATGAATAAACTTAAAGAAAAAACACGTTAATACTTTGTACTACACAGAAATCCACAATATCTCCACGGTGTATGAACCGTTAGGGTGCTTCTAATAAACCGTAATGTGGATACGTTGCACTCATTCCAGAATTCTGGGCGGATCAGCAGCAAAGAATGGTTATGGAATATATATGTGTTAGGTGTGCATATGTATGGTATGCTTGGGTGACAGTGACGCTTTTGTGTCTTAGCAGAACAGGTGCATGAGAGGTGTGGGCAGGCATGCATCTGTGTGGACACATTTGTGCCCTTGAGAGGTCTGTGCCCACACGCACACACACACACGTAGTATATATTTCTCCTCGCTTGAAAATCTCTTGAGCGTTTTCAGATACTGCAGAGACGTATATTTCAGATTCCAAAGATGCTCCTGTTTACGCTAAGGTTGACTTCATCCACAAACTCTTTTATAACTGCACATTTATTTTCTACTCTGTAATAATCAACCTAAAGTATTCCTGGAATTGCAAGTACCCACACATTTCTAGAGATACAGAAATGAAACTCTCTGGTTTCAGGTGAGAAAAAAAGAACACATTGCATAGCTGTTAGATTTCCTTATCATCTTCCCCAGGGAGGGCTTCAGACAGCATTATATAGGGAGAAATAGATTGTTAACTACCGTCACGGGTGGATAGTATCTAAATATGCATGTGTTTCTGTGTTAATCAGGGAGGTTATATCCCAGTGCATTCATCCATTGTTTTTTTTTTTTTTCCTTCCTCATCTCTCCATCTCTGTCTTTTTTATTCTCTAGTTGACCAACAGTGTCGTATTGGAGAACCAGTGGTTCATCACATACTTATGACACCCAGTGCTCATCCCAGCAAGTGCCCTCCTTAATGCCCATCACCCATCTAGCCCATCCTCCCCTCCTCCCCTCCAGCAGCCCTCAGTTTGTTCTCTGTATTGAAGAGTCTCTAATGGTTTGCTTCCCTTTCTGTTTTTATCTTTTTTTTCCTTCCCTTCCCCTATGTTTATCTGTTTTGTTTCTAAAATTTCCACACATGAGCGACATCATATGATATCGGTCTTTCTCTCACTGACGTATTTCGCTTAGCATAATCCCCTCCAGCTCCATCCACGTTGCTGCAAATGGCAGGATGCCATCCTTTCTCGTTGCCAACTAGTAGTCCGTTGTATACAGAAACCACATCTTCTTAATCTCTGTCTTGCTTGGATTCTGAAGGTCTTGCTCTGTCTGTCTCTCTTAGCTGAGACTGACAGACAAAGCAAGATACAAAAGACTCTCAGACCCAGGAACTCGGGGAAAGTTTCTAAAGGAGAGAACACAGCAGCTCCCTACACGTTCCCTGGGGACCCTCACCACTAACGGGATCTAGAACCTGTGAGCCACCTGCATGGCAGGTAAGGGATGGGGGCCAAAGAACGTCACACTTTGATCCACAATGAGCCAAACAGACCTAGTGGGGGGTCCCCACAGCAATATGGATGGAATCACAACTGTGACACATCTCTGCAGCTTAAACCAGAATAATACTGCACATAACAAAGCATTATTAATGGCTAATTAATAATTAGCATAATCAGTTGCATAATTGTCAATTTCTTTTTTCTTTTATTTTTTCTTTTTATTTTATTTTTTTTCAATATATGAAATTTATTGTCAAATTGGTTTCCCATAATTGTCAATTTCATTAACAGAATCAAACGAAGTTAGACCACGCACTCAAGATTATTTTACAACTACCTAAAAGTACACATCCCCTTTTTATATAAACTTAACTCCCAGCATAGAATATGTCTGTGCATACTAACATAATTTAGAATATGGAATAAAATATTTAAGTTGGTGTATTTTAATGAAGGCAAATAAAAGATATGTTATATGAAGACTCTAGATTAGCTTGTTTAAAGTAGACTAATGAGTTTTACGTGAGCAAATATTAAGTGGGTTCATTACTTGTCACTGCTTAGAAAGTGTCATGGAACCTGTTATAGTAAATGAATTACTGTTTTCCTAATGGATGTTAACTTGGAAATTACCATCTTGCTCTAACTGACACGGAATCCCAGAACCGTGCCTTGGAAATCTATCCTAATAATTCATGCAGGGAGTTTAATGTGCAAGCTGAACACATAATACCAAGACTTATCCCCCACATCATTGCTCTACAAAGAGATGTCTTTATTTTGATGGGACTTGTGTGGTTTTTTTGTTTTGTTTTGTTTTGTTTTGTTTTTTGGCTTGTATCATCTGTAAAGGTAAGGGAGGCAGTTAAATTGCTTGGTGTCTTTTGGAAATGAGTAAATATGAATTATTACTGCAACCACACTCTATGAATTCCAGGCTTGCTATTCTTTGCAACCTACTGTCCACCTGCCCACTGACTACCATGATCCTGGATGATACCTTTGGGACCACATACCACAGGTCAACTTCTAGGGACCTGGAACCTTTGACAATGAATATGCTTTGTGGGGGAGGGAGGGAATTTAGAATCTTTCAGTTTTGGGGCACCTGGGTGGCTCAGTTAGTTAAGCATCCCACTCCTGATTTGGGTTCAGGTCATGATCTCACGGTTTGTGGGATCGAGGCCCACGTCAGTGCAGGGCCTGCTTGGGATTCTCTCTTCCTCCCTCCCATTTCTCTCTGCCTCTGCCCTCCATCTCAAAATAAATAAATAAACTTTCAAAAAATAAAATTACAATCTTTCGGCTTTTACAAATATCATGCAACACCTCCAGAGGATCCCGGAACATCATCTCATACATAAGCCAATTCATTAATAATTTCCCGGCAAACGTCTAAATGTCTACCCCAGAGTGGGATATAAAAACCATCCAATGCCATCTGTCAGGTCAACTTTTGCATCAAATGAGTTATAAAAGCACTTTTATATTTTGAAACTGGTTTTGACTCCTTTTTGTTGGGCTGGGATGTTTTGTGGATACTGGAATCTGGATGTATACCTCTCCCAATGTGTAACAGCGATTCTGAGGACAGCACCTAAAACAAGGATCCATGAATGTCCCATTTAGTAAAAGAGTTTTAAGTTGTGGTCATCGACGTCAGTTAACACGTGGATGCTGGAAATGCACGTGTGGTGGATGGGATCCGTTATGATGGCTATCGATACTTAATTACTAAGTTCTACCAGCACCCAGAAAACTACATGTGGAATCAGAAGACCAGGGCTGACACCCCATCGTGCCTCCGAAGGCCATCTCCTCCTGAGTCAGCACCAGCAATCTCCGAAGAGCCTTCTCCGCTGGCCCCCAAAGGCCTCTGCCTCATAAGGTCTGGGACTCATCACTGCTTTGGGAGGTGGTGACAAGGTGCAGGAACACGTGCCCTCAGTCACGCGGAAGCTGGTGGCTTTTCGGAGGGTATTTGAAAACACTTGACCTTCAGGACAACATTTCATTTTGTCTTGAAGATACGTGCATCATCAGAACAATTTGAAAGGGAGGGCTTTATCTAAGGCTGGGCTGGCCTGGCTCTTTCGTCCGGCTGCATTAAAAACAAAATCCTTGCAAGTAAGGCTCTCTCACTTCTGTCAAGGGGTTAGCGGATACGTGAGAGGCACTGCTGATCTCGATGCTGACCACAGAGCGGACATGGGAGGCCGCAGGTATGCGGACGGTCCAGGGCGAGGTATTGCTTGCCCGGGCAGGCAGCTGGGATGATACAACTCAGAATCGCCAATGCCTTTCCAGGAAATGATCTGCGTTCAACCTGGAAACATAAAACCTGAAGAATTCTGCACAGCCACGGGGGTGCAGGTAACCTGACTTTTGAAGCACGGATGCATTTTTCATCCTTGTCTTCTTACTAACAGGGAGACGCTGTCGCCAATAGACAAGGTGGAAATGCAACACGGAGAATCTTTAAGATGTTGATGTGCTCTGACCCCAGCTCAGCCACAGCCAGCAGAGTGCCCTCTGCGGGGCTCTGGATGGTTGAGTTGGATACGTCCTGGCCACATGGAGTATTCCTGCCATTGCCGTGGTCACTGGGGCAGCCCAGCAGCAACCAGCTCCCCATGGTGCAAGTACCTGTCACCTGCACGTGTGTGTTTCGAGATTTCTCTGGTGCCTCACAGGGAATGGGGCACTGAGACCTACCTAGCACACCCCAAGGAGTCTGGGGACGTCACCCACCCCAAGCTGACAGATGACAGCTGGACAGTGGCCTTCACTCAGTTTTGACCCTGAGAAGGTACTCCTCACACACACACACACACACACACACACACACACACACACTGTAAAGGTTTTCGGGCAGCCCCATGGGCCAAGCACCAGCTACCGAATCAAGCCTTCGTGGCTTCTCTCTCATTGCAAGGCCCACCCAGGTGTCTTGTACCCTTAGTCTCGGCATATCATTTGCAATAATAAAATTACTGTACAAAGCTGTGTATAATACAACAATGCACAAAGTCGTGGACGTTATAACAATACTATCATACAAATTTTCCTTTCATCCCCTGCTTTCATTTTTTTTTTAATTTTTAATGGCTATTTATTTATTTTGAGAGGGATAGAGAGAGAATCCCAAGCAGACTCCATGCTGTCAGCACAGAGCCCGGCGTGGGGCTCGAGCCCACGAACTGTGAGAACATGACCTGAGCTGAAACCAAGAGCGGGATGCTTCACATACTGAGCCACCCAGGCACCCCATTCAGTTTTATTTTTTATTGAACTTGCATGATCCTGGGAGTTCTTTTTTCATAAAATGTTTATTAATGCAAGTGTGCAAAAGCAGAACAGAAGAAACACAATGGTTGGTTGGAGAAATCAATTCTCCATAACCATCAAAGGAAGTGACTGCAGAATTTTGTGTGTCAGCGTTCACTGCCTGGTCAATCCCTACCCGTTGCCATCTTTCAGGTTTGGGGCAAAATCGCACTTCCTTCGGGAAGCCCTCCAGGCTGTCTCCATGATCAGGCCACATGTTGCTGGTAGCTGCTCCCAGATATAGCTGTTTGAAGGAGCATAGGACTAACCACTTTAAGCCCACCGAGATCCAATTGTCTGTCTTCCCTTCTAGCAAGGACTCTTATGCATCATGCTCACGGTGTAACCAACCTTTAGAAATCAAGTAATAACTGGCCCCATACAATAAGTCTACTGCAAACCGCTGAATCACATAAAATGTGGGGTTATGGAAGGTGGGGGGTCGGAAAATGAGAACAAGAACCGCATTAAAACTGGGGACTAGGAGCGCCTGGGTGGCTCAGTCAGTTAAGTGTCCGACTTCAGTTCAGGTCATGATCTCATGGTCTGTGGGTTCGAGCCTCACGTTGGGCTCTGTGCTGACAGCGCAGAGCCTGGAACCTATTTCAGATTCTCCGCTCGTACTTTGTCTCTCTCTCAAAAATAAGCATTAAAAATTAAAAAAAAAAAATACTGGGGACCAACCAAGACACGACTCAACTTTCAATATTATATTGGCGCATTTTGTACAGCAGACTGTTGAACACGGGTTTGAACTGTGCAGGTTCACTTATGCATGGATTTATTTTTATTTGCTTATTTTAGAGAGACAGCACACAAGAGTGGGAGAGGGGCAGAGGGAGAGACAGCTCAGCACGGAGCTTGACGCAGGGCTCGATCCCACAACCCTGGGATCATGACCTGAGCCGAAATCAAGACTCAGAGACTCAACCGACTGAGCCACCCAAGCGCCCCTATACACGGATTATTTTTTGACGAATGTGGTACAACCATACTGTAAACACATTTTCTCTTCTTTATGATTTTCTTAACCTATTTTTTGTCTCGCTTACTTTATTTTAAGAATGTGATTAAGTATCATAGGTAACATACAAGATATGTGTTGATCAACTGTTTATATGACCAGTAAGACTTCGGGTCAACAGTAAGACACTAGTTAAGTTTTGAGTGGAGTAAAAGGTATTCACGGATTTTTGACTACGTGGGGGGTCAGTGTGGTGAAAGGGTCAACTGCATTAGGTGCTTAGTCCCAACGGACAAAAGAATGTGTGAACTGAGTCAAGGATTCATCCTTTTTGTAAACTCCCTGAGCATCTGTCTCTGAGCAGACAATAGGAACGACAAAGGAGCCAACCAAAAAAAGAGGAACGTTCAAGCAACAAAGCTCAAAGTACTGGGCCTTCTCTTTCGAAACGGTTTTGTGACCACAAACTTTTCCCCCTGTCTGTGGGCACCGGGTCTCCTAACACTTTCCTGATGCAGAAAAGGAAAACCACAGGGTTTCAGTCCCTCAGGTGTCGGGCAATGGCTGTACGTATTCCTTCTCTCTCCCCGCTTTGGCCAACCCACATGGGAAGGTGAACGTAAAGCCACCGGGAAGACACTAAAAGCCTTTGGGAATTATGGTAATATCTCTATTAGCAAACAGATGTATTCTGGGCATCTGGGGCGCTGTTAGAAGCTTTGCTTCAAGGTGCAGAGCAAAGCTGGGGAGAGGGAGGTGGAAGGAAATAGTCTACCTGGCAGGT
Source organism: Panthera onca (assembly GCF_046562875.1). NCBI lineage: Eukaryota > Metazoa > Chordata > Mammalia > Carnivora > Felidae > Panthera > Panthera onca. The sequence goes on along the minus strand of NC_138358.1, from coordinate 26,826,113 downwards.
TTCTTGAGTCCCAGGCAGTGGAGGGTACTCCCAAGGAAAGAAGCCGGTGACCCAACCATTCCTAGAGAGCTGGGCTAGCACAGCTCTGGGAGTCTATATATCCCCCTCAGGAGGCAGGGGTCCCCAGCACACTGGTTCTCCCCAATATATATTGCTCTCGACTCAGGCATCCTTGATTCCGGGACTCTATGTACTTGCAGGATGCTGGGGTCACAAAGATGCGGGGCAGAGCTTCACCTTCAAAGGCTTCGCTCTACAAAAGTAGAAACAGAAGTACCCATCTCACGATGAACAGCACGCTGGGCAAACATTCCGGGAAGAAGGATAGAAACGCATCCCCCCCGGAGGGGCTAGTAATGTGCCCCCAGGAGAAATAGCTTCTGAGTGCCCTCAGGAGGCGTGTCCCCAATCTGTGAGTGTCTCCTGTAGGGTGTAATCTTGAGTCAAAAGGCCTTTGGAGGAAATTGAAGGCAATGACAAAGAGGGCTTGGGTATGAACCTTGACATTGTCCATTCCTGAGTCTGTGCAGAGGAAGGACCCAAGGCGTGAATCCGAAGGGGCACGTCCACCGTGAAAACCAATGCCCGGGGGCTGTGGGAGGGAACATACGTACTCCGCCTGGCAAAGCACATCATGAAAACCACAGAGAAGTGACGACCTAACAAGGTCATGGGGCACATCTACGGCTGCTCCCCCAACATTATAATGTTACGATTTGTAAAGTGTCATTGATGGTTGTACTCAGTTTCATTTAAGGAAAATAAAAAAATGTGAAAGCTTTTGTAGATGCACTTATGTCCAGAACACCCCCGACCTAAATGTACACATTCAGATCTTAAATTTATCATGTGTAAGATATCATACCCTGATATTTCTAGATATCTAACCATAGTTGTTAAGGGAAAGAACATTGTGAATATTTGTTTAAAAAATTCAGAGTGGGATGCATGGGTGGCTCAGTCGATTACATGTCTGATTTCGGCTCAGGTAATGATCTCATGACTCTTGGGTTCAAGCCCCATGTCGGGCTCTGCACTGACAGCTAACAGCCTGCTTGGGATTCTCTCTCTCCCTCTCTTTCTGCCCCTGCCATATTCATGTGCTCTGTCTCTTCCTCAAAATAAATAAACTTAAAAAAAAATTAAAAATTCAGACGAACAAGAGAGCCCTTAGTTTCTAGGAGAGTGATTTTAACTAAAGAACCTGGGATCGTAAGTAAATGAATACATAACCCAGTTTCTTGGAAATCAAAATTAATTAGAAAATCCTTATGTCCTAAAATGCGACATATAACTTTGTTTTGCTGGCTTATCTCCCAGGTACAATAACAGCATGCTTAATGCTCAGAAATGAAAACAATCTCAGTTCCAGATTATTTCCCTGTTGTAGATAAATAACATAAAATTGGATCAAAATCTAACAAATAAAATTAATAACCAATCTATACTGATACAAGTAAATGATTTGCATAAATAAATAAATGGGGGGAATAGAGAAATGTCTCATGAGGAATAACTTCAAATAGTTTATATAGATCCTCTGCCCTCCAGGACAGAGAAGGTAAGTCCCCATTCCTTAAGTATTAGCTGTACCTTACTGACTTCCTTCCAAAGACCACAGATCAGTAAGGGGGAAGAGTCACTTTGCAATGGACAATGTAATGAACCTGCCGTTCCTTAGGCAATCAGGGGTCAAGGTCATCAGTGAGAAGTCACATTGGTGACAGCATGCACGTTGGATATGGTGTAATCAGAAGGGCCTTCTGCCTCTGTGGACCTTCTCTCCACAAGCCATAACCCTAATCCAATCGTGAGAAAAACATCACACAAATTCAAATGGAAAGACCAGTCCTCAAAACTGCCAAGGTCAAAAAAAGAAAACAAAAAACAAAAAACAAGGAAAGAGCAAGAAACTGTCACAGTCAAGAGAAGTCTTAGGAGAGGGGCGCCTGGGTGGCTCAGTTGGTTAAGTGTATGATTTCAGCTCAGGTCATGACATCACGGTTCGTGGGTTTGAGCCCCGCGTCGGGCTCTATGCTGACAGCTCAGAGCCTGGAGCCTGCTTTGGATTCTGGGTCTCCCTCTTTCTCTCTCTGCTCCTCCCCCACTCGCATGGGCTCTGTCTCTCCCAAAAATAAACTGTAAAAAAATAAAATAAAATAAAAAAAGAAGGCAGAGATCAAGAGTTGCATGCTCGACTAACTGAGCCCGCCAGGCAACCGTGAAAAAAAGCATTAATAAAAAAATTAATTGGTAGTTCAAGTTTTTAAACTTAGGAGGAAAAAAACCCCTAATAAAAAGGGGGGAAAAAGATATAAGAATGTGAAACTTTGTAATAAATCCCAATGCTGAAACCATAAAAACGGCCCAGCTCTATAGCACGTGGCATCATCAGGGCCCCTTGGAATGTCCTGACTCAGACTGGATAGTAAGGGTTAATTCAGGAAGGGGTTATGCTTCCTCCCCCCAAAATACATGATTTGAAGCCTCGCAGACTTTAAATGTTTTTGCTTTTGTTTTTTTGGAAAGAAGCTGGTAGGAAGGAATAACCTGAGCAGCATATCAGTCACTTTTATTATTTATCGAATATATTTTTACTTATGGAATTTACTGACACAAATTCCAGTGCTCTGCCCTTGTTTTTACTGACACAGAAGCCATAATTTCTTGAAGATATTCTCGTTACGAGGTATGGTTCCCCTTTAAACCACATCTTCACATTTTCCCTGACAATAGGCAATCTGTGTTAAAAATATCAAGAAAGCTCTACTTGAATGGACAGCTCTTAACAAGAACAAGTCTCTGTGAAAGTCTCTTTCCATCAGAGTGAGAAACACAGAGAGACACAATTCCAACATTTCACAACTTGAACTATTCAAGTTTAATGGTCTCTTAATCATTTGTGTTCTCCTTCGTTATTACAGTAATCACAGACGCATAAACATCAAATTATAGCATCTTGTCTTTAATCCCTTCTACTATTTTTTAATGTTTATTTATTGTTGAGAGTGAGAGAGACAGTGCTTGCAAGTGGGAGAGGAGCAGAGAGACCCCCAAGCAGGCTATACGCCCTCAGCACGGAGCCTGATGCAGGGCTCGAACCCACGAACTGGGAGATCGTGACCTGAACCAAGATCAAGAGTTGGACACTCGAGGAGCCTGGGTGGCTCAGTCAGTTGAGCGTCCGACTTCGGCTCAGGTCATGATCTCACAGTCTGTGAGTTCGAGCCCTGCGTTGGGCTCTGTGCTGACGGCTCAGAGCCTGGAGCCTGCTTCAGATTCTGTGTCTCCCTCTCTCTCTCTCTCTCTCTGCCCCTCCTGTGCTGTAGCTCTGTCTCTCTCAAAAATAAACAAACAACAACAAAAGTCAGACACTTATGCCAGTGAGCCACGCAGGCACCTCCCATCCCTACATTTTTTTTAAAGGTATTGCGTGTGATTACCCACGGTGACTGTAGTGGACAAGCGGTCAAGTATTTTATACTCGGAGGAGCTTAATAAACATTCTCGCCACTTTCCTGAATTTCTGCTTCTCAGATATCACTGCTCTCAACCTGCAACCCATGGAATCCTGTTGCTAACCTGCTACTTAGCACTTTATTACTATTATTATTATTATTAAATCCAGAAAAACCATCCCTAATGGAAAGAAACAGCAGTCATCATGTTTCCAATTGGTGTCGCCTATAACTGGGAGTCCAACTTTGGCTCAGGTCATGATCTCATGGTTTGTGAGTTCCAGCCCCGTGTCGGGCTCTGTGCTGACAGCTTGGAGCCTGGATCCTGCTTCGGATTCTGTGTCTCCCTCTCTTGCTGCCCCTCCCCCTGCTTGTGCTCTGTCTCTTTCTCTCCTCTCTCAAAAATAAATAAACGTCAAAAATTTTTAAATTAAGTAATAATAAAACATCTCACAGATATAAGATTTTAGGAAGACCAGAATCTTTGTCATATTTGGTATCTACTTGAATAATTATACATCTACTTTGTGTGTTGATGAAAATGTCAAAAGAAATGTTCTCTAAGTACTTTCTGAGATGATCTGGTAGATATGAGAATTTTTGAGTCAATACCGGATGTTGGATTATTGATATTTAAAAACTGTGAGGACAACCACATGACCCAAAGCATACATTCACAAAGAATGTATGAGTCGGGTAAGAATACAGGAGAAAAAAAAGCAGGAAATGTACATTCAACCTGAGGGTTGGCAGCACTCTGGGGAGTGGTGGGGAGTGTGGCTATGTAGCAAAATGAATGTCATGTCTAAGAGGAAGACCTACTCTTCATCCCTAGTCAACCACTGGCCCAGTGTTGCCCAATCTTACACATTTTTTTTCCTAAAACGTTCATTTGTTTTGAAAGACAGAGAGAGCATGAGCAGGGAGGGGCAGAGAGAGAAAGAGGGAGACACAGAGTCCCAAGCAGGCTCTACGCTGTTAGCACAGAGCCTGACAGGGGTCTCAGTCTCATAAACCGTGAGATCATGAGCTAAGCCGAGTTCTAGAGTCAAATGCTTAACCGACTGAGCCACCCAGGTGCCCCCTAATCTTACATATTTTTAAGCGATGTTGTAAATGTGGATTTTCCTGCAAAAAAATTCCAGCTTCTAAATACTGCCACAAGTTTTCATTTGGTACAACACTTTTCAGGGCCTATTACGAGGATATTCACACTCGAAAAATAGCTCCAAATGGAGATTAGAGCAATTATTAACCCCCAGGGAGGAAATTATTAACCCCCAGGACATAGCACGTCTTATCACTGATTTGCAAAACAGCTACATGATCTTTGGTACACAGAATGGAGGCAAGAATCGAGATGTACCATAGAAATAAGCATCTCTGAGCAGGTCAAATTAAAGGCCGGTGTCCACAGGGACGAGTACTTTGAATGCTGAGTCATCCCCTCATGAACTCACCTAGGTGATATGTGGCAGTTCTTTGGAGGTCCAAAGAAAAAGGAAACGGAAAAAAAGCCAGTGAGTGAAAGGACAGTAGTGAGAGTGAATGAGTTCCCTGGTACCTGGGTCACATCAGCTTCAGTGTCATCACGAATAATAAGATTAGTAACTGCTCGCGTTAATTAAGGACCTCCCAGGAGCGGGATGCTGGGCTTGGAATTTATATGCATTATCTCAAGAACCTTTACCACAGCCCCTGGGAGGCAGGTGTGGTAGGATGAGGCCCTCTCTCCCGGGCAAAAATGAGCATGAAACACACAGTGTTGTTTGTGTGTACTGAACGGAATCCCAAGAAACTGTAGAGAATGCAGGTGGCCCCAAGCATCTCCTACAAGAAATAATGTCTGCAGTAACAAGGTTCAGTCAACAATTCCAGGTCCTACATCCTTGGTTACTTCTGTCTCAGGAAGCATGGGGGTGTTTTTTTGTAATGATTTATTTGGTTTTTAATTTACACCCAAGGTAGTTAGCATATAGTGCAACACTGATTTCAGGAGTAGATTCCTTAGTGCCCCTTACCCACTGAGCCCATCCCCCCCCCACAACCCCTCCAGCAACCCTCAGTTTGTTCTCCGTATTTGTGAGTCTCTTCTCTTTTGTCCCCCTCCCTGTTTCTATATTATTTTTACTTCCCTTCCCTTGTGTTCAGCTGTTTTGTCTCTTAAAGTCCTCTGGATGGGTGTATTTTTTTTAAAACATTTATTTATTTTTGAGACACAGAAAGAGACAGAGCATGAGTGGGGAGGGGCACACAGAGGGAGACACAGAATGTGGAGCAGGCTCCGGACTCTGAGCTGTCAGCTCGAACCCATGAACCGTGAGATCATGACCTGAGCTGAAGCCGGACGCCCAACTGAATGAGCCACACAGGCGCCCCTGGATTGGTGTATTTTTTAATGATTTACAGAGAGCCCCACCCAAAATGTTTTCATTAGAGGGAAAATCCTGCTTGAGGGCTAAGGCCTCTAAAAAAAAAACTCTAATGGCCATAAAAAGGCTATTACCCTAAGGGTTTCAGGTGGGATAACTCTTACTGCCTACCAAAGCCTGGCTTGGAATATTCTGGAACATTCAAAAAAAATTTTTTGTTGTGATTTGACACAAGTGAAATCCTGTGGCATTCTTTTGTCTCGATAAAAAGAGATTCCCAAGTTCAATTCGGGTCTTTGAGATTGTCCTTACATCATTAAATGAAGGCTACATGGGAACCAATGGTAAGTCATTGATGGAAATACCCCGACAGAAGACAGACATGTCGGGTTCTCATGCAATGAAAACCCTTGGCAATTGGAGAGCCACAGACGGTTGAAGATCTGTTGGCCCACAAGTAAACAGTAACAGACGGAGATACAGAAAGATGTTCTGAGAGAATATTCTTGGAGCCAGAAGTAATTCCTTTTTTTTTAAGACATCTGGAAACGTCTTCCTTTTATTTACAGAAATAGTGATATTCCGAAAGCACCACACTCATGGCATTCTCCACTCCATTTTGCAAACAAGCCACCTAAATTTCTTCCTCTGTTTCTTTGATCCAACTATTTTGCGTTTTCGCAATGACTGCAAAAACAGAGACGCCTGGAGATGAGAGCTGTGCTCCTTTGGGACAGGAAGTGGCTCCTAGGATCTTGATAATCCAGGAACAAGTAACAGGTGAGAAAGAGCTTTCTGGCTGTGTGTTCATCTGTCCTCACTGCGTGGCTTGATCACTCCTTTTCCTACCCTTGTGGTACGGAATCAAGAAGTTCAGGGTGCAGACTTGGGAAAACCAAAGGTCCTGAGGTTTCTGGTCACCCGACAGAGGCCCGGTTTGCCACCAGAGTGGGGATTTTATGGCAAAGAAAAATGCCAGGTGGGCAAAACCCATTCACATCCCCTCCCCACACCCTACTTGCAGTAGGCTGAGTATTGACTACGGGACTTTGTGGAGCCTTCGTAGGAGCCTGTGTGAGGATGGGAGGGATGGGAAGGGAGGAAAGGATAAGACGCCCTTCCTCTAAACTACACAGAGGCATTGGATGGAGAGCAGGGCTTTTGTTTGGCCCTTGAACGTGAATGCCCTACCATGATATCTGCTGGCCCCAAGGAAATGATGACAAACTTGTAATATTTAAGAGCCAGCTGAAGAGTGAAAGCACTAACACACAGGATGGGAACAGGAAACAGGAGCAAATAATTCTGAAGGGGGCCAAGACAGACTCGGGGGGAGGAAAATTAAATGGTTAGATGTAAAAGCTCAAAGAGTGAGCTGAAATGTATCTTTTTCCCAAAAGTATCTGGGAGAGATAAATGGGCAGAAAATCCCCTAAATGCCAACATAAGGAAGATGGAACTATAAAGGTCATCATTCGTCCAAGAGGACACTCATCTAAAGACAGAGTAACAAACATTAGTGGCTAGAAATAATGGCTGAGAATTTCCAGGAAGTAAAGCAAATGTAAGGCTTATGACAAAGTACTCACAAATTAAACAACTAGCCTATTTTTAATCACTAAATTCAACACCTGATGGGGCCCTAGGGGGGGGCTCAGTCAGTTAAGCATCCCACATCAGCTCAGGTCATGATCTAGTGGTTCGTGAGTTCGAGCCCCACGTCGGGCTCTGTGCTGACAGCTTGGAGCCTGGAGCCTGCTTTGGATTCTGTGTCTCCATCTCTCTCTCTCTCTCTCTCTCTCTCTCTCCCCCCCCCCCTCCTTCGCTCACAGTCTGTCTCTCTCTCTCTCTCTCTCAAAAATAAAGAAACATTAAAAAAAATTTTTAATTTAACACCTGAAACCAATTTTAGCCTATATGTTAACTAAAACTTAAATAAAAATTTGAAGAAAAGAATATTCTTATTGATTTCAGCTTTATATAAATTCTGTCTATTAATGCAGTATTGTATTTTTCATGTGAAGTCAGTATTCTCAATAAAGCTAATTTCCCACAAAAAAAGGGTAAAAAAATGTAACTTCTGGACCCGTTTATCATGATTTTTAAGAACATTAAATGCACACAGAATATTTCTAAATCGTCCGGCAAGAAAAAAGCAGGGGACAGTCAAAGGAAGGACCATGTGGCTCATATGGGCTTTTTCACACCAACACAGGATAGAAAAAATACAAGATACAGATATTACTTCCCACAAGGTGAAAGGAAAAGAAGAAACTTAGACTTTTATATCCAGTAAAAGTATCTTTTAAATGAAAAGGAAAACCAAAGATATGTTCAGGTCTGAAAAAATCTTACAAAACGTGCCACATGAAACCCTCTTTGAGAAATGATTTATTTCCACAAAGAGAGAAATGAATCCAAGATAAAGCAAAAGAGTACAGATGAGCAGAAAACATTCATAGGCTCAGAAGACAATAACCTAAAAAGAAATCCTCCCTATATTATACACCTGAAACTAAAGCTACGCTGTATGTTAAGTAACTGGAATTTAAACTAAAACTTTAAAAAATAAATAACAAAGAAATCCCAAACCAATCTAGAGCCAAAGTTCCCTTAGTATTGGCACGGTGGGACATGGGAATGGGAAAGGACTTAATCTAGAGTTTGTTCTAAAGACAACAGTGGATACTGAAAAGGTTGATAGGCAATAATGAGAATAAATATGGGTGTTACATGGAAATATATTGCAGGATTTCACTTTCAAACAAGTAAAGGCACATCTGATGAATCCTACGTGTAAGAGGGAAAAACACAACAGGGAAGAAAGAGTAGGGTAACAATGACATCACCCATAAAAACTTAAAAGCTATACAACAAAAGTTCGGAAAACCAAAGAAAACAAAAATCAAACAAGCATGGTGACCAGAAGACAGAAAAATACAATGACAAAAGTTATAATCTCTATAATAACGGAAGCTGGGAAGTTTTAAGTGGGATAAACTGATCCAACAGGATTATCGATAGCTTTATCAACATACATAGTTAAAATGGATATATTGGAATAGATGTATTTAACACAAGAGGGAGGCCTCATAAACTTGAATATGAAGAACCTGAAAATATAAAACGTATGGTAAGTATGATTGAAACATACCTGGGACGGAAATTTAACATTGGACAAGAATATCTTAAGTATATAACGATCATATCCTTGTGTCAATTGACACATGTTTACAATAAAGGGACGTTAAGACAAAAATATGGCGAGAGATTAAAATGACACCTTCTTCAAATCAACAGAGTTAGGAGACCAAACACAAAAAATAATGTACAATATGGAATATTTGAGTAGCTCTGTAAGTGTTCTCTGATAGATACACATGGAAATCTATGCCCCCTAACATGTATACACATGCACATACATACATGTGTAAATACGTGCATGCATGGATACATGTATGCGCTTCTGTGTGTCACACAGAAATGCTTCCAAAACATACAGCATACGAACGCATAGAGCAATATAGTCTTTGAAGCTAATCCAATAAAGCAAAAATTGACAGAAACATCCTACAAAGTTTTGTTATCCTACTGTTAGACGCTAAACATGTGTGTGTAATGTGTAGTGTGTGCATGCCTTTAGGCTAAAGTAAAAATGCAAAATACGTGGCATCCAATGATAATTCACGTGTCTCGTGTGAAAATTTGTCTGACGGGTCTAAAGCAGTGCTTACGGGGAATAATTAAAACTTCAAATACAATTACAAGATAATAAGAAAGGTTGCAAATAAATGAGCCGTGGAGGCAAATCAAAGAGCCAGAATAATGGAAACAGAATAAATCCAGCTGAAATCAGAAAATAACATATGATAAAAAGTGAAACTCTGTGAAACAGGGAGCGAGAAAATAGTCAAGCTAATTAACAAAATGAAAGCTAGTTTACTAAAAGCTTATTAGTATAAGCAAACTTCTGGCAACAGTGAGTGAGCAAAACTGAGAAACAATGAAAATTAATAACCTTGAAAAGTGAGGGAAATCACTTCAAATAATTTCAAATAAAATAAAAATATTAAAATATAGATATTTTAATGATATAAGCACTGATGTTAAAAATAAATTTAAATAAATATTTGAGAAAAAAGAAAGTGAAACACAGACTTAAATAAATTCACTAAAGACTATTATTACAAAATAGTAATTTAAAAATGTCTCACATAAAAATTCAGCAGCCAAGATTATTTTCAAGCAACTTGTAGCAATCCTGTTGTTACTGAAATTTTGTTCAGAAAATATAAAATGAAAAGAAGCAGCCGAAATATTTTTGTAAGATCAGTTTAACTATATGGACTGTATAAGATTAGAAAATCAAATTTAGAAACCAAATCAAACTTACATTCAAATCAAAATCATTAATCAAATTCGCTTATGAATGAAGATGTGGGCATCCTCAGTGAATATTATCAAAACAAATATAACAGGGTTACTGGCAGGTGTTTGAAAGTTCACCTTAAGATCAACTCAGGGTTGTTTCCAAAATGCCCTAACAGAAAAAACCTGTTATTAAACCAAATAAATAAAAAAAAGAAGAAGAAGAAAGAAAGAAAGGAAAATCTTGTGACCAGCCATAGAGATGCCAGGAAATTATTTTGACAATTCAATGTCTATTCATGATTTTCAAAAATGTTTTAGCTGAGTAGAAAATTGGAAATTGAAGGTAATTTCTTTTACTTGATAATGAGCACTTACCAAAAACATCTAGCCAATATCACATTTATTCAAGAGTGTCAGATGCCTTTCCTATAAAATCATGAACAGGGTGTGAGTTTTCCCTAACACAGTTCAATACACCACTGGACATCCTGAATCAATGCAATGACAACAGGCATATAGTCCATAAAGAGCACAAATATTCAAAGGGGAAGAGAGAAAATGGTCATTATCTGTATGGCATATGGTCATTTTTATGGGATCCATGCAAGTTTATAGATCAGTTACTAGAAATAATAGACAATCAAAAAAGATGGCTGAATATATTATCAAGACATTCTCTTATACATACAAAATAAGATACTATTTACAAGAAGAAGGAGGAGGAAGAGGAGGAAGAAAGAAGGAATTAACCCATTAGTTTAACAAAGATCAAGTTATATCTGAATAAGATTTTAGTAAATAAACATTTTTTTAAAAAAATAAACATTAAAAATTCTTAATAAAAAAATAAGTAGTGAACTATGCCAGTTTATGGATAAGACAACATGAATTTGGAATGACAACTCTTCTTCCTAAAGTCAAGTTTCAAATCAATACAACTCCCAACAAAGATGGCAGAATTTTGCAGAATTTGACATGTTGATTCTAAACTGCACATAAAAGAACAGAATGTACATAAAACAGACACAAAGAGAATGTTGAGGGAGAAAAGCACAGGGTCATTTCATTCTACATGAGTCACGCTTTGCCTACTTCAGGAACAGACGGGTGACTGAACGAGACCAAATATAAAACACATAGATTGCCCTATGCATATGTGGTGGATGGTAGAAGGTTGAACTGGGTTATTTCTTGGCAGACCACTTTGAGATTGACTCTCTCTCAGACCCACAGTGCTGTCTGCCCTGAACCCATAGGAGTCAGTCTTGTCTCTGGCTTCCCTTGGGTGAAACCAAGGGAGATCCTAGCAGACAATCTGGAGGCCAAACAAGAGAAGAGCCAACCCCCCACCCCCAGCAGGCATGACCAATAACACCCAAATGGGTATCCGTAAGTTCTCATAAGGGTTCCCTAATATACCACCCCAAGGTTACTGTGCTACCCTGTATCAGCTTCCCTATCACCTGCCCCATCTCTTAATACATACTTTCTGTGTGTCATCTGTCCCTATCAGGACTGCGGTTGAAATTACAAACCCCTGGGAAATGATACATCATTTATATTACATGTTGAACACACTGTTTCTCTACCTGCAGAAAATAACTCTGGATCCCTATCTCACACCATATCTAAAAAGAGTCTGCGCAGATTTAAAATGCATGCATGAACTCTAACACTCACAGAAAAATATGCAAAAGAAAATTTTTGTGATCTTGGGGTAGAGGTCAGGAATTCTTAAATGTGCTCAGCTTCATGCGTCCTACTTAGAAAAAGACACAAGGGAGAGAAAAATGTTGAGGGATCCCTGCTAGATCAAAACTACCGATTTTTGTTTCAACAAAGAGTATCAGAAATGATGCCAATGGACAGGACACAGGTGAGAGAAGAGGTTTGCAATCTGCACACCAACAATGGCTGACTGCTTAAACCACAGCTCGCTCACACTCTTAGATGGCTTAAGAGACAACCAGGACGTGGGGTCTTAAGGGCTGGTGTTGCCTCAAGGACACCGAGCTTCCAGGCAGACTCCTCCTGCCTGCCCTCCTTCCCCCCGCAGCATATTCTGTTCAGACCACCGTAAATCTTCTCAGCACATAATGTGCCCACCTGTCATCATCTTCTGTTCTTGTCATTACACGAAATAAAACGGAGAAGTTCTGGAATAATTATTCAGGGGAACTTAAAAAAAAGACTACAAGACTATTGGAAAATAATATGGTGAAGATGCTTTTGTATAATACTACATTCTGAATGTGTCCTTGTATCACTAAATATTATCCTATATAATGCAATTTTAATGGCTAGTATTGCATGCTTGTATTGTATCTCTAATTATGTAACCATTTCTAGAATGTTAAAAATTGTTGTGGCCATTCCTTTTTCTTTCCCTCTCTCTCTCTCTCTCTCTCTCTCTCTCTCTCTTTTTTTTTTTTGGTCATCATACGCACATGACAATGCCAATCCCTACACACGCATCCTTCTGCGCGTGTCCAATTGATTGCTTCTTGAGGATAAAATTCCTTGAAGTGCAACGTATTCCTGGCACGTAGTTCAGGCAATTTCGCTACCTCCTGCCCTGCTTTCTCCGAGAAATATTATGACCATTTGCAAACACTCCAGCATTGCATGGGTGGGCATTTCCCACAGCTAAATCCACAGCTGATGGGGTTTTTAATAATTGTGGTTTTATGAGACAGAAGAGGGAACGATTCTGTGAAGTACAACAGCTACAGAGAAAGCTGAAGCCCTCCTTCCAAAGAGAAAAAGAAACCACTGGTCTAATATTTATAGCCAAGATGGGTGTAAATTTAACAGATGCCTATGGTCAGCTATACTTTTCACATCCGGGTTGTTAGCAGCTTGCAGGAGTCACGGGGAGGAACACAACACTTGCCTGTCTGTAGAATACTACTTCTGATGGACTTAAAAGGTTGACTGAGCTTGATTCACTGGTGCTTGATTTACTGACTAAATAGACAAATAGGGGGGACCCCTAATTACAGTCTTTCCTCCAAACCATTCAATTCACAGATACCTGACTGCTTTATAGCAAGGTCTTTGGTTTGTCCTTATTGTTTGCACCATTTCTCTCCTTCTTCTAAAAAACAATGAATAGCAGTATGAGAGTTTCATCTCCGTGACTCAAAGAACTCTCTGCTCACTTCCCAGGTCTCAGACATGGGCAGGTGGTAAGTGAAAAAATCTAAGTCTATGATGTGCACCTCTTGGCAAATACGTGTCAACCTTCCAAAATCCAACGAAAAGAGTCTTTTAAAGAACACGCACAGAAAATACAAAGCAAAATCATGTACAGACATGCAAGCCTGACAATTTTCTAATATTGAAATGTAAAAGAAGAAAGTATTTGCCATCAAATGTATGGTTTTCAAATTCTATGCTAATTGTGAAAGAAGATACTGAATCTTTAATGGCACCTGGGTGGCTCAGTCGCTTGAGCGTCCGACTTCGGCTCAGGTAATGATCTCATGGTTCACGAGTTCGAGCCCCGCATTGGGCTCTGTGCAGACAGCTCGGAGCCTGGAACCTGCTTCAGATTCTGCGTCTCCCTCTCTCTCTGCCCCTCCCTTGCTTGCGTTCTGTCTCTCTGTCTCTCAAAAATAAATAAACATTAAAAAAATTTTGTTAAAATATTCCCTATGCCCCACATCTTCCTACAAATGTCAATCTTAACTGGATTTTCCCTTGGCTCCTCATATAACATTATATATTTTACCATATTGAAATTCCACGTGAAACCTGAAATGGGAAGAAATCCCCCATGTGAATATTTTGTTGTCACTGTTGTTAAAAAAAAAAGGTACCCCCATAAGGCCTAAAGCTTGCCTACAAAGAACACGCTTTTGACACAAAGCATTCTTTTCATTTTTAAGCATTTTGTGTTTTTGCTTTTTCCCATGGAACGGTGCTGCTGGTGGCATTAAGTGTCTTCCACGCGTCCCTAATAAATCACCGCAGCTTTGTTTTCCTGGCTCCTCTGTAAATCTGGCAACAATGATGTTAATTGTGCATGAAAAATATATTAAAACTGTAAATCATCTCTATTTTCGAGGAGGATGGGGGAAACAAATCCAAAGTAACAAATCAAACGCTCTTTCTTTTGTCCGGATTTGGCCAGAGGCCATTATATTAAAAGCATAAAATTACAGCCTGTTTCCATCAATTAGGCCTTATTCTTCGGTTCTTGAATCTAATCATGAACCTATAAAATGTAACACAAATCCCATGTTAATGACCACTGATTAATTTCGTTAATCGTGCTGGAAGTTTCACTTTCTGTAGTGCGTTCTTTAAGGGACTCGTATATGCGGACAAATTGGTACAATTTGTACCAATTGTATATAAAAGGGCCAAAATACTTCTTTTTGATATTATCTTAGAGCTATAAGGGTGGCATAGAGGAAGAGGTTGGTCACTTTCCTAAGGATAATCGCTAAATTTTGCTTTTATTCCATGCAATACTCAATAGAATTTTTTTTCTACAAAGGATGAAAGATCAATTTTTAAAAAATTTTTTAAGGTTTATTTATTTTGGAGACCAGAGACAGAGCACGAGCCAGGGAGAGCAGAGATGGAGACACAGCATTGGAAGCAGGCTCCAGGCTCCAAGCTGTCAGCACACAGCCCAACGTGGGGCTCGAACTCACGAGCCATGAGATCATGACCTGAGCTGAAGTCGGACGCTCAACCAACTGAGCCACCCAGGCACCCCGAAAGATTGATTTTTTTGAAGTGTATCTATGGATACTTCCTTACGATCTTGCTAGACTGCTCAACTTGAGACACTGAGAAAAAAAATGTTTACAGCCTGATTTAGGAAGCGGAATATGTATATTTACCAATGGACTTATTCATCCAAAATTTAAAAATAGAAACTAACTGAGAGACAAAGGTCTTCTATTCCCCCTCTTTGTGCTACTTTAACCCTCTTTTAATGTCCCATTTCTTGATAAACTAGCTTGGCAAAATCATCATCTGACAAACTCACCCATTGGTCAACTGATTCAATAATCTGATCCACACTTGCTCCTTTGATGGCTTTTAAAAATGAGATGCCGTAACCTAAGCAAATGAGTCTTTAGTGGTCAGAAATTCAGGCTGGAGGCCAAGAGAATGTAGGGGCAAATCACCTCTCTGCAGCGTAAATCAAATTACAGCATCTAGATGCCAGCTTGGGCCAAGCCAGGCAAGTTAACGAATAACTGGCAGTCTGGGTAATTTATCTCCAAATGCAAATCTCAGCCTGTCATTTTCCTTCTTAAAAATATTCCTTCATGGGACTCCAGCTGTCAACAAGATAATTCCCAAACAGGATACATGAGGTAATACATGCCAATTGCCTAGTATACTGCCTGGTGCTTTAGCAAGTGGTCAAGAAATGTGGGACGCTCTCCTCTTCCCTGGTCCGTTGGAGATCGATTGCAACTTGGTTCCAATCGGCTTCTGCAGGAATTATTTCCCCGGGTGACTGAACAACAGATATCATGAACGCTTTGCTGTCACTAAAATTTTTGCCAAGTATGTATTTATCTATGAGGAATACAGACTTGTTAAAAAATAGTGGACCTAAATATATACAGCCTCCAACTCTTGATTTCAGCTCAGGACATGATCTCACGGTTGGTGAGTTCAAGACCTGTGTCTGGCTCTGAGTGGACAGAGCAAAGCCTGCTTGGGGCTCGCTCTCTCTCTCTCTCTGCCCCTCCCCTGCTTGTTTTCTCTCTCTTTAAAAATAAATAAATATACTTAAAAAAAAGATTTCTTGTATAGATGACTGACAAGACTGTACTCCAGAAAGACTTGAGTGAGATCTTGCTCATATATATCCAAGGTTGAGAGACTCTGCTATTTTTTTTTAATGTTTATTTTTGAGACAGAGACAGAGCATGAACGGGGGACAGTCACAGAGAGAGGGAGACACAGAATCCGAAACAGGCTCCAGGCTTTGAGCTGTCAGCACAGAGCCCGACACGGGGCTCGAACCCATGGACCGCGAGATCGTGACCTGAGCCAGAGTCCGATGCTTAACCGACCAAGCCACCCAGGCGCCCCGAGAGACTCTGCTATTAAGACCCAGCCTCTCGGCAGAGGACTGTGAATTAAATGCTACATGCCTATCTCTATAATTAAATCACATGTACAGCCCATGTGGACCCAGGTACGCAAATGTACATGTCCTCAAAATGTGCAGAAACCCTGCCTCTTAAATGCCCTGAAACCCTGTGTTCAGCTTTCTTGTCAAGGGTCAGGAGCAGGTGTGGCCTCATCCCCCACCTTCCTCCTTCCATTGTTCCAAACCATCACATGCCAACGTCTGGAGCGGTGGGTACCATTGCAGGCACCAGCTGATTAGGCTCCCTCGCTGGGTGTGGTAGCCACAGAAGGATCCTGAATGTCTCTACACAGAAGTGTGATATCGAACCTGGACTCAGGAAGTCTTGGTCCAGAAGGGGAATCCAAGGCCGGCTGGTTCTGCTCACTGTCCTCAACTCTATGGTTTCAGCAAACTTGCCTTGGTACTTTATATACACTGTAAGCACGTCCTTAACATACAAACCATGTAGGTCATTCCAGGATTATATCATTAACATATCTCCTCTCTCTTTATTTATCTTTTATTTTCCTATCATAAATAACACCGCAACAAAAATTCTTAGGCATCGATCTCTAGGAGCATTCAAAATATTATTTCATTAAAATGGATTTCTTGAGATAGAAGGAATGAATCAAAAGTTATGGACATTAAAACATTTTCCTCACACATATGGTTATACTACTTTCCCCAAAACCTATGTACCAACACACAAAATCGCGCACCAAAAAAAGTCAGGCATGCACGTGATCTTCAGCACTAAGTATTTTTTAATTTTGTCTTTGCTAATATTATCAGTAAAATCATGTTTGCTTTTATTAAATTGCATTTAATAACTCTTAATAAAATTACCTGGGAAACTCTCAGAAAGACCTAGGTGTGAATTCTTTTCCCTTTTATGCACTGGGCCATTTAGGTAAAGGATGAACCCCTCCTGGTTTCATGTTTCCCGTTTGTGACTTGGCACTTTGGAGAGCTACTGGGTGCACTCACTGATAGAAAATGCACAAACTTTAGTGCAAAGTTTCTGCTGTTAAAAACTCATTTGCTGAGAGGCGCCTGGGTGGCTCAGTCGGTTAAGTGGCCGACTTCGGCTCAGGTCATGATCTCGCGGTCCGTGAGTTCGAGCCCTGCGTCGGGCTCTGTGCTGACAGCTCAGAGCCTGGAGCCTGTTTCAGATTCTGTGTCTCCCTCTCTCTGACCCTCCCCCGTTCATGCTCTGTCTCTCTCTGTCTCAAAAATAAATAAATGTTAAAAAAAATTTTTTTTTAAAAAAAAACTCATTTGCTGAATACCAACTCACAAAATCTTCCTTACCATCGCCATCATCACAAAACTCATCATCATCTTCATTGTTATTATCATCATCACCACCACCACCATCACCACCACCACCATCATCATCATCACCACCATCACCACCACCATCATCACCATCATCACCATCATCATCAACACCATCCCCATCATCATCATCACCACCATCACTGCCAGCACCATCATCATCACCACCACCATCATCAACACCATCATCATCAACAGCATCCCCATCATCATCGCCAGCATCATCACCACTATCATCATCACTGTCATCATCAGTCACCATCACCACCACCATCATCATCACCATCACCACCACCATCATCAACACCATCATCCCCATCATCACCACCATCAACACCATCCCCATCATCATCACTACCACCATCACCACCATCATCATCACTGTCATCATCACCATCACCACCATCG
Source organism: Panthera onca (assembly GCF_046562875.1). Classification (NCBI taxonomy): domain Eukaryota; kingdom Metazoa; phylum Chordata; class Mammalia; order Carnivora; family Felidae; genus Panthera; species Panthera onca. The sequence continues at coordinate 26,808,051 of NC_138358.1, read as the reverse complement.
CCACCACCATCATACCCATCGTCATCATCACTGTCATCACCACCATCATCACTACCACCATCATCACAACCATCACCACCACCATCATCAACACCATCATCACTATCACCACCACAATCATCATCATCCCCACAAATACCACAACCATCATCACCACCATCACCACCACCATCATACCCATCGTCATCAACACCATCCCCATCATCACCACCATCATCATCATCACCACCACCACAGCCACCACTGCCACCATCACCACTGTCATCAAAATAATCACCATCGCCATCATTATCATCATCCTCACGGTTATTATCACCTCCATCATAATCACCACCCTCATCATCTTCATTTCCATCATCACTATCACCACTACCATCAAAATCATCGTCTATTCCTACTACTACGGCTGTAGCTGTTGCTAGTATTACTATCTATAGTAATTCATTTATGAGGTGGCTATGTCCTCGGGCCACGGTTCTGTCCGTGGTTTGTTTAAAATTAGATTTTAAGGATCTATAGGTAACAACCCCTTATTGTGTGTCTCTTGGCTGCCTGCAGATACATTTTGCAACCAGTTGCCCTTGGAAGTCACTCCACAAATTGACCCTGGTCTAAACTATATGAGCCACGGTTTCTTTAATGGGTTTCATTATTTTTTTTCCTAATGGCAGAAAGGACTATTTCTTTATATTTGGTTTAACAATGCTTCAGGCCCATTTTTCTGAGGTCCTATTTATGACTATTTATTGTATCATGAATCTCATCATTACCCATCATGGAAAGAGTCCTATAACAATGACAATAGTTAATACACACATATGTATGTTTGTTATGACTATTGCATGACAAAATCTCTGTCTATCATATGTGATGTTATTGTATGACTATTATATGACAAAATATTTGTTGGTGTCACCTTCACAGTCATTAAAATTCAAATTCTTAGGGCCCATCCCCAGAACTGATGAGTCAGGAGGAGCCTGGGTGGTGGCTAGGAGTCTGCATATGAAAAAGTTCCTGGTCAGTTTGAGAACAACTGTGCTATGTCCTTGGAAGTCTGGACTAGGCCATTATATGTATTAACTACAAGATTCCCAATGACTTCATGAAGGTAGCCCTTTACATCAAGGGTCAGCAACCTTTTTCTATAAAGGGCAAAATAGAGGGGGTGCCTGGGTGGCTCAGTCCGTTGAGCATCAGACTTCAGCTCAGGTCATGATCTCACGGTTTGTGAGTTCAAGTCCTGCGTCGGGCTCTGTGCTGACTGCTTGGAGCCTGGAACCTGCTTCAGACTCTGTGTCTCCCTCTCTCTCTCTCTCTGCCCCTAACCTGCTCACGCTCTGTCTTACTCTGTCTCTCAAAAATAAATAAACATTAAAAAAAAATTTTAAGGGCAAAACAGTAAGTATTTTGGACTTTGTGAGCTATATGCCCTCTTTTGTAGCTATTTGACTCAGCCATTGTACCAAGAAAGCAGCCACAGGAAATAGGCAAATAAATGGGTAGGGTTGGGTTCCATTAACCTTTTTTGCAAAAACAGGCAGCATCATGATGGATTCTGCCTATGAGTCATACTGTCCCCTCTTGTTTCACATCTTTAAATGGAAGTGAGGCCCTGTTTTAGTTGAACATTTGTCCTTATTGGGTATTTCAATCTTCATAAGATCACATCTATCAATAGTCTCTGTAGGTCAGACAATGATGAGAGCACACTGTCTTGCAATTAACTGACCACAACAGTGACTTCAAATTCACTCTCTCGGTCTCTTAAACCATGCTCAGCCAAAAGAATCAATATTGACATCAGCTTACAGGCTCCATTCCTGACCACGGTGACCCCTCCGCCTGAAATCCCCCTCACCCACCAATCTGGTCAACTATTGTCTTTCATAGTTTGCCTCGGTATATCCTGACCTCTCAGTCCAGAAACATGCTCCTCCCAGATGTTCCCATACCTCCCCAACTTGTCCCATCATGGTGCTGATTATACTAAGTGGTAACTCTGGCTAACTGTCCGCCTTCCCCTGTGTGATCTGCAGGGGAAAGGATGGCACCCTTTTGGCAAAGTGGCCAGACAACTGTAACATGCTCAGTAAGTATTCGTTGAATAAATAAATTTATCAATTGCCATTTGTGCTAATGTCAGGAGCATATGCACGAGGAAGTGTTAAGAAACCAAAGAAATACAATGAAATGAAGGTACTGGTGGCACCTACTTGGATTTACAAAGCTGCATAAGAACTGAAGACCAGGTTTTACTACCATCCTGAGAACCCGCCTACCTCAAACTCTCAGAGAAGCCCAGTGAGCAGAGGAAGCAGCTGAGGATGATGCCCTGTGCTTCCTGCAGAATTCCCTGGATGCCATCTTGTCAGCCATTTGTTCAGTGCCTGACAATGCAACTCTTACCAATCCCTTCCACCTACTAAAGGCTTAGTCTGAAATTTGTTCAAATTCAATTTCGTTTCTCCTAGATCAACTCTCTAAATTGGGTAATCCTTCAGCAAACCCAGCCCTTTAGCTGGAATGCTTAGAAGAAACAGACACAGTAGGTTACGCCCTGTCCTAATGAGCTTGGCCCATTTCAGGGCAATTTTTCCACCTGGAGTCATAGCTCATGTTAGCCCTGCTTCGCCACCCAAGGCCAACCTCCAGAGCCAGACATCCGTCCAGAGCACAGTACCCCAATGTGGTTTCGCCTCAGTGTTGTCCAAATACAAATTTCCTCACGTTTCAGAGTTGGCCTGTGACCCATGCTGAACCAGTGGCATCGTCCCCAGGCCAATGTACTTCTCGAAACTCAAGGGTGATATCACAGGGAAATGCTGGTGACCGTTTTTTACCTCCACATGGAGACAGCCTCACAGAGAGACAGAAGAAATCCAAGGATAAACCAAAAGTGCCAGGTTAGTAACGGCGATGATTCAGATCCAGAGCCACATGGCTTAAAAAGAATGAACTGCCCAAGTGTTCTGCAGGACAGATGTCTGAAATTATGGAGTCAGCAGCGCTGGTTACTTCTCTAGGGTCTGGGGGAGAACAATGTCACTCTCTCTCAGTTCTCAGTTTCCGGTGCTTTCTAGCAATCTTTGGTGTTTTCTGTCTTGTGGATCCACTACTCATATCTCTGCCTCCACCTTCTTATGGCATTTTCTCCATGTAGATCTGTCTTTTTCCATGTGTCTTCTATTGTAAGGACACCAGTCATAATGGATTTAGGGTCCTTCCTAATATAGCATGACCTCATCTTACCTTGATTACATCTACAAAAGCCCTCCTTTCAAAGAAGCGGACATTCACTAATCAGGGATTACAACTTCCATATTATCTTTCTGGGGGGACACAATTCAACCCGTAACACGGGTCAACTCAAAAACCCAATGACAAGAGAAAAGTCTGAAGGACTAAGAGCCATGCTATGATCTGTAAACATCTTTTAAAAGATTCCAACTGACGGGGCACCTGGAAGGCTCAGTCAGTTAAGCGTCTGACTTTGGCTTGGGTCACGATCTCATGGTGTGCGAGTTTGAGCCCCGCGTCGGGCTCTGTGGTGACAGCTCAGAGCCTGGAGCCTGCTTCAGGTTCTGTGTCTCCCTCTCTCTCTGTCCCTAACCCATTCGCATTCTGTCTCTGTACCTCACAAAAAAATAAATAAACACACATCAAAAAAAATTTTTTAACGATTCCAACCGATAGTCTGTGGCCTTAGGATAACAATTTCAAATCTCACAGACCCTTAATTCCTCTCAGGCTAGGACCTCATAACTTCTAACCTGATGTTTTTTGGCATCTCAATTATTCTTTTTTTAATGTGTGTTTATTTATTTTGGGAGAGAGCATGAGTGAGAGTGGGGGAGGGGCAGGGAGAGAGGGAGAGAGAGAGAACCCCAAGCAGAGTCTGCAGTGTTAGCGCAGAGCCCGACGTGGGGCTCGAACCCATGAACTCTGAGATCGTGACCTGAGCCAAAATCAAGAGTTGAAAGCTCACCCTAATGAGCCACCCAGGTGCCCCTCAACTCAATTACTCTAACCTGTGACCATTACTGAATATCCTGGAAATGAGCCCATCACCATTAAGTCAAGTCACAGTCAACTGTATTTAAAAACAGACAACACCCTGCTTCCTCAAAACTACAAAGCAATTAGCTTCTTGGCTGTTCTTTCGCAATTTTATTCCGTCTTCCCTTGTAACACCTCTGGGGCTTGGTATTTCAGGGAAATGTGCAGCACACAGGCTTTGGCCCAGCTGCAACTGGGAAAGATAATGCAGTCAACATCCTACAGGGATATCCAAGCCTCAGCCGCAAATTACTTTGTCCCGGTGTGTGCGCACACACTTTATCATGGGAAGCAGAGGGATCCTGTTTTCCATTACTTTCTAAATCATGTCGTAAAATAGGATGCTACTTCTTTAAAAAATTATGAGAACATGTGACTTTCAGGCACGATGTAAGTAAGCCAAGAGCTTCATGCATTCGCTAATGAAAAAAATCTAAGGTCAACTCCAGGCTTGTTTAGAACATACATTGTGATGGAGAATAAATCATCAGAGGTGCCTGGGTAGCTCAGTCAGTTGGCATCCGACTTCAGATCAGGTCATGATATCACGGTTCCTGGGTTTGATCCCCGCATCAGGCTCTGTGCTGACAGCTCAGAGCCTGGAGCCTGCTTCGGATTCTGTGTCTCTCTTTCTCTCTGCCCCCTCCCTTGCTCATGCTCTGTCTCTGTCTCTCAAATAACAAATAAACATTGAAAAAAATTAAAAAATTAAAAAGAAGTCAGTTGAGCATCTACTGATTTTGGCTCAGGTCATGATCTCACAGTTAGTGGGTTCGAGCCCCGCATCCCGCTCTGTGCGGGCAGCTCAGATCCTGCTTGGGATTCTCTCTCTCCTGTCTCTCTGTCCCTCTCCTGCTTGCTCTCTCTCAAAATAAATAAATAAAGTTAAAATAAAAAGAATAAATCATCTTGGGGAGTCTTTGCACTGCTAGGTAGGAGGTTGGGTCAGTCTCATAGCCATGTGCTGGAGAAAGCTAAACCTGCTGAGGAGACTTACAAAACTCTACACAGGAAAGGGCATAATACCTTGTCTTCAAAGATTTTCCAAGCAACAGAGTGAGCAAAAGAAGCATCCAAAATTGCCCCGGCTGTGTTGGTAGAAAGTTCACAGGTATAGATCACCAGCACTTTGTCTAACAACAAAGTCAACTCTCTTAACGGAGCTGCAAAAGTCTTTCATGGCCAGGTCCAAAAAAGGCTGAGTGGCCAAGTGTTCCCCATTCACTCATTCATGTGACCGATGTCCTCCTGCCTAGAAAAGGTTTATGGCGAACGTGGTGCATATGCGTTTGTTATATGTTGCCTGCCTCTCAGCACTCGCTTCATAAGAGAAGGGGCTTGGTTTTGTTCACTATTCTTTTTGTGAGTCTCAGCCCCTGGTCGCCTGGGTGTTGTTCCTTCTCTGCCTCTCTCCCCTTGGTGTACGCTCTGTACAGACGCTGGCCAAGAGGCAATGCCCAGAGCATGGTGGATGCCCAGAAACGGTTGGAGAAGGAACAAATGAAAGAATAATCTCAAAACAAGTTTTAGAGTCCATCGGCGGTGTAGACTTGTAAAATAACCACAACTCTAAGGACACGGCAGATGTTACAACTGGGCACAGGGCTTCAGTGAGTAAAGAACAGGCAAATATGGCACTAAGGAAGACGGTGGATGCAATGAGCCCTCGAGAGGAGGTCTTTGTAATTCCGTGATGGACGCCCATCTTGGTGCCATCGTGCACTCCAGGGAAAATTGGACCATGATACCCAATACACCCAAATCCCTTGATGGGAAACTTGGACCATGATACCCTATATACCAAGATCCCTTGATGGGAAACTTGAGACCATGGTACTCAACATACCAAAATCTCTTCGTGGGAAACTTGGACCATGATACTCAACAGTCCAAGAGCCCTTCCTTCATGGGAAACTTGGACCATGATACCCTATATACCAAGATCCCTAGATGGGAAACTTGAGACCATGGTACTCAACATACCAAGATCTCTTCGTGGGAAACTTGGACCATGATACTCAACAGTCCAAGAGCCCTTCATGGGAAACTTGGACCATGATACCCTATATACCAAGATCCCTTGATGGGAAACTTGAGACCATGGTACTCAACATACCAAGATCTCTTCGTGGGAAACTTGGACCATGATACTCAACAGTCCAAGAGCCCTTCATGGGAAACTTGGACCATGATACCCTATATACCAAGATCCCTTGATGGGAAACTTGAGACCATGGTACTCAACATACCAAGATCTCTTCGTGGGAAACTTGGACCATGATACTCAACAGTCCAAGATCCCTTCATGGGAAACTTGGACCATGATACCCTATATACCAAGATCCCTTGATGGGAAACTTGGACCGTGATACTCAATACAGCAAAACCCCCTGATGGGAAACCTTGACCATGATACTCAACGCACCAAAATCTCTTGATGAAATGCAAGCAACTTGTAAAATGTACTACAGTGGAATTTGATCTCATTATTAGTTGATTTGAGCTCAACAGGAAAGATCTAATCTAAGTTGATAGATTTTAAACATTTAAATTTTCTTAGGGAGAATGCAGTTTGCTCTCTGTGCTGTGCTACTATTTTTGAATCTAAGCTATTCTTAAACACGCAAAACTAATGTGATAACTTTATTTCATAGACTCTGGGTAGCTACATTACAAAATATAGCGATGAGGGCACCTGGGTGGCTCAGTCAATTAAGCGTCTGACATCAGCTCAGGTCATGATCTCACAGTTCGTGAGTTCGAGCCCTGAATCGGGCTCTGTGCTGACACCTTAGAGCCTGGAGCCTGCTTCGAATTCTGTGTCTCCCTCTCTCTCTGTTCCTCCCCCACTCATGCTCTGTCTCTTTCTCTCTCCAAAAATAAATAAAAACATTTAAAATTTTTTTAAAAAAATAAAAATAAAATAAAATATAGTGATGAAAGTAATTCAGTAGATTGAAGAATTGGGAAGGAGGCAGAAATCTTTTAATAAATGATATATATATCTTTAATTTCAGGTGAGAAAAGTACATTTGAACTTGGTAAGAATGGAACTTTACGTTCTCTGATTTAACGTTACTGCCTAGTGGTGCTGAGAAGAAAAATGCGCATTGGAATTCCTGGGGATGGAGTCCCAGTAATGAATCCTCTGACGTCAAAAATGTAACAGTGCAAAAAACACCCAGGTGAGCGCTTTGCATGCAAGATTATACCATCAGTGCACTGTCCTCTCATTTTGTGAGGTTTTATCTCTCCCTCCTCCCCATTTTTGCACTTTTTATGTCTTAGCCTATCTAGAGAAGCGATAAATGAGGAGCTTATTTGGAGGAGTTCAGAAATCCCTTCCTCACTGCAAAACATACGCGTATATGCCTTGTGTGTCATGTCAGGATTGGTGGAAAACGTTCCCTTGTGGATCCGCAACGGAAAACATCAACTTACAGACTGCCCTCCTTTTATTTTTTTTTTCTTGAGATCCTAACAACTCCCTGAATTCTTCTGCCCACTGAACCCTTTCTGAAACTTGAGTTTTGTTACAGTTCATTCATTTTCCAAGCAAAGAGCTTATATTTTCTTCTATCACCATTTGGACTGGTCCAATGCCTTGTGTACGCTAAGTGCAAATGGTCATTTTTTTAAATCGGTAATTTTTGAATGAATCGGCTAAAAGGGCTTTAAAGGAACAAACGAGAAGAAAAGAGATACAGAATCAAAGTTGGGATGAGGAGATTCATAGATTGACTGGCTTGAGTTGGAAATAAGTCAACTCGTAGCAGGTGAGTTGGATGTTAAGTGAATACTGGACTTCACTTGTGGATGGAGGGATGAGTAAGTCCCCAAAGACATGATGCAGAATGTGGCTGAAGGCATCAGTTTAAGGAAGAAGGAGAGTTTACAAACTTTCTCCTATCTTGTGGAAACGCACCACAAAACTCCCTTGCTGAAGAGTCAATCCCTCCTCTGTTCCTCCCTTTCTGCTGGGAACACCCTCTCCCCACAGAGCAAATGAGTATGTGCTCACAGCAGACAAGAGAGTGTTTTGCTTAAAGGGGACATCAGAGTGCTTGCATATTCGGAGAGGAAGGGACCGTATAGTGTTAGTATGTTCCAATGTCCAACTGGGCGTTTTCAGAAATCGTAACACATTTGATCTTCATTGGACAGTGAATATCGCGCTTGAGTGGACACCTTTCACACACACACACACACACACACACACACACACACACACGTTCACTTTCCAAAGTAATCAGATATGTGAAATCTAACAGGGAAATGTTTTTCACTTAAAAAAAAATCTGTGGGGTGCCTGGGTGGCTCAGTCGGTTGAGCATCCGACTTCAACTCAGGTCATGATCTCAGGTTCGTGTGTTCGAGCCCCGTGTCAGGCTCTGTGCTGACAGCTCAGAGCCTGGAGGCTGCTTCAGATTCTATGTTTCCATCTTTTCTGTGCCTCTCCCCCACTCACGCTCTCTCTCTCTCTCTCAAAAATAAACAAACAAAACGTTAAGAAAAATCCGTTTCTCGTTTGTAGAAACCTATTTCTCTGAACCCAAATATAGAGTATCTGATTGGATCAGTAAAATAGAGACCAGTCACTTTTATTTATCTTAACGACTATCACTCTTTGACTTTTCTCCTGGATGTCACCTGTGAGCTCACTGTGTGATCTGTAGGTCAGATGTGTTCATGTGTGGGCCCCCGCTTTGCACACCACACACCCTCCATGGTCGTCGAATCCAAAGCTACAGAAATCTTCGCTTCTGTTCGCTTTTGCTGCCATCTGGATAGGAGCGCTCCAAGGAGAGGTGCTCTTAGACATAAAAGAGGGAAAGTGAAATGAATTTAGTATGAAAACAGCCTGGTTCAGGAGAACCAAACCACGGAGCAGGAAGGCAGGGACCTACTCCCGACCATCGAACACAAGGAACTGAATCTTCCAGTGAAAGTTCATGTAACGAGAATAACATGAAATTCACATGAAATTCAACAGATAATGTACTGACCTCTTCCATGTCAAAATTATCTGTATAATCATCTTGTTAATTATGATTCATAATTAAGCAGAGGCATACTCCAAAATTGCTATAATCCTAAACAATATGCAGAAGAGGTCTAAGAGGCCTGCTATTATCACTAATATAGCTGACGTCACTAAGTGTGGAGCAGGTTGAATGTCTCAATCTTCTAAGCTGGTAGAGAAATGCATGTTATCAGAAATCCACTCCAGGATAACCGTCTTCGCAAAATACTCAATTCCCTTCCAGGAATCCTTGTCGGAGAGATTTCTGTTTAATAATCTTCCATAATTACCTTCCCTTACGAGCTACGTCTACACAACGTCACAGACGCGAGTGACAGACGGAAATGACAATCCTTTGTTTTCACAGAGTTGCATGTTGATTCGTTAAAACATCTGTCTCACTGTGTTAACTCTAACTCAGTTACCCTTTTACTTTGTCACCTGCATGTGACTTACATGCATACAAATGGACTGAGACTTGATGAGAACAGAAAGGAAATTAATCTCTCTTTTATCTCACGTTTAAAAAAAAAAAAGACTACTATTGTCTTTGGATGTGCAAAGGCACTCTTCCAAGAAATGAATTTTAATGCTTTCTTGATGATTAATTTCTATAACTCACACAGGATGCTAAAAACGCGTTTGACAACTGAGGCTGGAAAAGACCAGGCTCCGGAATAAGGGAGAGCAGAATAATTCTGTGCTCTTGTAAAACAGTATCGTATTCCCTCTACATTCCCTTTTCTTAAAGCCATACTCAGCACTATCAGAAAGGATGGTCCCTTGATCCCGTTCTACACTATCTAGTAGTGATCCCACTACTACAGTAAATGATTATGTTACAGACAAGAAACATTTATTACGCACTGGATTAATATTTATGTTAGACTCCAGAAGCACATGCAATTTTGCTGATATGTTGTTTTTGTTCCCTTTTTGACGATGAATTATGCTGTACTAACATCAGACTACAGAGTGGTTACATGTGCAGGATACTTCATATATGAGCGCCTTAAATCCCAGTGGATCTCATTCACACCCACAGGAAAGAGAGGCACATACAAGCCACGTGACCTGTCTGCCGTCATCCCTTGGCTGGTAAGGGGAAAGGCTGGCATGTGAACCCAGGTGGGCACGTTGTTACAGCTATCCCTCTAGACTCAGCTGGAGGCGGGAAGCGGGTTTACATTAAAAAGCATAAAGATGAGGGTTGATGGGGGGGTGGGAGGGAGGGAAGTGTAGGTGATGGGCCTTGAAGAGGGCATCTTTTGGGATGAGTACTGGGTGTCGTATGGAAACCAATTTGACAATAAATTTCATATACTAAAAAAAATAAATAAATTTTAAAAAATGCCCAAGTTCTATAATACTTAGTAAAAAAAATAAATAAAAATAAAAAGCATAAAGAGACTCTTATGGTTTGCCTCCCTCTCTGTTTGAAATAAACCCATAAGAGACTCTTAAATACAGAGAACTGAGGGTTGATGGAGGGGCAGGGGAGGGTGGGGGGAAATGGGTGGTAGGCACTGAGGGGGGCACCTGTTGGGATGAGCACTGGGTGTTGTATGTAAGCGATGAACCAAGGGAATCTGCCCCCGAAACCAAGAGCACACCGTATACGCTCTATGTTAGCCAACTTGACAATAAATTATATTAAAAAAAAAAAAAAGCATAAAGAATCACTCTGCCCAGATCTTGGTAGGATCTTGAGGTCTACAGGCGAGGAGCCCAAACTATTTTGCTAACATGGGTGCAAAGGGGACACCACTTAGACGTGCAGCTCCCGTTGTGAGCGAGATTTAGTAGACAGAAGAGGACCACTTGGGTGTTTTGCTGTGGCTCATTCATTGACACTGACTCTGGAAATTAGTTTGAGACGCCTGGGTAAATTTAAATGTCCCTTCATGACATCCCTGTGTACAATCCCTCTGAAGTATGACAGTTAGTAGGATTTGCCCTAGCCCTATACTATCACAGTGGACACAAAGGTTGCGTTTCTACCCAACAGAGTTAATGCCTCAACTCTGCAGAGTGCCCGCAAACTGGAACCAGTACCATCTCCTTGGTATGCGTGCAGAAAGCAGCAAATTTTCACCAGCCAGCATTAAGAAGGTCTTCCCACCTATAGGTAACACTGGAGATGGAAAGGAAAGCACATGGAGTCTCAGAATGGGTAGGGGTTCCGAAGGCTCAAAACAAAACAAGTGCTTCAGCCATTACTCTGTTTCCACTTAGGGTATAGGCTTCACTGTGGAGTTCTAGCAGGATTGTAACACACTGCCGTGCACGTTGCATAGTCACACAGCAGCAAACAGGTGTTACCTTACAGTTGGGAAGGTCAGAGTTGGAAGCTGGCACCGGGAGACAGAAAGCAGCAGAGCCAGGGTGCAGCAACGGATGGAGGGTCTTTGTCATTAACTGGTGGTCCCACCCAGGTTGTGCAAGCTACGCTCCCCTTAGCGTAAAGTCAACCGATGAGCCCAGGCAATCCCACATGCAGTGGAAACGGCCCTTCGCCATGGAAGGTGTCACAGTTGCAGGTGCCAGGGATTAGCAATGGAGGTGCCTTTGGGGAGTCGTTTTTTTGCCCACAAGCGTCCGTCTCCCTAAATTAGGAATCCTCATGTCCTGTGCAATCCCAACATCTAAGCAAGTGGTGGGTACTCAAGAACTATCTTTGGGAGTCAAGTCAAGGTGGGCATGGTCAACCCCGTCACCCTCTGATTGACACAGAAAGAATGAATCTCAAAAATTGAAGGATCGGGGCGCCTGGGTGGCTCAGTCGGTCAAAAGCCCAACTCTTTTTTTTATGTTTATTTGTGTTCATTTTGAGAGAGACAACGAGACAACAAGCAGGGGAGGGGCACAGAGAGAGATGGAATCCCAAGCAGGCTCTACACTGTGACAGCTCAGCTGAGCCGAGATCAAGAGCCAGACTCTTAAGCAGGTACACCACCCAGGTGCCCGTAACTGTCTGACTCTTTATTTCGGCTCAGGTCGTGATCTCGCAGTGTCTGAGTTCAAGCCCCGTGTCGGGCTCTGTGCGGACAGCTTGGAGCCTGGAGCCTGCTTGGGATTCTGTGTCTCCCTCTCTCTCTTCCCTTACCCTGCTCATACTCTGTCTTTCAATAATAAATAAACGTTAAAAATTTTTTTTTAGAAAATTGAAGGATCAAGGTGGTATATGCAATATTGCTGTCTTACATCATTACATAAATGCATTGATATGAGTTAAGGCAGTCCATAAAGGGAGGTCCTTGGAGGAATCAGCATGTTGCCATTTCAATATGTTATTAAAGGCGGGGAGTTTATTCATTAAGTGAATAACCAACAATTAAATTTCTAAAGCTCCACATTGATTCTCAAATTGATGCAAATATTTTAAAAAAGAAAAGAAAAAGAAACCTCAAGACTCCTGACCCTACAGGCTGTGATTTGTTCTTTGTACAAACATACAGGCAGGTACACCTTCACTCACGAGCGAAATGCCAATATTTATACGTTGTAGGAAAACACATTCCGCCTTTCAGCCCCGACTGGATTTCTGATTCTCTCGTCAAGATCACGTGAGATACTGTTTGCAAAAGAGCTCTGGAAACCCCGAACAGGCAAGCAAGCCACGCTGGCCTTACTCTTTTAAGTCTGGATTGCTTTTCCATCAGGTAGCATTTCCCAATTCCTAGTCAGTAGCAGACCACAGTGAAATGGCCAAATCCTTCATGTTTCCGAGCTACACAGCTGCACATCTCGGTGCTGTAGTCGGGAAGGCTACTGATTTTTCTCCGGGGTTGGTCTCTTTCGGACCAACCGACCTCTCACCGGGAGGGGAGAGCCACAAAGTCCCCAGCACGGCAAGCGTACCAGGACGGCGATTTTCATCTTGTATGCTGTGTTGTTCTCTCTGTCCTTTTCTGCCTTTGCTTCTTCGAATGTCTTATTTGCATAGGTCGCGAGGAGAACAACCACCACCCAGCTAAGCGGCTTCAGAAGTGAGCTGTCTCATTAGTTTGGGGTATGGTTATGCTTCCCTACAAGCACCACCAGCCAGAGATTATAATTATATTAGCGTACAAATATAATAGTGCACTGTCTTTCCACCCCTTTCTCCGGGGGTTCTCTGTGATGTGGGTAATAATAGACCACCACGGTCTGGTGTTTCGTGACGTGCTGAGGCTACCTTTCAGCACTGACAAGGACACAGCACAGGACAGCTGATCCAATTTTGGACACGGCAGATCCCTTCTTGCACACCTTCAGGCAAATCTTAAGTAAAAATCATTCTCCAAGGATTAAAGGGGGGCAAAAAGAACAAAAAGAAAAAGAAATCTCTCCCCTAAAAGATACAAAGGACACATTTTCGTTTCTATAGTTGATGGTGTCTATGGTTCCTGTAAATTAGTTCTTTTAATTCCAGTAAGAGGTACCTTTCAGGCTTTTGTCTCCCCTTGTCTAAAAATAGCATACGCAAATGGTCAGTGAGAAATGTGTTCACACTGCAGCATAACATTAGTCTGGTTAGCCTTTACAAATTTTTTGTTTTTTAATTTGAAATCTACACAGACAGGAAGATAACCAAATTCTACTACTGTTGGATTAAATGAATAAATCAAACATCATTGGTTCTTACAGATTTTCATGGCTGTGCTACTGAGAAGAAAGGGAACATTTTGTTCAAGCAAGCACATTATCTCCTAATGTAGCTAGAATCATGTAAGGATACTCGTTAGCCATTTGACTGCTGTGAATATTAGGAGGAAACAAGCTGTAAATTTATGTTAGCAATAATGAGTCTAAACAATGAAATCCAACCATTGTATGAAATATCCCTTGCTTCTATATTGAAAACAATCAGTGGTTTTCCTTTCAAGACTCGGAAGGAAGGAAGGAAGGAAGGAAGGAAGGAAGGAAGGAAGGAAGGAAAAAGAGGGAGAAAGGAGGGAGGGAAGGAAAAGAAAGAAAGAGAAAGAGAGGAGGGAAAGAAAGAGGGAAGGAAGGAAGGAAGGAAGGAGGAAACTGCTAAACTCTTTAGGCATTAATGCAAAAGAACCATGCCTTCTAATTTTCAGTTTGCAACTTAAACATGACAGTGTTCTTAATTCTATTGTTTTCTATAGACTCGTCCCTTTACAGATGATGCGGGCAGAAAAGGTAACACGACATGCTCGCACTGGTTATCCGCTGCAGATACACATTGTAAACACGCTAAAAAGGCAATAGATGAAAATAATTAAGTCATTAATGACGGCACCGTCCATCTCTGAGTGCTCGGTAAATACAAGGGGAATGAATCATAAATTAGGGTCGTCGCTGCATTCATAATATGAAAAATGTAAACAGGTTATAGGAAAAAATATCATGCACAGGACATTCGAAAACCCTGTTGGCAAATCCAACACTGGGCGAGCACGTGCTGTTTACTGTTTAAATAAACTACTCACCATCCTCCGTGGGCACGTAGATGTTTAAGTAAAGGCAGTCTTCGTTTTGATCTTGAACGTAGGTCATTAAAGTATCCAAATTAGCAGTAAACCAGATGGGCAGCATATCATGTAATAAAGACCTCTCGTCCAGGTGTTGGGGGCACACAGCAGCGAACTGGGTGGCATTTCGAACTCCAGTCCATGAGGACGGGGGCTCTGGGGGCTGAAATCGCCTCTCTCCAGTGGGAGGAGAGGCATACGGGACCCCCAAGTACTGCTCCACTGGACCCAAAATCTCATTGGGCAATGGTGTTCTTAAGCCCCGGATTTTGCCATAATTTGTGTTGACCACTGGATACTGTGCTTGGCTGTCACTGAGCGTGAACTTAATGGCAAGAGCGGTTATCCACAGGAGAACATTGGAGTTCAACATGACGCAGACCGGGGTAAAGAACAACGGAAGCCATAACAGTCCCTTGGGCCTCGACATTGTTCACTTCCACATCCGCAGGTGTCCGTGTGATACAACTCCAAGCAAACAGAGCCGTGAGGCGAGCCCGCAGAGAGATAGGGCTTCCCAGGGAGCAAAGGACCCAGGAGGGGAGCCTCTCAGATGGGTCATAGACAGAGCCCAAGGTTAAGAAGAAACGCAGCAGTTGTCTCGGCAGCCCATTGCGAGAGAGAGCAGCCCTCTCTTAATCCTGGCACCGAATCCCGGCAAGCGTGAGGCTCCAAGGAGGCGGTGACCATCCGATATCCGAGGACAAGGGTTCCTTAGGAAAACTCCCAGGCAGAGCAGTCCGCCTAATGGGGGAGAAGAAAACAAAAGCAAACACGGACGATGATAATGAAGCCAAGGATGCCATGCAACCCTCAACATGACTCTATGAAATTCCTATTTGCTGCTGAGCATCTATCTTCATGTAACAGAACCTAGCAAGAGCCTCACTTGTCTTAATTCTTGTTGGATGCCCGTTACCAGGAACGACACAGGACATTTAGAAGACATTTAGCATTTGTTGAACGTTGTCTTTGTTGAGTTGCCCAAAAGTGATACATATTGCTCAAATGACATCTCCCAATTTCGCCATTAGCTACAATGACCAGCCAATCAGTGGACAGGTGCTCCCCGATGTTTGTCAAGCATGTAAGGAAACTGTCACTATTCCCTAAGGTCTGAGAGTCATGGAACATATGAAAATTTTTTCAGTACAAGGAAAGGAGAAGTGTGCACGCTCAGGGGCGCCTGGGTGGCTCAGTGGGTTAAGCATCCGACTCTTGGTTTCAGCTCAGGTCATGATCTTATGGTTCATGGGATGGACCCTGAGTCAGGCTCCATGCTGACAGAGTGTAGCCTGCTTGAGGTTCTCTCTGTCCCCTCCCTCCCTCCCTCCCTCTCTCTCTCTCCCTCTCTCTCTCCCTCCCTCTCTCAAAAAAAATAAATAAATAGACTTGGGGAAAAAATGAGTGTAGGCTCTGGATACTAATCTCTCTTGGGTTACTTAATGGCACCTATCTTTAGACTCCACACATCATCACCCTGAATCTCCGCATCCTTGTAAGAACTGAGCATGACACTGCATTTCAAGTACATTCTGTAGTGCTTGTCCCATCAGGACATCATTCATAATTAAAAGTGTTGATACCTAAGCCATCCAGGGTAAACTTCTCACCTTGCAGCCCATTTTAAAAGCTGATGGTACTTTTGAGTTACCCTCCCACTGAGTCTGTTCTCCCAGACTTGTCTCGATGTAGATCTTATGACTCTCACTAGATCAATCGTTCCTCTTACGGCATTAAGGAATGTTGTGCATGAGCAGGAAAGGATTGTGAATGCTCCATTAGGGACAGAAAATATTACATTAGGTGGTGCAAGGAATCCTATCCTTAAATAGAGTGTTCTTCAACTCGAAAACAGAGAATGCGTTTGTAAAGATGTTGTGGGCAATTCAGGTTATTTCTGGACTAGACCATAAGCACCCAGTTAAGTGCACAGTGGAGGAGAATATGCCAACAAGCTTTTTTTCTTTTAATTAAACCTATCGGTGGGATGCCTGGATAGCTCAGTCACATAAGCATTCGACTCCTGGTCTTGGCTCAGGTCATGATCTCAGGGTTGTAGGATCGAGCCCGCATCGGTCTCCATGCTGAGTGTGGAAACCTGCTTGGATTCTCTCTCTCTCTGGCCCCCCTCAAAATAAATAAATAAACGTAAAAAAATTAAACCTATCAGAGCTGGAACTGTCATGGAGCTATACCACCTCTGGGGGAAATTCCATAGTCTATGACTTCCTGGGCCAAGTTCATCAGACCTGAATAAAAATGCACTCGCCATTAATTTGTGATTCTGAGAGACTCAGGTCCTCAAAAGGCTACCTCTGTGAGCTGAGGGAAGGGAGCTGAGCTGCTGGGAATGTAGGTCAATGGTGTGTCAAACCTTCTTCATGGGGTGTGGCGAGCAGGACGGAGAGGATCTACAAGCCACATGCGTGTTAAGAGTACACAATGGGATCAGCCCTAGAGTTCACGCTGAGCCCAATGATCAAGCCTGTCCTCTGCCTAAACCGACCTCCCCACAGGGTTCTGAGGGCCAGAGAGAGATCATGGACCAGCAGGACCTAAGAGAAGGTGTTGGGGGACGTGTGAACACCTTATAGGTAATGTTCATCAGTTCAGGACTATCTTACTTATTTCCTCATTGTTTGAAATTGGGCTAATTTGCACAAAAGTAATCTGATCTGAAGCCCATGGTCTCTCTACCTCAGCACCGTTGCCATTCTGCACCACGTACTTCTTTGCGAAAGGCGATGTCCTGTGCCTGGTAGCGTGTTAAGCATCCTGCCTGGACTCCACCTGCTAGATGCCAGTAACACCTCCCCACCCAATTTGAGCAATCACAAATGTCTCCAGTTATTGCTAAACGACCCCAGAGTGAGGACCACAGTCTGAGCCATCCAGCATGGAATTCTGGGGCCATGTAAGTGACTTAGGTATCCATGGGTACATTTTAAACATTATATGTTTGTGGGGAGCCTGAGTGGCTCAGTCGTTTAAGCGTCCGAGTTCAGCTCAGGTCATGATCTCACAGTTCATGAGTTCAAGCCCCACGTCAGGCTCTGTGCGGACAGCTCAGAGCCTGGAGCCTGCTTCGGATTCTGTACTCCCTCTCCCTCTGCCCCTCCCCTGCTCACGCTCTGTCTCTGTCTCTCAAAAAGTGAATAAACATTAAAAAATGTATTTTAAGGGGTGCCTGGGTGACTGAGTTGAGTGGCCGACTTCGGCTCAGGTCGTGATCTCTCAGTTCATGAGTTCCAGCCCCATGTCTGGCTCTGTGCTGACAGCTCAGAGCCTGGATCCTGCTTTGGATTCTGTGTCTCCCTCTCTCTCTCTGTCCTTCCCCAGCTTGTGCTCTCTCTCTCTCTCTGTCTCTCAAAAATAAATAAATGTTAAAAAAAAATTTTTAATCTATTTTGAAAAAAAACCTTTGTAATATGCTTGTGTGTGTATGTGTGTATGTGTGTGTTACATTAAAATATCTGACTTTAAAAGTTTTAGCATTACAAGTAATACAGAATTCAAAAGTAAATCTATTAAACACACATCATCATCATGATTAAAAAAATCCCTATAAATTCAACCAACCAACATATTTGG
Organism: Panthera onca; assembly: GCF_046562875.1. Classification (NCBI taxonomy): domain Eukaryota; kingdom Metazoa; phylum Chordata; class Mammalia; order Carnivora; family Felidae; genus Panthera; species Panthera onca. The sequence continues at coordinate 26,789,895 of NC_138358.1, read as the reverse complement.
GGACTAAAAAAATAAAAGTCCTCTCATGTAAATGTCAGACACTGGAAAATATTTCAAAAGGGGTGAAATGTTGTTATATATGCATATAACATATATATACTTAATACATTATACATTACATATATCTATATATAATCTTCTATATATTATACATATTTTATAAATAAAAAGGGCATACTATAAAGTGAATTAGTAGAGGGGCACCTGGGTGGCTCAGTCAGTTAAGTGTCCAACTTCAGCTCAGGTCATAATCTCACAGTCTGTAGGTTCGAGCCCCTCATCAGGCACTGTGATGAAAACTCAGAGCCTGGAGCCTGCTTCAGATTCTGTGTCTCCCTCTCCTTACCCCTACCCTACTTGCTCTCTCTCTCTCTCTCTCTCAAAAATAAACATTTAAAAAAATTTAAAGCGAATTAGCTGAATAAAAAATTGTAATGAAAAAATGTAAAAATGATGCCATTGAACAGATAGGATTTGAGAGTTAAGAACAGCTTTATAGCATGTTTTCTCTGCAAAGGTTGCAGAAAAAGGGATATCTAATGGTGGCATTTCGGCATGATTTATAACTTGATAGGGTCTTTTGTAACGATTCTCTACAGGGCGGTTATTCTGTCTGAGATTGTAATTAAGACAAAGCTCACGCTGTGCAGGCGTTTCAGAATATAAATGGGTCAAAATAAAAGTCGCAATACATTTCTCCCCAACGTGCGCATCACTCAAACTGAGATCGGTTTCATGTTAAAATATGTACTTCGTGAACATGAGTCTCGACCAAACTTATTTTGGTGTCTTGAACCCAACGAGGAATAAAAGCACATCCCCGACCCCCTGGGCGTTCAAAGCTTTATGATTCCATGTGGTGACAAATACGTTAGAAGACAGAGAACTTTCTGGATACATCTTCAAAAGCCCAACCACTCCACTTGGAAAAAAAAAAAAGGTGGGGGGAGGGAGCCAGAAACAACTCTCCTCTGTGAGGCTCTCAGCTACGGGGGAGGCCTGAGATTCACGGAGGGCTGGGGTCCAGAGACACTCTGAAGAATCACGTTCATCTGACCTCATGAGCATCGGGAATAAGAACAGCTGATTGTGGTCCCTGCCCAGTTAACGAGCTTGTACAACAATCCTTCCATAGGGTTTACTACGAAATCTGAGGATAGCCATTCTTCCAACTATGTGCAGCCTACACACACACACACACACACACACACACACACACACACACTTGTCAATCCCTACCAAGGTTCACTCAATGCCAGCCATCAGCCAATTAGCATATTTTTGCATATATTTAATATTCTTGTCTTACCTCCTAGGTGAGCAAGGTTACAATCTATTGTCTTTGGCGAACGTTACAGCACATTCACTTCTCATTCATCTATGAACTTTCACTTGTGACAATCGGATCCCACAAAAATGTACCATGTTGAACCATGAAGCTCAGATGTAGATAAAGTAATCGGACAGTAAATAAAGATGCCAACTATACAATCTGGAAGGTGGTTTCATGCTGCACTGCAGGCTCAGGGCATCAATCAACACCACCGCCTGCCTGCCCACGTCTGTTCTTTAATGGGTTAGGAACACACCTGAGCCACAGTGGAAAAGGAACTGGAGTTTCCAGCAAGAGGATCCACAGAACCCGGACTAAACACGGGAGAGAGAGTTAATGGCTTCCATATGGTCCAGTCAAAATTGGCTGGATAGAAAGATACTCAACAGTTGTAGCCCAAAAATCAGGTCAGGGATAAAAGGTTTTTCTAGAGTCAACTCTGTGGACAACAGGATGTTACAATAGCCACAGCAAAACCTAATCACAGGTCGAGAAGCATTTCAGAAAGATCAGCTTCATAGGCGATGGGGACACAGTGGTGGATGAAGACATGACCCCAGCCCACTACAAGCTACGTTCTTATGAAACTACCCTTAAGAGTACGGCTCGATTCCTCACTCACATTCTGTGCTTAGCAAACACAAAGATCAGCACGGACGGAAAGGTCATTAAATGCTTGATTTTCTGTGTCTAATTAAGCTATTACCAAAAATTATTTCCAAATCTAAATCAAGTAAGTTGCAAATATCTGCAGGCTACGGGTGGACTTCTGTCACCAAACTTGGTCCTGCATCTTCAAAGTCACAGTGTCATGTCTCCAGAACCTTCTCACTTACATTACCTTGTGGTGTTCAGAAAACTCTCATTTTTGATCCTGTCGAACTGGCCCTGTACTTTTGTTCCCTACATTTTAATAACTGGTACCATTATTTGTCAAGGTATTCAGGCTAAGTTAAATACCACCTTTGGTGGATGCCCCTTCCCATAATTCCATACGGTAAGTCCTCAAATCTGCCAAGGGTCTTACGGGACAGGAGGCCTGACCTCAGTCATTATGGCTGAAAGATGGAAAAGTCAAATGGTACCAAGTGTTGAGCCAAGACGTAAGGCAACTAGAAAACTTATACGTGCTGGTGAAAATTAGTGTTTTCCCATTACAGAACAGTTTGCTGTGCCATGGGGAAGTCAACCACAAGGAAGACTTTGGTTCCGATTAATTGCACACACATGGAGAGACATACACATACTACCCGGTGTTCATCATCTCTGTCTCTGCTCTCAAGCTTCTTTAATATGTGTGTCCAGAGACACAAAACAGTGTCCCCGTGCAGACATAGTCACAGGAGCAATAACACAGGAGGATAACACAGATGTGCATTCACAGGAGAATGGACACATAAAGGTTGGCACATGCAAAGAGCATCCTACCCAATAGTGAAACATGAATGAAATACGGACATACGTATCAAAGTGGAGAAATCGCCAAAATAAAAAGCAAGTCACAGAAGAATATGCATGGCGTGGTTTTATTTATATAATACTGTATAAAACTAAACAGGGCATTGGTTAGAGCTTATTTGTACTAAAATATTAAAAGAGGGGCCCCTGGGTGGGTCAGCTGGTTAAGCCTCCGACTCTCGATTTCCACTTGGGTCATGAGCTCACGGTAGGTGGGATCAAGACTCACATCAGGCTCTGTGCTGACAGCAAGGCGCCTGCCTGGGATTCTCTCTCTCACTCTCTCTCTCTCTCTCTCTCTCTCGTCCTCTGCCTCTCTTCCCCTCTTTGTCTCTCTCTCTCTCTCTCTCTCTCGCTCAAAATAAAGAAATTAAACGTTAAAAAAATGAAATATAATATAAAAAGAGCAACGGCATTTTTAAAGCCAAACTCTGCTTGCGTCTGGGATACAGGACAGGGTAGAAACAACACACACATGGATAGACACAGAAATCGATAGTGTCATATTCTGTCATCGGACAGCAGCATATGTGTTTAATTTTTATTTTTTTATTTATTTATTTATTTTTATTTTTTAACGTTTATTTTTTTTTGAGACAGAGAGACAAAGCATGAACGGGGGAGGGTCAGGGAGAGGGAGACACAGAGTCTGAAACAGGCTCCAGGCTCTGAGCTGTCCGCACAGAGCCCGACGCGGGGCTCGAACTCGCGGACCGCGAGATCGTGACCTGAGCCGAAGTCGGAGGCTTAACCGACTGAGCCACCCAGGCGCCCCAAATTTTTATTTTTAAATCAATGCATATAATTTAGGTATTTACGTGATTCTTGAAAAATGCAAATGTTAAATGTTAACACACCTTCATGTCCCCACGCACCATCCAAACAGATTTAAAAGTTGAAGGAGAAACAAACTGGTTTTTTTCCAAAGTTATGTTACGAGCCCCAGGGACCAGGCCATCCGCTGACACAGCCCGTTCCTGGCAGTAGGACTAAAATGAATACTCAGCTCAGGTGCCAGTGCTCCTGTCTGGTCACTAATTAGCCAGGTGACCTGTGGCCCATCGCTTAGCGCCCAGGGGCTTCAGCCCCCTGAACAACACAAGGAGGGCTTGGATGAAGTGGCCTCTTATGATGCCTTCAGCCTGCTGATTCTCTGAAACCTCACCCTATTATTCTCCACACGGAGTGTCCATGAAATAGGGAAGCTGGTGGGAAGCAGAAAGTCCCCCAGTGAAGCGGTAAGACCCGACTTGGGTGAGATAACTGACAGGGAGAAACAAGGGAAGGTCTGTTGTGTCAGAAGCAGCTGAAATTGCCTTACAGCCACACCCGCGGAAAACGCATTTCGTAGGGCACCTGCCTGGCTCAGTCTGTGAAGCCGCCGACCTCGGCTCAGGCCGTGATCTCGCGGTTCGTGAGTTCAAGCCCCGCGGCGGACTCCGTGCTGTCAGCTCAGAGCCTGGAGCCTGCTTCGGATTCTGTGTCTCCCTCACTCTCTGCCCTTCCCCCTGTCATGCTCTGTCTCTGTCTCATAAATAAATAAACGTTAAAAAAAATTGAAGAAATGCATTTTGCAATACCAGAGAACATATATTAGCAGGATAAATATGTCACCAACTTCTTTCACCTGATGTCTCCATCGAGATTCGGGAAGAAGACTGTCTTGCATGCAATATTGACTGATTTGTTGTATTATTTGTTCTATATAAATGATGTACTCTTTTTCTATCCTATCTAAGGATATGGAGTTATTTCATAAGCGTTTGTTCTTAAAATTTTTATACATACGTAGTGTGTATAAATGTAACACACATTGCTTACATTTATATAGTACATATGTCTACATATGACATATATGTTCCACACAAGTATTCCACTGTACGTGACATATAGGCAAGTTTTTAAACATACAAGTCTACCAATCCAAATTAATAATGTAGTGTGAAATATACATGTACATGTGTGTCTCCAAACTAAGCCACTGAAATATTAAGCACATTAGCTTCAGAAACTGTGCCTTCTCCATTTTCTGTAAACCCCCACAGTACCCTGTTCGGTGCCCTTTATGTTGTAGATAATCAATAAAACCAGTTGTATGTGATGTTGCTTATCCAAACAGAGGGCTCTAAGCATGAGCTATGTGAAGAGCAAGCCTCACAGACACATGGAAAGGCGTCATCATACTGATCTGCCCGCGTGTTGAATAGTTGGGGGCCTTCTGGGGCTTGGGCAGGAACATGATCTGAAGGCTCATGCCGTCTACCTCTTAACCCAGGCTTTAATATAAACTCCATCAGCAACCCCAGAGAAGGGTGTAAACCGTCAGGGACTCCAGTTGCTTCTGTATAAAACGGGCAGGGTACAGGATGTGACTCATGGACATGAGCAGGTATGTTCCAACACATGGAACATACGTGTGTGTGTGAAAACAGACATATATTTATATAGTGTCTATAAATACACGTATGCATCAATGCATATAAACATATATACATATGCATACAAATATGTAAATTTAGAACAAGAAGTATCCTCCCAGGAAATGCTCGCTAATTATAATTACTTGCTGAAGGGCAGAGCCTGGGTGGCTCAGTTGGTTAAGCATCCAACTCTAGATTTGGGCTCATGTCATGATCTCGCAGTTCATGGGTTAGAGCCCCGACTGGGGCTCTGTGCTGACAGCGTGGAGCCTGGTTGGGATTCTCTCTCTCCCTCTCTCCCTCTGCCCCTCCCCGCCTTCTCTCCCAAACATTTTTTTAAAGTAATAATTACTTGCTGAGGTTCTAAGAAATGCTTTCACTGAGGGAGCCGCTCTCCTAAATATAAAGAAATGTCAATCCAATTCCCATCTGAACATAGTCTACAGCCCAGTTGATGCGATAAAGCCCGTATTTAGATATTTTTTTAAGTTTATTTATTTATTTTGAGAGAAACAGCACGGGCAGGGGAGGAACAGAGAGAGAGAGGGAGAGAGAGAATCCCAAACAGGCTCCTCGAGGTCTGTGCACAGAGCCCAATGTGGGGCTCAAACCCACGAAACCGTGAGATCATGACCTGAGCTGAAATCAAGAGTCAGACGCTTAATGGAATGAGCCAGCCAGGCGCCCCAAGCCTGTACTGAAATTACTATTATTAAGCAATCACGTGGTCTATTTCCATCTCCTGTGGGAATGTGGGCTGATGCAGGATGGAACCTGGGATGAAATGTCTAAGACATGCATTGAAAATTTTAGGTATAGAGAGAGAGCTGGATTCTGCAAGATAGGAAGAGAAGAGTTAAGCTTTGAAATTCAAGAATGTGAATACAAGCTTACCAAGATTTATGGAGAGTGGGAAAGATAATACCAGAAGGAACATTCACATTATGTCATAGTTACTTCCTAAATGTTTACATTCACTGCTAGACTATGAGCAATTTAAGGGCACAGACCAGAGATAATTAATACTTACAGTGGGAAAACACAAGGTCTCAGCAGAGGTTATTAAATTAAGCGAAGGGATAGGATGCATAACAGCAGAAGAATTAGCAAGGTCAGGTTCCCTGATGCTGACCTTAGCTTAGCTCCTGTAGGTACCACGGTAAACCTCTCTCTACACTCACCACCAGCGACACTCATGTTTCTGACATAAACTCCCTTTGGGCTCCATGATCTAGCCCCTATGGTTTCTACCCATAGGAATTCTGTCTTTTTTATTTTTTATTTTTTAACACATTTCTTTTTGAGACACAGCACGAGCAGGGGAGGGGCAGAGAGAGAAGGAGACACAGAATCAGAAGCAGGCTCCAGGCTCCGAGCTGTCAGCACAGAGCCTGATGCGGGGCTCAAACCTACGAACCTCAAGATCACGATATGAGCCAAAGTCAGACACCCAACCAACTGAGCCACCCAAGCACGCCATCTTGGTTCCCTGTTTGACACAGAGGTAGAACATGGTAAAGTCTCTGGCACTTTACCAGTTTCGGCCAATTTCAATGAAAATTAACTTTAAAAAAAAAAAGCACTCTGACGCAGTTCTTCGAATAAATTTGCCTGCACGTCTGCTTGCCAGTTAAGGAATCCCAGGTGCCAGGCACTCATGACTAACCATAGGAAGGGTTTCCCCTCGCTGAAAAGATGGGCAGAAATAATCCCAGGTGCCAGGCACTCATGACTAACCATAGGAAGGGTTTCCCCTCACTGAAAAGATGGGCAGAAATAATTTCAATCAGTAAAAGGAAATGTTTAAGATAGAGACGAAGTTGAATGAATTCTCCTGCAAAAGAAGAGTAAAAAAAAAAAAAGACTTTCATATTTTTCATATTTATTAACAGCCCAGTGTGGCCTCGAGTTGGTACCTTAGATATGGTGGCTGTGCAGACAGATGGTTGACTCCTAGGACACTTGGAGGTTAGTGTGGACAAGTTGTGTGTGCTCCCAGGTTGGAACCATCTCGGGCGATAACGACAGGCATGTCTCTGTGCGTCTTCAGTAAGTAGCTTTGAAAGTGCGGCATACAGCCCCTACTTATGAGCTATGTGCCACCCAGAATGGAGAGTGTCTTTGGAACGTATCCCAAGACACCATCCATGACCCAAGGGCCACTTCAATCTGACATAACCCCGGCAGGAGTGCCCTCTTTTTCCTCCGAAGCCTGTCCCCTATTTGCCTCCAGGATTACGGATACTTCATCTCCTAGTGGAGGCCGCTCCCGCTTGTATGGACGACCCTCCATTATGGAAATTACTATTTCCCTGTGATGTTTCTTCTGAAGGTTGATGGTCTGCCCTCACGGGTTTCTGACGGTGCGGTCACTTCTGATGACAAGGCGATGGGCTTAGAAGCTGTCGGGCTCCTCCCCTCCTTACAAAATGATCCTTTCTCCACACACCCTCCCTCCTGAGTGTGACTCTTGCACAAGCTCCCAGGAAAGGCAGATCTGTCTTCAGTGTTGAGCACCATCTGCCTACCCTTTCCCTGAAATGTGTCCTCTGTGTTCCTCCAATGGCAGAAGTAATGTGTGCAAACACACTCTTCCCCAGAAATGGACACACTACAGACAGACGTGACAGACCGGCCTGAGGATCAGAAGCTAACAGAGATGAGACCTTCCATGTCTAGGACACGAATGGGGCTTCTGAGATCTGGAACAGGGACAAGAGGCTTCCCTTAAAAGCCTTCCTCTCACATCTGGATGGGGAGGGAGGAGAGAAGCAGAGTGGAGTGGAGAAAAAAGGGGAGGGGAGGGGAGGGGAGGAGGGGAGAGGAAAGGGGAGGAGGGGAGAGGAAAGGGGAGGACGGGATAGGAAACGGGAGGAGGGGAGAGGAGGAGAGGGGAGGAGGGGAGAGGAGAGGACAGGGGAGGACAGGAGAGGAGAGGACAGGGGAGGACAGGAGAGGAGGGGAGAGGGGAGGAGGGGAGGAGGGGAGAGAGGAGGAGGGGAGTAGGGAGAAGGGGAGAGGAGAGGAGAGGAGAGGGGAGGAGGGGAGGAGGGGAGGAGGGGAAAGGGGAGGAGGGGAGGGGAGAGGAGAGGGGAGGAGGGGAGAGGAGAGGGGAGAGGAGGGGAGGAGAGGGGGGGAGGGGAGGGTAGGGGAGGGGAGAGGAGGGGAGGGGAGGGGAGAGGAGAGGAGAGGAGAGGAGAGGAGAGGAGAGGAGAGGGGAGGAGAGGGGAGGAGAGGGGAGGAGGGGAGGAGGGGAGAGGAGAGGGGAGGAGGGGAGAGGGGAGGAGAGGGGAGGAGAGGGGAGGAAAGGGGAGGAGAGGGGAGGAGGGGAGGAGGGGGGAGGGGAGGAGGGGAGAGGAGAGGGGAGGAGGGGAGAGGAGAGGGGAGGAGGGGAGAGGAGGGGGAGGAGGGGAGAGGAGAGGGGAGGGGAAGAGAGGGGAGGAGGGGAGAGAAGGGGAGGGGAGAGGAGAGGAGAGGAGAGGGGAGGAGAGGGGAGGGGAGGAGAGGAGAGGGGAGGGGAGGAGAGGAGAGGGAAGGAGAGGGGAGGAGGGGAGAGGAAAGGGGAGGAGGGAAGAGGAAAGGGGAGGAGGGGAGAGGAGGAGAGGGGAGGAGGGGAGAGGAGAGGACAGGGGAGGACAGGAGAGGAGAGGGGAGCACAGGGGAAGAGGGGAGAGGGGAGGAAGGGAGGAGAGAGGAGAGAAGAGGAGGGGAAAGGAGAGGAGAGGGGAGGAGGGGAGAGGGGAGGAGGGGAGAGGAGAGGAGAGGGGAGGAGAGGAGGGGAGAGGGGAGGAGAGGAGAGGAGAGAGAAAAGGGAAGGAGTGGGGAAGGGAAAGGAGAAGAGAGGGGAGGGAAGAGGAGGGAAGGGAAGGAGAATGGAGGGAAGGGGAGCAGGGGAGGGAAGGGGAGCAGGGGAGGGAAGGAGAGGGGAGGAGAGGAGAGAGAAGAGGGGAGGAGTGGCATCTCTCCTTATAAACATCTACCCCCAAAGCCTTATAAACATTATCACAAGGTGAAAGTCATTCAAATGGAAAGGGTTCTGCCAAGACAGGCAGTAAACAGTGTTCATCAGTAACTGTTCTTGAGACCCTAACATTTCTTAAACAAAAGTGACAGGGAGACCCTAAGCCACTAGATTCCCCCCACCCCGCCTTTCACCGACACGAATTCTCACCCAGGAATTCTGCCCACCACGGTGAAACCAGGTGAGTCTCACGCCCATCGCCCACCTTTGACCAAATCCCGAGGCACCGATGCAGGCTTTACAAAAGGAAATGTGAACGGAGATGCGGTATGTGCTTCTTCGATTTCAGATGTAGTGTAACGTACACACACACACACACACACACACTCAGTAGTATCAGAAACCCTTGATAACTCCTTCAACAAAACTGGTTTCTTTTTAGGGGTGTCTGGTGGCTGGGTCGGTTAAGCATCTGACTCTTGAATTTGGCTTATGTCTCATGATTCTTGGGAATCAAGCCTCAATTCCTGCTTGGGATTCTCTCTCCTTCTCTCTCTGCCTCTCTCTCTCAAAAATAAATAAACAAATAAATAAATAAGCATTTTTAAAAAAAACTCGTTTCCTTTTAAGCTTATTTATCTTTAAGACTTAAAAGTGTTGGGGCGCCTCGGTGGCTCAGTTGGTTGAGCATCCGACTTCAGCTCAGGTCACAGTCTTGCAGTTTGTGAGTTCGAGCCCCGCGTGGGCTCTGTGCTGACAGCTCGGAGCCTGGAGTGTGTTTCAGATTCTGTATCTCTCTCTCTCCACCCCCACCCCCCTGCTCATGCTCTGCCTCTCTGTGTCTCTCAAAATAAATAAATGTTAAAAAAATTTTTTTTAAAGACGTAAAAGTGTTGGGGCGCTTGGGTGGCTCAGTCAGTTAAGTTTCAGCCCAGGTCACGACCTCACAGTTCCTGAGTTCAAGCCCTGCATGGGGCTCCCTGCCGACAGCACAGAGCCTGCTTGGGGTTCTTGGTCTCCCCCCTCTCTTCCCCTCCATTGTTTGCTCTGTCTCTCAAAATAAATAAACATTTAAAAAACAATAAAAGAAGACTTAAAAGTGTTATTTTTAGAAAAAGTGTGTATTTTTCACCAAGCTGACAAAGGAGTCACACACACACACACACACACACACACACACACACAGACACCCCAAGTGTTCATGGTTAAGAACCCCTGATGGCCGAACTACCTCATGGTAGAGACCAGTTAGTCCGCAACGTTGACCTCGTGGGTCCAGCAAATGTTGTGGCCCCGCTGTCTGCCGCGTCTAAGGCAGATGTGGTCGGGAGAATGAACAGCACCTACACAACTATCTCGTTCAAGCTTTTCTGCTCTCCTTCCCTCCCTTGGGAAGTCCTGCCCTTACCGTCAGTCCACCAGGAAAATTAATGACACTTCCCTCCACCTGCAGCTCTTGCTTGGCTCTGGTCGTATCCTCCCAGGTCAAGGACATCTTCCCGGTCGCCCCTCCCTGGACACACTTTGGTGGACCCTGGGACCACATCAACGTGACCTCTTGGAGGCCAAAGCTGTGCCCACAGCAAACGACTAAGAGCAACACCGGAGTTTCCATCATCCAGGAACCGAACAACTATCTGTGCCCCGGGGAGATGGGGATGATCTCTGGATAACTTCCAGAGACATTCCACCAACCACATGGTCTTTCTCTGTCTGAACCAAGGCACTTAAAAGTCAACCCTACAACTTGAAAATAAAGGACTGTTAAATTGGATGCGGTGTACCCAGGGCGGGGCGAGGAGGGGTGTCTCTTCTATGAAGCCATGAGAAAGAATCCCAGGGATAAACAGAATTGATGAGAGACATGCACGACCAGGAGTGATTCCGGATCCCTGTCCTCTTAACCTCATGCTCCATTTCTCAGAGAAAATATCAGGAGAGGCTCAACGTTATATAAGCTCCAGAGTGTTTCGCATCAAATGGCAAAGTCCTGAAACTCTAAAAGGGTGGGTCTATCTCTTGCCTGTACAGGGAGCCTGTCCACCGTCCCTTTTGAATCTGGAGCTCCGTCTTGTTCTTCTTAAATATATGTGTGGGAAGATTTCTTTCTCCCAGTCACCTCCTCCTCTATACAGAAGGATATAAAAAGGTTCGTCTTTTTTTTTTCACTACAGTAATCAGATGTCACAGATTTTCTGCAATTAATGCTTTCCTTGGCTATTTTCAGACCTCCTATTAAGAGCTATTCTTTTACCGTGGCCTATTCCCCCGAACCCAATTAAGCCCAATTAAATCCTCTGCCATGACTGTTCTATTTCCCCCATGTTTAATTATCTCTTAACAAGTCTGTGAGTGCATGTTTTCAATTGGCCACCCCAGACAGTGTCACTCAAAGGATGTGGGACACACCTCTATAAAATCCGGATGTGAAATCATCACCTGGCAAACTCCCCCAAGTGGAAATGTCCCAACGCGGAAGGTTCCGTGTTAAGACGTCCTACCGCAACTTCAAATATTAGAGCACCGTGGGCTGACTGCAACACAGAGATCTTAAAACAACAAATAGGAAACAATTTCCCTCTATTAAGTATGTCCTTCGAATTAACTAGGTCGTTAGAGAACATATTGAATTTAGGGTAGCCCAGATAAATGGCTTCAGTATGTATCAACAAACAAGCTTCACTTCTATGGGTGTGTGCACATGTGTGTGACAGGGTAGCTGCTCCCCTCTTGACTAGATTAAAATTACAAGCCTCAGTCCTAATAAGGACATTTTTGGTGTTTCATTTTGATGTTTATTTTTGAGAGAGACAGAACACAAGCAGACAGAGCTGTCAGCACCAAGCCCGATGCAGGGCTCGAACCCACGAACCGCGAGATCAAGATCTGAGCGAAAGTCGGACGCTTAACCGACTGAGCCACTCTGGTGCCCGTGTGTTTCACTTTAGTTCACAAATGAAGAGCTTATAGAAATACACTAAAGAACATTAAGAATGCATTAGCTTTAAGGATACTCTAAAAGAGAAAAACTGGGGAGCCTACACTCAGAAAAGGTCAAAGGAAAATCGGAAGAGGAACGATAGAGACCTAGCTTGCCATCAGAGGAGAACTCTGTGGAAATACTCTGGTTTTCCAGATCATAGAACAGGGACCTCCAAGCAGCACAGACCACAGGTATCTTTAGCAGAGACAGGGAACAAATGAGCAAGTTTGTTCCATCAATAATTAGAGAAACAGACTCAAGACTAAGATCATGTCACTGGGCCAGACCTAAATGCCAGCACTGCATGGTTTAATGAGTTAGCTTCTCCTAGGATAAAAGGGACTCAAACATAAATGCTTCTGGAAGCCACTGGCTTCTTGTTGGATAACAGACCTACAGGTGGAGGATACGTTGAAGGAAGGTAGCCCTTGCTCGCTAGAAAAGACAGGAAAACGGTGCTGTTGATAATCACCAACGCTCATAGGCAGGAACTCAGTCCTTCCCACCATAGCAGCTGGGGAAAGAGCAGGTCATAATGAAAGAAAATTTTGCTTCAATACCAGCATCCTTGACCTTCTGGTGCCGGTAATGATGTCCCTGGCCCTTGAGTAAAAGGGCCTCATGGAATGAGACCAGCGGAACGCACAAACGCCACCTGGGATGCCCACCAGGGAAATGCAAACTGAGAAAACTGTATTTAATTCAACCTCATGTGCGGTCACAGAAACAGGAGAAAATGTAACAATGACATCGGAATGGTGCCATTGACTGTGCACAACGGGCTTTCCGTAGGATAGGCAAAGCCCTCCAAAACAAGAACATTCTGTGACTTGAGAAAAAAGAAGGAAAAAAAACTCAAACAACCAGAAAATAGAAAGCTTTTGAGAGAAAACATTAGGTCATTTTTAAGTGATTACAGGCTTTCTCTAAAGAACACATCACAAAATAGAGGGGGGGAAAAACAAGAGTACTGAAATTTGCTCAGTCTGGAGCCTTGGTTTTTAAGGGAAGGCACTGTGTCCAGGCGAAGGGAATAATGGGTGAGATTTTAAGTTAAAGCAATAACCTGTTCTACCCTAGATCCGTGCCTCTCAATTTCTACTGTGATAGAGAATCCTTGGGGAACCCTGAAAAATCCCACTGTGCAGACAGCACTCAGGACCAAGTCAGCCAGACTCTCTGGGGTCAGCTCTTAAGTTCTCCAGGTGATGTGCGGGGTCAGCCACATTTGCAAAATGGCGCTTCTGATGGGGATCTTCACACACACGTGCCATGCAATTTGGGCCCTATTTTATTTCTTTTGGAAGCACTGTTTCAACAGACACTCGCATGAAGTCATAAAAGCCAAAGTATAAGCACCAATAACACCCAACAGCAGATCCCTGCCCCAAGATACATGCCCACCATGACCAAATCTACCTCAGGAGATACTTCCAGATCCCTGCCCTTTTCTTCTCCAAATAGGTTCCACTGTAGTTCTAAATAATACTTTTATGCTGCTATTTCTTCACATATTATTTCTGGATATTATCTAAAATTTTTCTACGGGTGACCACCAGTACCCCATTTCCATCTTTGCGCCCCACATCCCAATATCCTTACAACGCTATTTAGGGTATATCACTCTTTAGTATCAACATTGTCGTAACCAGGCGATTCACGGTCACTCGGAACCCAGCTCATAAAATTTCCCTCCTTGAATAACCTGTTCCATGTGGGTGACCGGTTATTCAGTAACAGCTTCAGGTTTTCATTTTCATGCTTTCTCTAGATCTGTTGTTCGATTTTTCTAACCGCTCCCACAAAACCGGAGCCCATCCCAAGTACTATGTGCACAGGGTCAAATGCCTATTTCCTGTTGTTTATTTTTTTTTCCCTCCATGTCTCTCTCTGTCTAGGATCCTTTTTGTCCCAATCTGCTCCCTGCACTCATCTGGGACCCAATTCCTTCCGCCATCTTCCACGGAGTCCATGGTTTCTTGGAAACCAACTCTTTGCATTTTATTTACTCTGCCATTTGAAGGAAGACGGAATCACACAGCTTTCTGAGAAAGAGTGCATGAAAGGTCAATCTTTTGAGAGCCTGCATGAGTGCAAGTTTACTCTGACTTCACATTGACAATTTGGTTCAGGATAGAGCTCCATGTTGTCAACTGGTTTTTCTTACTATTGTGAATCTTTTCCTCTGTCTCAGAACCTTTGGTAAAGACTTTGAAGGGTCCCGGGGCATTCTAACTCTTGATTATTTACGTTGTTCTCTCTTTTTATACGCCCCTCCAACGCTGTGAGGATCCCAAGCTCTCAGCATCTTGTCTATGTGGCTACTGTCCTGAAATCCCACGACAACGTGCTGGGGAGTGAGGTTCATTCTACTCATGGGCTGGGCGTCTGCTGCACCACAAAAGTCTGGAAGCGTAAGTCTTTCAATGCTGGGGGAAAATTAAATTACTTGTAAGTCATTTCTACCTCTTTCTGCAATCACTGCGCGTATGATAAATTCCCAGGCTGAATTTTAATTAATTCTTTTTAATTTCCTTTCCCATCGCTCTCTCCTTAGATTTTACCAACAAGAAATTTCTTCATATTTATTTTCCAATCCAATTCTTTACAACAAAGCTATTATGTTACTTTTTCATGGGATTCTCATTTCGTTCGTTTGTTTGTTTGCTTTAAGGATCAATAGTTTGGCTTCTCCCACACAAGTTATAGATTAGAGATTTTTTGAGTGTGTGTTTTCTATTTGATGCTTTGTGCACTCCCTCCAGATAACTTTTTTCTATTGGCTATCCTTAGACTCTCTTATGAAGGGTTTCACTAGAATATGTAGGGTGGTAGAGTATCTTTTCTCATTTGAGAATAAGCTCCAAATGGGGGTTTTCAGCAGGTGGACCTCTGTACAATGAAAAAGCAATTTACTCAAATGGTCTTCAAATGCCATTTATGGGATTCTTTCCACGGCCCATTCAGTTTCTCAAAAAAAAAAAAAAAAAAAAGAATCTTCCAATATCGGTTTGTATAAGGGCTTTCACCCAGGGGACGTAGGGGAGAGAAAAGGCTGTGTAGCCAGTGGTAAGCGAAATGTATGTAATTACTAGTTTTCAGTCTGGGTCCTCAGTCCTCACTCCACTATACGTAAAGTGCCCGGTGTTTATTGTCTGGGTTGAATTCCTCCAGATTAAATTTCCTCTGTTTCCTGAGGAGGAGCGTAAAAGACAGTGCTTTGCTACACGGGATGGAATCCTGTGGTCAGAGAGAACTTCACCTGAGCATAGAGTCTGGAAGACGTAACAAGATCATTGGGTGTGTTCAGTCCAACCCGGTTAGAGAGTAACGTGGGATTGTCCACCACCACAGAAATGACTTGTCTCACTCTGACAAAAACAGCCCTGCAGGTAATACAAGGACCTGCATTAGACAGTAAACTAGAGGGGCATCTGGGCGGCTCAGTGGGTTAAGCATCTGCCTCTTCATTTCAGCTCAGGTCACTATCTCATGGTTCAGGGGTTCGAGCTCCGTGTTGAGATTCTCTCTCCTTCTCTCTGCTCCTCCCCCTGTTCTCTCTCGCTCGCTCTCAAAATAAATAAACTTGCAAAAAGTTTTTTAAAAAAGTAAACTAGCAAGGGAAATGGTTTGGTAGCATAAGATTACGTGCTTTATATACATACCCCGGGAAGTATGGAGAACACTCTCTATGGAAGGCAGTTTGTTTACATCAAAGTAAGCACTTTCCAAAGTGAGACACAGCTTGACTCAATATATTTTGTGTAGTATCTCATTCTTCTTATACATCATGTCATCAAGTACTTTTGCTTTTCTTGTTTATCTGGCACAGATGCATCTAATACATTAAATTAAAGCAATTAAGAAACAGGGCTAAAAGCGAAAACTTCCACGGAAAAATAAGATGGACCCAGGAGTGAGGGTGAGTATACGGAAGGCACAACAAAATATATTTGCCAACAATTTGAGCTCTAAACTGTCCTCACTTGGGGCACCTGGGTGGCTCAGTCTGGTAAGCGTCTGACACTTGATTTCAGCTCAGGTCACAATCTCCTGGTTCGTGAGTTTGAGCCCCACATCGGGCTCTGCGCTGACAGTGTGGAGCCTCCTTGGGATTCGGTCTCCCTCTGTCTCTGACCCTCCCCACTCGTGCTCTGCCTCTCTCTCTCTCTTTTAAAATAAATAAACATTTACAAAACCATAAAATATGGCCACTTTCTTCCATCTATGTCATCCAGTCAGCTCAAGAGAGTGAGCCGTGTCCTGTCCATCATGTGGCTAAAGGGCTCCTGGTGACCTCTAGTGTTTCCACTCAGGCTGAGGTCTCCCGTCTAAACCTGGGTAAGAGCCTCATGTACACCTTTAGAGAACACAACATCCAATGAACCTGACCACAGGTCTGGCAACAAGCGCAAATTAAAGTCAATGGATATGCTACATGCTACGTGGCAGGAAGCGGACCCCAAAATGCAACGCGGGCAAAAGGGCAGACCTTGCTACCACCGTCGCTGGCATTTCCACACACGCCATCATCTCATTGAGGCAGGCAGAGGCAAAACTAACGTCAACGCTGGGTGAGAAAACGGCGTATATACCCAACCGGTTACACTGCTTATCCCCCTCGGGGTGAGAAACACAAAGATGACTCTGAAAAGTGGAGAAAAGAAGCTATTAAATGTAGCTGCCTATCAACACAGAAGAATGCATTACGGCTGTTCTGCAAAAATGCGAGACACCGCATTCGTTCAGAATTACAGACATCCTCTTGCCCTTTGGTCTTTTATACAAAAGGTATCAGCAATCTATGACAATTTCCATACCCTCGAATTTGCAAATGAAAACTCCGTGGTTTATCAGAATGGCACTGTGGGATTAACTTTCCAATTTTAGGATTACAGATACAGAAAATTAAATCCCATACGTTTTCCCCGGAAGAGAAGCTTATGCAGGGTAAGGCTGCAAAGATGTGGAAAACATTTATGCTTAGGGAGAAGAAAGGAGACGACAAGGGAGCAGATGTAATTTTCTGTGACATCAGTGATGTATCATGTTTGTCTAGTCCTTTAAGCTTGCGATGGTAGACTTTCGCTACTCGGACACGTGTGATCGTGAACGTAGACATCAGAGAGTTTGGGTGGCCTGCTATCCTATCCTCAGCCACAGAACCCATGTCAGCGGGTTGGTCTGCACTCCCACACGCCTCCTCTTATTTGCTTGTTTTCCATGCTAGAAATGCGACGCTAAAAATAGGTCTGATTAATCCCTTTGGCAAACACACTGTCACTGCCTTCGGAAGAATAATTTTGCTAAGTGCATTCTCATTCTCAATGCACATAACCGTTTCAGAAGTCAAGAAAAGAAGTGGCTTCTTCCCTTTGACGGAACATGACAGATCATCTATATTCCAGCAATCACACTCCTGGGTATTTACCCAAAGGAGCTGAATACTTCCGTCCAGACGAAAACCCACACGTGGATGTTTTCAGCAGCTTTATTCGTAGTTGCCAAAAGTTGGAAGCAAGCAAGATGTCCTTAACTAGGTGAATGGATAAAGTGTGGCCCACGCAGACAATGGAATAGTACCCAGGGCTCACAAGAAGTGAGCAATCAAGCTAGGACAAGATGGGGGAGAATCTTAAATGCACATTATTAAGTGCAGGAAGTCCATCTGAAAAGGCTGTATGATTCCAGCTCGATGACATTCCGCACAGGGCGAAACCATGGAGACAGTAAACAGATCAGTGGTTGTCATGGGGTTGAGGTGGGTGAGGGAGGGATGGATAGGCAGAGCAGAGAGTAAATTTAGGGCAATGAAATTACTCTGTATGATATTGTAATGGGGGATACGTGTCATTATACATTTGTGCACAACATAGAATGTACAACCCCAAGAGGGAACCCTTATATAAACCGTGGAGTTAGAGTGATAATGATGTGTCAATGGTAGGTTCATCCTTGGTTAAAATGTATATGTAAATATATAGCTGTATTTACATATAGGTATTTACATATATATTTACATACACACACACACACACACACACACACACACACACACACTGGTTGGGGTGTGGATAATGGGGGAGGCTATGCATGTACAGGGGCAGGACGTACGTGGGAAATTTCTCTACCTTCTGCTCGGTTTTGCTGTGGACTTAAATCCATTCTAAACATATAAAGTCTTCATTTTAAAACACTATCATTCAGGGGCACCTGGCTGGCTCAGTCGGTATAATGTGTGACTCTTGATCTCAGGGTTGTGAGTTTGAGCCCCATGTTGGATGTAGAGATTACTTAAAACTAAAATCTTTAGGGGCACATGGGTGCCTCAGTCAGCTGAGCGTCTGACTCTTGATTTCAGCTCAGGTCATGATCTCACAGTTCTCATATACAGCCCTGCACGGAGCTCAACACTGACGGCATGGAGTCTGCTTGGGATTCTCTCTCTCCCTCTCTCTCTGATGCTCCCCCACTCACGCTCTGTCTCTCTCTCTCTCAAAATAAATAAACTTTAAAATTAAAATCTCAAAAATATAAATAAACACAAAAAAATTTTAAAAATTATCTAATTACCAAAACTTTTTTACATAAACAAGTATTTCTGTCGCCCAGCCGCATGCCAACATAGTTCCAGTCGGAAGACCTGGTCTTCTCATTTGCCCCATCCCGTGAGAGGGACACCACTGGGCCCATTTTCCAGAGAAGAAAATGGCCCAAGCAGTTAACCCCTGTCCAAGAAGACAGAAGTAGTGTCAGGATTCACGTCATTTGTTTCCTTCTAAATTCTGTGCTCTTCACCACTAGGATATAAAATATTTCCAGTGTTACGGCATTCTGTGCAGTAGAGCTGAAACAATTCAATAATATAACCTCTCGGTGTTAATTGAGCTTTAAATTTTCTGGTGCCTCTTAGCACTCTTATGTTAAAGGATATTTGGCAGCATTAACATAAAGAGGTTGCTGACTTCAAATCAATCCCTCTGTAATTTAATTGAGTTCTTAAAATACATCAGCAAAATTGAATATCTAAAATAAAAGCCACAATCGGCAAAACAACAAGGATTACTTGAGAAAGTTTTCCATTCATGTTGTGGAAATACTATTTACAAGTTGATGTTAAGCAATTAACGCAGGTCTTAAGCTGCGATCAAAGAGCTTGCAAAGGAGAAACGAGGGGCTTCCTGACAAATCGTGAGCTTTCCCATGGCCTCCATTTTCTGAGTCTGGATAATCATTAGATGTCTTTTTCTCCTGACAATTCAAGTGAAATATCTGTGTCATCTAGGAAGAGAAGAGCACCCTTTAAATTCGGATTTTTAGAAAGTTGGTGCCTGGTCTTTGCACACGCGCACAAAAATCTATGACACCAAAATTGTTCAGTCAGGCTTCATATTTTGGTTCAATATTGTTTCACTGTCCATGTTAATTGCACTCTGCTCCCAACCCTCCATGGCTAACTCATGGCCTTGTACCTGCTCATTCATTTAGAAGGTCAAAAGGTAACTACCGATTGACTTTGGGTTCACAAGGATCTGAGCTCAAGCCCAGTGCAAAGACAACCATGCCCTCCAGGCGTCACTCTTTGGCTCTACATTCCCATGTCTCCATCACAGACCCACCCTACGACATGGGTGAAGGCCTTTAACCTTCAGAGTTCAGTTTCCTCACCTGTGAAGATCATAACTGTGCGGTAGGTGGAGTTAATGGACCCCAAAGATGCCCGTGCGTTAATCCGCAGAACCTATGACTATGTTACATTATATGGAAAATAGGAATAAGGACTGCAGATAGAATTATGGTGGCTAGTCAGCTGTCCTTGAGATGGGGAGACGATCCCGGATTATCCAGGTGGGCCCAATGGAATGACAAGGGTCTTTATAAGTGAATGAGGGACACAGAAGAGAGGGAACCGGGGAGATGGTTGCATGAGCAGGACTCAAGCCAGTGACTTTGAAGATAGAGGAAGAGGGCAAGGAGCCAAGTAATATGGCAACCCCTGGCAGATGTGGCCAAGAAACAGGCTGTTCCCTAGAACCTGGGGAGAAATGCAGCCGGCCGCCATGTTGATGTTAGTGCCAACAGACTCACTTTGGACTTCTGAACCCCAGAACTGTCAGATAATAAATGTGTGTTGTCTTAAGCCAGTGGGTTTGCAGTCATTTGTTCCAGCAGGCGTAAGAAACCGATATGAATGTAAGTACTGGATACGGTGGTTGAGATGATGGAGTTCATATATAAAAAGCACTTGGAACAGGTCCTAGCACAGAGGAAACGCTATCTAGTTGTCAGCCCACGCTTTGGTTGACAACCCAAAGAGATAAGGCTGGATTCAGGAGGTAGAAGGCTAGGGTGATACAGTGAAAAGAGAAATAATGCTATTGGTGGGCACACAATTCCCCTTACTTCTATTATACGTTGGAATAATACCCTGTTCCCATCTATCGTTGTTTGATTCCACAAGCATTATAATATATCTTGACATATGTTTATTTCCCATATAGGATGTCTAGATGTACTTATAATTTGAATCAATTGCCAAATAACAGCAGACTGCTCATGCAGAATCATGTCCTTGGAACATGAAAAACTGCTCATACACCGAAGCAGCTCGGGACATTTTTAAAGAACACCAGGAGGCATCTAGAAAGTTCAGACACATGACACTTAGTGGGACAGTGATGGAGGCAACTCAGATAGCATCAGGAAGTTGGCCAGGGGTTAGCGCTCTCCTTATGTGTCTCGAATATTCCATGACCGACTGAGATAACATGCAGACTCTATGACATACTTTAGCACAATCAAGTGCCATCACGTTCATGCATCACCTTCTGATACCTGAGTAAAGACCACAATGCGCTTTGCTGTAAAGAGAAGTGTATCCCTGCCTGCGTTCCTATATGGATTCTGTCACTCTATACTCCTTCCGGGAAGGCACATCTCCTGTGAGCCTTGTGCACACGACGGACAAGACAACCACTGAAAAAGAGCCCACGGTCATGTTTCTGGCAACCATCTCACTTGCTTAGACCTGAGTTTCTATCCGTGGAAGACGGACAAGAGATTTCTGCCCAACTGTTGGCAGAATCAAACACATACGCATATGAAAGCAATGTTGAAAACCATAGAACAACAAATGCATCCATAATTATGCCAGTGGGCACTATTTCATTCGTTTACCACCAAGTATTGCAATGTAATGAGAGCCACGATCTTAACCACCAGGCAAATCACTCAACATCACGTGTACAGTCCAAAACAGCGTGAGAAATAGGTCTCCCTTCGCTGGCTTCTTCTAAAAATGAGTAAAATACAGAAACTCTAAGCATATATTTATCTTGTCGGTCAGGTGTGTGTGCTGAGATCATTCACATAACCCAGGGAAAATAGAGGAAAGCTGAATTACAGGGTGCTGGCAGAAATGAACATCAACTCCAGCTGTTGAAGGGCTGAACTAAGGAAACTACCATACTAATAAAAACTAAAAAAAAAAAAAAAAAAAAACTAATAAGTAAAAAACAGCCAACCACTGGGAATGGCATGGAAAATAAGGCATGTTTCAGTCACAACTTATAAGACATTAATATACTCCAGACACAGTGATAAGGCTTGGTGTAATGTCATCTCTGCAGCAAGATCATTCCAGCCTAAACGTCAACCACCTCCCCTGAGTCTCAAGGGCTTTGGAGAAGTCATTTTTCTGGACAAAGAAATTTGAGTAGGTTAACATTTGGAGTCCTGCTACTCTGGTGATTTTTATGGCATTCCTAAGAGGGAGAAACCCAGATGTCTGTATTCCCCAAGGTGCATGTGGGCCCCCTGGTCAGTAACTGAGCGTTCACAGACCGTGATGCCCTCATTTGCTCAGTGTTTTGTTCACACCATATGAGGGAGCAGTCACCGAGTTCAGCATCTCAGTACTGACTCCAGGCCACCTGAAACCCGACCTCTCGGGTCCATCAGGTGGAGACAGCAGGGGAACCAAACAGCAATTCCAAATCACAGGGACACCATCCAAGTTCAGGTGGAAGCCATGTGCAAAACCAAGATGGAGAAGGAGGTAGCCTTTTCTTAGCTTACAAGGCTGAGAAGTGGGGTCCATCTCTTCCTTGCTAAGGACATCTCCTTATGACTCCCTGTCATCTACTACTTATCATACTTTTCAGAGCTCACAGGACACGATAAAAATAAATTAACATCCCATCACCAAGATCCCTTGGTTTTTAGTAAATTCACCTCCTTTGGTGTCTGAAAAGTGCTTGTGCAGCTTTAGGAAGGGAGTTCAATTTGCAAAGGCTCCAACACAAGAAACCCACAGAGAACAGCAGCGTTAAGTGCATTTCCACGTGGGCGAGCGCTCGACTAAACCTTACTTCATGAAACGACACCGAAATACCAATTAACACGAAAGACATCCCATGTAATGCTGGATATGTCTGCTTCTTGGAGATCATGAACACTAAACGCACTTGTTTGCTGTTTATAACATAGAAAGTAGCAGCAGAAAGTGTATTAAGGAAAAAAAACTCAACTATGATTTCCCTCAAAAAAAAAAAAAAAAAAGAAAAACAAAAAAACCAGAGAGAGATCAGAGTTGCTGTAAACTTCAGGTAAGTGGTTCTCTACATGACCTTCAGAAGGTCTAAACTGCTGAGAGCAATTTTTTTTTTTTTTGTAATCTTCACTTTCATTTCTTGATGTTATTTTGAAAGCATTATTCTTTAGGATTTTCCCTAAGAGCAGAGCCGCCCTGGCCTACATTTTTCTTGACGTGCAATGCATGTAAAGCATTCCTGGGGATAACACTACTGCACTACGAGGCACCAATATTTCACTGGTCTCCCTCTAAGCGACAGGGATGGTAACTCTCTGTGCTTCGGGGAGAACTTAATTCTCACCTTGCTTGGTGCATCCACCGTTCTCCAGAACGTTAGGAAGGGGCTGTGTGGAACCAGGAGAGTCTAGGTCATTTGCAACATTTGCCGTCTTTTGACAACTGTGCGTGAATGTCAATGAATTTTAGCAGACGCTACAGAGAACGCTCAAGTTTAATGGGTGTTTAAGTAATCGATTACGATACACCCAACACAGACGTGCGCGTGGTACGAAACGAGTACGAGTACATTTATGAGAGCGGGACAAAGTAGGGAGACCATAGCTAAACACCATTTTCACCGCTTCTGCATTAATTTAATAAGTTCAATAATTAAATGTTAATTCAATTAATTCAATAAATCATTTCTGACCCTGTGGGGGCACTGTGTCAGACAGGGTGGCGGTTACCACGTTACAAAATATTTTCTATACCAGAGGGATTTTTCAGAGTAGTTGGGAAGTCAGACATTTAAGTAAACTAGACAAGAGAACGCAGTTGATGGAAGTGACCTCTTCAATAAGTGATAATCACGGAGGAGAAAGACGTCCCTGAGAAATGACACTTGGGTGACATAATGACATAAGACAAAATGGGATTTTTTTCAGGAACTCAGATCCAGGGAGGAAGGTCTGCTAAGGGAGGGGAAGAAGGCAGCACATCAAGACACATGAGGGTCTGAGTCAATACTGCTGGTTCTGGAAGGTTCCAAATGGTTTGACATGCCTCAGACAGAGCACGTGGAGGGTTGTGAGAGATGGGGTGCCATAGGGGGACAAGGGCAGGTTACCAGAAGCCATACTGGCAGCCCCAGTCTTTGTTCACACAAGAGAGGGCCCTCCCTCCCTCAAGTACAAAGGGTAAGATTCCAGAAGGAGACAGAGTGAAGAAGGAAGGGGCGTGGGTATCAAGATAAGAGAGGAGGGCTCTGGTGGACAGACTCAGAAGCAGCCTCGGGAAGGACGAGGAGGCACAAGAGCTTGGCAGAGATGAGAAGAACATCCCAAAGAAGGAGACAGATGTCCTGGAGGTCATGGACGATGACAGCTGGAACGCACCTACTGGTGCTCACAAGTTCATGACCTACTAAGTGTAGAAGGCTGAATAATGACCCCCCGGAGTCATCTACTTCCAAATCCCCAGAATCTCTGATCCTAGAGCAACGGGCACTGACCACTGTGCAATCAGAAATCCACACCTAACTTATGATTCCCCAAAAACTTAGCTAGTAATAGCCTTCTGTTGATGGGAAACCTTACTAACAACATAAAGTCAATAACATATTTTGTATGTCATATGTGTTATATACTGTATTTGTACAACAAAGTAAGCTGAAGAAAAGAACAAGTTCTTTTTTTCTTTAATGTTTATTTTTGAGAGACAGAGAGAGGGTCGGAGAGAGAGAGGGACAAAGGATCCAAAGTGGGTTCTGTGCTGACAGCAGAGAACCTGATATGGGACTGGAACTCAGGAACTGTGAGATCATGACCTGAGCCAAAGTCGGATGCTTAACCAAATGAGCCACCCAGGCACCCCAGAAAAAAAAAAAGTTCTTAAGAAATTCACAAGGAAGAGAAAATACATTTGCAAGACTGTAGTGATAAAGAAAGAAATTCATGTACGAACGGACCCAGGGAGTTCCAACCCATGTTGTTCAGCAGTCAATTGTGTATACCTTCCCACGGCAAAGGGTTTTAAAAAGACGTTGCAGATGTGATTAAGTAAAGGGTCTCAAGTTGAGGAAATGATGCTGGGTGATCTGGGTGAGCCCAGTGTAATTGCAAGGTTCCTAAGACAAGGAGGAGGGAGTCAGAGTCAGAGAAGGAGTGACCACACATGACTGGTGAGGCAAAGAGGTGCAGTGATGTGGGGTGACAAGCCAAGGGATGCTGGCAGACCCTGGATGTGGGGAAAGGCATGGAAATGGTACTCTACCATACAGCTTCCAGAAGGTACCAGCCCTGGGGATGCTTTGGTGTTTGTCCCCGACAACTCACCTCCAGAGCTGTATTTATGAATGTGTGCTATTCAAACTGTTAAGTCTGTGATCATTTGTTACAGAAGCCGTGAGAAGCTAATGCCTGGCAGAAAGAGCAGAAACTAAGGAAGATAATTGCTACTTCTTCATTAAGAAATACACAGTAGGTTGGGGCACTTTTGGGGGCTCAGCTGGTTAAGCGTCGACTCTTGATTTCAGCTCAGGTCCTGATCTCACAGGCTGTGGGATCGAGCCCCTCATGGGGCTCCGCAGTGACCGCGTGAAGCCTGCTAGTGATTCTCTGTCTCCGTCTCTCTCTGCACCCCCCACGGCTTGATTGCACGTGCATGCATGCACGCACTCTGTCTCAAAATAAGTAATCATTAAAAAAAGAAAAAGAAACACACAGTAGGCACAGGCACAGAGGTGCGGGTGAAAGAGTTCAAACCCAGGGAACCTAAGAAAGAAATCCGTATGAAAGATCCTCAGGAGACATCCAGCAGAAAGCACCGGTGAGGACGTGTTCGCCATGAGAGCTGGTGTGTGCTTCCCACGCCCTGAAACGTCACGTCATTTTGAAATTTCCTTTGAAAGCAGTTAAGCCATTTCCAAACAAAGAAGTGTTCTACTTCCTCCTTAAGGTATATGATCAATTCATCAGTGTTCAGCTACACAAAACCAAGATGGCGTCACCATTGACAATGACATCAAATGGTCTCTATGCACTTTAGATTAAATGGACTTAAATGGACTTCCTCCTTAAATCGGTTCTAATTCTGGTCAGATATTCTAGAATCCCAACTCAGTAATCTTTTACTCCCTTTTAAAAATGTAAACGATGGTTGGGGCACCTGGGTGGCTCAGTCAGTTAAGTGTCCGACTCTTGGTCTCCACTCAGGCAGGTCACAATCTCACACTCTGTGAGATCAAGCCCAGTATCAGATTCTGTGGAGGGCCTATTTGGGATTCTCTGTCTCTCTCTCTCTCTCTGCTCCTACCCTACTCTCTCTCTCTCTCTCAAAACAAATAAACA
Source organism: Panthera onca (assembly GCF_046562875.1). NCBI lineage: Eukaryota > Metazoa > Chordata > Mammalia > Carnivora > Felidae > Panthera > Panthera onca. Next base: position 26,763,859 of record NC_138358.1, on the reverse strand, counting down.
AAAAAGAACTTAATTAAAAAAATTTTTAAACAGTGGTCAATGACACATCATTTCCAAGGCTGGTTCTAAGACTTAGAGACAGAAATGGCAACGATCTTTAAATAACCTGACAACCTGTTGATGGTAAACCATGATCAACACAGTAAAATGTTTACACAGTAATGTGATGTTTCCGAGCATAAAATGATAAATCACAGTTACTCACTGTCAGCTGCAGTCCCCCTCATTCATTCGTGTTTGAGCCAGGATTTGGTTTAAATATTTTAAAAATGCAAACTATGGTATCTTATCAAAAGATTAAATTAGTTGAGAATTGCAGTGAAGTCATGATCACAGAAGGCTAAATGTAAATACTAACCAGAACAGAGCAAAGGGACAGCTATTATGACAGGCCACCTCTGTGGCCACCATATTTCCCATTGTAAAGCTTACCTTCATTATGAATCTATAACTTTGGAAAGGTAAAAAATTAATGAGGACACGTATCTTGGACACAGAGGACTCTTCATTCATCTGATGCCATTTGCTTATTACCTTGCCAGATTTTATTTGTTAACCTTCTTCCCAGAACAGCATAATTTGAACAAGACAATCAATTACCATTAAAAGGACAAGTGAAAGACTAAGCATTCCCCAAGGAAGGCTTACATTTTCTAAGTAATTGAGAAGAAAATATAGCAGCTAAATAGTAGTCCATTTAGAAGACTTAATTACAGATAAGTCAATGGCAAATAATTTATATTCTTCTGTGCATATACATAAGACCAGAACAAATACTGGAAAACCAAATTTCTAGAATCCACACTTCAGTGCTTCCATGTGGCTCTTAACCTAGAGTCAAATACCATAAGACACCGCGTTTATTTCCTTTTCATTCCAGATTCACAAAATGCAAGGAAGAAGCTAATACTTACTCACCCCTGGGTAAAAAATAAAATGTTTGGTTTACCTAATGTGATACTGTGATTTATAATAAGAAAATTATATTGGGTCTTCATCCCCCTTTCCAGCAGAGCTCCTAAAACCCTTGGAATTTCCTAAGTGGTAAAAGCAAAAATGGTGTTTTTTGTTATGTTAATGAAGTGATTTTTGGAAAGTATCTACCAGCGGGTGCTGGTTGCTAATGGAGACATCCACATGATTGATTAGAGAACTGTAACTTTTTGTCCTACCTCTGACCCTTGGGGAGGGGACAAGAGCTGGAGGTTGGATCAATGGCCAATGGCCAACGACTTAATCAACCAAGCCTGTGAAATGACGAAGTCTCCATAAAACGGAAAAGGATGGGATTCGGAGAGCTTGGAGGTCAGTTGACATGGAGGTTTGGGGAGAGAGGTGCATGTGGAGAGACTAGGGAAGCTCCACGCCCTTTGTCCATACGTTCATCCTTTCCAGAAAGCTGCTCCTGAGTTAAACCCTTTTATAATATAATAAACTTGTGATCTGGGAGTAACGTGTTTGTTTGAATTCTGTGAACCAGCCACTTTAGCAGATTAATGGAACCCAAGGAGGGGGCCATTGGAACCTCTGATGTACACAGCTCCAGGATTTTCTGTATAATAGAAACAACTTGCAGCCTCTCGGAGGCTTCAGTTTGTAGGGAAGCTTCAGGCATGGAAGGGTGCCTTCCCAGAGCTGGACAAAACTGGCAGGCTTGTTCCCTGCACATCTCAGCTGAAGGGACAGGAGGAGGTAAGGGGACTCGTCCAATGTCACTAACCCATGTGGTCTGCTCAGCCAGAACTAGACGCTGACCCACTTCAAAGCACCGGGTTGAGTGCGTTGACTTGCACTGACTCAACATTTCCTGAGAATGCCCTGTGTGCCATGCACCGTGCTAAGGATAGGGAAGAGTGAAGAATTTTCCACTTAAATTTTTCAAGTGCGTATAAAGGACCCTGGGAAGGTTCACGTAAGGGGACGATGAGCGATGCTGAAGTCCAGTGAACTAACCATCTTGATATGGATTATGTTACACTTAGTGTCACCAAGGTCCTAAGTTTTTGCCTTGCCCCATCACCCCACGTCATGGTTAAACAAAGTAATACTTCAGGACACCACGGACAATCGTGTTTCAGCATTCACTGGGGAAAGGGACGAAGTAGGGCGTATGAAAAGAACATTCTTAAGCAAAAGATCCTCAATCATCTACAACTGAAATATAGTTTGTTAATCGTTACTACCAGAGCATGCCAAGTATGACATCCGATAACCTGCAGGAACAAAACAAAACGACGCCATTCCCTATGGATATTAATTACCCACTTGAAGAAAGCGTGCTGAGTCAGAATTATCTCGCTCTCCGATTCTCCAACACACCAAACATGGAATCAATGAACTCCCTGGTTTTGACTTCATAAAATGCAATTCATTAAAAAGGTGAGTGAAGCAGAATAAAAATTCCAGTAAGTGCCTGCAGTTAATCAAAGGTTGTTTTTTCTAGATCAGGAAACAAATGGACTGGGGCATGGCAAAGCCAGGCAAGGGGGCTCCCCGTGGTTAGCTGCCTTCATTGGGAACCTCACCCTTAACCAACAGAGCACTGAGCACAGACGGCCACCACAGCCAGAGAGGACGCACGCTAATTGGCGTGTGTCAGCTGCGTCACATCTGTTGTGTGGACTGGTGGCCGTCAAATCTCTCCCTGGTGCATAGAGATTTCACAGGGGACATTCCAGAATGCTACCAGACCCCACTGATGCATGCATTCCAGACTGCAGGTTACAAACACCTGCTGTCTGTTTAAAAGGTTGAAGAGGACGCATTAATAGAATTCCCGATGTGAAAACATACATACGTATATGCATGTATTATATATATATGCCTCTAATAATTGGTTTTATATTAATATATATGACTAATTTGTGAATCCAGGGTGTTTACCATGAATCGCACTCCCACCCTCCAAAGAATCCCACCTTAAAGTACAGATTGGTAAGTTCATTGTACAGGGTCATATAATAAGTATTTTTGGCTACCAGGCCCTGTGCTCTGGGACGATCATTTAACTCTGGGGCAGTAGTGTAACAGAGCCGTGGACAAAAAAGTAAATGCCAGGGGCGCCTGGGTGGCTCACTGGGTTAAGCACCCAGCTCTTGATATTGTCTCAGGTCATGATTTCATGGTTTGTGGGACCGAGCCCTGCATGGTCTGTGCTGATGGTGCGGATCCTGCTTGGGATGCTCTCCTTCTGTCTCTCCTCTCCTTCTGTCTCTCCTCTCCTTCTGTCTCTCCCCTCCATCCACTCACACTCGTGCCCTTTCTCTCTCAAAATAAATAAAGAAACCAAACAACAAAACAAAACAAACCAACGCCAACACCAACAACAAAACAAAAACCCGTAAATGCCAGAGTGTGGCTGTGTTCCAATAAAACTTTATAAAAACAGGTGACTTCCCAGTGGCCATAGTGGGCTCACCTTATGCCTTCGCGTGTCTCATGGTCATTTACTCAAAAGCTGAGTTTATGTATGTCTTCCAGAGATCAATAAAGTAAGCTTACACATAAATAACTTATAAATAGTGTATAATGATCTACTTTACTAGATACACTTGCCCCTTCTTTCTACTCTGAAATATATCGCTTTGGCAGAAAAGCAGCATTACATCAGGGGGGAAAAATGGGCAGTATTATATTGGTACAAAACAAACATTACAGGTCCAAAAAATAGTTGAAACGAGAAGGATCAAAGAGACCCAAGAACAATTTATATTTACATTATATGTAATATGTGTGTATGTCATATACAACATTACATATATTTGCATTATTATTATATTTATATATATTCTATACCATTACATTTTTTAAATTTTTTTTAAATTAAAAAGAAATTTTAATGTTTATACATTTTTGAGATACAGAGAGACAAAGTGTGAGCTGGGAGGGGCAGAGAGAGACGGAGACACAGAATCCGAAGCAGGCTCCAGGCTCTGAGCTGTCAGAACAAAGCCTGATGTGGGGCTCAAACCCACAAACTGTGAGATCATGACCTGAGCCAAAGTCGGACACTTAACCGACTGAACCACCTAGGCGCCCCTTAAACTTTATCGTTATATTTAAGTCTGCTTCCCAACTGGTGCACCAAATGGATTTACAGAACTACACTGCGTCCCTCCGAATCACAAATTGTTTAACAAAACATTCACTGGGATAATGTGTTCAGGACTAAATAGGCTGTCAACAAACCATCTCAACATTGGAATTTATTATTAGTCCCTAGGATTGTCCTGATCATCAGGATGTGTTCAGTATACTCCTAAATTGAGTTCCACAGAATACTGAACTTCCTAATTCCTAGTTCATCTATGAACTATGAAAGTTTCAGTTCCAGGACTGCCCTGAAAGGCATTTTCCTCGGCCAGCAGTTGCTAATTGAAGTAAGTCATCCTGGGAATACAATCAAGGCATTTCTACCATCGGTTCACCAAGACCATCCCCGACTCCTAGGAAAATCCCCTGCAAAGAGTCTCCCTCCACAGTGTATGAAACCAGAAAATGCTCAGTCAACATTGTATAGAAAACGTGATAAAACTGGCATAGGCTGAAATTGTCAAGGATTAAAGAGGCTTAATGACTTCTCTGTATTTCCTAGACAGCTGGTTTTCTTCATGTACGATCCCAGATTCCTCATGGTGAGAAGCCTGATCATCAGGAACTAGCTACTTAGCAGCAGACCTAGATTAAAGCACCGATGCCCCGATGCACGTGTCTGTGTGCTTTTCCACCAAAGCCTGCCCCCCTTGTGAAGAGCAGTTACTCCAAATTAAGACCTACAGAGCTTTCCGTTCTGAGAATGCCCGAGAAGGAAAATCCCCTGTCGTTAGCTTTTCATCCAGCCACGCCATCCTCCGGAGACAGTGCAGGAAGGTCCAACGTGGGATCAACATGCATCAAGGCCACCCCAAACTGTGACCTCAAAGCACGCCCCGGCTCAGAGAGGCAGTTTAGACAGCCTCTTGGACAAACATGTCGATAATACCTGGTGCTTTCAAATGCAGATTGAGGTGAAGTGCATACGGCCAAAAAAATAATAAGTGTTCCTAGACTCAGAAGTCCTCATTCTCCTCTCCTGATTGTGCACTTTATATAATGTTCCCTTTGGGTTTCATTATGGGAGCTGTCACATTATGAGCTGTGACTTGTCTACAGCTCGGAGGCTGATGACAGACCTATTACCATTGCTTCTCCCTGGAACCAGGACGGCCTGATTATATTAAACAGAGTGCTTCCTGCACAGCGGCTAACCGAAATGATTACCACCAAGCTGCATCGGGTTCCTGTTCCAAAATCTTTTCGTGTGAGAAGGAAGACAGAGACTTCATGCCCTGGTTAGAAAGCAATGCTCGCCCAGATTGGAAAAAGGAAATAAAAATGAAAAAGGAATTTACATAATGTGCTCTTAATGATTATTGAGCTATATGCGCTGATGAGAAACGTGTGTGTCGAATACCTTTGGTAAAATAACCTATACAAGATAAAAATAGCAATCATTTTCTCATCTATAATCATCTTCCAAATCTGCATGTTCATAACAAAAGGGGGACAGCTTTAGTCTTTACTAACCAAACTTATCTTTGGAAAAAACAAAGTTTGGAAAAAACAAAGTTTCCAAACTTATCTTTGGAAAAAAAAACAACCTAGCATTTCTTCATGGCCGGAAATGGGGGAGGAATTTGGAAATCAAGTTTGTTGGGAACAAGAATCTCATACAAAACATGACCTTGACAATCGTGTAGAATCCAGGAATCCTACAGAAGTTTGTTACCGAAAGAGTAAAGATATGGAAATTATGTGGTCAGCTGTAGAGAGAAGCTTAAAGCCATTTGTGGTCCAAACTGTGAGAAACGTTTGGATGCTGTGGCACTCAAACTGACAAGAAAAATGGTAGATAACGAATATTTGAGCAATATAATCACAAATACTACCTTATCAGGGCTTGAATGGACAGCTGAGCCATGAAAAGACATAAGCATTTACTCAAAACATATTCAAACACATCCTTTCTCAAAATTAAGTATGGCAGGGGATGGGGGGGGGGGGTGCAGCAGACAGGTCCAGACTCTGAAGTGTGACATGATTTACTTAACAAGTTCAACCACAAATCATAACAGTATTCTACCCATTTCCCCTTCCTTGGGATCTGCTCTACTTATGTTCTCCAGATAGAGAGAAAGATCCTGTGGCCTCAGCGGGCCCCCACTGTACATTAGAACCACACGTCTGACATTTTGGATCCCATTCTGCAGGGGCACTGCCATTCAAGTGCCTCCGTAGCTTGAGATGCTCACTCTAGCCCACTTGAGAAGCTCACAGTGGGCTTTCAGTGACCAATGGACTTGAGGGTAAATTTTGGATCGGCTTACATGAGGTGCATCAGAAGGTTGAGCCTCTCCTGTGGATACCTAATCTATGACATACACTCAGCATTGTGGCTCTTTGTATGAATAAGCAATTATTACAAAACTCTACATTTCCAATGCAGGCCATTGTATGTACTCCAAATAAGCTTGAAATCACTGCTTTGCACTTTGGTTCACTTCGAATAGATTTTAAAAAAGAAAGCTAATCTTACCACCAAAGTTGTCAGGAACGATTGCTAGATTGGATTCAACCAGGCTGCAAATCAATAACACATGCCAGCAGAGGCCAATGATTATTTTTAATACTTACCATTACGGTGTCCTTCTAAGAAGATGCCTTTAAAAATGCCTCCACGGACATATACTTGATGTCTTTTCCATCTCAACACATTTTTCCCTATTAAAAACAAGAAGAAGATACATTGGTCCCCTCAGTAAGAGAGATGGTGCACCTGCTTCAAAGCCAATGGGATATTGCTCACACAACCTGTCTTTTGGGTTGTTCCAACAACTAGAGGGTCATGAACTAAGTTCCTTAGTAAGTCAAGCTCCTACTCATGATGGGCATCAACATGGGCGTGGCTAAATACAGATTCCATGTGGAGACACCCTGGTCCTCATGCAGCCTGACGATTTACAATCAATGGAGAAAGACTGAGGTTTCCAGGGCCCGGTTCACCTGCATTCGCGTGGGCTGTGTTCCATCTCCACTGACAATGACAGTTCATTCAGTGGTCTATGTGAGACCCAGCTTATTCAAATCAAGACGTTTTCAATCCTTGGAAAATTCAGTTTGGGGGAAGAGTCAATGTTTTAGAAACTGTTTATTTACAGGAATAAACAGCCCTGCACAGCGTGTTCGTCCCCGACAGCAGCGGGTCAGGATGGGAAGGACCCAACGTGGTCATGTGTGCTTGGGGATGGGAAGGACCCAATGTGGTCATGTGTGCTTGGGGATGGGAAGGACCCAACGTGCTCATGGCCACTTGGCTCCACTGTGACAAACCTAGTGTCTATTTGAGCAGTGTTCATCCTGGGAGCAGTCACCATTATTCTTGTCAACTCAACATGGAATCTTTTCTTTAAAGGGTGACTCTCATACAACACTGCTCCTTCAAATTAATAGCTGAGGTCCAGATGAGGACCTCAACAAGGGAAGGTAGCTCCTTGTGGGCAGTTTGACAGGACAGTGAGTTGACACGGCCCACGGAGGTGCTCACCATTTTCTAGCTCTAGAAAGGGGAATAAGCGGAAAACGGGAATACATCGTTGGATGCACTTCTCAGGTTACCCCCATGGTGGAAGAATATGAGTACCAAGCAAATGAGGTCTTTGGGTTTCAAAGGAAACAAGCCAGCACGTTATTAAACCGTAGGAAGGCAGGGTCATATTTTAATTATGTTCTGATTACTCATAACAACACATCCAGTTATTAAAATGTGTTTCATGAATACTGTTGATTAAAATATATTTGTGAGAATGAATTTGTATGGAACAACAATCATAATTGCATTCATCACAGCTGACCCTGCCACAGCCTTGCGGGGTACTATTATCACATCTGTTTACAGTTAAGAAACCGAGGGGCGCCTGGGTGGCTCAGTCGGTTGAGCGTGCAACTTTGGCTCAGGTCCCAATCTCATAGTCTGTGAGTTCGAGCCTCACGTAAAACTCTGTGCTGACAGCACGGAGCCTGGAGTCGGCTTTGGATTCTGTCTCCCTCTCTCTCTGCCCCTTCCCCATTTGCACTCTTTCTCTCTCTCAAAAACAGGTATTAAAATTTTTTTTTAAAGAAGAAGAAACACCGATATTCACATGCAGAGTCACACAGCTCATCAGCTGGGAGGGAGGGCTGAGTCTACCTAGACATCAAAGACCACACACTTTACAATATCAAGCTGCATCGTCAACAAATGAATGAAATAGTAGCCACCCCATATATAGTGGGTCAACATTGCATATCCCGACTGCTGTATATACTGACTCATTTTATTGTCTCAACAAGCATAGAAGGTAAGGAAGGGCATCATCACCATTAGTTGAAAAAGGTGATTTAGAGGAGTATTAGCCAACTAGCCCAGGAGCATGGAGCTGTAAAAGGTAGGGGTGGACTTAAACGAGGCAGTGTGCCTTCTCTACACCTTGCTACACGAGTCAGGTGGGACAATGGACATCTTTTCTCTCCCACGTCCTCACTCCGCACTGTGGGAATCTACACCTCCAATGGTTTTCATCAGTGAAAAGGAGGCTGTGTGATATCAATACCCAAGATAACCTCATAATGCGTAAGTGACAGACACCCAGTAGACGCTCATTGAATACTGGCCATTCTCGCATCGTATCATTAATATTACAACATAGAAATTGGCCTTGTTTGTATTTCACCTGATCACACATCATATCTAGGCTCACGACTCCAGGCAAGTGTTAAGTACGCAATCACAATGTATATTTATACGTGCTTCCGGAAAGTTCTACAAACTCTAGTATCAATTATGTCTCATGGGCCATACATATTTTTTCTTCTTTTTAATGTTTTTTAAAAATATTTATTTATTTTTGAAAGGGAGAGACAGAGCACAAGCAGGAGAGGGGCAGAGAGAGGGAGACAGAATCCGAAGCAGGCTCCAGGCTCTGAGCTGTCAGCACACAGCCCGACGTGGGGCTCAAACTCACGAACCATGAGATCATGACCTGAGCTGAAGTCAGTTGCTTAACTGACTGAGTCACCCAGGCGCCCCTATCTTTTTTTCTTGTAATGGGGTAGAGAAAAATATTCCTTAATTATTATTTTAAGGTTGGGTTTTGTTTCTGGGTTTGCTTTATGTTGTCGGTGTGTTATTTAAGGTATACAAGTGAGATGGAATGATTAATCACATTGGCATGTGTCTTATTTATTGTAAAATCTGATATTACACTAATCTGAGAGCACAAAATCCACATTCTCAGCATCTAGTGCTTACTGTGTGGTCATGTCCCTGATGCCATATCACTGGAAAGAATTCTGTTCATGCATGCTCACTCTGCCTAAGAGGACTGTACAGGAAAAATGTCTCCCCTCCCTCTCATTGTCTCCCATCCCTCTCTTACTGGGACCTACCCTCCATCCTGAGCGCAGACTGCAGTACCTTTCCTGCTTTGCAAGGTTAAATACATCCCAAACACCTTTAGTTTCTTCTTCGAGGATAACCTGTGATGTGTGAACCCACAATGTGACACACTCCCAGATTGGTTTCTGTAAAGAAACACCCAAATCCTGATGAGGCCGAGAGACAGGCAGGGCCCTTTATTATACCCATATGGCAGGGCACCTGGGTGGCTCAGTCGGTTGAGCATCCGACTTCAGCTCAGGTCACGATCTTGTGGTTCGTGGGTTCGAGCCCCGCGTCGGGCTCTGTGCTGGCAGCTCTCCTGGAGCCTGCTTCGGATTCTGTGTCTCCCTCTCTCTCTGATCCTCCCCTGTTCATGTTCTCTCTCTGTTTCTCTCTCTCAAAAATAAACATGAAAAAAAAATGTATTATACCCATATGGTTACGACACTTGGGGCTAACCTTTGAAATCAAGGGAGAATGTAGGTCATGAACACGCTCACATTCTAATGCTCCTTTGTTTTCCCCTTTGTTTTCTGGTATAAAGGTGACTGTGGGGCGTGATGCAATAAGGCTTACTTTGTGCATCTGAAGCTAAATTATAAGGTCTAGTCACATGCCAGAGCGCCTGGGTGGCTCAGGTGGCGAAGTGTCTGAATTCAGCTCAGGTCACAATCCCACGGTTCCAGCCCAGCATCAGGCTCTGTGCTGACAGTGTGGAGCCTGCTTGGGATTCTCTCTCTCCCTCTCCTTCTGCCCCTCCCCCATTCACATTCTCTCTGGATCTCTCTCTTTCAAAATAAAATTAAAAAATATATAGTCATGTGCCTTATAGCATGTATCAAAGGTTAAAGAATAAATTCTCTAGATTGAAATACTTCTTATTTAAGATTAAAATATTTTTTAACATTTATTTATTATTGACAGAGACAGACAGAGCATGAGCATGGGAGGGGCAGAGAGAGAGGGAGACACAGAATCCGAAGCAGGCTCCAGGCTCCGAGCTGTCAGCACAGAGCCCGACTTGGGGCTCGAAATCGCGAACCGTGAGACCATGACCTGAGCCGAAGTCAGATGCTTAACCAACTGAGCCATCCAAGCACCCCTATAATCTAGGTTTTGACACAAAAAGTATACCCTACTATATACTTATCATTTGTAAAGACTTACAGTGTACTTAATATGTATTCATTGATATAGAAAAGAATCTTTTGGGGGCACCTGGGTGGCTCAGTTGGTTAAACATCCCACTCTTGGGGTGCCTGGGTGGCTCAGTTAGTTAGGCATCCGACTTCAGCTCAGGTCAGATCTCACAGTTTATGAGTTTGAACCCTATGTGGGGCTCTGTGCTGACAGCTCAGAGCCTGGAGCCCGCTTCAGATTCTGTGTCTCCTTCTCTCTCTGCCCCTCCCCTACTTGCACTCTATCTCTCTCTCTCTCAAAAATAAATAAATATTTTTTTAAAATGGAATCTTTTGTTTTAAGTTTTTTTTTTCGTAATCTCTACACCCAACGTGGGGTGTGAACCCACGACCCCAAGACCAAGAACCGCATATTCTTCCAACTGAGCCAGCCGGGTGCCCCAGAGAAGAAACTTTTAATTATAATAATATATGGCCTGTGATGACAGTTTCCAAATAGTCAAGGTGGATTAAAAAGAGGAGGCACTCATTTGCAGCAACGTAGGTGGAAATGGAGGGGATTATGCTGAGTGAGATAAGTCAGTCAGAGAAAGACAGGTATCATATGTTTTCACTCATGTGGAACTTGAGAAACTTAACAGAAGAGGGGAGGGAGGGGAAAAACAGTTTCAAACAGAGAGGAAGGCAAACCATAAGAGATTCTGAAATACAGAGAACAAACTGAGGGCTGATGGGGGTTGCAGAGGAGAGGGGAAGATTGAGGACGGCACCTGTTGGGATGAACACTGGGTGTTGTATGTAAGCGATGAATCATAAGAATCTACCCCAACCAAGAGCACACAGGAGGCACTAACTAAAGCAATATTTAGGAGTTGTTAATATATTAGCAATATTATAGTTTGTTAACACACATATATAATATGCAATTCAATATAATTTATCATATGTAAATAATTTAATATAATTTGTAATATGTAAATGTATCATTTCCTATTCATAAAATTATTGTATCATGTTGATAGAATCTTAGCATACAGAGAGTACATCACTCAAAGCAGACAGACCTTCTGAGGAATATCAGGTCCGGACAGAAGAAGGATTCATTCCACACTAGGATAATGTTTCAAGGAGGCCTCTCCATGTACTCTCATCTTTACAACTGAAGATTTGGGGGTTCATGAAGATCTTCAAAGCCATTCCAATTCACCCCGTGTAGTAGGTCAAAAAAATACCTAGAAAATACGATAGAAAGATATAAACACCTTCATAAAGGTTGGCATTCATACACGTTTGACATTCCAAGAGGGTACTGATGGGATTTTATTCCCTCGTACCTAAATAACTTGCAATAAATATTGTCTAGAGATCCTGTCATTTCATTCCACAAGTGTATTTTGAGTGCAAACCACGAATGAGACAGGAAGTCAGAAAAGGAATTCCAAAGACGCACGGGACAGTCCCTATGCTCAATGAGCCTGAATTCCAAAGATGCACAGGACAGCCCCTGTCCTCAATGAGCCTGACTTCTCATGAAGGAGGGAGCATCCTCAGAGCAACGACTCATAAATAACTGCATGACCTCACGGACCGGCAATTAAGGAATAGAAATTGGCCGGTTCAGCGGAGATGACAGCTGTAAGAAAATCTTAGGAGCTGGCACAGTAGAGGACCTTGAGAGAGGAGGGCGACAACGGCCATATTTGTCAGAGTCCAGCCCATGGGAAGGAGGAGGAAGAAGGTGCTCCACTGACTGAGCCATCCAGGCACCCCTAAATTTTTTTTCAATCCTACGCTTATTCCTCCAAAATTAAGTAATTTTGTTTTGAGTTGCAGTGACCTGCTGAATTTCTGAAAGAACAATGAGGGGTTTTCATTTCTTGGGTAGCTATAAAAAAAAAAAAAAAGGATGCTTACATAAGAAGAAAATGTCTGTCTAGGTATCAGGGGGTCATCCTGGATATTTCTAGATGTGTACCTAAATATTCAAATTAATGTAAGTGACCTCATTTATCTCCCCCAAATTTTACCTCCCATCCCTCAAACAGAACAATCTTCCAAATTATATCCAGTTTTGTAAAGATGCATATTTAATAAAACATCTGTTTCTGCTTTGGATTTGCTCCCGGTTTTATACAATGTTCAGATTGTTTAATTTTTAGCGTTCTGAAAGCCGAGTAAAAAACAACGAAGAGGAAAATTTCTCTTCAGAATTTAAAAAATAACTTAAAATACATATAATCAATTTTACCCAATTCGACTTTTGCTGAGTCAACCCACAATTCCGATGAACTCTCAAGGAATTCGTTTCTTGCCCACATTGCTAATTTTGACCCAAACCTTTACAACAAAATTAAAAAAGTCCTCGACTCCTCTATCCTGCAAGCAGAAGAGACTTCTGAGCCCGGTGGATTTATAGCTTTCCTGTAAGACATTAAATGATTAAGCTCCAGAATCCTTTACATTCCAAAAATTTATTGCTCTTAATTTTCCAGGCATGGACTGGAATGGGAAACCTGAAGCCTTTCTCTGACACTGTCTTTAAAAAAATACAGAAAAACAATTCCGAAAAGTCGAGGGACATGCATACTGGCAAAAAAAAATTTTTTAAGATAAAAAGACATCTAGAAATAAATCACAGAAGTGTGTGGCATAAACCACACATTTTCAGTAAATCATGCTAATTTACGAGCTCAATAATCGAGGTAGAACCATTTTCCCCTTCGGTGGGAGACTAACTTCCATCTACAACAAATAGGTTAAATGATCAAAGATGTTCTTGGGGGGGCGCCTGGGTGGCGCAGTCGGTTAAGCGTCCGACTTCAGCCAGGTCACGATCTCGCGGATCTCGCGGTCTGTGAGTTCGAGCCCCGCGTCAGGCTCTGGGCTGATGGCTCGGAGCCTGGAGCCTGTTTCTGATTCTGTGTCTCCCTCTCTCTCTGCCCCTCCCCCGTTCATGCTATGTCTCTCTCTGTCCCAAAAATAAATAAAAAAACGTTGAAAAAAAAAAAAAAAAAAAAAAAAGATGTTCTTGGGGCACATGGGGGAGCTCAGTCGCCTTACTGTCCAATTCTTTATTTGGACTCAGGTCATGATCTCACAGTTCATGGGTTCAAGCCCCACATCGGACTCTATGCTGACACCACAGAGCCTGCTTGGGATCCTCTCTGTCCCTCTCTCTCTGCCCCTCCCCTGCTCGCTCTTTATCTCTGTTTCTCAAAACAAATTAAAATAAACTCTAAGAAAAAAAAAACATGTTCAGGGTGCCTGGGTAGCTCAGTCAGTTAAGTATCCGATTTGAGCTCAGGTCATGATCTCACAGTTCATGGGTTCCAGCCCCACGTCGGGCTCTGTGCTAATGGCTCAGAGCCTGGAGCCTGCTTCGGATTCTGTGTCTCCCTTTCTCTCTGCCCCTCCCCCACTTGCGATCTGTCTCCCTCTCTCTATCTCACTCAAAAATAAACATTTAAAAAAATGTTTTTTATAGAAAAAATAATGTTCTCTCATACTGTCTCTGGTTTGACTCCATGCTGTCTTGAACCCATGATGGCTGGCTTGTCAACGCTTGTCTTCAAAGTGCAATCTTTGACTTTTGTCATCCACTCAGTGCATATCCACAGAGTGTCTACTCATTTCTTCAACAAACACCCAATGAGGGTCTCATCTGAGTGGGACTCACCAAAAGACACACGTTTAAGGGAAGACAGGAACACTTTAAAACACACCTTAGTGGGCAAAAAATAAAAATGCCTTCCAATTTGAGGAAGCACCAAGAAGGAAGTAAGCATGGGCTAAATATGAAGACACTAGAGCATGTGACCCACTTTAAGTGGGAAGAGGAAAGGGTGTTCCAGGCAGGGGAAGCGTAGAGGCAATGTCCTAATTTGGTACCCACTTAGTTGGATCACAAAATCAAGAGACAACTGGTATACCAGCAGGGTGGTAATCGGAGAAGGCTATGCCATGGAGCTGGGGAGGTGGACAGGAGGCTCACTGTGAAAAGCCAAATAGGTCAGTAAAAGGAATTTGGGGTTTATTCTAAGTAACACGAAGCCATCCTTTGTAAGACATTCTAGACGCAGAAGGAGGAACGAAAGGTCAATCATAAGTGATACGAAGAGCCTGCCTTAGGATGCACCTGTATTTCAAGGTACGTCACGTGCTTCAGTAACTTCTTCATCTCGCAGACACCTCTAGATGCCGGCGCTCTCTACGTTACTCTCTTACAGATGAGAAAACCGGAACGTGAACAAGTGAGCCCCACACAGCCAGGAAGCATTAGGTGACCTGGCTCCTCTGAGAGAAATTGAGTACCAGAAACGAGTGTGTGTAATGCACGCCAAAGTCAGAGAAGAAAGTGAGCAGAGAGAATCCTAGCCTCGTGTGATGGATAAAGTATGGATATGTGTGACATACTAGGTAAAAAAAAACGCGTTGGGCTCTGCCTCTGGCTCCTGGCACAGAACTCCTAAAACCCCTGCGATTCCTACATCACTAAGAGCATCCTTGTTGTAACATTTGATCTACGACTCTGATTCCTCATACCGAGCTCCTAATTAGCTTGGATCTTCTTAGGCAGTAGGAGTGTCTTGTGTTCTAATGAGGCAACACTTGGTGGGCTCCAACATAGCTTCTAAATGAGAGCTGGTCGGCAGGAAAACCAAGTCATGGTTGGAAGCTTGGAATGTTCAGCCCCCCTCCATGCTCTGGGAAGAGGAAGGGGCTGGAGACTGAGTTAAAGATTGGTCACAAGTACATGAAGAAGCCTCCATAAAATCTGAAAAGTACACAGTTCAGGGAGCTTCTGGGTGGGTGCGTCCATCCACGGCTGGGAGTGTGGTGCATCCCAACTCCAAGAGAACACAGCTCCTGCTTCAGGACCCTCACAGACCTCATCCTATGGATCTCTTCATCTGGCTGTTCCTCTGTATCCTTTATCATCTCCTTGATTATAAAATACACTGGAAGACATTAAAGAACTGTTTCTCCAACTTCTGTGAGCTGTTCTAGTAAATGATACAATCCAAGGAGGGGATTCTGGGAACCTCTGATCCGTAGCCAAGTTGGAAGAAAGTTGTGGGTAACCTAGGGACCTATTGCTTACAATTGACATCTGCAGTGGAGACAAGTCTTGTGGGACTGAGCCCTTAACCTGTGGGGTCTGTGCTGACTCCAGTTTGGATCAAATTGAACTGAATTGTAGGACACATCCTGCAGGTGTCACAGACAATGGCTCAGTGCTGCGGTGGGCGGGGGGGGGGGGGGGGAAACCATATACCTGGAGACAGGAAGTATTGAGTGTGTGAGTAAAGGGGAAACACAGGAGTGGTTTTCCCAACCGGTGTGGTAGAGGGGAATACACAAGTACCCCAGGTTGAAGGAGAACATGAGAATGACAGCAAGAAAGCAAGGAACAGGTGCAGTGAATCCCTGCGATTATCAGCCTGGATGGAACATTACATCCCAGGGAGGAGAGGCCACAAAGTGCACATGGCCGGGACAGGGAATGGACAAAAACGTGGGCTTGAGCACAGTTTCCGGACTGGACAGTCCTTTGATGCAACCTATTATTCAGGAAGGTGGAGCAGGAAGACCAAATAGAGGGGAGAGTGTGAACAGCCATAGGACATTAGTAAAATAGCGAAACTAAAGAGAGAACATGGCTGTGGACAGTGGAGACGTACCCCAGCCAAGGAAGTAAGGAGACCCGGAAAGTGTATTACACCAGGCAGACTAGAGAGACAGGATGCAAAGTGCAGGATGAGGGACTGAGTCTGGGAAAACAAAAATGCAGGGAACAGAGCAAGCTTGGCAAGAAAGACGATGGGCTGAATTTGGACACACCGAACTGGGCTTTTGGCAGTATGCACAAAGTCATCCTCAAAAGAGACGACCGTGAGAGCAAGATGGAGCTTGAGAGTGACGTCAGAGCAGAGAATAGAAACCCAGGGGTGTCCCAGGTGGAAACTATGGTTGAATCACGAACAGATGCAAAGCTACGTGGGACAGTCTGGGGCAACAGTAGTAGCTGAAGAAGCAGGATGAGAAAATGCAGAAAATGCAGAGAAGATACCGGAGAGTTCACTAAAGGCACAGGAAGGCAGTAGAGGGGAGCCAAGGGGACAGCATTTAGGAACTGGGACAATGAACACGTCAGAGTCTACGGAGAAAGTCCCGGGAGGACGCTGGCTCTGTTGAAGACTCACCCCCACAGTGGCCACCTGGGCAAAGCCACGGAGTCGAGGTGCGCGGTCAGAAAAGACGGCAGAAGAGACGCGAGAGGAAACAGAGCCATGTGTCTTATGAAGAGCTCTTCTTCTCAAGGTACGACGTGTCAGGACATCAAGTAGGTACTATGGAGTGATGAGAATGGCGGAGAAGGTCTTGATGGTGCATATGGTGGACCAGTTTTCAGAAAGAAAAACACTACGTTCCAGACACTGTGGAGGCCGGGTAAGTCCATCTTTAAAGTCCATCCATTACCTTATAAGCACCATCAAAGCGCCTGTTCTCTGCCAGTCTCACAGATCTGTGCACTTTCTGGCAAGACTGACCTGTCCCGAGTTCAGGAAGCCTCTCCCTTCCCCTGAATTAAAGGACCTGAAACACAACCCCAGCGTCTCATAGCTACTCCGTGGCTTTGTTGTCTCTGCAATAGGTAGCCATCCCACGCCATGGTTTCATTTTCCCAGGGTCAACCCCCCACTGGATCTCCATTTCCTCTACTAGCCTCATTCCCTCAACCTCCTTCTCGGCCGCTACCTGCCCGCATCATATCCGCCCCCTTAAAACTGACATTCCGTAAATGATTCACTTCGGCAAAAACAGTAGCAGAGCTCCTCCAACAGCTGAAAGAATAACATCGATCGGCTTTCCCATTGAGTTCCACCACCTGGAGCACTCTCATTTCAATTTCTTTTTTTTTTTTAATTTTTAATGTTTATTCATTTTTGATACAAAGAGAGACAGAGGGTGAGCGGGGGAGGGGCAGAGAGAGAGGGAGACACAGAATCCAAAGCAGACTCCGGGCTCTGAGCCATCGGCACAGAGTCTGACGCGGGGCTCGAACTCATGGACCGTGAGATCATGATCTGAGCCGAATTCGGACGCTTAACCGACAGAGCCACCCAGGCGCCCGTGATTTCAACGCAGTCGTCCGATACAACCCCTTGCACTGGAAATGACACTCAACCCACTCATTCAAGTGCATCTGTGAACTGGCACACGATGTCACATGCATGTTATCATTTGAGAATGCCTTTATCCAACACATCTGGTACACACACGTTTACTCTCTCTTTCTTCTACTCTTCAGACAAAACCCCAGCGATCCTGAGACACAGATCATAAGCAACCTCTTTTGTAAAAGTTTCTTGGACACTCTAGCTTCCAAGATAGCCGTCAATGGTCCCTGCCTCCCTGTCCGAATGCCGTCTCACTGTCCCCATCCACGTGGTGCCAGGTTTCAACGGTGTGCGTGCAGATCTGATAATGAGCCACCTTCAAGATCAAGGTAGAAAAGACAATGGCTTTCATCTTAGGGTCCCTCCCTCTCATTGGCTCTCGCTCCTCCCCGACTCGAGAAAGCCAGCCGCCAAGTTTGTGTGACTAGCCCTAGGGAGTGGCCTGTGTGGCAAAGAACAAAGCCACCTGCTGACAAACACACGAGTGAGATTCTCCAATGCCTTCGTGAAACTTCCAGCCCAGCCTCCAAATGAAGCGCAGTATGCCAAGACCGTGAGCCAGAACCACCGAGCTGTGTGGCTCCTGAACGCCTGACTTCCAGAAAATCTAGGCGGTAATAAACAGTTGCAGTTTTCAGCTGTGTTTAAGGTAATGTAGACAAATAACAACCTGTCCCAAGTGGTACACATGCCAAGTAAGATTCTAGTGGAATGTAAGATTCCAAATTCCTAAGGTCTGGGTTCTCATCCTCTTTTGGGGATGTTTGATGGGCATGCCTTGTAGAATACATACTCCACTGATCATGTTGTCTTCTCCACTGGGATGGTGATCTCACCAGGATCAGGAATTGAATCCTATCTATGTTTCTATGTCTTGCATTATCTAGCCTGTTGACTGTTGTGCATTCATGGTTATCGAATGGATGGATGGATGGATGGATGGATGGATGAGTGAATGAATGAATGAACAAATGAAGCTCCGTTCCTGGTTTCTCAGTCTCTGAAGGGAAAATAGCTGCACCCAGCCTGGAGTTACAAGACCCTCGTTTGAGAGAGAATGTGCCCTTGCATCCCTCAAATGAGAAACCACTGGCTGCCTTCAAGTGTTTTCAAGTATGAGCCAAGCATTTGGAAGCATAGGGGAATAACAATGAGTTTTTATGGTGGTTATTATTAATCTTTACATCCTGCACAGTCCATAGCACATGGTAAATGCCCAATAAATACACATGAGATTGAACTCACCAGGAGCCCGAACACAAAGGCAACGTGGAAATCAGTGCAGTGAGACTCACTGTCAGAAGCAAACCACTAGACCCAGACATATTCATGCCACCTTCCACACAGGAGAAACCAAAACAGGACGGGAGAGTCAAAAACTAAACAGGCTGTTTGTGGCCAAAGAACCTGAAAAAGACTCGAATGCTGTGGTTTTCAGAGTGTGACCCCCTAGAGCAGTAGCAGCAAGTTCATGTGGGCTCCATCTTGGATCTGCTGGCTCAGAACCTTTCCTGGGTGGGACACTGCCCTGCAGGGGACGCTGGTACAGAGGTTTGGGAAACACTGTCCCTCCTTCACGGCCCAGGGTTTAGAGCACACGTCAGGCTCCAAAATCGGTCTCTCCCCTACTATTTCCTCAGGTTGTTTCAACCTGCTCTCAACTGGGAGGTCGCATTTCCTTTGGAAGACCTCTCATGAAGCCAACCCTAAGGGAGCATCCCCTATCAGGAACCCCCGTGTCGTGTCCTCCTAGCCCCATAAGCATCGACTGAGCCACTTCTTATTAAAGGGATGATGCTGCATCACCTGACATGCGTGTCTCTAGCCGCCGCCAGACCACACAGCCCGTGAGCGAGCTGCCGGGTGTTCCTTCCCCAAGGCTAGTCCAACGCATCGTCATTCCTCGATGAATGAAACAAACATATGGCAATGGTTCAAAAGGTTCTGACAATCACACCAATTGAGAGATTAAAGAATTCCCCATTCTGCTTCGTAAATGTAGAGAACACTTTCCCCAAGGGAAAAAAAAAAGGCATGAACTAGACTGGGGGTCACCTCCTCCATAGAAGCACGGAAAACACACAAGGCTGCTCTTCGGCCCAAGTGTTTATATGCCACGATCAGAAGTTGAAAAGATGCTGGAGAAAACCCATGTTGGGATCGATATGTCCTAGCAGTCAGACACAGTGGCAAGACAGAGGCAGAGACAGAATGTGACAAATCATACCCACGTCCCAAGTTTTATTTTAGTGCCATTTAGACTTTCTACCCTAAGTGCTGCACTGTGCTTTTTATGATCTAGCCAGATTTTTTATCATCTAGACATTGTTCAGTGTGTCAATACCTCTGGGTTTGCTCCAAATTTCACAATTTCTACTTGCACACCCCCTCTGCTCCATTTGTATCTGCCATTTAACCAGGTCACAATGAAGTTTATTCGGAAAATACACGGAGCGTGTGTATCACTAATCACAGTTTAAAATGAGCAGTATTCAAGTCAAGAGTCTTAATTACAATGATCATGGCTCTGGAATCAGGCAGAATTAGTTGGAAAGGACCTGGGGATCGGTCCAACCCACTCATTTTACAGTTGAGGAGTATGAAGGCCCACTGCTTGCCTCCAAAGGGCTGTAATTAAGTAGGGGACCATCACCCCTTCCCAGAATGCGTGGCGGCTGTGATAGGATGTGGTGCCATCTCTAAAAAGCTGATGACACAGAGGTGACCATGGAGGACAAGTGTCCTCCCCACCACTGCCAGAATGTGTCAGAGAAGCAGGGAGAGACTGGGCCAGGGGTCTGCCCTTCATCAGGCTCTACCCCAGATGGCTATTTCCCGTAGGGTGGGACAGCCCCGAATCTTGGCGGGATTCCTAGCACTGCAGTGACAAAGTACGACAAGTCTACTGGTTTAATTTATTCTCTCATCAAGGTTCTGGAGGCCAAAATTCCAGAATCAAGGGGTTAGCAGGACCACGCTGCTCTGAAGGATCCAAAGGAAGAGGGTCCTGCCTCTTCCAAGTTCAGGTGGCTGCTGGCAATAGTTGGGGTTCCCTTGGCTTGTGGATGCCTTGCTCCAATCTCTGCCCCGCACCGTCCCATGGCTGGGGACGTCCCGTGGGTCTGTCTGAATCTTCACTTTGTTTTCTCACTGTGTGCCTGTGTGTGCACACAGCATGTTCCCCTCTGAGATGGACAGGTGTCGTACTGGATCAAGACCAGTATGATCAGGATGTCACTGATCTCCTCTTTATTTAAAAAAAAATTCTTTAAACGTTTGTTCATTTTTGAGAGAGAGAGAGAGAGAGAGAGAGACGGAGTGCGAATGGGGGAGGGGCAGAGAGAGGAGACACAGAATCCGAAGCAGGCTCCAGGCTCTGAGCTGTCAGCACAGAGCCCAATGTGGGGATCAAAGCCATGAACCGTGGGATTCTAGTGGAATGTAAGATTCCCAATTCCTAAGGTCTGTGTTTCCATCCTCTTTTGGGAATGTTTGATGGGCATGCCTTGTAGAATACGTACTCCACTGACCTGAGCCAAAGTTGGACACTTAACCGAATGAACCACCCAGGGGCCCCGTGACTGATCTCCTCTTAACGACATCTGCAAAGAACTTTGTTCCAAATAAGGTCACCTTTGGAGGTGCTGCGTGTCAGGACCTCACTGTATCATTTTGGGAGACACAATTCACTCCACAACGTTTGGTTTATTTGTAAAATGATATGGTTGGATTCAGGGTGTTTTTCCTTGAATTTCTAGTGTTAAATATGGAGCAAACAGAAGGAGAAAACTGCTCTCTCTCTCTCTCAGACACACACACACACACACACACACACACACCCCACACACTGGAATCTGGAGCTGCGGAAACAGAACCTTTGGGTGGCTGGCTCCATGCATTTACTTTCAACCAGGTTTTTCACCATCGCACAAGAACTACCTCGCTGATTCTGCACGTTTGCACCAGGTGGAAGAATGAGGCCAGAATGTGTGCTTTCTGCATCATTCACATTTGCAAATGCATCCACTATAAACGTAGAATGACAACGGCAGCCAAGTTGTAGGTGGGAGTAATTTGTCTCCAGACATCAAATTCTGCAGAGTAAATGGACTTTCCCTTTTCTCTTGTATTTTCTCGGAGCCTCGTTTATTTGCTTCTTTCCTCGTGGAACAAAAAACTTATTGTAAAACTGCGGCATTAGTTTGAATAGTTTACACATGGCATTAGCCTTTCAAAAATATAACCCAAGTTTTAAACATGGAGACAAGGAAAAATGTAGACATTTAGGAACTATGCAATGAAGGCAATGAAATACTTATCGTAGCAAACGTCAATGCTGAAATATGTACCAAAAAAGATCGGCACGTACCCCCACATCCCAACGTTACAGAATTAAACTGTTAAGAACCAGCTGTGTAACTGGCTTTACCGAATCTTTTTATCATGAGAATGTAAAAGGTGGCTATTTCTTATAGCAATTTAAAACAATCACACAAGATAACCCATGATGAAGACACTTAGGACAAATCTTACGTCTGCAATCTCCTGGGTTGGTGACACAAATTGTGAATGTCCGAGGCTGATAACGACTTCTCTTCGACACACATTTTTCCACACAAATTCATCTCGTATTCACTCACACATTATTAAAACTTCTTATTTTGTTCGAGAATCTAATTTTAACCAATCAATGTAACGGCTCAGAAAATACAACACCGTCTTCAATGGGTCTTAGATTTAATTTTCTGCGCAGCACATTTGTGTGTGTGTGTTTTCCACGGATGTGAGTTGTAAATGAGTGAGAGCACTCGCCCGTTCGTGTGAATCCATTCTATGGGCCAGGCGTTCGTATACCGTCTTCCCATCTAAAGCGTTTCCATTTGCAAGATGGCTCTGCCCAGTGTTAGATAAGCTAGGTGCATTTTGTTCTGTCCTCTGTTCTCACCGATGCCTATCAAGGATTTTCTTTATTCTTTTTATTTTCTCCAAAGCTCTCACTTACAGACATCCGTTCTATCTTCCTTTTCGATAAAGTGCTTTATCATGGCTATCCCCAAACATCAACATAATTCTCATTACCACGGATACAACTCATACAGTCTATTCTTGTTACGAAAAAGCTTCAAGGAACACATGGATATGGCCTCTCATTGTCCTGTTTGTCCCCGTTTTTCTGGTCACACCCAGCACACCTAAAAGGCCACCAAAACCCCAAAGAGAATGAAATCCCCTGTGTAAAATCTGGCATGGGCACACGTCATTTGGTAATACAGGTTCTTAAATGGGAGGGATTTTAACCCCCAGGGGACATCTGGCAACGTCTGGAGACATTTTTGATGGTCACAGCTGGGAAGAGATACACATCTAGACGCTGGAGGCCAGGGATACAGGTAAACATCAACCATGCTCAGGGAAGTCATGTGCAACAAAGAATTATCCAGCCCCAGTATCAATGGTGCCAAGGGCAATAAATCTTTGTAAGAGAGATGTATTCCCGCAACATATGAGTTCATCAAGTCGTGTTTTCAGTATCATACAAGTCTTGTCACTTCAACGCATCCTTTTTGTAATCAACCAGCATGATCTTCTACTTACTATCATGTACGTTACAGAAGTTTGCATTTGTTAAGCGCACACACAAGTACACACCAGTGCGTGGGGCACACCCGGCTCCTTCCAGCACAACCATCCTTCTGAAAGGTGGGTGACTCATTCCTTTCATTTCGCTTTACAAGTTACACATGTAATATGTATCACTGCTTTCAAACATGCAGCCATTTCTGCAAAGGCCCTATGTTACTATTACAGTGAAGGATGAGATAACGTTAGGAGGGGAGAGTAGAGTGTGGTTCCCAGGGGTGAAGGGGAGGAAGGGGGGGGGTCAGGAGGGAGGGAATGGGAGGGGAATGCTGGTAGCAGAGGCTAAATATCCAGTTAGGAGGTGAATGTTTATGCAAATCTAATACACAATATTGTATGCATAGGGAACAATAATGCATTCTATACTTGAAAACTGTTGAGACTAAATCTTAAATATCTGTCCACCAAAAAAGAAACGGTAACTAGGTGACCAGATGGAGACTTAGCTTACTCGATGGTGGTAATCATGCTGCAACTTAAAAGTATTTCAAATCAACAGGTACCCCTTACACTTACACAGCGAATCATGTCTCAATAAAGGTGGGGGGGGGAAGGGATAAAACAAACCCGTAAGAATGGCCGGCTACAGATGTGTCCGTGACATCGCTCCTTTTTAGTCTGGTTGAGTGGGAGTTGGCAAGGGAAAAATTGCACGTGTGTGTTTGTGGGTGTGTTGAATGATAAAGCAAAGGCTACCTTGGAACTCTCTTTCTCACAGACTCTCGTCCACACTCTGAGTTTGTTGGGAACCGGAAAACGGGAGGTGTAGGAAACCCACAGAGCCCCCTACCCATCCCCGCCCCCCCCCCCACACACACACCTAGCTGTATTCATGCAGCCTCCTCTTTGGGGGCTGGGGACACTTCCTCAGGCCACTCGAGCTTACCCCATAAGGAGCCTGTAACCTGAGATTGCGTATTCCGGAGAACGCCCATGTTCCTTTAAAAATAACTTGAGTACTACATTTTGCTGATGCCATAACCTACTTTCCCATAGGATACATAGAAATAGCAGTTTCTTCAACGAGACTTTGCAATGAAGAGTAAAGGGCGGGAGGCAGATCGATGAAAAGAAATTCAAAACACAAACCAACCTGGTGTCAGGCATAGCCCTTGTGTGAGTTAGCAAAATATTAAAAAATCATTTTTTTTTTTTACTTTTACAACTTGGAAAATGAGGATATTAAGAAAAATAAATGAACATTAAACATTATTTTTGCGACAGAGAGAGAACGTGAGCAGGGGAGGGGCAGAGAGAGTGGGAGACACAGAATCCGAGGCACGTCCTAGGTGCCGAGCTGTCAGCACGGAGCCCAAAGCGGGGCTCGAACTCACGCACCATGAGATCATGACTTGGGCTGAAGTAGGACGCTTAACCAACTGAGCCACCCAGGCACCCCAGGACTCTTTTTTTTTTTTAACATAGCCATTGTATCTTGACCACGCCTAAAACTATTATCATTTTCTCAGTATCCTTGTTTTCCAAGGGCGTTCTCCAGAATATGCAGCCTCAGGTTACAGAGATTTTGGAAAATCCTACTCCTTCTCTATAAGGAAAAACACAGTCTTTAGGAAGCTCCTTCAGCAATCCCTATCAAAATAACACCAGCATTCTTCACAGAGCTAGAACAAACAATCCTAAAATTTGTATGGAACCAGAAAAGACCCCAAATAGTCAAAGCAATCTTGAAAAAGAAAACCAAAGCAGGAAGCATCACAATCCCAGACTTCAAGCTATACTACAAAGCTGTAATCATCAAGACAGTACGGTACTGGCACAAGAACAGACACTCAGATCAATGGAACAGAATAGAGAACCCAGAAATGGACCCACAAATGTATGGCCAACTAATCTTTGACAAACCAGGAAAGAATATCCAATGGAATAAAGACAGTTCTCTTCAGCAAGTGGTGCTGGGAACACTGGACAGCGACATGCAGAAGAATGAACCTGGACCACTTTCTTACACCTTACACAAAAATAAACTCAAAATGGATGAAAGACCTAAACGTAATACAGGAAGCCATCAAAATCCTCGAGGGGAAAGCAGGCAAAAACCTCTTTGATCTTGCCCGCAGCAACTTTTTACTCAACACGTCCCCAGGGGCAAGGGAAACAAAAGCAAAAATGAACTACTGGGATCTCATCAAAATAAAAAGCTTCTGCACAGCAAAGGAAACAATCAGCAAAACTAAAAGGCAACCGACAGAATGGGAGAAAATATTTGCAAATGACATATCAGATAAAGGGTTAGTATCCAAAATCTATAAAGAACTTATCAAACTCAACACCCAAAAAACAAACACTCCAGTCAAGAAATGGGCAAAAGACACGAATAGACACTTCTCCAAAGAAGACATCCAGATGGCAAACAGGCACATGAAAAAATGCTCAACACCACTCATCATCAGGGAAATACAAATCAAAATCACAATGAGATACCACCTCACACCTGTCAGATAGGCTAACATTAACAAATCAGGCAACAACAGATGTTGGCAAGGATGCGGAGAAAGAGGATCTCTTTTGCATTGTTGGTGGGAATGCAAGCTGGTGCAGCCACTCTGGAAAACAGTGTGGAGGTTCCTCAAAAAACTAAAAATAGAACTACCCTATGAACCAGCAACTGCACTACTAGGCACTTATCCACAGGATACAGGTGTGCTGTTTTGAAGGGACACATGCACCCCCATGTTTATAGCAGTACTATCCACAATAGCCAAAGTATGGAAAGAGCCCAAATGGCCATCGATGGATGAATGGATAAAGAAAATGGATAAAAGAAAATGTATATATACGTGGATGGAACTGGAGGATATTATGCTACGCAAATTTAGACAGAGAAAGACAATATCATATGACTTCACTCATATGAGGACATTAAGATACAAAACACATGAACGTAATGGAAGGGAAGCAAAATAATATAAAAACAAGGAGGGGACAAAACAGAAGAAGAGACTGTTAAATACAGAGAACAAACACAGGGTTACTGGAGGGGCTGTGGGAGGGGGGATGGGCAGAATGGATAACGGGCATTAAGGAATCTACTCCTGAATTCATTGTTGCACCCTATGCTAAGTGACTTGGATGTAAATTAAATAATAAATTAATTAAAAAAGAGCTAATGCAGAAATGGTAGGAAAGTATATATATTGATAAAAAATCAGTACACGGCTTCTCTTCCTTATCAACAGTGCAAGCACAGAGAGCAATGTATATTTTATTTTCCTCCTCTCTAGTAAAAATAAAGCCATCTCAACTAATGGACAAAGAAAATGTGGTGTGTACATAGAATGGAGTATCACTGAGCCTTAAAATGGAAATTGTGGCATATGTCACAGCATGGATGAACCTTGAAGACATTGTGGTAAGTGAAAAATGCCAGACACAAAATGACAAATATTCTATGATTCCACTTTATATGAGGAACGTAGAATAGTCAAATTGAGAGACGGAAAGTTTGACAGTTGTCATGAGGGACTGGGCTTCAGAGTGGGGAGTCCGTGTTTCATGGTTACAGAGTTTTGGTTCGGGGACATGACCACACAGAACGCACTAGAAGCTGAGAATGTGGATTTTGTGATCTCAGATTAGGGTAATATCAGAGTTTACAATAGATAAGACACATGCCAATATGATTAATCATTCCATCTCACTTGTATACCTTAGAAAACACACCTCCTTGAAAAGGCTACCATGTGCTTATGTGTTATTCATAAAGGGGACCCAGTCACCAGAATTCAAAAGAATACTTCTTATGATGTATTTAAGTGACAACCACCCACATGCCTATCAAAATTTTATACCAAAACCCACATCATGGGTTAAGAGCATGGGGTCACTTTTTCAATGTTTATTTTATTTATTTTGAGAGAGAGAGAGAGACAGCCTGGATGCAGGAGGCACAGAGAGAGGAGAGAGAAAGAGAGAGAGAGAGAGAGAGAGAGAGAGAGAGAGAGAATCCCAAGCAGGCTACGCATTGTCAGCACAGAGCCTGATGTGGCTCAAACCCATGAACGAGGCATCATGACCGGAGCTGAAGTCGGACACTTAACTGACTGAGCCACCCAGGCACCCCTAAAGTTTATTTTTAAAAAGAAAAACAGTATTGGGGTGCCTGGGTGGCTCAGTCGCTTAATCGTCCGACTTCGGCTCAGGTCATGATCTCACAGTTCAGGAGTTTGATCCCTTCATCAGGTTCTGTGCTTGGGATTCTCTCTCTGTCTCTACCCCTCCCCTGTTCGTGGTCTCTCTGTGTCTCAAAATAAACTAACTTAAAAAAAAATTAGGAAGGGCGCCTGGATGTCTCAGTCAGTCAAGCGTCAGACTTTGGCTCAGGTCATGATCTCATGGTTCGTGGGTTCGAGCCCCACATTGGGCTCTGTGCTGACAGCTCAGAGCCTGGAACCTGCTTCAGATTCTGTGTTTTACTCTCACGGTCTCTCCCCTGCTCATGCTCTGTCTCTCTCTCAAAAATAAGTAAACATTAAAAAATTTTTAATTAAAAAAAAATTGAAAACGCTATTGCAAAAATGTCCTAAAGGAAAAAAAATTTAAAAAGGTTATATTGCATCCAATCAGTCAACCTATAAGCATGAAGGGATGAGCACCGTAACCCAGGGGGCGGGTCGGCCAGCTTGCCACAACTGAAATTTTCCATCCAGTGGAATAATCAGCCCCTAATCCGGTGGCATCAGAGCCCCGCTGGATAAAAGCAGGAACAACAAAATTACAATTTTAAGATGCCTCTCACTGAAATGAGAGAGGATTCGTTTCCAGGGCTTCTGCATGAAAGCATCGTGGGAAAATCGCGAGCGTCTGAAGCAGAAAGAGAGAGCTGTACGAGGAGCTCGGGGCTGCTGATCTTCGTGCAGAACACACAGGGTCCCCGACACAGTGGTGGAGGTGCGTGTCCAACAGTAATGAATCCTCAGGTACTCACAAAGCATCTCCGCGGAGGCTGGGGCGCTAGGGCTCTCCGGGCCCCTCGGGTGCACATTACCACAAACCATCACCCAAAACGTACCAGGCTCAGCCTGCAAGCCAGTCACTTCTTACCCTGATCCCCGTTTCCCCGGGGGTCCTTCTACTCTCGGATATGGATGAGTCGACATAAGCATACAGATTTCCCCATGTTTAAGAGACTGCCTGTGAGGGGCGCCTGGGCGTCTCCGGTGGTTAAGCATCTGACTTCGGCTCAGGTCACGATCTCACGGTTCGTGGGTTCGAACCCCGCGTTGGGCTCTGTGCTGACATCTCAGAGCCTGGAGCCTGCTTTGGATTCTGTGTCTCCCTCTTTCTCTGCCCCTCCCACACTCGTGTTCTGTCTCTTTCTCTCTCTCAAAAGAAATAAACATTTAAAAAATTTAAAAAAGAAATAAAGAAAATCCAAGTCACGGAGATGAAAAGCGTAACAGAGGGAATATTGTCAATGATATTGTGACAGTGTGGTGCAGGGACCCCTGAGTAACATCCAGAATTTCGGATCAATGCTGTGATCCTGAAACTAACAGGATGTGTGTTAATCAGATTTCATTTTAAAAAACAAAGAGATTTCAGTGGGTCACCTCCGGGTTGGGGAACGTACAGAGGTCATGCAAAGCCCTCAGTGTGACAAGACACAGGGACCCCAGCCCCTAGGACTGCAACACAGCTGAAGACCTCCGTGTTCCCCACAAGAAATGGCGTCCAGCTCTTTTTGCCCCTAGGACCCTCTGCTTATCTCTAAACTTGGGTGACGGTAAAAGGTTGTCTCCACGTTAACAAGTGTTGCTTCCCATTTTAGAGATTTTTTTTTTTACTTCTGCTGCTTCCTCCCCTGACACCTGTCATCAACACAATTTACCCTGTTAAATTTCTGCTGCACAGATAAGAAAAATGGGCTGGAACACGGTCATTGGACATCGGGTGCTTTGTTCTGTGAACCCCTATGATGAGTCTGTAAACAGAAATATACCAAGGCCCAAAGCTTCACCTAGTTCACCTTCATTTGGTAACAAGTGTTTAAAAGTACTGACCGGTTAAAAAAAATTTAAAAAGGGGGGAGGGGGGGGCGCCTGGGTGGCTCAGTGGGTTAAGCGTCTGACTTCGGCTCAGGTCATGATCTTGCAGCTCCTGGGTTTGAGCCCCGCATTGGGCTCTGTGCTGACCGCTCAGAGCCTGGAGCCTGTTTCAGATTCTGTGTCTCCCTCTCTCTCTGCCCCTTCCCGGTTCATGCTCTGTCTCTCGCTCTCAAAAATAAATAAACAGGGGCGCCTGGGCGGCTCAGTCGGTTGGGCGGCCGACTTCGGCTCAGGTCATGATTTCACGGTCCATGAGTTCAAGCCCCACGTTGGGCTCTGTGATGACAGCTCAGAGCCTGGAGCCTGTTTCAGATTCTGTGTCTCCCTCTCTCTCTGACCCTCCCCCGTTCATGCTCTGTCTCTCTCTGTCTCAAAAATAAATAAACGTTAAAAAAAATTTTTTTAAAGTACTGACCAGCTGTGTGCAGTCTGGATCAATCCCAGAAGCTCCTTGTGACTCCGTTTCTACCCATGTCAATAAGGGAATGCCCACGTTTGCTCGGCTTCTTTCAAGTCTTAACAAAAACGGTGGCTCTAAATGACTTTCTCCTTTTATCATGGATATCCCGACAAAGTATACCTTGTATTTGATACAGGCAATTTAATAGTCGTGTAAGCACATTGTTATTTTCCCCGGATTAAAAGTGGATAAGAACGTACAGGTTTCTAGAGTCATTGCATGCTGTCCCCCACACCAAAAAACGGAGAAAACAAACCGAAATAGCCAAAAAACTTACAGAGTGTCTACTTGAACACTGTTCTTAATTTGAAGAGAGGACAACAGTCCTTGCAAACTCCAGCAGGTCTGAAAGGATATCAGAGCAGAGGAGGAGGAGAGGAGGAAGGGGAGGTGCATGTTGCAATCTGACCTGCCCAGGTGAGCATCTCAGGTGAGAGCCCCTGACTCACCCACCACAGGTGGCCACTTGCTAAGACCACCACTGGGAACAGGTGTGATCTGCTGGGGGGGTTCCTGGTTGCCTTTCTAGGTGTCTCATCCTTACGCTACGTGCAAAACACAGACCAGGGAAACCCCAAAACACAGACAAGGGAAACCCGTATCTTGGAAAGATGGAGCGCGCAGAATTGTAGCAATCCAATTTTGTCAATATAAACGGCGCATCTGAATTTTTTACTAACTCGGTTATGGTATTACGGAATGCACACTACTTTCTGTCTTTTCAAAACCTCCACGGCGGCGCCTGGGCGGCTCAGTTGGTTAACTGTCCGACTTTGGCTCAGGTCATGATCTCATTGTTGGTGGGTTCCAGACCCGCATGGGGCTCTGTGTTGACAGCTCAGAGCCTGGAGCCTGCTTTGGATTCTGTGTCTTCCTCTCTCTCTGCCCCTCCCACACTCATGCTCTGTCTCTCAAAAGTGAAAAACATTAAAAAAAATTTTTTTTTAATAAAATGCAGGGGCACCTGGGTGGCTCAGTCAGTTGAGCATCCGACTTGAGCTCAGCTCGTGATCTCACAGTTTGTGGGTTCGAGCCCCGCGTGGGGCTCTGCGCTGACAGCTGGGAGCCTGGAGCCTGCTTCGGATTCTGTGTCTCCCTCTCTCTCTGCTCCTCCCCTGCTGGCACTCTGTGTCTTTCTCTCAAAAATAAATAAGCTTTTTAAAAAATTGAATACAAATCTTCACAAAATGCTCACTTTGTCAGCACATATACTAAAACAACTTCAGAAAGATAGGTTTCCCAATAGAAAGTAAATTATGTATACATATGTAAAAATATATGCGTATATATTTACATAATTTATATGCTTAAAGTATAGCGATACATATAAATTATATATATGCTGATATATATTTGTGTATTTACATATGAATGCTATCATTTTGCATAATTTTTATTTTATATATGTTTTATATGTACAAACTATGTATTTTATATATATAAAATATCAGCATACATGTAAGTTGTATATTACAAAATACGCATGTCATTATATATTTATATATATATAAAACCAACATGGAATATGTTATATATCATATATATATATATATATAAAATATCAGTACATATGTTGTACATTCATAAAACTAAACAGTCTCTTGTTAATTTGGATGTGACTGGATTCATTGTGTTTTGAAGCTGATGCATATGCTTATTGACGGCACTTAATGCCAATTTGATAAATTCGAGTATCTGCTTCTTGTCATTCAAGGAGACTTTCAATCAATACAATTATCACATAACCTGGCGGACATGACCTGAGAAGCTGTCGGCAGACGGAATCATCGTGAAAAGACCTTCACGCAAACTTTAAGTGAAGCAACGTCCCAACTAGTTTGTCCTCATAACATGCTACCGTTTTGTTTCCACTAAGGACCTAAACTGTCAAAGTGTTTGGTTGAGACGGTATTTTTCCCACATGACAAACTGTGACTACCTTCCGGCTTTACGGCTTTATAGTTCAGTTGATGCCCCTGTTTTGAACCGTCTACGATTCCCCCGCCTCCCTCGGCTTTCCACGTGGCTGTGTTTTCCGCTTTAACTAATTCAGGTTTCTCCACTTTCTGCTCTCCCCTTCTAGAGCCCCGGCTTGAGACAGGGGCCCCCCCTGTTCTGTTGGGGAGATGCTTCGCGAACCCCCCAGCAGATGCCTGAAACCACAAATGGTAGTGAACCCTACATACGCCGGGGTAATTGATGAACAGGCGCAGAAGAGAGTAACGATAACTCAGAATACAACAGAACAATTCTAATAATATGCTGTAATCAAAGTTATGTGACTGCCTCTCAAAAATCTCTCCTTTTTTAAATATTTATTTTGGGGTGGAGGGGCAGAGAGAGGGAGACACAGAACCCACCATGAGATCATGACCTGAGCCGAAGTCGGACGCTTAACCGACTGAGCCACCCTGCTGCCCCGTCTCTCTCAGAACATCTTACTGTTCTGGACTCACCCTCCGTGTTGTGATGAAGGGAGAAGACAACATGCCCGCGGGTGAGGTGAGGTGAAGATTGCCAGTGTTGTGACCCCGTGAGGCACGAGGTACGGACCTTCTGACACCAGGTCAGCAGGTGCACCAACGCGACCACGTAAGAGACTGCAGGTAACTGACCCCGCAGGAAGGGAAACCAGGGATGAGGCTGGGGGGCGGGGGTCTACTGTACTCCCCAACTCTGCCCATTTAACTATGATTTTCGCTTGCGTGTATCGTAAATTTTCTCTCTGGGTCTGCTTCACGGTCCTGCCTCGGCTCCTGGGGTACATTTCTGCTGTTCATCCTGAACTCTCTGTGCTAATAAGACAAAGATGAATCCAAAGTAACATTTTGGCCTTATGGGGCTACGTTTTTTTGCATTTGTATTTTTTTTTAGTTTTCCAAATGTCGACTGTTCAGTGATTCTGACTCTCTCATGACATCAATTCCAAATAATTCTCTGTACTGCAATCTAAGCTATCCCGGCTCTTCCCACACCAGGAGCTCGGCACGTGCGGGGTTGACAACACGCATATGCACACTGATGCTTCTGCAGCACAGAGATCCAGCCTGATGGCTTACGACTGGGACACAGGTGTCTCCCAGAAATGCCCTAGGCCAGGCAGCCTTCTTTTCGCCAAAGCTCCGGGTCACCTCCCCATCCTGTATGGAACAAATTCACCTGTTTGTATAACTCCAGGACTTTGTCCTGTTAAAATAGCTGAAGTGTGGCAGTACACCGTCCTTGTCTGGAAATTATAAACGGAACCAAATTGCTAATATTTAAGCTCTATGGCCCTGGTGATTTTGCTATTAACTACGTGAGAAAGACTTATGAGCACTCCATTAAGCTACTATTTTCCTGAACACTGAACACAGGATGTGAGAGATTAAACACACATGCGCGCGCGCACACACACACACACACACACACACACACTAGAAGGGAGATTTGGATATAAAACTTCTGTGTCCTTCATCATAAGACTGTGGCTCATGTTTTACTATTTCCACCCACCCCACACACACTTTTTTTTTTACTTCTAACGAGGTACAAAATGGCCTTGTCATATGGATAATAAACAAAAAACAAACAACATAGTCTTCTTTATCTTCCTACTTGTTAGCCTTCAACAGATACTGAATAAATAAATACAACGGAGGGGAAAAAGAATACCAAGTTCATTTCTCCAGATGACCCTGGCAATTTAAACAGTCTCCAGGAACTTTAGATTGCCTTTGTTTTTCTTTGTGCTCTGCCAATAAAATATAATGCAAGGATACTCGATAGAGTTCTGTGATTGCAGTTATGTAATTTGGGTGGAACTCATTACAAAGAATCTCAAATCATCTGGCACGTCCCTGAATCCACTAGCGTGAGGGTTCTCAAGTCCTCAGATGTGCTGGTCTCCAGGGTCAAAGTCAGGTGTGGGCTACGACACGTGAGGTTCTCCGAAATTAGTTGATCTGGGATCCTCCTTAACCGAGGATCCCTGACTGGGAGCTCTTCCCACACCCATTGCTATGATGTTTGCATGTGTTTTGAAAACAATCACCACAAAAAAAAATCTTTCTCTGGGACTATGTAATCTACAAGCAAGGCCAGCTTGCCCATGACTGATGTTGTCTGTTTTCAAGGCTGGTTCATGAAGTTCAAAGATCTAACATGGTAGAAAAAAATAGATTATATGAAGGGTGGTAGAATATGACACAATTATCTGTGATTCTTTTAAATCTATGAGACTCAAGTACATGAGGATTCAAGGTATTTTTCTTGCCTTCGGAATGCAAAATACCTAACTATCGCCAATTGACTTTTATAAGGACCATAAGGAACTGGCTGGGATCAACAAGGGCAGTTCAATGACCATGCATCAACACAACCATCTGAGACGACAGAAAATATCTCAGAAGCACTCAATTCTTGGTTGAGTCAACGTAATCTGTTGTATGTATGTATTACTCATAGAATGTAGTAAAATATAAATCAGTGTTTTATAAACACAGGTTTGACAGCTTTTAAAACTATAACCAGCCAAGGGGAGCCAGGGTGGCTCAGTCGGTTGAGCATCTGACTCTTGATTTCAGCTCAAGTCATGATCCCAGGGTCATAGGTTTGAGCCCTGTGTTGGGATTCTCTGTCTGTCTCTTTGTTTGCCCTTGTCCCCCGCTCGTGCTATCTCTTTCTCTTAAAAAAAAATATATATATTATATATATATTTGTCTAAATATATATTTAATATATATCTCTGAATATATATTATAAATATACATTTCTAATATATATAACATAGATTATATGTTGCTCAGGATGATATAGATTTCTAATATATGTTACATTTCTCCCTAAAATACATATATTATATATATTTCTCTCTAAAATATACATTATACATTTCCCTCTAAAAATATATATTCTATATATTTCTTTCTAAAATATATATAATTTCTAAATATATATTATATACATATTTCTCTCCAACATATTATATATTGCTCAAGATGAAAAGCCACACACATATAGCATGTGAAGAATTCTATCAAATTGTCATAGAATTCTTTGCCACTAACATTTGCTACTCTTTTCTGATGATTGGATGCATTCTTCGTATCTGGTTACCTTTATTATTCCCTCAGCCCTTTAAAGACAAGTGAGTTCTCCTCACTCACCCAAACAGAAGAAAGCCAGGGAGGAAGGGACCCATAATAACACCAGAAAATGGGAGAGGTGATATACATCCATGAACCAAAGCCCTTCATAACTTTACTGTGAGCACCCACACACGGGTTTTTGAGCGTACGTATATTCCCAAATTCATCTCTTCGCTACCGGCACTGACTTACGCCCACGCCTGTAACTGGCACATAGGACGTGCTCAACGAAATAGGTCAACCAAAACAAGACCAAACGTCTGCGGCAGGGAGAAGCCAGTTTCCAGAAAACCACGAAAATCCCTTAGTCACTCCATTTCTTTCCTGCCAGCGTAAAGACTTCCCCCATTCCCGAGCCTCCCGTATTGATTTTTCATCGTGAGCAAGGCCAGGCAAGAGACCAGGTCAAGAGAACCTATCCCACAGTGGGGACAGGGATACGCAGAGGCTGTCCTTGCCCATGACGGTCACCAACGTGCCCTGGCGCTCTTTCCTGCTGACCTCCACACAACCTCGGAGAGAGTCTCGGTTTTTTTGACGGTATTTTTTGTTCTCATTTTGAGTACAGTCGACACCTAACGTTACATTACTTTCAGGTGCTCTCAGTCTCTCCTGGTGGGAGCAGACATTGCCTGTATCCAGGCAGGAAAGATACACGGATTGCCACATGTTCCCACTGACATAAGAGGTCCCAAATGGTTCAGAAAAGCACACTAAGTACCAATTAATTACATTCCTGTGAGCACTGCAATATGCTAGCCAGCACATCAACAGTAATTCATCGTGAAGCTATAGTTTCTGTGGACCGTTAAATGCAGATACCATGGGCCAGCCTGGAAAGCTACTTACCATTTACGACTCATTGTTCTGCAAAACGCATGACTGCGTATTTGCCTAGATCGATACACGTAGTATATGTTTACATGAAATGTTCATAGATTAACTTATCACGTAGGCTATGTGTTTATATAAAATCATAAAACACATAATTGTATATATCTATAGATCTGAAAAAGTTAAGTATATAAAAGCTTTTCAATGAATTACAACAAATTTAGAGGATTTCGTCAATTACATAAATCGTATATAAATATAATTATATAAATGGATAGCGTCTAAGTACAATTAGATGACTGTATATACATTTATAAATCTATATTGAAATGGAAACACAAGAATGCCAACTTCATTTCTCTAGAGTACAATCATAACTAGTACATATACAATCATATACTAGTAATTATATATATTTAAATGAAGTTTGGCTAGTTAAACACTGGACAGTTTCTACATACAATTTGCCAATACAACTATTTTATGCACCTGGGTGGTGCAGTCAGTTAAGCGTCTGACTCTTGATTTCAGCTCAGGTTGTGATCTCACGGTTCATGGGTTTGAGTCCCGCGTTGGTCTCTATGCTGACAGGGCGGAATCTGGTTGGGATTCTCTGTCTCTCCTTCTCTCTGCCCCTCCCCTGCTTGCTCAATCTCTCTCTCTCTCTCTCTCTCTCTCTCTCTCTCTCTCTCTCTCTCTCAAAATAAATGAATAAACTTAAAAAAAAAAAAACCAAACTATTCTACGTAAGAAAGAGATCGTAGTTATGTTGTGTCCGTAAGTGTCCTGATGTGTCGGGGACTTCAGTGTGTTTGCTGTCTCGTAAAGTAGCGTAATCCTATTTTACAAGAACCCGTGCAGGGTGGTGTAGTGAGAAGCCAGGACAAACCCTGGGTCCCGCACTCATTCACCCCTGCTGCGGATGTCGGTGGGGATTTGTCGGGGCTTCCCCGTAGGTGCACTGTGAGTGAACACGCCATGTGGCAGGAGAGTGCCAAGGAGGGAGCCGAGACCAGAAAGAGACTAAGATCAGTTTCACAACCGTTGTGGCTTCGAGCTTCTCCGTGTTTACTAAGGGAAACGCTGGGTCTCTCTACTATGCTGATACAACGCGCGTTCAACTGAGCCACAAGGTTTCAATGGCAACAGTCTCTGAGCAGAGCCCTTATGGCAGCAAAGAAAGGTGTGCGAGATCCTAGGGGGCAGATAATAGGGGTATGGGTTTAGCCTTTTCAAGTGAGTGTCCGGGCTGGTCCTTGAAACAACTGTCAACTTCTCCAGCCCAGTGTGCAACAACCTACGACACCAGTGTCCCTGAGGGGTGCCATTTTGTCACACCTATATCATATAGATTTTTTCACCATTGACACGGGTCATTGATACAGTGTTACAAAATATTACTCAAGGGGCGCCTGGGTGGCTCAGTCGGTTAAGCATCCAACTTTGGCTCAGGTCACAATCTCACAGTTGGTGGGTTCGAGCCCCACGTCGGGCTCTGTGCTGACAGTTCGGAACCTGGAGCCTGCTTCGGATTCTGTGTCTCCCTCTCTCTCTGCCCCTCCCCCACTCATGCTCTGTCTCTCTCTCTCTCAAAAATAATAAACATTAAAAATTTTTTAAAGAGAATATTATTTTAGTTATAAGACAAAACTTGAAGAAATCCAGCTGATTACGGACGAGTGCCTTCATTTTCAAATGACCAGGACTTACAAGCGCTACTTTGCACATAATTCACATGATGACTATTTTAATATGACTCACCCTCGGTGAGTGATGCAGAGAAGGCACGGAAAATGGGACAAGATCACATATTGCCTCCTGGTATGTTGTTTCGTGTGCTGATCTAATGTGTCGCACTGGCTGAGAAAAACACTGTGTGCAAGAAATAGGTCCTGGTTAGGACCGTGCATCGGAGCATGTCTGTATACAGAAACACACACGCTGCGGTCCTTACCTTTAGACCACGAAGGCAGGTCTCACTGACTTAGAAACGCAGTGAACAATGAGACATGGGTTTAAAAAATGTGCATGTTTCTACGTTTTGCCACCTAGTGCATTCACAGCTCTACTTGGGTAGGAAACATTTGAAAACAATAAAGGCACATGATGTCACATTGTGGTGTCTACAACCCACAGCACTCTTTCTGAGAGCACAGATCAATGCTGCAGACCATCCCATCCATGTAATGGGATATGTGTCCCTGCCCCAACTGTGAACCAAACACGGGTGACGTTGAAATATGAAACAACGAAAACGACACGGAGAGCAAATCCCATCAGGGCTATGAGAACAGAGCAAGAGACCTCTTCCACACTTTGCAAAACTAACCATCCACGTACAGGGCCGCATCCTATCACTGCCATTCGGTTTCATTAACCTTGGTTCTCTTTTATTTTTATTTTGTTTCAGAGAGCAGAGGGAGACAGAATCCCAAGCAGGCTCCACACTCAGCACAGAGCCCGATGTGGGGCTCGATCTCACAACCCTGGGACCATGACCTGAGTGGAAATCAAGAGCTGGACGGTCAACCGACTGAGCCACCCAGGCTCCCCACCTTGCTTCTTTTTTAAAGGATTCAAAACTTTACCAAGAAATGCAACTTCAAACTAAGCAAGTCTTTTCTTTTTATTGTAGAAAGCAAGCAGGGAAAGTTCAATACTCTTAGAAAGTGCACTTTTGGGGGCACCTGGGTGGCTCAGTCTGTTGAGCATCTGCCTTTGGCTCAGGTCATGATCTCACAGTTTGTGAGCTCGAGCCTCCCATCAGGCTCACTGCTGTCACAGCTGAGCCCGCTTGGAATCTTCGGTCTCCCTCTCTCTCTCTCTCTCTCTGCCCCTCCCACCAACGCGTGTTCTCTGTCTCCTCCATTCCTCCCACGCGGAAAAAGCACAACTAGCCAGAAACAAAATCGTAAATTGCGCCAAGAGGAGGAGATGCCCACAGGTATCTAAAACAGTCAAATTCGGAAGACGCAAAGAGTGTGATGGCTTGCCAGGGGCTGCGTAAAGGGGGAAATGGGCGTTAGGAACCAGCGGGTATATTGTTTCAGGTGAGCAAGACGAGAAAGTTCTAGAGAGGCGCTAGGACAACCTTTTACCCAGAGTCAGCAATACTGCGAGGTACACTTAGGAGTTTCCTAACAGGACAGACCACAATAAAATATGATGGAAAATACACCTGCAACATAACTTCAAGACCCAGGGTCTCATCATCCCTCAGGGATTAGACTCTGGAAACCAGAGTGCTCACCAATATTAACACGCACAACCAAGAAAGGTCCAGTTGTGATCCCAACACTGCACTCTGTGACTGTGGCAAACCACTCTTTACATAACATGCATTTTAAAGAAAGCCACCCAAACAAAACCCTGGATTATTTCCAAACAGCTGTGAAAGCACATGGCCTTTCATTGACACTACTCTGAATAAAGATTTGTCTCCTGGAGATTTATTCCAGTGAGGCTTTAGTGGCTTTATGCTTCCTTGTTTCCTCCCCCAATTATACACAGATTACTCTTCTCCCCTGTGGAATCAGTTCAGTACCTCATCTTACTATGGACTTTATGTTTGCTGGGGCCTGGCTTTGTTTTGCTTTAGGTACCGCTTCTGGGAGGAAGGAGGTTGGTTTAAGAACAAAAAAGAGCAGCATTCTGGAAACTGGGCAATTTGCACAGGCAGGTAGAGCTCACTGAGGTCCATGCACACCTGGGACAGGTGCACTCAACACTCGGTGTCTCAAGTGTGCTGAGAGGCCCAACTGGACTGGCTATTCTGGGCGAACAACCTTCCATTCACGTGACTTATGAGCTTTGACTCAGTCCTTTTTTGGCTTGTTTGTGGAGCAGCACCACTGCAGGCAGAAAAGCTTCTCCTACATGTTTGTCTAAAGGCCGTAAAGGGCAAAATGGCAAGCTCGTAGGCAGTCCCTCTTGTTTTTCCCGATGCTCCTCTGTGCTATTCTGTCCTGCCCAAGAAAAATGACGAAGGGTTTCCCATCCTGCCATCCGCGAAGCAAAGAACAGTGGAGGCTTTGAGCGGCCAAATGTAGGTTGTTTGGAGAAAAATGACAAAACTGGAAAATATTCATTGAGTGAGTGGCCCATGAATGGTCACTGCACACAACAGATGACCTAATTGCCTCGAAGTGCATGGCCTTCAACTTGGGAGATTTGCAGTTTCTCTCCTTGACTGGGCAAAAGCTGGACATTCGATTTGAAACTGGGAGCTGACATGTTTAAGAAGTCAGTTGTTACTACATACGAGGCACGGTCTGTCTTAACGTAATTATTATTGTTTAACATGATTAAGTAGAACACGAAGTCTCTTCTCACAGGAGAAAAAGAAACCAACAACAAAAAACAAACAGGCAACTGATTTAAACTAACCCCCGAACATAGTTTTCTCATTTGGGAATGTAATACACATTCATAAGGCAGAAAACATCATAGAAAGAACACAGACTGGTTTATATACCACAAAAAAATCTGTTCTTTACACGTGAAATCAGCATCGTAAAATCAGCTTTCACCATGTTGGGAATTTCAGCATGTTTTAACCAGATAAGTCTATCTGCAGAGTGAGGGTTTAGGGTCTTAAAATATTTTCATGATGAAACTTCATTTGAATAAAATAAATCCCATCAACAAGTTGCATCATTGACAATACTCGACCGTGAACTCGATGTTTAAAATATGTTGTACCAATTAAAATGACAGCACCTTAAATAGCGGCCAGACCCCATGCACCTGAATGTTTACTTTTCAGAGAACCATCTCTAGCCTTTTTTTTCCTTTTTCTTTTTCTTTTTCCTTTTTTTTTTTTTTTTTTTTGTGGTCTGGGCATAAGGGCCCTATATTATATTCTAAAGAGTTCTGAAACAGTGGCTTGCACATTCTGAAACCAATGTAACAGGCTTAGTCAGTAAGCACGCTATCTTTGTGCAGAGACCAGAAGCTTTCCACAAATTACTACAAAGGAAACCGAATGAAAAGGCTAAGTTCAGAAATAAAGAAAAAACCCCCGTGCACTGACCAGTCTACATTCCGTACCAAAAACAAAACAAAGCAAAGCAAAACAAAAGGAACTTTAGACAATCCTCAACTTCAAGCAGTTGCAAATCTATGCAAATCTACTAACAGCTGTATACCTGCATTATTCACCTGACGTAGCCATCAGTCACTTACCAAGTATCTTTTCTATTCTTAGATTTCGGTTAAAAATTAGCCGGACCACTGGATTTAAGGCCAAATGTACATTCAACGTTATTTCTTTAAGAAAAAGAAAAGAAAAAACACAAAGGAAAGCAACAATTCCTTTACCCCCCAAAAATATGTCAACAGAGCCTAGAAATAGCATCAAAGCACAGCCATTAACGTTAAATTCCTGCTCCAAATCATCCTGATTTTCCAAAGAAAACCGTCATCTCATTTGAATTCTGTGATTTAAAACTGATGAAGTAATCTTTCCCCTGCTACAATTGGCCCTGATTATTTTCTTACATGTCAAAGATGATTCTCTTTCAAACTGCCACAGACACACAGATACGGCATACACACGAGCCACAGATATACTGCATTTCCTTGGGGAATACCATACTGAAGGTCCAATCTGAAAAATATATAGTTGCAGAGCCCTCGATGAAATTGTTACGTTCTCGATAGGGGGACAGATGCCAAAAGAAAACGAAAAAAAAAATTTTTTTTTCTGGAAATAAGGGACGCATGGAACCATGTGCCAATTCCGCGACCCTCCTACGCCCCATCTACCTAGGGAAGTCTATGCTGAGGTTTTCACAATCGCTGTTCACCTCTGTGCACAGACGAAAGGCACGCAGTCTCTCTCCAGGCTCCCCACCGCCCCCGGGAAAGTGCAGATTTCTGTGCAGTGTGCTCGTTTCTCTGGGCTCAGCCACCCTCTAGGAAACCGGTAAGCCTCTCCCTTCCAACCGGGCAGCTCTGTCAGCGGCTGATGTTGCTTTGTTCTGACGGAAAGTCAGACCTTTCTGTATAGCCTGGTCCTTTAATGTCTGGCTGAGGAATACTACCTACCCACAAAGGTCTTCAGCGGGCACTCGGATGCTGTCTGCAGGACGCCCACACCAGCTGCAAATTCTGCACCACCCTAAGTAGGTTTCCCTAAACTTTTTCTTTGCTTTTTTCTGCTTTTTGGTTGCCTTTTTTTTCCCCCTTCCCGGCGTCCCCTCAAATTCTGGTAAAGTGCTGACTCTGGGCAGGGACCTCGCTCGCCCCACCTCTCCCCAGGAAACTGTTAATGCTACGCGCCCTTGATGTCAACGCCTGGCCAGCGCTGGATCCTTTCAAAAAGCATAAGATATGAGCACAGAAAACCGTCGTCCCCCCCCCCCCCCCCACCCTCAACTGACCAAATAAGAAGCGGAAAAAAAAAAAAAAAAATCAAATCCAATGAAAAGAAGAATCCATACCACCACCTTGTGGATTGCGCTGGCAAGAACAGCACCTGCTGGGTTCAACAGCCCCCCACCCGGCAGCCCTCACCCCAAATTTCTTAAGTTGGGTGCAAATGAGACATGGGGATCCGCGGTGCTCGCTCGGGCCCAAACTCGCCGGCGCAGGGGGGTTAATCCAGTCCGCGCGCTCACCCGGCGCAGGCCGGAGCTGCAACCTGGACGCACGCGGCCCCCGCCACCCCCGGGTCCCCGGCGCTTGCCTGCTGCGCCCCCTCCCCTCGCCAGCCCCTCAACAGCAGCCCAGTGCCTCGGAAAATAAGTAGAAAGAGGCCCGCACCTGCCGGTCGGTTCAGAAGAAGCAGTCAGCCAAAATTTAAAAAAATAAATAAATTGAAAAAAGCAAGGCGCTGGGGAAGGGGCGGGAGGGCTGCGGAGGACGTCCTCGCCCCGCGCCCTCCGGGCGGGACGCGCGCTCCCAGGTGGGCCCCGCGGGCCTGGGGGGAGGGGTGCGGGGCTCGGCGCGCCCCCGCCCCGGGCAGAAAGGGCGCCGCGTCTGGCGGCGAGCAGGCGGCGGAATGGTGCGCCCGGGCCCAGGGCTGCGCGCCGCACGGG
The DNA here is from genome assembly GCF_046562875.1 of Panthera onca. Taxonomy (NCBI): domain Eukaryota; kingdom Metazoa; phylum Chordata; class Mammalia; order Carnivora; family Felidae; genus Panthera; species Panthera onca. Next base: position 26,720,917 of record NC_138358.1, on the reverse strand, counting down.
GCCCCGCTCCCCGCGCGCACAGACACCCGCGCCCTGGACTCCCGGCTTGCGCGCCACCCCCCGCCGCCGCCGCCGCCACCACCACCGGGGGCCGCGGGAGCCGCGGCAGGGAGGGGGGAGGGGACGGCCCGGGGGTCGGGAGCGGGGGCGGGGACCTCGGGCCCTCCGCGCGCAGCCACCACCGCCCCCCACTCCCGAGCCCCCGCAGGGTCTGCGGCCGAGCGACACCTCCCCCCGCTCCCCACCCCCCGCCCGCACTTCCGCAGGTCGGGCCACGCGGGTGCAGGCGCAGGCTGGGGGCGCCGCGGAGGCCTTGGGGAGGGGGCGGGACTCAAGTTCAGCGGCTGGCTCCGGGGGGCCACCCCCCTGTGGTGCTCCCTCCCCCCCCCCCGCCCCCCCCCGCCTCCGCCTCCAGCAGCGGGTGGCCGGATCTCCACGACCTGCTTGGCCCACTGGGGCGGGACGGGGGGTGGGGGTGGCCAGGCCGAGCCGCGCGGGGTTGGGGGTGAGCGGGGGGCACCAATGGGCCGCGAAAGCGGGGGCCGGGAGGGAATTCGCAGCGCGGGACGGCCGAGAGCGTTGAGATGGGGGTTCCTCGCCAGGTTGCCCGAGGCTATCGGGGTGCTGCACAGATCCCCATCGACTCCCCAGACCCCTGCCCCCACCCCAGACCGGGGCACCGGTCGGCCGTGCGTCCCGCGGGCTCTGCTCCCGGGAACCGACTGGGGTCTGCGTCCCCTGAGACCCGGACTGGGGCGCCCGGCGCCCGTCCCCGCAGCCACCAACTTTTGTGGTCCTGCAGACCAGCGGGCAGCGCGGGGCTGGTGCCCGGGCGTCCGCTCAGTGGCCCCCGGAAAGGTCCAGGCCAGACCCAGAGGCTCCCGAAGCAGCAACCCCCCCCCCCCCCCCCCGCTTTCCGCCGCTCGCCTCCCCCCTGCCCACACGCACGGGAGAAGGGGGGCACGGAGCCCGCTCCCCAGCTTTGCAGAAACAGCTCGAAGCTACCGTCATTGGAGTGTCCAGCCGGGGTCTCCGGCGCGCCCGGGTCGCTCCCCAGCAAAGCCCAGCCAGGTCCTAATCAATCACGTGCGTTATTTCGTGCATCACAACAGCCGTCATGTTCTACGAGGCCAGCAGAGAGGAAGGAGGGAAAAAAAAAAAAAAAAACCAAAAGCAACAACAACAAAAAACCCCGCTTAATGCAACCCCAGCCAAGCCTGTTTTCCTTTTTTCTCTCTGGTTAACCCAAAAAAAGCACCCCAGGAGGGTGGTAGCTGACAGTTTCCTTAAAGAAGGAGGAAAAAAAAAAAAAAAAAAAAAAAGCTCGCGGTTGCTCAGTCTCCAGAAGTATTCCTGTCTTCATCTCCGGTCCCGGTTTGCAGGGAGCTGACGCTTTGCTCCTGCTCAGCCTCTACTGCAGATATATTTTTTTCCCCTCCTGTCCTCGCCACACTCTTGTGTTTATTTGTATGTAAGACAACGCTACTTTGTAAACACATCACACACGGCCCCAGCGCCGTTCAAATAGCTGATTGCAGCAAAATTCGTTCAAACCACGGTGGTCCCAATTTTTTTTTTTTTTAAGTCAACAGGGAAAAAAAAAAAGCAAATGTTTCTGTGGAAATGTGCATGAAGCTTGCACAGGACACGCCGCACATACATGTCCCCAGTCCCACCCACACCTATAAGGAAATGGAGCGGCAGATGGCAGAAAGTCCTGTCCGAATTCTCAAAATAAAATGCAATAATAATAATAAAAAAAAATGTCAGAGGGGAACGCAGCTCGAGTGTTTTCCAGGAGGCTTAGCATCCTCTTTTGCTGGGGAAGCACACACAGGTCCAAATGTTTCAAAGGCTTTACAAATAAACAAATAACCCAGAGACACATCTGAAAACGGCACCTACCTTTAGCCGTGGAAAAATCTGCATCGGCTCTGAGTGTTCTTTTTCACACATCCAGATTTTTCTAGGGAATCCTGACGGCGGGTAGGATTCAGGAGGCTGTGTGCGAGTCCAGGAGCCTGGGCTTTGTCCAAATCCCAACTAGATGTGCTCATCCAAAGGAATGCGGGGACCACCGAGGCCGGCCGCTTGGAGGAAATTCGTTGTTTGTGCCCTAAAATAGTCAGGAAGAGAAAGCAAGACAGTGGGAGCAGGAAGGGCACGGCGAGGTCTGAATAAGAGCTCTGTGCTGAGAGACACAGACGGGTCTGCAAGGAAAAGGGAGATTGAAGCGAGAGCTCCCGATGTCTCCCCGATCCCCCTCTGCTATTGGACCAAACTGAATGAAATTTACAAAGCCAGCAGCCAATAGATCTCCGCACTCGGTCCCATCACTACAGAAACCACATCCACAGCTACAAGGAAATGCAAAGAGCAGCTAATCTCGGCGCAAAGCAACTGTAACAGACATTCCCGGGGCCAGGGTGGCGAAACAGGTGAGCGCGCCACACTGGGCCACCATGCCAGGAGCGCGAGCGCGCAGCAAAGCTTGCTCTCTGCCTGCTCTGCTCCCCCACCCCACCTCCCCCTTTTGTAGCATCGTCCGCACCACACACGCTACAGTATTTGCAAACATCTTTAACTCTTTGAGGCTTTGCTCTGCAAAGAGTGCCACCCATGTGCAGCTATTCCCTCGTGGTCAGGCTGACAAATGTGTTACTGTATGTTATGTTACTGTGGTTATATTGGCAGGGAACGGTATCTTTGGGGGGGGGGCAGTAAAATTACAATGAAGGTCTGTAAAGGACAGAGTCTCCTTATGCCCAGGTGATGGGTCCAGACGTTTTGTGTGTTTCTTCCCTGACACAGTAATGGTTTCGATGAATACCAGATAACGGAGATGTTGCCAGGATTTGGCTAGCGGTTTTTAAATACTCGTCTTCACTTTCAGGGCCCGGGAGTTTTATCTTTCCCAGCCAGCTTCAAGTTTGGTGATACGACCTGTTATTTATCATTGGCTTTCCATGGGCAACGTATGAAGTCCCTAAGTGATAAACCCCGGGGACAATGTATACTGTTGTGGCAATATGAGAGATTCTCAAACTACACTGCTTGAATGCAGGTTGCATATGACCTTAGGTGTCCATTTAAATGTTCGGTCTCTGTCTCTGCATCTATAAATGGGGAAGAGAAAAGTAACCACTTCCTTATATCATGATGATACGAGCTGGGTAAACACAGGACTCAACACGCAAGAAGCTCTAAAGAAATGCTTGCTTTTCTTAAAATTAGTTCACAGGCCTACGAATTTATTTATCGAAGGGAAAAGGTAGTGTCCCCTGTCCATAGGACATCCTCTGCACTTAGCGGGCAAACTTAGGCATCCAACCTGCAGTAGGTATTTGCTGTGTGCATACAGAGATTCCTCACAAGCTTTGAGACAAGAACTCATTGGGATGTGTCCAACAAACGGGAAGGTGAGGTACACTGGGTCAGGGGACTTACTCTCATGTCAAGGGTCTACCCTTGCTAGCTTTGACTTGCTGCAAAGTCTGTTATGTTCTGTGAATCTTAGAGACCACATGTGTTGAACGGTGATTTAAAAACACTCTTTTGTGGGTTTCTGGGGATGATTAAGTGAGAGAATGTGTTTGAAAACACCTTTTACCAAAAAGATGTATACAAATATATAAATATATATATTTAAATGTATATATTTAATATATATTTAAATATACCTTATTATATTTATTTATATAATATAATATAATATAATTTAATATAATTACTATATTTTATTATATAAATATATATAATAATTTAAAAATATATATTTAATATATTTAAATATATCTTATTATATTTATTTATATATAGTATATTTGTTATATTTTATTATATAAATATATAATAGTTTAAAATATATATTTAATATATATTTAAATATATCTTATTATATTTATTTACATAAATATAATATAGTATATTTATTATATTTTATATAAGATATAATAGTATATTTATTATATAAATGTATTTATTATATAAAATATGATATTATATTTTATATAATTAATATCACATTTATTATATAAGTATTATGTTTATTATATAAAATATGATATGTTTGTTATCTAAACATTTATTATTTATTATTGTACAATAAATATTATATTTATTACATCAATAATAGATGAAACATGTTTTATACAAATATATTTTTCATCTGTTATTGACTAGATATTTAAGATCCAGTAACATAATGGTATTGCTAATAAGCATAGCTTCTCCCCAAATTCACTGACCTGTATAGATGTCAGTACAAAAATATAGGTGTAGATACACGGATCTCCCAAAGTGGGGCTTAGAAAAGACCCTCTACTTGAAAACAATCGTTTATAGCAGGCCAGAAAGTCATTTGCTTTGCCAAGAATGGATTGATTGATTGATTGATTGATAAATTCAAATATTGGTTGAGCACACGCATGGTCCTAAGCACCAAACATGCATTCGTGTGTAAGTCACAGCCACTTACTTTTGAAGAAACCTATGGTCTAGTGGATAAGACAGCCAATCATGTAAGACAAGAAAATGACAAGAAGGTGTGGGAAAAGTCCCGTGACATGTGAACTCATAGGGATCCACAGAGGTGGAAATGATGAAGGAACGGCCTTCAACAGAGAAGTTGCATTCATGGGCAGGAATTGAGAAAAGAGCTGTGGAAATCCTGTGTGGGTTGGAAACACAGAAGGTTTGGTATGAGCAGCTCACAGAGTATGCAAAGAAGGGGGGTGACACACAGGGCTGAAGAAGTGTTCCGAGACATATTTCTGGAGGATCTGGAATGCCATGCTGTACAGGTGGCAGCCAATTTATCAATTGGCTTTAACATATTGCAAGCCCACGGGAGGGGGGAAATCATCAGATTTACGTTTTAGGACAACCACAGTGTGGCAATATGGACAATGGACAAAACTGAGTAATGGAGACATGTACACAGACACGGACAGAGGGAGGAGGAGAGAGAGAAGAAAAGGGAAACAGCAAGTGATATGGGTAAAATAGGTCATTTCTCATCTCATGAACCCTGAGATCACGACCAGAGCCAAAATCAAGAGTCAGGCCCTCAACTGACTGAACACCCAGCGCCCCAAAAGGTCATCTCTAAATTCATTAAGGCAGCATAAGAAAGTGAATCTGGGGGGGCGCCTGGGTGGCGCAGTCGGTTAAGCGTCCGACTTCAGCCCGGTCACGATCTCGCGGTCCGTGAGTTCGAGCCCCGCGTCGGGCTCTGGGCTGATGGCTCGGAGCCTGGAGCCTGTTTCCGATTCTGTGTCTCCCTCTCTCTCTGCCCCTCCCCCGTCCCCGTTCATGCTCTGTCTCTCTCTGTCCCAAAAAGAAATAAAAAACGTTGAAAAAAAAAATTAAAAAAAAAAAAGAAAGTGAATCTGGGGAGGGGGTGCTTGGATCCATGGGTAACATCTTAATGTTTGTCTTAGTGTGGGGACAATTGGTTGAGGAGCAGACCTGTTTCCTGAGATAGGTTATGTGGGAGGGGCAGGCCAGCACATTTTCATTTCCATCTGAACAATCTTATGGAGCTTTAAAAAAAAAAAAGAAAAGCTCAGGTCCCTCCCCCCAAAAATACTTAAGCAGACAGAGTACTTATTTTAATACAAAGTAAATGTATAATGGTATGATTTTATAATTTTCTCTAATCCTAATCACATGAGACTAGGTCAGAAGAGGAAGAAACAGGGGTGCCTGGGTGGCTCAGGCAAGCAAACAACTTTGGTTCAGGTTATGATCTTGTGGTTGGTGAGTTCGAACCCCGTATTAGGCTCTGTGCTGACAGCTCAGAGCCTGGAGCCTGCTTCGGATTCTGTGTCTCCCTCTCTCTCTCTGCCCACCCCCCCCCAACCCCTGTCTCTCTGTCTCTCTGTCTCTCTCTCTCAAAAATAAATAAGCATTAAATTAAAAAAAAAAAAAAAAAAAAAAGAAGAAGAAGAAAAGGAAGAACCAAACACACCATTTCTAATCCTGTTGGGAGAACAGATTGTAAAATGGGGAATGGAGTTACATAGATTTAAACCCGGAATTCTTGGACAGATACGAGTATAATTCTTTATGCTCCCACTAAAAATCTAATTATGCAGTATGGTGAGATGGGGAAACATGAAAAGATATCAAACAATGGCGTACAAAAGAGGACCCATTGACAGGAACTGGGTTTTGATACAGAGAACTCGAAAGAAACTGAGATTTAATCTGTACTATAGCCGTGCTCTTAATGATAATTCCGTCCTGTGTCCATCAACCACGTTCTCGTTCATGTTCCTGTGGCGTTGACACAATCAACCCTAAATGCAGTATTGGCTAAACCAGGCAGGCCATGGGGAATACTCACTCATGACTCAACTAACACAAGGGTTAAAACCAAACAGAAATATGATTAAGTAGAACAATAATTATTAGTGTAATAGTAATGTATACTATTTGGTTAACTGCCACACACTGTTAGAGATATAAATATACGTAATATAGAAGAGGCTTAAAATGTGAGAGGGTGATAAATCAGTAAAATCTAAGGTAATATATGGTATATGCTGTCCTAGAAGCATAAGAGAAGCATAGCATACTTCCTGAAGGGAAAAATGAGAAAATCTCTCATACATAAATAAGGTTTTCATGGGGAATTGGAGAACAGAGATAAGAAATCATTCCAAGAGAACAAAGTCTAGAAGGGAGAAATGGAGAGGGCGTAGACAAAGGTTCTGAAAGTTCAAGGTAGCTAAGGACCACATTGTTAGCTGGTTCCATGCTCTAGGAACTCAACACCAAGGATCCAAATTTAGCTCTAGCTAAATGAGTTAGCTCTAGCACAGTTAGCACTGTGAGGGACACCTTGCTAAGTGACTTTTTGGTAAGAAGCCCTTAAATTAAACCATGAACATACTCATGGTGGTGATTTAATGGTTGGTTCACAGCATGCATGAAGAATGATGAGACATGGCTCACAGACAATCAGTGACTGGAATCATGGCTGACTTTTGAACATGACAGGCACAGATTTACTTTCAGGGAGTTTACCCTGAAGTATTTTAGGGCATCGCTTCATTTGAGGGATGGCTTATCGCAGGGACATTCTAGAACAGGAGAGCACAGTTAGTAAGCTATTGCAGCATTCATAAACTAAGGTAATAGTAAAAATTAAAAATAAGAAATGGGTGGAATAATCGTTACAAGACTTGAAATCCAAGAAATTGGCTAAAAGTGGGCTGGGACCTCAGAACAGGAAGCGTATAGAAGATTGCCTTGATGTTGCAAGACGGAAACTCCAAGATAACTGATAACATGCAAAACCAAAAGAAGTTGAGTGGGAAGAAAAATGAAGACTTTGACTTGAATGCTGACAGATCACATCAATGGAATTGGCACTGACACCATGGATCTTTGGAAGACTGAGATTTGACAACGATAGGAAGCTTAGAGTAGGGTCAACAGATCTGATGGCAAACTCCATGCATAGGATACTTACAATTCTGGCGTAAAAGAGAGAAAGGAGAATTAGCCTGTATTTAAATATGGAATGACTATCCATGTAGAAAATCCAATGGAATATAACCAAATAATTGCCAAAACTACCAAGGTGCCACATGGAATGCAAAGGGAGGAGTTTCAACTGCAAAAGGCAGGGGCAGAAGTCAACTGTGTGAAGAGATGCAGACATTACAGAGATCTTAGTGGAGAGGGGGAGGACGGCAGAGCAGTACTGCAGTTTGGAATCAACAGATTATTGAACAGGCTTCAAACGAATATTTTAGGCAGATTCACGAGTGGGATCCTGATGAGGAAGTTGAAACCATCATGATAGCCTCACAATAAAGGGGGGAAATGATATGTATTCAGAGGTAGCGGGATTAAGGTGGGACTGTTTGTAAGTAGTTTTCTGGTTGTTACATTTATTCATTTATTTAATGAACATGAATCTGAGAACCGTTGCTTATTCCAAGAACTCTTTAAAATACCAAGGATGGGGGGCACCCGGGTGGCTCAGTCGGTTAAGCGTCCGACTTCAGCTCAGGTCACGATCTCGCGGTCCGTGAGTTCGAGCCCCGCTTCGGGCTCTGGGCTGACGGCTCAGAGCCTGGAGCCTGCTTCCGATTCTGTGTCTCCCTCTCTCTCTGCCCCTGCCCCATTCATGCTCTGTCTCTCTCTGTCTCAAAAATAAATAAAAACGTTAAGAAAAATAAAATAAAATAAAATAAAATAAAATATCAAGGATGGAAAAATAAGACATGATCTTTGCCCATAAGTAGCTGATCCTGAAATTTCTTTTTAATCAATGGCTTTGCTTAACAATACAACTGTCCCACTTTATTTTTATTCATCTGTTTATTTACTTATTGTATTTTTTCCATTCAGTTACCATTATCGACACAGTCTTAGAAAAAAAAAATCTCTGCAACATTATGATGGTAAATGCTTTGGTGGGGGGGGTCACAACTGTATGAGACCACGTTAGAGCATGAATTTAACAAATTTGAGAGAGGATAGAATATGAAATAACTTTGATATGACAGATGATAGATAGATGATAGATAGGATGGATGGATGGATGGATGGATGAGAGAGAGAGATGATGGATGGGTAGGTAGGTAGGTAGATGGATACATAGATACATAGATACATAGACAGACAAGTGGGAGATATATAATGGATGGAGAGAGAGACAGACATATATATTACATATAACAAATATAACATACTTAATTACAAAATATTTAAGTAGCAGTATTCCCAAATTAAACTTAATAACTAGATTATAATATGATGAACAGCATAGATTGAATAAGAGAAGCATGCTGGAAAACTTAAAAATATTTACTCTCTGAAAGTTTCACAAATTCCATCCTTATTGTGTACTCGAAACCTGCTACATAAACCTTGGCCTTTCAAAGATACAGAGGTAACTTCAGACCAGTCTAAGTTAAATTAGAATGAATTTCAAATGCATGTCCATCATTGAAAAGAGGTTTTCTGACATTAGTGGAAGGTACACACCTTTTCTTACCTGTGAATATATAGACACTTACTTGGAAGAGACACAAGCAATTGTCTTAGCTTATCCTCCTCGGTTTTGTAAGTAGTGTTTTATAAGACGTCTAAAGCTTCAAGGAAATGTATTAAAGTATCTGTTTTCCAGTAAGAAAGCTGTGCATCCCCCTAGTGCAATGTTTGCATCTGAGAAATGGGAATAATTAAATCTTCATGGAAGACAGTCTGCTCCCAGTCTTTCCGAAGCTTTTGTCCTTCTGACTGTTGTTTTAAACTCATAAAACACCATTAATTATGTAACGTGCATCCACTGTGCTGAGATACACTTTGTACATGGACTTTCCATCTGATGATTTTAAATTCTTTCCCTGGTTATTATTTTATCACTGGGCATGATTAGCCTAAATGACTTTTAAATGGCCCTGATTTTTAAAAAGTATTCCAGCTCCTGACTTGCACTGTATTTGGTGCAGATGAGAAAGCCATTAACTATTGCTTTTGTATGAAAACCAAGAATACTGAATCCCAAATAGCCAGAGTGCATTTTTAAATGACACTTGCGGCAACTTTCTCACTGTTATTGCCTAAGACTTTGTATGAAAATCTTTCACAATGTCTGTGTCCTTTCACAAATAAGAATATGCACTACACTTGAAAATGATGAAAAATATTCATAAAACTTCCTCTCTCTAGGTTACATAGAATTATATATCTATATATATAATACATAAAATGCATATATAAATATAGATATATAAAATAGAGATGGGTTATATGTTATACATAGGGTTATGTAAAAATACATGTATTTATCATTTATATTATATATGCATTATACATAGCTTTAATAATATATATAAGGTTATACATTATATGTTATATAGGCTTATATAATATATATACGGTTACAAACAATATAGTATATATTATATGTAACCCCTCTCTATAGGTAAATATATATACGTTCATAGAATGCAATATATTATCATTATGCATATATAAACTTGTATGTATGTATATATTTAAACAGTTATAAAATAGTGTTTATATTTATAATATAAATATGATTGTAACTAGATTTATATAAAATATATTGTATATCCTATGTAATATATTTCTATATTTCTATATAAAATAACACATTTATATATAATATAAATATATTATGTATGTATATGTATACATACATATGGATATGTGTATATGTATGTATCTATACACATAGATATGTATATTTGGTATAATAATATCTTATATAAAATAGATATTCATATATTATACAGACTACATATTAATAAACTCTATTATATTAAATATCTATGGATTTGTATATAAATATATATTATATAATGTGTTATAATAACATAATATAAATATATATTGTGATAATTTTATTTATACTATGTATAAAATATATGCATCATTTCTTCATTATATATTAACATATATTACTCTGTATATTGGCACTATATAGACATAACTATATGTACATACAAAGCTTTCTGTATATATATGTATATATACGCTACTATATGTACACATGTATGTAACCTTCTGAATATATATAATAAATGACAGACAGATATTTATACTCCCAGAATGTTGATTCGCACCTGATTCTGCCCCTCTGTCTTTATCCTGTGTGTGGACACCTATCTTCCTACTTTCATACTTATACTGCAGGTAATCTGTATTTGAAAAGAAAGAAATGTAGCATTTGGAGGTACAACAAAAGGAAGTTTAATATGAAGGGCAGCACTGATGTGCTTTGCGTATGGACTCCACAGCAGATAGCCCTGTCTCCTGTTAATGACCTATGTCAGCCATGCCAGTAGAAAAATAGAACATCTCTGGTGAATGCAGTATGGTTCGTTATTTTGAGTGTAAATAAAGTGCAGTTGGCATAGGGAAAAGAAGAGAGAGGCAAACCAAGAAACTGGCTCTCGACTATGGAGAATAAACTCGTGGTTGCCACAGGGGAGGTGGGGGATGGGTGAAATTGGTGACGGGGATTAAGGAGTGCCCCTGTTGTGATGAGCACCGAGGGATGTAGGAAAGCATTCAACCACCAAATTGTACACCTGAAACTAATATTACACTATGTTAACTAACTGGATTTATTTTTTTTTAATTTTTTTTTAACCTTTATTTATTTTTGAGACAGAGAGAGACAGAGCATGAATGGGGGAGGGGCAGAGAGAGAGGGAGACACAGAATCGGAAGCAGGCTCCAGGCTCCGAGCCATCAGCCCAGAGCCTGACACGGGGCTCGAACCCACGGACCACGAGATCATTACCTGAGCTGAAGTCGGACGCTTAACCGACTGAGCCACCCAGGCGCCCCAACTAACTTGATTTAAATAAAAACTTTTTAGAAAATGAAATAAATTGCAGTTGACCAAAAATTATTAGGAAAAATGCTATCTTTTATCCTTTTGAATTAAAGGTTCATTCTAGAATCTCTTTTTAAAAATATTTTAGTTTTGTATCAACATTCATTGAGATGAGAAGGCAAGTATTGCAAATAAGCTTTATATGTGACATGCACACATATATGTATGTGTGTACATATGTGTATATGTGTACGTATATGTGCAATGTGTAGGACCAGAACGGTATGAAGGTATATATTAAAATCAATGGATTTGGGGCACGTGGGTGGCTCAGTCAGCTGAACATCTGACTCTTGTTTTCCATTCAGGTTGTGATACCAGGGTCATGGGATTGAGCCCCACATCAGGGTCCACGCAGATCATGGAGCCTGCTTAAGGTTCTCTCTCTGTCCCTCTCCCCTGCTTGTGCTCTCTCTCGCTCTAAAAGAATAAAACAATAAAATAAAATAAAATGTATTTTTAGAAAAAGATCAGTGGATTTTTTTTGAATGGGGATCAAACCCTGCTAAAAGGCATTGGTATATTAGTAATACAGTAGTATTTTCCTGGTCTATATGACCAAGGATATATGGAAAATAATTTTCTGTATTTTCCAAGTATGTGTGACCAAACTTACATGGGGAACCCCTGACCCTGTGCCACATCTTCAGGGCAGAAAACTGATGGTGCCTTTTGGCCACAGCCAATGAGGAAGCGAAGTCCTCAGTCCATCTGTCTGTGAGATACCAAATCCCACCAACCATGTGATCTCAGAAGTAGATTCTTCCCCACTCGAGTTTTCTGATGAGACCCCAGCCCCTGCCCAGCAGATGCTGGCATTGCAGCCCGTGAACATTCTGGAACACAGCCCTCAGCTAAGTCACACGCCATGTGCTGAAGCACAGAAGGGGTGAGATAGTATGAGTTTCAGCCTCTAGATCTGTGGTCATTTGCTGTGCTGTTATCAGATAACTAAGAGTATATAGGTACCTCTATATGCATATATGTGTGCCTGGGTGGATATGCATAGGGATGGCAGTAAGCCAGCTGTAGCACCGAGGAAGAGAAAAGAGCGTTGAACAATTCAAACCAATATGCAACACATTTTACAATTTTCAGAATGGTTCCTCAGCTCTTTCCTACACGCCATAGACAAATGAACCAGAAGTACATCATGTGCTCATAAATCCTGCCAAAAGGTATCAAATTAGAGGAAAGGCAGAAGTGGACCACAAAATCTGTGATTCCTGCATCAAGCAAAATAGACTTTCTTCACCCTGCATCAGAACGGTTTTGTTCTCATCAACAGCCTTGATCTTTTCATAGTTTATCAAGTCAAGGAGTGATTAGGGAATCCACTCGTCCACCTGGTCAGCTCTGTGCTAACCAGGATGTGAGAGGCTCAGAAATATTACTCGGTTCCAAAGGACTTACAATTTCCTCATAGAACCACTCACTCCAATTCGTCCCGTAGAAAAATTCATCGTGCCGCCTTGTGTGTTCACAAAGCAGTTAATGCACTATTTCCAGCAGCATTTAGAAGGTACGTATGAGCGTGTGTGTGTGTGTGTGTGTGTGCGCACGCACCTGGTTCACTGGACTGTAAGCTCCCTAATGCCTCACTTTAAAAATGCTCATGACTTTTCACATAATAGAAGTTGAATTTTGTTTCATTTTCTTCAGCCTATTTTCATCTCAATAATTCGGGCAGATTACTCCAAAAACCTCAATCAGAATTTCCTGGGAAGGGTGGGCATTCCCTTGTCTTCCTCCGGATACCGTCTCATCGTTGAGTGTGGAGATTCCCACCTTGGGGAGACCACCGCGAAGTCATTTGCAAAGGTCATCGAATCCAATGGCAAAGCCACTGGCCCCCTGGTATGAAACGAAGCAACAGGGTTTTATTAACAGCGTGAAAGGGTGAAGTCCCAGGTAAACACGATCCCCACGCCTGCTGAATCACCAAGTGCCCTGTGCACATAACCAGCGTAATTAAGCTATTCTGTCCAGAGATCCCTGACAGTGAGGGTAAACACACCCTCTTTGATAGCAATCGGGGATCAATAGTGTTTAGTGCGAGCACCTAGCAGATGGGTTACAAGACTGCAAAGGAATGTTTATTCCAACTTGGCCAATTTAAAGAAAATAAAAATTATTTATAGAGCCTATTCTCAAATTCACATTCAAAATGTGTTTCATAATCCTAAGGAGAAAACAATTTCTCCCTCCCTATGTCTCTCTGTCTCTGTCAGTCCATCTGTCTCTGTCTCTCTCTCTCTCACACACACACACACACACACACACACACAGGCATACCCACCTTTCTTTTCCTCTGGAAAGGACTGGGCACCAGGAGCAGGGATCACATACTTGAGTAATTTTCCTCTTTCATCCAAGGACCCCACGGTGCTCTCTTTCACTGGGCTGCAGGCTGCACCCAGCTTGCCGTGGAGAAGTCATGGATGGCCTCAGACCTCAGCCACCCTCACACGCACCCACATGTGCAGATGGGCGCCTGGGGCTGCTCCTTCTGGGAGAGCCTCACGTTGGCTGGGCCCAGGCCCCTGCGGTGCCCTCCTGGCCTATAAGGGGAGGGGGCAGGATGCAGTCAGGAGGAGGAGGGGTCATGTGTCCAGGGCCCCATCCTGAGAAGCTTTCAGCCATAAACAATCACTATTTGTAATGTGCTAAAAGCATCAATTATTTCAGTGTATATTATCTTTAGGTTAAAACATTCTACCATTTCTGTTCAAGGAGGCCATGATTTGTGTGACCTTTTTACAACTATCTCTTCATCTATTTTTATATACAGCCAAAGCCTTAAACAATGGGAACGTCCTGAGCCTCTGATGCCCCCCGATCATCCTTGCGTGGCTGGCTGCCCATGACTTTGGAAGAGCACTTCTAACCGTGCGGGATGGTCCCCCGGAAGGGTGTCTCTAATCTGCTCTATATGAATGGAAAGGTGAATAAAAACTAGGCAGCCACTTGTAACCTCCAGGACTTTAGCTAATCTCTGTGTTGGCACTTTAAGTCGCAGGGGGCACCCAGGCGATCACGCCAGTGCAACGTTCGCTGGGCTGCAGAAGCTGGGTCTTCCCGGGGTGCATCTGTCTGCACCACACCTGCCTTGTCAGAGGGACACGGCTGTCTTCCCTCCAGTGGCCCAGCCCTCAACCATCTGGCTTCCTTCGAGCCACCTTTTTCTTAATTAATAACACACACTTTGATTTCTCATGGATGTCAAACACCGTGCATTGGCTCAGAAGCTAAAGAAGTAAGCTAGAGAATCCCTTCCAAAAGGAACTTCCCTCTATGCATCTCTTGAACTTTTCTGTCTGCCATGTTTTCTGTCTTGCGTTATTTCTGATTTTAGGTTTTTCCTCATTATGGTAGTCTAGGTATTTGAAATCTGCTTATTACTAATGTTAAAGCAAAGAGAGAGAGAGAGGTAGAAGGAGGAACAGGAGGAGGAGGAGGGAAAAGAGAAAAGAAAGCCAACAGCAGAATTCCAAGTGGATGGTTTTTCCCCTTAAACTGTTTGCCTCCTCCGGGTCTAATTGGTCTCATGCCACTGGATAATAACACTTTAAATACCATGTCTTGGGGCACCTGGGTGGCTCAGTCAGTTAAGCATCCAACTCTTGATTTCGGCTCAGGTCATGATCTCACAGTTTGTGAGTTCAAGCCCTGCATTGAGCTCTGTGCTGACAGCACGGAGACTGCTTGGGATTCTCAATCTCTCCCTCTCTCTCTGTCCCTCCCCCATTTGCACACGGTCTCTCTCTCTCTCTCTCTCTCTCTCTCTCTCAAAACAAATAAACTTAAAAAAATAAAAATAAAAAATTTAAATACCATGTCTTAACTCGATCTTACACAGATCCCATGAAAATATTTACCCTTGCATCAGTAGTTTGACAATGAAATTAATAATATCTGATGGTTTAAATATAGCAGAGTCCCAAAGAAGGTACTTAATCTGCAAATATTACTCTTTTTTGTACCCAATTTCTGCTCCCTGTGTCTCTGTGAGAAGAGGTGAGAACCTTTCCATGTGTGAAGGACTAGTGCATTGAACAGAGACTGGTTTTAGTTCATCATAAACCTAACAGTTTTTTAAGAGATACATGATAGGAGGCACTTTTCATAGGTCTCTCTTGTGTCCTGTATTACTTGCGAGGGAGGCATTGGCTCTTCATCTGTTTTGCACTATCTTTTCAAGAATATTTGCATAGTCAACAGCCTGGAAAGACAGATAGTGTCTTCCTATTGAGCAAAGGGCAGGTTGGTGTGGTGTCCAGTATAACGTGGTTGATTTCCATAAGCTCACGATATGTGTGGAGCATCAACCTGGGCCTCTGTGGATTGCCCCTTTGGAACTTGGAGGGCAGAAGGGGGCAATCACACTGCTTGCTGTGCTGTGAATAATAACATTCTTTGTCTCTGACCCTGGGGTTTCATGTCTTCTGCCAGCATCCATGAAACTGGGGCTGGCTGCCTTTGTCAGCTTCCAAATGGAGTAAACTGCCAGATGCTACCTAGTTCCTGAAAATGCACACAGTGGTACCAAGAGGTAAAATCCATCCCTGAGTCTGGCTTAGCAGGCAGTGCTGTGTACCTCAGTGCACTGGATGATAGAGAAGTGACCAAACCAGGAAGGCGAATGTGTGTTCTCGGAAAGCTGAGGTTTCCTTACAAGTTTGTCATCAAATTCCAGGAAAAACAGCACAATAATGCGGTGACTTTCTGCCTCTGTGTTTTCAAGAATCAGCATCCATTTCTTTTAAGGCCTCATCAGCATCACCCAGCCCTAGAACGTAAATGTTCGAGCCACTCTGAAAGGGTGCTCATCAGGATGCAGCTTTAGCAGCTGATTTTTGTGCACAGCCAGGGAAGTGGAGAGAAGGCTTGTCAGGGAATGAGGTAGTTTTCCAAATATATTCTCTTCCTGAGTATTTTAGACAAGGTAAGGGAAGAGGGTAGTCTATCTCTCCATAACACAGATGAGGAAGGTGAGGCTTTGAAAGTCTACGGAGCATGTTTTTGATGTACAGAGCCAATAAAGCGGCCGGCAGGACCTCAAAGGACATTCTATTTACTACACAGAAGCAGAGATAGCAAAACACATAAGTAAAACACTGAAGAAGAATTCCATGTCATACGGCTTAGCTAACAAGGAATGGAAGAAGACAGTGACAGTGATGCATTCTCAACAGGGGTGACACCAAGGGGGTAAAAACTGGCAAAAAACATCTTGTTATCTTTATGTATAAAGAAATATATACATGCAGTTGACCCTTGAAAAATGCAGGGTTAGCGGTGCCAACGACCCCCATGCAGTTGAAAATCCAAGGGTAACCCAAAGTTACTCCCCCAAAACGCAATCCCTAACAGCCTGCTCTTGACCAGCAGCCTTACCGATAACGTAAACAATCAACATACATTTTATATAGGTATTAGATACTGCATTCTTATAACAAAGCAAGGTAGAGAAAAGGAGATGTTATTAAGAAAATCAAAAAGAAGAGGAAATGAATTTACGGTACTGTACTGCATTTATTGAAAAAAAAAAAACCCACAGATAGGTGGACCCGCACAGTTCAAACCCAGGTTGTTGAAGAGTCTATTGTGTACCCCTGATATATATGCAGAAGTAGAGTATATCTAACATATATTTCAAATAGCATCCGAGCCACTCAAAAAAGTAAGTGAATATGAATTTATTAATGTATAGGGGCTCAGTATAGTGCAGGACTCTTTAATGTGTATAAGACATTGTCTAAGGCAACACCCTCAAGAAATGCAATAATGTCATGAAAACATACCCATAAAGCACAGCGGCAGGCTGAAAAATATTTAACGATCGGATCTCTCAGTCAAGGAAAGCCCTGATTTGTAGCAGGTGATGATTTCCATGGTGAAAATAGGAAGATGAGCAGACAGGTCTGATGATACAGAATTTCCATCATGAGCATGCGACAGTAAAATGGCCAGGGATGAGTTTCAAAGCATTTATCTTTTTTAACCGTGAGTTTAATTTTAAGATTATTATAATTTAAGTGTTAATGGCGGTTGTGTTAAGCACCGACGTTTCAAAATTCCTGAAAAGTAAGCCGCGGGCAATCAGGAGCCAATGTCAGCGGGGTCCAGAAATCACAAATGTGATCGATGCATCAACTATTCACATTAATGAGTCAAACGGTGTTAGCATTGCTTTTCCTTTGTTGTATGTATAATATCTGTTCATGGGCTTTAGTCTAACTGCCATTTCTGAGTTTCTTTGGGTTTTGATGGCTTTGCACAAATCCCCTTTATTCCAGGTAGCTTTCATTATCATTCTTTGCAAAATATTCAAGTAACTGTGACGAGGTTAGTGTAAACCCTTCTATTCCAATACCTGTGTTTCTATTCTGACCCTTTCACTATGGATTGAGGACTTTTTTTTTTAACTGAAGTATAATTAACATACAACATTATACTAGTTTCATATGGACAACACAGCTTTTGAAAGCAACCGTGCTTTCCGGTATGAAGTTTTCATACATAAAATTTAACCATGCTTAACTCTTTAAGGTTCCTCAGAATAAAAGCTCATCAAACCTACCATGTGCAAATGCAGATTTGGATTTAAATAAACATGCAAACTTGGTTATAATGGGGTGGGCAATTGGTGACTGCCCTTCCCCGGGACGCCCTTCTTCAAAGCAGATGGAATCAAGTTCCTATGATTTACGAAGGAGGAGAGTGCGGTATGATCGTAAGAGAAACTGAAGCATCAGGCATGGGATTTTTTTTAAAGAGGTTTAGAAGGCAGGTATTAACATTGTTTGCAGTGACAGTTTAGGATAGTAGCAACTTTCTGTAATTTATAGATTTTATTTATTCATTATATTGATCATCTTTAAAGACTGTTTAAGAACTTGCTTAAGAAGTTGTATATTTCAGCAAAATGGGCAACGCACAAAACGCACACGGTAAGTGTTCTTGGCCCACAAAAGTTCCCCGGGGTGCTGGATTCCAGCAACAGCCACGCACTCCAGTGATCCAAGTGGAGAATCAGAGAAAGCTGAGCCGCCCCTGTCCAGTGGGGATGGATGTAGGCACATTGACAACTGGAGTCATCCAGAGAATATTCTACATCTGTCCATGTAAATCACAGATTGGCAACCTTTTATTTTCAAATCAGAAGCCAGTGATCTATTAAACCATAATGAAAGGGTATAAAATTATAAGCACTTTTTTTTCTGTGAGATTATGGAGTTTTGTTTTGTCGAGGAAGAGGAATTTAAACTTTCATCTGACATTTTCAAGAGATTAATAATGGTGACACCAAATTTCAGCTGGTTTTCGTAAAACCTTTTATAAGATTTAGTTCTTATAATATCTCCTGCTTTCTGTTATTGAAGTAGACATTTAGGTAAAAGTAATATAGTGATTGAATTTGAACACTTGCAATGGATGAATATTTTATTTTATGAAAAAAAAAAAGACAGGAAACAATTTATGAAGTTAACTATGGGAATGTGCTAAATTTGATTTCTTACATTCAGCCCTGCGAGGTTAAGAGGCAGGAAGCTTTCACCGGGAGTACAGGCTGTTATGCAGATTGAAAAGCTGTACTCCTACAAGGTCATTGGTATTTACTTTCTTAGAGTGGCAGTCGAAATGTTTTGTTGGTCAAGTTTGATGTTTAAAAACACTTATGAAAATGATGTTAACATTTTTTTTCAAAAGCTGTGCAGAGCTCTGGGTTTTTCAGCTATGGACATTTCTGGGAAAGCAAATTACTAATAACCAAGTTCTTTCTGCTAGTTTTAATGGCCAGCTTATTCTTTCTTTATTCCTTTCTTTCTCCCTTTCTTTTCTTTCTTTCTTTCATTTGTTCTTTCTTTCTTCCTTCCTTTCCCTTTCTTTCTTTCCTTTCTCCTTCCTCCCTTCCTTTCTCTCTCTTTTCTTCCTTTCTTTCTTTTCTTTCTCTTCTTTCTTTCTCTTTCTTTCTTTTACTTTCTTTCTCTCTTGTTTCTTTTCTTTCTTCTTTCTTTCTTTCTTTCTTTCTTTCTTTCCTTCCAGCTTAGTGTTTCTTTAAACATGTTCCCACTTGGCTGTGATTCATGGCACCAGGTCTACTGGGGATGAAAAGCAGAGACCTACTGAAGAGACTCTGGGTGGGGGGGGGGGGTGGGGGGTGGGGGGGAAAGTGCTAGAAAATTTTGGTTGTTCCCACAACTGTGGAATCCCAGTGAATGATGTTTGCCTTGTAATAACGTCAATGAGTTTCGGTGGCAAGTTGTCCACCTTAAAAAATGGTAGCTACAGGTCACGGTACCATGGTTCAGTTCGTGAGTTCAAGCCCTGCGTTGGGTTCTGAGCTCACTGAGCAGAGCCTGCTTGAGACCCTCTGTCTCCCTCTTTCTGGCCCTCTCATGCTCTCTCTCTTTCAAAAATAAATAAACGTTAAAAAATGTAAAAGAAGGAAGAATTGGTAGCTAATATTAATAGGTAGTTAAGAATATGTAGCTATATAGGGACTTTATTTCAGGGTGTGGATAAATTTTACATAGTAGCACTTTTTCACTACAAGGATCCATCATAGCACATTTCTACATATTTCTCATGTTTTCGTGCCCAGAACCATCTAGAAAGAGCTCCTTATTGTTATAAAATTTGCTCCCTGTTTGTAGATTGCATTTGTGGGACACCTTCAGTGCCCTCAAGTGTAGGAGGGTCAGTTTTAGTTAACAGTTAGATTTTTCCAACCTGCTTTGGTTCTTAGCATTTGGGGTATATCTTCCCTGAGAATCTGTCTATTATCTATTATAGGGTAGTAAAACTTTAAGCACTTAGAGAGAATTTTGCTAAGAAATACGGTGTCACAAAGCCTGAATGACCTCCGGGAACCCGGCTTCATTTTAATGTTGGCAAATCTGACCGGAGTTGGCCACGTTGCCTTTCGAATTTTCTTGGGACCTTTTCCTGTGAACATAAATAAATATATCACTTACTATAACCATTTGGAAGAGGGTCATCCCTCCAGATTTTTTCATTTGGAAGATGAGAAGGGGAAAAAACTTTTATCTCTTATATCCCAATCTCATGCTCAAAGAGTCTTCTAGTTAAACTGCGTGTGGAAATTTTCATTTTTTTTTTTTTCAAATCAAATCCATGTACAGCCTAAGGAAACATGGCCTTGAAAGATAGTGGGGATTTATCTCAGAAAACGTGAAACCAAAGACAGTTGATTCTGGTTCTGGGTAAGTCAAAGGGAACACAAAGTGGAATTAAGGTTGGTTTTTTTTTTGTTTGTTTGTTTGTTTGCGGGGATGGGGGGTTGGTCAGGAGTAGATTGGCTGTCCTAATAGGTCTGCAGTCATAGGGGTAGAAAGCACACTCAATTTGTTTTGGTAGACCTTGAAATTGAACAGCCAATTTGGTCTGGCCATTAAGTCAGTCTTGATTTGGTCCACGCATGAAGACAAGATTCAACCCATTTGATTTTCTTCTTTAGCTTTGAAACTCCCTGCTTGGCAATATTTAGGAAAAGTTTTGATTTCAAGAGTACAGAAAGAATAAAGAAAACACAGTACAGCCTTTTCTGCAGGGATCTAAAATAGGAAAGACTACCCAAAGAATTCAATTTAAAAATGTTTATCTCTGTTTTACTGTAATGGGATTTTTCCACCCCATATTTATGGGCCTCTTCCTCTCATTTCATTCTTAAATAAATCTAGAGACGAGAATAGAAGGAATGTCTCCCATCGTTACGTTTGGGCCTAAACAATGAAGTCGTTTGTTTAAAGGAGGATTATTTTTGTTAAGCACAATAGGACTATTATACAAGCAGTTGTTTGGTGTCTTATTTATGAAGTATCCGACCCTGCATTAAAACACAAAGCAATACGGTGTCTATCACGGTTTCCTTCTGCAGATGAAACATTCAGCAGGAGACACTGAACAACTGAACACCGTGATACTTCATTCTCCAACAAGCATTGCGTGTCCCATAATTATCATCCTTTTCCTGGATGGATCGGTTTGCTTTAGCACCATAAGTCCCAATATGAACGGTCTAGATCACCACGGTTGTCTGCAGCAGTTGAGGCAGAGATGTGTGTACCCAAATATCTGGGAAAGTTCACTGTGGGATTTTATATATATATATATATATATATATATATATATATATATATATAATATTATACATATACATATACATATAATATATACATATACATAGACACACCTATATATAATGCACACACACATAGAGACACTCCAGAGAGTAAGAGGGTAATGAAAAAGATTTTAATCAATAAAACATGAAAATAATTGCAAACAAAAATAATGTGAATAGAGATTGGGCATCATACGCTTTGAAAGTCAAGGGTTTCACTAGAATCCTTCTGAAACTGCTTGCCTGGGGGTCCCTAGCAGCATTGTGCTTGCCAAAGGGGAATCTGGAATTTGGAATTTGGAGGCCAAGCATGGAGGAAAACCGGAGAAATTTCTCAGGCAAACATGTTTCCTTCCAGCTGTCCTTTATTGATCACCATCAACCTCTGAATTGAAGATTTACTGCTGACCGGAGCATTCCAGAATGATTTTCACCTTGGGGGCAGTCCCATCATGGCGACTAAGTTGTGGACGTGAATCGATTGATACCATAACTATTAATTACTTTTTAAAAAAGGCAGAAGGAGGGAGAGGAAATATGATGAAATTCTATTTTTTTCCTGGCTGTGTTTGTTGTAACATTTGCAAGTACTATGTTTCTCCATTGCAGGCTTTAATAATCAGATCCCAGCCACCTCAGCTCCTTTCCATGTGGCCTTCGTTCTTAGGAAATGATAGGTAATACAGAGTCTCTCCATTTTCCTCCATGTTTGCTGCTCCAAAATCCACAGAATCGGGCAACAGGGGAGTTCCCATTGCGTCGTTTTCCACAGATGCGGATTCTTCAAGTTGTACCATAGATGTGTCTGAGCTGGGTCTCAGATCCAAGTTTTTCTCCCGATGTTCCTCTTAACGTTTGTACCCTTTTTAAAATGTTACTTGAAACATTTAAAATGTTATTTTAAAAATCAACCTGCTGTGCGGTTCACATATCGAGCGTCAAGAAACATAGCAACGGAGAGAACCTCATTCTGGTCGGAAAGAGGAGTCTTTGTTGATGCAAGGAGATTAGATGTGAATCCCAGCGTCCCTCAGTAATGTCTTATGGGCAGATAGCCATGCTCTTTCTGCCTTCCTGGGCCGTGTGAGCGTGCCCTCAGGCTTCAGGCTGCCTCGAAGTGTTGAGAAGTCACCACAGAGACCCTCCAACCGCGAAGTCTAGAGTAGTTCCTACCTGTACCTTTAGGGAAGACGTTCCCCCAGTGCTGGTTGAGGGCACCAGCTGGAAATGCCTCTGTGGGTGTCAACGGTGATGTCTCTGCACCTGACCTAGAAGGAGGAGACTCAAAGACAGAGAAAGATCATTGTTGTGCTTCATCGAGGAGTTTGGGGTTTCGGAGGACAGGTCTGGTGACAGGGTGAGGGATGGGAAAACACATCTCAGGGATGAGGGTGGGCTTAGGGGAGGGGTGTGGGAACGTGCTGGAGGAGACAGGCACGCCCCCATGCAGAAGGGGAGTCACCTTCACACTCCGTGATCAGCAAAGTCCCCACGTCGCCAGGCGACAACCAGGGACGGTTAAGATGAGAACCTGCGATATTTATTGGACAGGAATTTCTCCCACTGTGCTGTCCATAATCCTTCCTCAACACCTGAAGCGTGCCTGGTCTTGTAGGAGCGTGCACCGAGGGGTCTGAAGGCTCTAGGGTGGGGGTGGGGGGTGTTGTGGAGGATCCTGGGAGGCGGCCTGCCCTCTGCAATAGGAAGGAACCAGGCAAGGCTCTCCCCAGCCCCAAACACGGAGGGACCTTGTTTGCAAGCTTCCTGGGACCCTGGGAATTGTGACGGGCCATCCAAGCAGACTACGCATGGGCCCTTCATCTTTTCATGGGCACCTGTGACATGGGACTTCAAAAGACAGGAGGATCAAGAGGCACATGGCCGACACTCGGGTTACATTGTGTAGCAACAAAGGGGAAAATATTTGGGTACATTATCTCCATGGTTGCAATTATCACCCAATATCCTTGTATTAACTTTAATGTGACCTACTCTCTTAGCTGTTAAATGTTAAGAACATCTCTGCCTGAATCACTCTCCAAATATATATTTGGATACAGGAAGGAGAGAGGAAAAAATGTTTTTGAAAAGTGCCAAATGGATTCTGAAGATAATCTTATTTCAGAGAAAATAATTAAATGAATGTTGTTTTCTCTTTAATTGCTTCATACTTAAAATCAAACGTGCTTGGGTTAATACGGTTCTACATCTAATTGAATTTTCTCAGTTCCTTTTATTATGGGACTAGGTTATATGGAAAGGTGATGACTTTAATGTGATTATTATATTGTTACACAAAATTATACCATCAAAGATTATGCAGCAACATTGCTGTTTTTTTTTCCCTCCCTGGGGAATTTAATACTGTGTAGCAATGACCTCAGATGAAAGCCAGTGCCCTCTTGGCAGGCCAGTAGTCAATTTCTATTTTGTAAGTCATAAATAACTCTTCAAAGAGTTAAATTGTAGCTACAATGTTAAGAACAATAAAGTTAGAAATTCATCTTATACATTTAACTATGAAATTATACAAGGGGTAGTTTTAGGGGCGCCTGCGTGGCTGGGTGGGTTGAGCCTCTGACTCTTGATCTCGGCTCATTTCATGATCCCTGGGTCGTGGGATCGAGCCCTGCATCCGGCTCTGTGCTGAGCGTCGACCTTGGTTAAGTTTCTCTTTCTCCCTCTGCCCCTCTCCCCGGCTTGCGCTCTCTCTGGAATAAGATTTTTAAAAAGGAAAAGAAAATAAATAAAATAAATAAAAAGTACATTCCTAACATATCTACGTATCATTATCCTTTTATTCACTCTGTCAACCATAGTTTTGTCTGATGGATGGTGCTTTTTTCTTCTGTCCACGATCTTTAATGAGACCCACTGTTCTAACAAAAATGCTACAAAAAGCCAATGCCTGGTTTTTAGGAACCTGTACCTAAAATTTCAACATCGACATAAAAAACCATAATTAGCGATCTCACCTGGTGGTTGTTGTTTTTCTTTTACGTTTTTGTGTGATATGTTTTCACCCGTCATCTTCAGCCTGTTTGCTCTAGGGAAATTGTAAATCAATACCTTTTTCAGATAGCATATGGTTTCTAGGTACTGTTAGGCAATGTGTGAGTGGCAGAAAAGATGCTTATTTAGAGATGGAAGTTTCTAAGTGTAAACATGTTACAAACACAGCAATAAAGAGCAAGCCGTTTTATCACAGAAGACAACGAATAAACAATGTATTAGTCCTATTCCCATGCACGACATCAACGTTCAGAGCACAGAGAGACAGATAAATGGAACTGACTACAGTATGCTATACTCTCCACAGAGAGTCATGTTACGGAAACTATGATCTGACCCACGGGAAAATCAGCACTCATGGGATCATTTGAATAATTTTAGGGTTTGTAAGAACATTAATAGTGGGTAGTGGCTATAACGGGGCTGAGAAATTTAGCAGTTTCTGGAAGGCTTGCCCTTAAGCTGATTATTTAAAGTCATTCCTATTCCATGTTTTTGAATAATGGTTTCATTTTTTTTTCCTGATTCCTATCTCCCATCCAATGCGTCCTGTATGTTTTAGTAGTACATTTACATTTTACACTTTTAAACTTTCTTCCTGCTGATATCTAATATAATTGCGCAAGGCAAAGTGAATCACGTCTCCATGATTTGGGATTTTTTGAGGGATTCTCTTTCAGATTTCCTCTGCAGTCCTGGTTAAACCTTGTCAATGATTCAGATGCCCTGCAAAATTTATGCTGAATGTCTTTTTGCTGTGTGTACTTAACTATCTCTTTTTGATGTATCAATTAGATCAAGCTTGTTAAGGACCAGATTCCAGGTTTTTGTTCTCGTTTTGTTTTTGCATCCGTTTCCTTTGGTAAGACACGACAGAATGTCATTTAATTCTCCCATTGAAGATGCGTTTTTGTTTAAAATTCTTTTTAACATTTATTTGTTTTTGTGAGAGAGAGAGAGAGAGAGAGAGAGAGAGAGAGAGAGACACGGAGTGTGAGCGGGGGAGGGGCAAAGAGAGGGAGACGCAGAATCCAAAGCAGGCTCCAGGCTCTGAGCTGTCAGCACAGAGCCCGACGTGGGGCTCAAACCCATGAACCGTGAGATCATGAGCTGAGCTGAAGTCAGATGCTTCACCGACTGAGCCACCCAGGTGCCCTGAAGATGCACTTTTAAAATATCTTTGGGAGAGGCGCCTGGCTGGCTCAGCCAGAAGGCCATGTGATTCTTGATCTCAGGATTGTGAATCTGACCTCCACCATGGGTGTAGAGATTACTTTAAAGAAATAAAATCTTTAAAAAAAGAAGTAAAATAAAATATCTTTGGGTAATTCTATGATTTTGAGTTTGAGGTATGTCAAGACTCTTGTTAGCTTTAAAACCCAAGTTTGAGATTATGATGGATTTTTAGTGGGGCGATTTTCTGATGATGTCGTACCCTAACCTCTGTTCCCTGTTTTGGTCATCACTTATATATCTGCTTCATTTTGCTTACTGTTTTCCCTGTGTGGGATTTTCATTTCCATTTTTTTTCAAATGCTTTTTTGCTCTTTTGTTATAGATGGCTCGCTAGTAAATACTCTGGAGCTGCATAATATTATTTACTTTGTTCTAATCCAACCTGAGTGTTTATACCTTTTAATGGGGGAGGTGCCAGCCTTTTATGTTTACTGTGATTCCTGATATAATTGGACATATTCCTACTATCTCAAGTCGTATTTACATTTTTCACCCTACCCTGTGTCTGGCTTTATTTTTTTTCCCCCTCTCTCTCTCCTTTCATAACCTCTGGTGCTTTTAGTCACTGCCGGCTCAGTTTTCTTACTTTTCCCCACTTGCTCGTTTAAATATTCAGATTTCTTTTTTTTAATGTTTATTTATTTTTGAGAGAGAGAGAGAGAGAGAGAGAGCATGAGTGGGAGAGGGGCAGAGAGAGGGGGAGACAGAATCCGAAACAGGCTCCAGGCTCTGAGCTGTCAGCACAGAGCCTGACATGGGGCCCAAACCCACAAACCGCGAGATCATGACTTGAGCCGAAGTCAGACGCTCAACTGACTGAGCCACCCAGGCGCTCGTAAATATTCAGATTTCCAATTTTCTAATGAACTTTAAATCATCTAAGTGTCTTTTTCCTCTTTCTGCACAAGACGATGCTGTTAATGTGCTCACACTGGTCAAATACATTCCCCACGCCCCAGTTTTCTTTTAACATTTCTATCCCAGCTTATGTTTCAGTATAAATATTAATACTGCATTACAGTCATTTTTGCAATTAGTGTGTATTTATAGATTTACCAAAATAGCTCATATGGCCTTTACTTATCTAGCACATGGAATCCTGGTACCTCCCATCGAGTTTATTACTCTTTGTGCTGAAGTATATCTTTGCATAGTGTCTTTGCAGAGGGGTCTGTGAGTAAAACGTTGTTGGAGTCATTTATGCCTGAAAAATACCTTTATTTCTTTTATTAACTTGCATCATACATGCCTGTGATTGGAACTGTAGATTCTCAGATACTGTGCATCTAAACATTTCAAATATGGGGTGATGGGCAATGTGTTTCCAGGGTGATCCTGATGGACCCCATTCCCTGGTGTTCACATATTTGTGTAACCCCCTCCCTTAGAATATAGGCAGGGGGTGTGTGGGTGGCTCAGTCAGTTGAGCATCCAACTTTGACTCAGGTCACGATCTCACGGTTCATGGGTTCGAGCCCCACATCTGGTTTGGCAATATCAGCATGGAGCCCGCTTTGGATCCTCTGTCTCCCTCTCTCTCTGCCTCTCCCCAACTCACACACACTCTCTCAAAAAAAAAACTTAAAAAATGTAGGTGGGGCATGTGACTTGTATCTAGGCATAAGCTATGGAACGTTTTAAGGGAGACGGCTGATGTAATTTATGGTTCCACATTGACCGATTTTGAGTTCATCTACAGGAAGGTCATCTGGGGTGGGCCTGACTTAATCAGATGGAAAGCCTTAAAAGATGGACAGGGCCCTCCCCGAGAAGACGGTTGTGCCTTGGGTCAACGAAGGGAGCAGTCGCCCTGGAGAAGCTGACTCAGGGTCCACCTGGATTCGACAGTTTTCTAGATGACTACCATGTTCTGGATACTACTTTGTATATGTCCCTGTCCTTGGTGTGCCCAGGGTCTTAGGATGTCACTGTCACGTTTACCTGTGCCATACAGAACTCCATCTTGCCACCAGACTCTCTTCTAAAGACGTCCTGCTGCCGATGTTGAAGAAATAGATGGTCGTCGCTGCAGCCTTGTTAGACCCTGAGCACCTGACCCGCCTAAGCCAGGCCCGGAGTCCCAGCCCACAAGAGCTGTGGGGTAGTGAATGGTTTCATTTGATCCACGTTTCAAGCTGCTGTGTCATTGGATAATTCATTACATGGCAACAGATAGCTAATACGCGTATGATTCCATTATAATGTCACTGAAGCAGAGTGTTGGAGACCTTGGTTCTGAATCCAAACGGATTTTACTTCTCTCGGACACAGTTTGCTCACCTATTAATTGGGGTAAAATCTATACTTTCCATCACAGTCATTATGTAGCTAAAGTGTGGACTTTTTAGAGCCCTTAGTGGTGTGAGTGCTTCAGAATAAATATTTAATCAAGCGATGATTATTATCACTGTTGTTTTATCAGTCAAGGAACTGAACGTATGAAGAAATTAATATTGCTTAGCTCATAGTTTTCTACTTATTAGACCAAATTGAGCTCTACTTAGAAAGAAAGTACTTGCTTGAAGAAGCTATGCCTTCACAACATCTGACCCTCTCTTGCTTGCGTGACAGCTTTAAATATGAGGTCTCTCCTTCCTGAAGATCTCTGCAATTATATACTTTCTACACTCACCCCCAAACATCAGCAATCCATTGATTTTTGAAGTGAACACATTGATTTTGTTCCCTCTCTTATATTACAATGACAAAGGCTTTTAATAAATGAGCGGTGGCCTTTATGTGAACTAACATAAGTCCCCCTGATGGAGCAGCTATTAAGATACCATTCACACGTATAAGCAGGATCATTTATAAGGTCTTAGCAGCAAAACCCTTGGTCCCCATATGTTGCAAAGGCTCGGACTGTGACCCCTGACCAACATCTAGAAGAGGTTGCCCTCCTCATGTTATGTAACTGCACATCCTAATTTTTGAAAACCCCGATCTTTGATATGTTATGGTTGTAAGACACATGAGCAGCCTTTTGGGGTTTTTTAATGACAATTTCTTATGGGTGTCCGAGTTACCTGGTTTTCTAAAAGGAAATCACAACTTCCCTTTAAGACTGTTTAATCTCAGTGGATCAAACAAGAAAAGTGACACATAAGCCTGAAAGTTATATTACTAATGCATAAGAGTATTACTTAATTTTCATTCAAGTGATCTATCTGATTTATTCATTCTCCACAACTACTTGCTTTGAAGGACAGTCTTTAAGAAATTAATCATGAATTCCACTCTTAAGAAGGCATTGGTTTTCTATAGGATACATTTGAAATTTTGGGAACAAATATATTTGTTTTCTTTTTCTTTTAAAAAAATTTTTTAACATTTATTCATTTCTGAAAGACAGAGAGAGAGAGAGAGCGTGCAAATGGGGGAGGGCTAGAGAGAGAGGGAGACACAGAATCCGAAGCAGGCTCCAGGCTCTGAGCTGTCAGCACACAGCCTGGCGCAGGGCTCGAACTCATGGACCGCGAGATCATGACCTGAGGCCAAGTCGGCTGCTTAACCGACTGAACCACCCAGGCACCCTCTTTTTTTTTTTTTTTAATGTTTATTTA
The DNA here is from genome assembly GCF_046562875.1 of Panthera onca. Taxonomy (NCBI): domain Eukaryota; kingdom Metazoa; phylum Chordata; class Mammalia; order Carnivora; family Felidae; genus Panthera; species Panthera onca. Next base: position 26,691,564 of record NC_138358.1, on the reverse strand, counting down.
TTTCTGAGAGAGACAGAGTGTGAGAAGGGGAGGGGCAGAGAGAGAGGGAGACAGAATCCAAAGCACACTCCAGGCTCTGAGCTGTCAGCACAGAGCCCGACGCGGGGCTCAAATTCATGGACCGTGAGATCATGACCTGAGCTGAAGTTGGATGCTCAACCGACTGAGCCACCCAGGAGCCCCCAGATATATTTGTTTTCCATTGTTGTTTAACAAATTGTCTCAGTCACAGAGGCTGAAAACAATAAGACATTTATTATCTCATAGTTTCTGTGCTTCTGGCATGTGACTTAGCTGGATCCTTGCTCAGGGTTCCAAACGGTTACCATCAAGGTAGTAGCTGGGCTGTGTTCACACCTGGAGGTTCAAATGGAAGAGTTCATTTCTTGGCAGGTATATGACTGAGGGTCTCGCCTTTCTGCTACCTGCCGGCTAGAGGCCACCAGCAGGTCTTGAAGGCTGTCCACAATTCCTAGAGGCCACCAAGTGTGCCTTGCCATTTGGATTTCTGCAACATGGGTGCTTATGTCATCAGGCTTGCAGAGAAGGTCCCTCAGCTTGGGGAAGGCATTCAGTTGGTTTGATGAAGCCCAGAAAAATCTTCCTTTGAGGAAGCTCAAGATCAACTGATTTGGGATATTAATTACATCTGAAAAGCTCCTTCACCATCGCTACATTCTTGGCTAGAAGCAAATCACAGCACCTGCCCACGGTCAAGGGGAGAGGATTGCATAGGGCATGGACATTATGCGGTGGGGCCACAGGGATTACCCTAGTGTCTGCATACCATAGTTGAATGATAATCATGAGGAAGTATATCATTTTAGGACACTAGGAGCAAGGAAAAATACATGGTAACTGAATTTAAACACATACACACATACACACACACTCCAATATAAAAGGTATTAATCTAAGGGCGCCTGGGTGGCTCAGTCAGTTGGGTGTCTGACTTTCGCTCAGGTCATGATTTCACGGTTTGTGAGTTCCAGCCCTACATTGTGCTCTGTGCTGTCAGCCGAACCTGCTTCGGATCCTCTGTCCCCCACTGTCTCTGCCCCTCCCCCACTGGTGCTCTCTATTTCAAAAAAAAAAAAAAAAAAAAAAGGAGAATGCTGAGAATGGAGTTAGTCCTAGTTTTGCTATTGATTTTGTGACCTAGACAAGCCAGTTAAACTCTCTGAGCCCTAGACTCATCCTTGGTAAAATGGCTCTTTGGACTAGAAAATATCTATGGCCTCATCCATCTCTAATGTCCTATGATGCTTGGATACTGATGATGCATTCACACCTTATTGCCTGAAGAAAACAACAACTATAAAGATCTTTGCTGCACAGGTGATGGCCTCATGTGACCATAAGCACTTGAAACATGGCCAGTCCAACTTGAGATGTGCTCAAAGTGGAAAATACACATCAGATCTCAAACACTTAGAATATCAAAAAGAATGTAAGATAGGCTATTAATATTTTTATATTGATCACATGTTGGAGTGATAGTATTTTGTCTGTATTTGGTCACATCACACATATTCCTAAGATTGATTTCACCTTGCTTTGCTTATTTTAAAGAAGTTTCTGGAAAATTTGAAGCTACACACAATTGGCTAGCCTTATTTTTTATTACTTAGCAAAGATCTGGAAATTCTTTCCTATCTGTTTACATTCACTTGCTGGATTTGGTTTTTGGCAGGGTGGGGGGCAGGGGGAGTGTAGAATTTAATATATCTAAAATTATATCTACATTAGTCAAAAGTTCCTGAATATTTGCTTTTGTATGTCAACTGATTTGTTTTTGAGGTATATTGAAACTTGCAAACAGATCAATGATAGCAACTATTCATTTTCCTATAACAAATCACACAAAAGCATCTTATTCACATATCAAAATATCACTAATCCTTACATCAGATCAAAAAGAAGCTCATGTTACCATGTTTACATGAGTTTGTTATATTTAGGGAATAACAGGTATAAAATCACTTACCTGCTATTACATGTAAAGATCTGCCTATTTTATTATTTTTAAGACAATTACATAGCTACTTAAAGCAGCTAGAACCTTAGGAAATATTTTTTATAATATTTATGCATTTCTGTGGACAATCTTATATTTCATATTTGATCATTTAGACTGCTTAACATTAACAAGGCAGCCAAACACATGATTTGACCCTTCTCCATCACACCTGTATATCGTGATTCCCTGGGGGGTGGGGGGGGGGGTTAAGAACCATTCATACCTGGTAAGAATCCCAGTTGCTATGAGTTCCATCAAGATTTCTGTTAATTGGATTGAACTGGGTGTTGCCATTTAAAAAAAGTGCTATCCACATCAACCCAGATTGGTACCGCTGAGTAGCAGAGCCTAGCTTTTGACCTAAATACAATATACGTGTTTGGGACAGATTAGGAGTAAACAAGAAAGAAGGGAGGGGGGAAAGGAAGGGAGGGAGGGAAAGAAGGGAGGGAGGGAGGGAGAAAAATCATGCTATAATATGTCTTGGAGTTCAACTCTCTCTTTGACTCTTACTCGTTTAATTCTATACCTCAGACTAATTTTTTTAAATGTTGATATTCCTGACCTAGACTTACCTTCTTTTTTTTTGTCCTGTAGAGGATCCCAAATGAATTACATCCATCCATCAGACACAGGCAGAGTTCTTTTGTGACTATAAACATGTAACAGTTGCTTGGGCAGCTTATACTTTCACCCAAACTAAACCATAATCATTTTGGAAACAGTCATGGCCCCAGAATGGTCTAAGAGTCATTTAGAAGCTGCAGGCATTTTGTTTTCAACTCTTCCTGAGTTGGTGAAGCCTTCACTTTTCATTTCACAGAAAACAGCTTCTACTTAAGACACACAAACAGACATACCTTCTTGGATGGAAGAGGTTACACGGAAGGATGCCTGGGTTTATCTGAGTTCCCAGATGAGGAGACTCCAAGATTGACCTGAGAACAGACAAGCTGTGATTTAATGGAAATGGATGGTTTTAGGAGAAACACCTGCATGAGGGAGAAATGGGGCAGGATCTTGGAGAGGCTGAGAGAAACACCAGTGCTCAATACAAGTCCAACTTCGTAGAGAGAGAAGAGGAATACAAAGATTAGGAAAGGTGGTTTGAGTGCCTTCAAGTGAAAGCTGATCATCCAAGAAGGAGGAGATCTTCTATCTCCTAGGGATTAACATTCCTTATCTTCCCTGCCACACTTGGACATGGTGGAGGGTGGTGGTGGTGGCATTTGTCCATGGCAACTATGACCACCATACCCAGGAAGCTGTTTCAAGTTCTCTTATTTTCTCTCTGGTCACTCTCCAGTGTCTTTTCTGGGTTAAGTTTTATCTAGGTCCCCAGATGAGGATTTGCTGAGCAGTGGGAGAGAGAAGTTCGAGTGTGTGTGTGGGTTTAGCACAGGAGCACCACAGTGGATGCCTGGCCAGTGGACGCAGGGCCAGTACATGAGCTCAGAGCTGACCACTCCAGATGTCAGGTCTTGGGGGATACGTGCTTCCTCTTTGGGGGTGACCAGAGATGCTTTGGGAGAGATGCAATAAAATGCAGGACATTCCACAGGCACAAAACATGGGGGCTGGGACCTTCATGTGTGTCTTCTCACATGGTTAGATTTTGTTTTATACCCTTCTTTCCGCCCGTAGGAGAAATTCACACATGCCAACTAGAAACATTGCTTCATTCGTGCTCTAAAACTGTGTCCACCAGAAGTAACACAATCTCATTACAGATGCAAAGGTAAATCCTATTCTGAAGTCATGGTTTTCCTTCAGAGAATATTGTAAGATTTTCCCCAACTTCCAGAGGGCTTGGTGAAGGGGTCAATTTTAACCTTCCGAGTGTGTGTGTATGTGTGTGTGTGTGTGAGTGTGTGTGTCTCCAAATTTGCCCTTTGTATTAGTGCAGCAGTCGTATTGGATTGGGACCCACCTTTATGACCTCCCCTCAACTTAATTACATCTGCATCGATTCTCTTTCCAAGTCAGGTCACATTCTGAGGTGCTCTGGGTTATGTCTCCAACACGTGAATGTTGAGGCGACACAACTCAGCCTGCGACACTACTGAATTAGAGAAATGGCACTGGAGTTCAGGACTCCAAGTCAGGGCCCTTCAGACCACCCAGGGATGCTCAAACCTTGGCAAGAGAGACCCACTTCCCCGACAAAAAGCTGGCTCAGCATCGGAAATCAGTATCCTGTTTCCACCATGTCAAGCTGTCAGATTCTCTGAATCCTGGAGGAGCACATCCGTTAATTTGAGATCTATACATTATCCAAAGTCTGGCTGATCCAAGAGGTTTTGCCAAATTCCAAAGGCAATGACTTCAAATCTGCATCTTATTGTTACAGACAATCTACTAATCATCACAATATCCACTTTGGTAACTACTCACCTTTTAATGCGCCACGATTAAATAAATGTCAAGTACTTTCTTTTGCATGGGTTCGTCAGAAGTGTTCTTAACAATTACAGCCTGTCTCCTCAGCAGCAGCAATGAAGATTGTTGGCACTTGAGAATATTTTAAGTTTGTCATACTTCCCGGCATAATTTTGGAACCTGGAGAGAAACCTGCAAATCTGAGATGTCAGGTTTTTTTTTCCTTTGTTGCTATTTCATGCAAGTTTTATGGTCCAAATATTTGTTGCTATTAACGATTTCTTCTTAACTTTTAAGCATCACGAAGATGGCCATCATCATGAATGAGCCATTGTTGGAGAGCAGTGTAGCTGAGTTCAGGAGTGCATGCATGTGCATTCGTGTTTGTGGCTGGCTAATTTGCCATTTATGAGTCACTGTCCTTTACCATCTGTCAGTGGTCATTTCTCTATTTTTGTCTTATTTCTGTGCCTTTATAAAACAGTTCTGAAATACACACACCCCAAAACACAAATCTCTCTGCTGCCAGGGAGTGTGCATTTCAGTGTGCACTCCTAGAACTGGAGTCAAGGCTGGGTCAGAGGCCACATGCATTTCAAGCGTGGATGTGCTTTGCCAAATATCCCATTTAAGGGGCTACCTGATTCATAGTACCACTATCGAAACACTTGCTATGTGTTATCAGTGTTTTACCCAGTTGTCAATCCAAAGGTTTAAAATATAGCTTCCCGGGGCGCCTGGGTAGCTCAGTCAGTTAAGCATTAGACTCTTGGTTTCGGCTCACGTCATGATCTCGTGGTTTCGGGGATCGAGCCCCATGTTGGGCTCTGCACTGACAGTATGGAGCCTACCTGGGACTCTCTCTCTCTGCCTCTCTGTCTGCCCCGTCCCTGATTGTATTCTCTCTTGCTCAAAATAAATAAATAAGGTTGCAAAATAAATAAATACACAGGTTGCCATCACTTTTGATTTGCATTTCTTGACTTACGAGTGGACAAAGAATTTTGCACTTACTTAAACTTATATAGCTCGGCTCAAACTCTGTTTAGACTTTGCCGTGGTTATTGTTGTAGGCGTGTTTTAAGTATGGCAGACCGTGGTCTGCCATATATTTTAATGATGACCTTATGTGTTGCTTTATTTTGCCAGGGCCACCATAACAAACCACCATGGACTGGGCGGCTGTAATAACAGAAGTTGTTTGTAGCACCTTTCAGGAGGCTGGAAGTCTGAGGTCAAGGCATTGTGGCCTTGGTTCCTTCTTTTTTTTAATTATTTTTAAGTTTATTTATTTATTTTGAAAGAGAGAGAGAGAGAGTGCAAGTGGGGGAGAGACAGAGAGAGAGAGGGAGGGAGAGAATCCCAAGCAGGCTCCTCACTGCCAGCATAGAGCCCAATGTGGGGCTCGAACTCCTGAAACCGTGAGATCATGACCTGAGCTGAAACCAAGAGTTGGATGCCCAACTGGCTGAGCTACCCAGGCGTGCCAGACTTGGGTCCTTCTGAGGCCCAAGAAAACAGGATCCATTCTAGGTCTTTCTCCTAGATTTGTAGACGGTGGTCTTTTTCCTGTGTATTTGACATTCTCCTTGTGTATTTGCGTCTGTATCAAAATTTCCCTTCTTTGGAAGGACACCAGGCATACTGGATTAGAGACCACACTAATGTCCTCATCTTAACTCACTTGTGTCTTCAAATAAGACCACATTCTGAGGCGGGGGTGCGGGGTGGGGTTTAGGGCTTCAACACACAAATTTTGGGAGGAATGCAATTCAACCCATACGAGGAGAGACAGTCTATTTCCGTCATCGGCAAAAAGGACAGCCAGAGCATACAAGGTCATTCACACTGCATGTGAGATCTTGTCTCACCAACTATAAGCAGGTGACCGTGAGGCACTTAACCGAAGTGGGTGAGTTTCAACATTTCACCACCTCCTAAGAGGGGGGTTTCAGCTCCAGTGTGATGCCCATTCTTACAAATGACAACTCCAGGGAAGAAGGTCATCAAAATATCCATGACACTGAAGACTGTATCGTGTGCCATTTTGAGGGAGATGTGTAAAACCTGAAAAAGCAAAGCAAGACTCAGACAGATGTCTTTTGCAATCAGTTCTTAGCTGTTCCCGAGTCTTAGAAATGATGACATCCTCTCAATCACCTGCAAAGGGTTTTAACATTCTGGGTCCTGCTCAGAAGAACACACAGAGGAGCATGCACCATTAAAATTAAGTGGAGAAATGGAAGGAGAATTACAAGCTGCCCAAGAGATAGGAGATATTTCAGGCCAAAGCTTAGAGACCTATTTGGGGAAGAGATATTAACATCGAGGGGACACGTTGACCCAGGACCCAGCACTCCGTGCCTGACTTAGAAACTGGGAAAAGAGAGAAGACTCAGGGTAGGTAGCTGGATTTGGTACACCAAGCCTTGTCACCTTGGCCACAGCAGCAATTTGGAACGGGCTTTCTGGAATCTTTTCAACATATGCCTTGACTTTTTATACAACTCACAGCGCTGGCATTGGTGACAAGTTTTATTAACTCGCTGCTCAAAATTCCCTTCCTATAAATGTTCTCCAACTCATATCCATGGTAAATGGACAACTTCTCTTTCAGAATTTGCAGGAGGGCAGTCTTGAAAAAAAATATCAATTTACTGAGATATGATCAGCATATAAAAGGTATGCATGTTTCATGTGTACGACATCATGAGTTTGGCAATGAGGGTACAGCCGTGGAACTGTGACCACAAGCCACGCCATAAATGTATCCACAACGCCAAAAGTTGCCTCTCACCTTGTTTGCGTATTATTACTCTTTCCGTGTGTGTGATATCCTACAAAAGATCTATCCTCTTAGCACATTTAAAAATATCCTAGAGACTAGGGGTGCCTGGGTGGCTCAGTGGGTTGAGTGACTCTTGATCTCAGCTCAGGTCATGATCTCACGGTTCGTGGGATTGAGCCCTGTGTTGGGTTCTGCACTGAGAGAGTGGAACTTGCTTGGGCTTCTCTCTCTCCCTCTCTCTCTGCCCTTCCCCTCCTCGTGCTCTTCCTCTAACTCTCTCTTTCTAAAAATAAATAAACTATATATTCTCCACCATTCTACCTGCTCTTCCTGTGAGGCTCTTTTAGATGCCACATGAAAGGAAGATCATGCAGTATTTGTCTTTCTGTGTCTGGCTTATGTCACTGAGCATAATGTCCTCCAAGTTCATCCATGCTGTCACAAATGGCAGGATTTCTTTCTTTGTAAGGTGGATTAATATCCCATCGTATGGATAAACACCACATCTTCTTTATCCACTCATCTGTCTGTGGACTTTCGGGGTGTTCCCAACTGTTGGCTATTGTGACTAATGCTGCAATGAACTCGGGGCTGCAGGTGTCTTTGGGATCCTGACTGCATTTCCTTTGGATATATACCCAGACATGGGAGTGAGCAAGACAGTCCTAAAGTCACCCCGCATTGGCTGGGCCCCTTCATGCAGACATCGGCAGGGGCTGAGCTGCTTCCTCTAGACCCCTGTAAGCCCCTGTAAGAAAGAAGAAAGTTTGTCTGACGTCCCTAGTCTCAGCCCTACTGGGCTACGTTGCTTTGGTCTCTGGAATCAGGGGAGGGAAGCATTCACCATAAAGATACTGCGGAGTTTCCCAGTGTCCTTTCTGTTCCTGCTTATTACCTGCACTGGGAGACCCTGTGCACATCTCCATCCGTGGCGGTGCAGTTCATGTCCCTGCAACCGCTTGCAAACACTGAGCGTGGCAGTTGTGGTTGTGTGTGTTTCCCGCAACATCCTAAAAGGCACGGTGACCGTGGAACAACTCTGTTGATTAGCTCACGCCTCCTGGCTCCGGGAGAAATCAGGCTCTTCTTAAAAGAAAGCAGGCTTTGTCGGGGGAAAGATACCCTAAGGACAAAGTGAAATGTGAAACTGTGGTGATATTTATAGATTCTCTACCTTATCTTGGGAAGACTGAATGAAAGACAGGTGCGGAGCAATATCGGTTTGGTATGGATGCAGGAAAAGAGAGACGCTGTCAGTGAAGAATTGGTGAGGAGAAAGGCTTTGGGCAGCTATTGGCAGCCTGAATCAGCCCCCTCCTTTTTGCGATGACTCCCACGCCTAAAAGGAGGGGATGAAAACCATGTGACTTTTGCCATGCACTGTCCGACATGAGATGCTGCAGAAAGGACAGTCTTCTGCAAGGCTTTTCTGGGAGGTCCATAGAAGCACACCCCACCGCTCAGAACGTTCAGTGTGTTCCTAGGTAGCTAGACACACATTATTAATGGAAGTCTCTCCTCCGGTATTTTTCACAGCATGGAAATGATTCTAAAAATAACCTGCAGAATTATGTAACTCCCTCTGCCATTATACTCTTGCTTTTTTTTTTTTTTTTAGAACTTCTAGATGGATCGGCCATGAGCTGTTTCGGCTAGAAGCAATATAAAAGATATATATCTCAATGGACCCTTCTCCTTCATTAAGTTCTAGACTGTGGATGCTCCTGGGAGTTATAATTTAATCTCTGCAATCTTCACAGTGCAATTTAAGCAGTGGGTTGAGTTGTAAAATGAGTGTTTCAACATCGAGCGCTCCAACAGTGAGATGTAAATGTTTTTACTGGTTTTTCTACAGCCCAGATTCTCCAAGAAAGTAAAAAAAAAAAAAACCAGAGAGAGAGAGGCAGTGAGCTCATAGTTTTGGGGGTGTGGTAGATGGGAGCTAGGTTCACAGAATACATCAGATTGCTGCAGGAAAGCCCTCCAACTAAGGATCTGGAGAATTCTGCAAGAAGCCACGTTCTTCAAGCCCACTCTCTGAGAGCCGTCAGTGTTGATTCTGGAACTCGGGGATTCGGTACAGCTTGGAAGTCAAGATTAACGTCCGCCTGCTCTCTCCATTGTTCATTTTGTTTCAAAAAGCCTTCCTTTCTTTCCACTTTTATGAAAGGAAAGTACACAGAGGCATCTTATTACAACAATGAAATCTCAAATTGCCATTCAAACGGATTCAAAAGCACCTTGTACTGTGGACTTAAGTCATTAATGGAATCAGAATGTGCTGGTAAAACAATGGCTAGAAGACCCCAGAGGTGCACTGAGAGCTCCAAAGAAGAAGATTCACCTTTTCTATTTTTCAGTCGTGGAGAATGTGAACAAATTGTGAATTTCCTTTACACTCTACAGAAAATACTCTGGTGAATATACGATTTCAGTTAGTAGAGAGGTGATTTATGACTTCTGTGTTTGCTCAGTGTTATTGTCATTGGAATTAAATAACTCAATGAAATCTATTTAGTTTGATAAGAATGAAAAATAGATGGGAATAAAGATACGTTCAAGTGTTTGACATTTGTCTTTTCTAATGGTTTAGTTATAGGTCCCTACATATATCTTGTCAAGGGTTCTTTTTAGATTCCCACTTATATTTAATTTTTATTTTTGATGTAAATTCATTGTGGGCCGAACTCTGCCTTCCTTCTTCTATAGAAAAAAAAAAATGAATGATTCTCATTTTCCTTCTTGAGCAAACCATGGTATCAGTTGAATTAAAACCATGGTATCAGTTGAATTTACATATAATTATTTAAGGGGTACCTAGGTGGCTCAGTTGGTTAAGCATCTGACTCTTGATTTTGGCTCAGGTCATGATCTCATGGTTCATGAGTTTGAGCCCTACATCAGGCTCTGTGCTGACAGTGCAGAGCCTGCTTGGGATTCTCTATCTCCCTCTCTCACTGGGAAATATGCAAACCATCTGCTTTCAGATCTTCCTATAGGTGTAGGAAGATAGGGTTTTACCTATTGAAACAGTGTTCATCTTATAAGTGTGAATGATGCTTCAATTAAGGTAACATCCTGGCTAACTCTGGTCTGACCATCATCCCTTATGCTGCAGAATCCTGTTGCTGATACAGCTACAGAAAATCAAAGCAAAACGTTAACTCTTGGAACCATACAGATCTCTTTGAAGAATTATAGTTATTTTTCTATTTTATATGCTTGGCATAAATGATGTTTTCTATGTATATCTATTGGATGGATGATTACATGAATGAATGTAACCTATGTGCAAAATGCTGTGCCTTACAATTTGGAAGGCCACTAGGGATAGAGAAGGAGAGAGAGAGATCTTCATCTTCTGGAACCTCCCTCAGCTCAGGGAGCTTCTGGTTGTTGCCTTTCTCCATGAGTAATAAAAATAATAAGAATAAAATCCATAACATGCATGGAATAGAAGGTACTAGACTCATTTTGTTTTCGGGAGAACGATAGTTGAGGATTGGCTGCGGAAGAAAAGAAGGAAGTCAAACCACATGGCCTGAGGTGCTTTTGGGGATGTCTTTCCATTGCATAGTTGGCTTAATCCTGTTCCTGTGAGGTATTATTATCTGCATCATCCAAATAAGGAGATGGAGACCAAGGAAGCTACAACGGGATGAGAGCTTCAAGGTTCATAAGTGGCATAAATGGGGTTCTGACCCTCGTGTTCGAGGTCCAGAGTGCCAACCTGTTCGGCGAACATGAATCAGTTCATGCTAGAACTGTGTTTGTCTTAGAGATTGCCACAGCTTCAGAAAACATTCAGCAACAACACCAAGTCCTTTCCAGAATGCAAAGCTACTACTTTCCAGGCCACGACTTCTCCCTTCTTCCCTCATCACAGTTACTCTTCATCATGCAACCAGTCATGCCCTTTCAGCTATCATTACTGGTATCCCTCGTGTGCAGGGCCACCCACCAAACTAAGAAGGTAGCAGCAAGCAGATGGCACTCCCTGCCCTGACAGAGACGGTACCTTACCTCAGACTTAAACTAACACACACGTGTGGTCTCACAGTTTCTGTGGGTGAGGAGTTCAGGCACAGTGGAGTCCTCTGCTCAGAATCCATCAGGGCTTCCATAGACGTATCGTCCGTGCTGAGTTGGCATCCAGAGGACTGACTGGGGAAGAATCCACAGTTAAGCTCAGATGGGTTGTGATGTCTCATTTCCTTGAGAGCCCTGTTGGGTTTAAGTTTGCACCTGCATGTGTCCTTCTGAAGGAAAAGAACTAATATGTATGAAATGTTGGACTAGCATCCTTGACAATTTTGTCTAAAAGAAATATTTAAGGTTCATTTTTTGTTTCATGGACCTAATGTTCTCTTTGGAGCATAGAGGTGGTTATCTGATTTTCAATTTTCCAATGTTGTATTAATTTTTAGGAATACTCTGTATAAGAGATTAATGGCTTCCTTAGTTAGTTATAAGTACACTCAAGACTATGCTGGGGCACCTGGGTGGCTCAGTCTGTTAAGCATCCAACTTTGGCTCAGGTCATGATCTTGCAGTCTGTGAGTTCGAGCCCCGCATTGGGCTCTGTGATGACAGCGTGGAGCCTGGAGCTTGCTTCGGATTCTGTGTCTCCCTCTCCCTTTGCCCCTCCCCTGCTCACACTCTGTCTCTCTCTCTCAAAAATCAATAAACATTAAAATAAAATTTAAAGACTACTATGCATACTCTACTCATCTACAAGTATATTCCCGGGATTTAAGAGAATATACTTTTTGACGTCCATGCCCTACCAAAACACACACACACACACACACACACACACACACACACACACAGAGTCCTGATAAAGAGTGGCACCTAGGGGCTCCTGACTGGTTCCATCAGTAGACCTTGCAACTCTTCACCTCAGGGTTGTGAGTTTGAGCCCCATGTTGGGTGTAGAGATTACTTAAAAATAAAATCTCTTTTTAAAAAAAGAATGACACTTAAAGTTTTTGTATGTGTTTAAAAAAAAACCAGTATTTTCTTCCTTAAATTTATGTATTTCAGTAATCTCTACACGCAGCTTGGAGCTTGAACTCACAACTCCAAGATCAAGAGTGACACACTCTTCTGACTGAGCCAGTCAGGCACCCCAAAAGCTCTTTTTGTGGGGTAAGCTCTAAGCCCAACATGGACCTTGAACTGACAACTCCAAGATCAAGAGTGTCCTGCTCTACTGGCCCAGCCAGCCAGGGGCCCCCCAGCATTTTCTTCTTATTTACCTCCTGTTTCTATTTATTTTCTTCACAGGAGACCAAATGATCTGAACTCTCTCTAATTCTTTGTCACAACAATGGTTGCTACCTTTATACACTGTCACTGTGAAGTATTATCAAGACATTAAAAAAAAAAAAACCTCCTTTTTAGGACATGGATCGTAGAAAGGAAACAGTGTTTTTCTTTCTAATGCTGGTCACATTATGAAACTCAATTTTGCTTAGATCCATTCCATCCCCGAATTGTCTTCCAGTTAAAGTAGGTTCAATCCGGTCTGCACCTCCTTAAGATTATTCCTGTTAAATGCTGTAGCCATTTGCTTTTCTACAAAAGTTCCCTAAAATACCTTCCTTTTTACTGATATTGCCATCCTCAGACCCTTCAGTAAAGAAAACCCTTCGACTGAAGGAGAAAATCGGCCTGCTCCAGTACTGCAGACTTTCCAATGATTATTTCTCTAGCTCAGGATTCAGAAGCCATACTGTATCTTTCCAAGGCCAGTAGATTTCCTGCCATGGGGTTGAGTTCCTGAACCCCCAAAGGCTTTGCTATATTCAGGATCTCCATGAAAGCACTGTCTTCATGGGATATACACATTTGTACCAAGTTTAGCAACTACCAAAGGATCTCATGTTATATGATTGCTCATCCCATTTGATTTAAAACAGGTGCCATCATAAGCTTATAGTGACGTAGAAATGGTACACTTGATCCTGCCATTGTTGGCTCTGAGGTTTCCACATTACAATACATATGTCAAGAAACTACAGAAATCCTTCACGGTGTCAGCAAGTCAGAAGCCATTCGTTTACGGAAGCGTGCAGGTGTGATGTGCATACTGCGATAGACGTGCCAATGCAATTGTCAGAGACAGGCAGCGCCTGCCCTACCATGGAACATTCCTCCTTAAGAACCCAGCTTCGGATTTTCTGACTCGGAATTTTGTAAAAGTGTAATTGTTGTAAAACCGAGAAAATTGCCTGGCTGTAAAATCCTTCAAATTTATCCGTGCATTATCTTTGCAGTTTTTCTTTAAAGAATAATAAAAAGAAAACCATCCAAGGGGATAGTAATTGCATAAAATGGCAGATAGCAAAGTAGATAAAATTTTAATCAAATCTTTTGGTGCTTAGATAGGAAAGGAAAATGTAAATCATTAAAAGGTTTATCTTTAAAAATTAGATGTAAACTGCTCTCTTCAGAGACCATCCATATTTAATTTTTATGTTTTATAAAATAGAACCATGTTTTAATCAGTCATACAAACATGGACGAAAACGATTTTCTCGTGTGGCCATTCAAATTCATTTGGCCTGTTTATTTTGCACTGCAGACACCTGAATCCCATGTTCCTGGCACTGAGATGAAACGTGGACTTGTTTCGAGGAAATTTTCTGGACATAATGGAAAATTTTATGGAGTTTGAGTGAATTCCTGTGAGGCAGGCCTTATAGTATTGAGTATAACAAGATTGTGCTCTATTTTCCTTAACGACCAACATGAAAATACAGAAGGTTTTACAATGTAGGCAAAATGCCCTTTCCAAGGTAAATATACCTAAGACACCAAAGCCCCAAATACGTATTACTATGCCAGCGTCTGTGTGTGTCATAAAGGAGCTAGGAGCTCGTCCGCCCCACTTTCTCTTCCCGGGAGCACGTGTACCCACACATACCAGAGACCCACATGGTTGTGTTCATCTTGCTACTCAAAGCCTCCTCCACGGGCTGCAACATCAGCCTTGTCCAGAAGCTTGCTAAAAATGCAGAAGGTCCACCCCATCCTAAACTTGCTCAATCGGACACTTCAGAGTGATAAGCCCCCCCCCACCCCTCCCCATGTGTCACCTGCACATTGCAGTATAGGAAGTTCTTGTAGAGAAAAGTCGCCTGGAGCCACTTGACCAGGGACATGTTTGCATAAAGGAGAAGGAACATTAATTGCACTCACTAACACTCAGTGAAGGTAGTATTGTCATATGATTTACCGATCCTATACCCGTAATTATCTTACTATTTATTATACAGGTTTGTGCACCTGATTGCACACATGTACGCACACAAAGTCCTGTCTGCTTTCCCTCGGGGTACACACATTTCAGCTCATGAGGTGTTTTCTCTGGATGTGTTACCATCGTCACCCACCGTTTCCAAAAATACAGAGGAGAAACAGCTAAATATTCTGAAAACTCCACAACATGAAAGTTGTGACTCTGAGATTTAGAAATGACAGAGTATCTGTAGGGAAGAAGGGAAGTCGGTCTCCCTCAAGGTCAGGTCAGGGTTCATCATTGGATTCTCAAGTCAACACAAATCAGCTCACCGAGCCCATTTAACCTTTCCGAAATTTTTATTTTAGGGAGCAGGGAGGAGGCAGCGTGCTCTAACTTAACAGTCTTCAACATTTTTTATCTGGGGGATCACTCTGCCTTTTGAAAAATGATCCAGGACCTCAAAGAACATTTTTAGTCTGGGTTCTATCTATTGTTATCTGGCAAAAGTGGAAATGAAAATGGAGAAACATTTGAAGTATTTACTTATTACTATATTAAATTTATATTTAATGTAATAAGCCCTTTGCATGCTAGTATAAATAACATCTTTTATTAAAAATGACTGTATTTAAAAAAAATAGTGATTAGGGTCCCATTGTTATGTATCTGAACAAATCTCCTCAGTGAGCTTCATAAAAAGGCAGCTGGATTCTCAGATTGGGTTCTGCATTCAGTCTGTTATAATATCACCTGTCATGTAGTTTCTGGAAAATGTTACTGCAAATCAGTGAGGGAATGAGAGAGGAGGAAAGGCAACAGTGTCTGAGAATTATCATGAGTGCAGTTTTGGCTCAAGGACCTTTGGAAAGGGTCCTGAGACACTCAGGGTTTCCTGAACCGCAGTATGGAAACATGTGCTTGAATTTGTGGAAAGCTGCCTCCCACGGGCAGAATAACAGAAGTCAGGACCACCTTCATCATATTCAGGGATCAGTACAAAATAAAAACGTGGGGCCCCTTGATCTCAACTTATTGTGAATTTCAAGATGGTTGAGAGCAGAGTGTAAAACCAAGTCGGTGATGGGGGTGGGTCTTCTAAGAGTGAGTTGCCTGCAAAAGACGTGGTAAAAAATGAAATAAATAGTATTTCTGGCTGTAATGTTGGGAATGAATGGAACTGTGTTTGGGTGATCTTTGGGACACCACTGGCTTCTCATGTGTCCAGTAGTGGGGGCGGGGCTGTTACTTGTGCTTAGGGCTGGATGTGAGACGCTAGAGTGTTTCCTCTTGGTTTCTGCTTTTGGTTTCCCCCACCCACCTTCCCCAGGCAGAGTGAGTGTCTTCACGCTCTTTCATTTCCCCAGAAGTGCATGGATGTTCCTTGTTCATCGATGCTAGCCTGATGTCAAGGATGGGGAGGGTGTGGGGGAAAGGGGTGCAGTGTTCTGTCCTCCTCATCTAATGTCAGATTTAGCTTGCTTTTGTATTCCCAGGGTTTAGAGATGGGACCTTCTCAGCATCCCTGGCCTCCCTTCTCTGTCAGTGAAACTTGGGTTGGCCTCTACGGTTGGTCTTGGGTGGGAGGGAGTTTATGCCCTTTCTCTGGAGGTAGCAGAGTTCTGCTTGTCACCAGTATAGGATCTGGGGGCCAACAGAATTTTCTGCCCCTCCCTTAGGATTAGAGGATTTGTCTGCTATGCTTGACCCAGCTGCAAAGCGTCTGTGCCTGGGCCCTGGGAGTGATGTCACTTGCCGTACCTTTGACCAGACATTGAAGATTTTGTTCCCTGTGAGAAGAGAATTCAGGGAAGGTGGTGGGTCTTTGTGCTTTTCCCCTGGCAGGTGTTGGTCAACCCCATCACACCTGTACCACTGAGGTGGAGTCTGTCTCACGTCCCACTCTGCTTCCAGCCTCTCTCTTGAGAAACAGTAAGACCACCTGAGAGCTTGTGAGTAAGTGTAGACTCTCCTTGTGCCTGGGGTCCTAAGCATAAAACTAAAAATGTAAACCCAAGATGCTCATTAAGCTATAAAGTAAACATGTACTGAATATTTTAACTTATTAAAGAGGGAATTGGTAAGATCTATGGTTGGTTTGAGCATTTACGGTCTGATAAGGAACACTGAAATGAATTTACAAATGGATATAAAACTGACCAACTCATGTACTGGTTTCCCATTGTGCAGCCAAGCAAAGTTGATGTGTGGAAAGAACATCGCACTGGCAAAAGGTGAAAAGCAACTTTTTTCCATGGGACCTAATTTGCATTGCGTTGGACAGGAATTATTTGTCTTGCTCTGTTTGTTGTCATTTAGAAAGTTGTAGATAGTCTGGTGAAGGCCTATGAAGGAAGAGACTACCTGAATGGATGAGCTAGCTAGGACATCCATGACATTTCAGTCTTTCAAACCTTCACCTTAGAGGGCGTGGGGTTGTTCCAGATTGGCACACTAGCCCTCAGTTGAGCTATAAAAGTTGGTTAATATTTCAGCAGATTTTGTCTTGCTTATTGTAGGGGGCCAATGACAGGCTGCCTCAAGATGGGCCACCTTGGCATGAACAGTATTTTGAGTTAAAAGCAATCGAAATGGAGCAGATTCAGGAAAACTCTTTACCTCCTCCTCAAGTGTCTAAATTTACACTGGAAAGGAGAGCCTGCACTAAGAAGAGAGGTATTAATAAGAGCTTCTTCTTTACCTAAGACACTTAGAGCAACCTTTGTTTTCCACACACATCCTGTCACCTTCCTGCTAATGGCCTTGTTTCTCTTGGTATCCTCAGACCCCTACCCCTCTTGTTCAGGTCACATAAGCCTCCCACTGCCTGTCTTTGGAATTTCCAAATCCCTGTAGGTACAAAACTGAATTTGATGTTCTCCTGTTAATGGGTCTCATGTCAATTTGACTTTTCATCCAGCTGTAAGGACCCTGAAGGGCAGAGGAAAGTTTTCCTCATCAGCATTATGAAGGGGAGAGGAATATGACACCAAAATATCCCTCTTGGGCATAAAGGTTATTTTGAGCCGATTCATTTTGAGGAGCTGCAGACATATAAGAAGCTCCACAAACCTAGTAGAAATTTACCTTTTTATGTTTAAAAGGGAAATTTCCGTTTGCAAGGGTGTCCCCTCGTCTGTGCCAGAAAGAGAGGGATGGCTGAATCTCTAGAAACTCGTATCATTGGGGAAGACAGTGACTTAAATCTACCTAACGACCATCCCCTTGTCCTGTTCTTCTGTTATTGCAGGCAGTTCTCAGCCAAGAACCTAGAAAGGTAGAGGAAAAATGATTTCTCCCCGCCTACACTTTCCAGAGTGAAGGATGGCTCTCCCCTCCACGCTGAGATAGGTAATGGAGGTGGCATATCTCATCCCTCATTGGAAGGTCTTAACCACATCGGAGGGCTCAAAGCAAGTTCAGATTTCTGTAGGTTATCCTCCTCTTTCTCCTTGTAAGAGTAGAAGCCGCATTCTTTGCAGCTTCAGACAACCTCAGGAGATGTGGAAGAAAAAGGAGTGGTTTGATATTTTGACTGTCATGCCACACATACTAGCTTTTTTTTGGAGGTGTGGGGAGCAAAGGAGAGTGGACCTTGTTCACTGGAGGCTTGAAGTACTGAGTAAAGAAGACAGACGTATGAAAATTCCCTGCAGGACATGGCCACGGGCAGTGAGACAGAAACTGGTACTGGGGGCTAAGAATCACCTGTAATCCCTATGCTTAAATTGGAACTTCCTAATTAAATGCCTTTCCTTCCGTTTGGTGGCATTTATATTAGTATTAACTTCCTTACACAGAACCTTTCCAGGATTTGGTTTATTTAAGTAATTGCCAATGGCTTGGAACAGGCAACAATTGTGCTTGATTAGGCAACCTTTCAGGACAAAAAAAAAATAAAATCAGGTGTACTTTAAGGAATAGGCTGAGTGAAAATAATCTGTGTGAGGTCGCTCGGTGCCTTATGGTATTCCAGGGACTTGCACCAAGAAGGTTATTTTTATGCAATAAATATCTAAGTTGGATGGGAAACACAATAATATTGCAGGCATCGAGTATGCAACATAGCAACACAACCTCTCTTCTTGTACCATGATGTGGTTGTGCTTTGACTTATTAGTAAGAGCTAGCTTTTATATTGTGTTTCCGAAGTCACCTGAAATCTGTATTTTAAAAGATTTAATTTTGGGAACAGTTTTAGGTTCATAGAAAAACTGAGAGGGAGGTGCAGAGGTTTTCCATATACCTCCTGCACCCACCCACACATCAGCCTCCCCCGTTATCAACACCCACACTAGAGTAAGGCATTTGTTGTAACTGACGAACCTATATTGACACATCATTATTTCCCAGAGTGCATACTTCATATTAGGGCTCACTCTTGGTGGTGTATGTTCTACAGTTCTGGAGAAACGTGTAATGGCCCGTGCCCACCGTTACAGAATTGCACAGCCTAATTTCACTGCCCTGAAAATCCTCTGTGTTCTGCTAATTCATCATTACCTCCTCCCCAACCCCTGGCAACCCCTGATCTTTTTACTATCGCCATAGTTTCGCCTTCTCCAGAGTGTCATCGAGCTGGAATCATAGACTATGTAGGCTTTTCAGACCCGTCTCTTTCACTGAGAAATGTGAACTTGACGTTCCTTCGTATCTCTTCACAGCTTGAGAGCTCATTTCATTTTTAGTGTGAATAATTCCATTGTCTGGAGAGACCACAGTTTATTTATCCAGCCACCTATTGAAGGACACCCTAGTTGTGTCCAACTCTGTGCAATGACGAATAAAGCTGCTGTACAGCTACCCATGAGCGGGTTTTGGGGTGGACATACGTTATCAGCTCTTTGTGGTAAGTACTCAGGAACACGATGCCTGGGTCGTAGTGGAACAGTAGTACGTTTCACTTTTGAAGCAACCACCAAAGGGGCTGCACCATCCTGCATTCCGCCCAGCGGTGGATGAGCCTTGGTGCTGCTCCACTTCCTGGCCAGCATTTCGCATTGGTCTTTGTTCTGGACTTTGGCCATTCTAGCGCACGCACAGTGCTATCTCACTGTTGTTTCAATTTGCATTTCTCTGATGACATTTTTCATTAAAATCTTTTCTATTTCATCACAAGTGGACAGGTTAGCAGGACCAAACGCAGTGTTATTTTTCAGATGCTGTTACAGAGAAAATTAGACGCAGAATGCTGATTAAACGCTCCCGAGTCTGCGCTATTGTAAGCGATAGATGAGGTTTTAGAATGGAGGTGTTTTCTCATGCTCTTCTTCGTCATTGCAGAACCTGGTACTTTGCATTAAAGAGAACAGTTTACAGTGGATCTAAGTCACACATAGAAGACTCCACAACTGTATGGGTGTTTTATTTTCCTTAATTCAAAATAGAACATGTCACAGTCCACATGTGAAATTTCTATTGCTGGCAGGCTTTTTGTTTCACCTAAATTATTGGCAGAATTTTCTCCAGTTTCCTACAGTATGTGTGTGCACTGGGTTTGGATCAATGGTCTTAGCAGGCAATTATAGACATGCAGGGAATTTGGAAGAAAGAGCGAAGATAATACGGTGGTAGGACACCCACATGGGCTTACAGTCCACACTGCCTTTTTATGAGCACCACCGGGACCAGACAAAGATATGGAGAGGGACTTATGCCCATATTGATGTGACTAATTAATGCTCTGCCCACACCCATAACTCACACTTAGGCTCCATGGTTTCTCTGTCTCTACAGTGGACACGAGTTTTACAATTCTAGGAAAGACATCGGCAAATTTGTTTCCTATTATCAGGAGTGCATGGAAAGTTGGGGAGAGTCCTGTTTGTCTAGTTTGTCTTTGATATTGATGTGTGGATGTTACATGCCATGATGCATCGCATTGGGGAAGGCATGGAGGGCCATGCTTTGGAAGTTAACCAAGCCTTAGTTGTAGCCATGACTTGGCCATGATAATAATAATGCCCCCTAAGTGTGTTAGTTCTTAAGTGGGTAAAAAGCACATGGCACATGACTCAACGAAGAGGAGGATTACAGTTATTTTCAGCAACGGATGGATCTAATAAACATATGCTTTTAAAAAAACGTTCAGTGGTTTCAAGGAATATAACAAGGTGGCTCAAAGGAACTGGATGTTCTTTGAAGCAAGGATCTGTTTTCATCCTCCTCAGTGCCAGCCTTTAGACAGTGAGAGGGTGATTCATGCTGAGTACTAGCAATTAACTGTCTATGATTGAAATGGTCAATGGTTTTATCTATTGATTTTCAATTACGGTGACTGCCTTATTCACTGCCCTGCTTCTGTCCCTTGTTGAAGGAGATTTTGTGGAGGGTCTTGTTTTCATGCCCTGAATACTGTTGACTGGACCCGTGCAGAGAATCTGATCAAGAAGGAGAGGCTGGACAGGTCAGGCGTGCGCTGGGGTGCACAGGGATCAAACACGCTACTAATATGCTCCTTCCAGAAACCTCAGGTAAATAACTCTTAGGAGGTGATGTCTCCAAGTGGGTGAGCTGAGTCTTCAGGAATGCAGGACAGTGAGGAGGAGGAAGCCCTGAGTGACAGGTGAGCAGCAGCAGATATGAAGTAGAGAAGGGGAAAGAGAGGAGGGAAAAGAAAGGAGCTGGTACCTGGGGAAGCAAGGAGCAGATATGGGATAGAATGAGAGGGGCCAGGACAGTAAAAATGAGGAAGGAGCCAGCAGACCTCCACGCAGTTAGCCTGGTAACAACCTGATGTTTGAGGTCTGGGTCTGGTTTCCCTTCTGGTCTGTCAGTGCCTTGAAAGGAAATGATCTTTATTTACTTATGTTTTCACATCCATCCATCCATTCATTTTAGACAGAGCACGTGAGCAGGGTGAGGGGCAGAGGGAGAGAGAATCCCAAGCAGGCTCCACACTCAGCACAGAGCCCGACTTGGGGCTTGATCCCCAACCCTGGAATCACAACCTGAGCTGAAATTAAGAGTCAGATGCTCAACTGACTGAGCCCCCCCAGTGCTCCAGGAAATGATGTTTATTTTTAATTTTTTGTTTATTTTTGAGAGAGGGAGGAATCAGGCGGGGAAGGAGCAGAGAGAGAGGGAATCCCAAGCAGGCTCCGAGCTGTCAGCGCAGAGCCTGACTTTGGGCTGGAACTCACAAACTTCAAGATCATGACCTGAGGCAAAACCAAGCGTCGGATGCTTAACCAGCTGAGCCACCCAGGCGCCCCAAACAATGTTTATTTTTAAGCTTATTTGAGTCAATATCTGTTAACTGCTGATGCATCAAACATTAAAAAAATCAGATACTGAATTTTGGGTTTGTGTATTATACGAACACAGGCTAAATATAGAAAGCTTTGCATTTCAGATAATTAGGAGAAAAAACAGCATCATAGTAAATCCCCCTAAACAGAATTACTAATATTTGTCTACATTTCCTTCCACCTTTTTTCAAGTGTATTGTATGTATTGTGATATTTATATCCAATTTATTTAATCCTCAATAGAGTATATTACATTTTCTAAATTTGTATGTGCTTCTCACCACGTTGGTTTCTGATACATAGTGGTCCACTGACTTGATGCAATGTCATTTATTTAAACCTTTACCAACAGGAGGCATTTACATTGTTGGTCCTTTTTCTTAATTTCAGCTCAGGTCGTGATCCCAGGGTTGGGGATCAAGCCCCAAGTCGGGCTCTGTGCTGAGTGTGGAGCCTGCTTGGGATTCTCTCTCCCTCTGCCCCTCACCCTGCTCACATGCTCTGTCTAAAATGAATGGATGGATGGATGGATGTGAAAACATAAGTAAATAAAGATCATTTCCTTTCAAGGCACTGACAGACCAGAAGGGAAACCAGACCCAGACATCAAACATCAGGTTGTTACCAGGCTAACCGCTATTGACTTTGTTTTTATTTTCACAAATGAACTAAGACTACCACTGTTGTCAGTCAACCATTTCCCTTAAAGGCTCTGCATTATTATTTAAATTTTTTTCTTTCAATGTTAATTTTTGACAGGCAGAACACGAGTGGGGGAAGAGCAGAGAGAGAGAGGGAGACACTGAATCTGAAGCAGGCTCCAGGCTCTGAGCTGATAGCACAGAGCCTGATGTGGGGCTCAAACCCACAAACTGTGAGATCATGACCTGAGCTGAAGTCGGACGCTTAACTCACTGAGCCACCCAGGCGCCCCTCCTCTGCATTATTTTTAAATCATCTTATGGCATTTGTTGTGGAAAACCCCCTGAGGATAATCTATTTTTTTTCTTCCATTTTTTTAGGTCACTTATATTTCCTGCTCGAATGCCTGTATGTGATTCTTTTCTCTTCCATGAAGTTCTTGGCAAGCCCTCTGGGTCACCAAACTCAATTATTTCCTCGGCTTTAGGAAAATTCTTTCGATGACGGTTTCAATACTGTTTTCCCTGCAGTGGTCTTTGTTTTCCCAAGTTCCAACTGTTCTTTGGAGTTGAAAGTAAGATTCTACCATCATTAAAAAAAAAAAAAAAAAACAACTCGTGAAAAACTAATTTGTGTTCTGTTCATTCGCCTTCATTCCGCCATCTGAGATTGGCTTACTGGGTTGATTTCCCCACACTTTGCTCTTTGGTACCCCAGACTGTAAAGCAGATCTTCATCTCGGGATGGCGTTTCTCAACTCCACACGATCTTTCCCAGCTCTGCCTGTTGTTACCCCTCCCCTACTCCACACTTTAGATCTCATTCTTTTCATGTTTAATTTTTGAGAGAGGCAGAGCGTGAGCAGGGGAGGGGCAAAGAGAGAGGGAGACACAGAATCCGAAGCAGGTTTCAGGCTCCGAGCGGTCAGCACAGACCCCGACGCGCTCGAACCCACGAACCGTGAGATCATGACCTGAGCTGGACTGTCGTTCACCCGACTGAGCCACCCAGGCGCCCGTACACTTTAGATATTCTTAACTATGTTAGAAAGTATGGCATGTATAGCATGCTGATTCTAGTGAATCCTACTGTGTTGTATATTCGGAAATTGCTGGTTTGTAACTATGTGTGATGATGGATATGAAGCAGACTAGTGGGGTGATCATTGTGTAACATTACAAATATCGAATCATGATGGTGTACAAGTGAAACTAATGTTATATGTCAGTTGTATCTCAATAAGAAAAAGAAGACATCGGACCTTCTGATATTCATCTTGGACACGTGGCTTCCAGAATTACAAGAAATATATACGGTTTTTTAAGCCTAAAAGACAAAAAGGGGCATGAGGGTCCCTTGTACCTAGGCTTTGGCACATATTTGCTGCCCGGGTCATGCTTTCTTCTCCCCAGATCCATCATGTCCATTGTGATTCTTTCTTTTTCCTCTGAGACATCATGTCTCACAAGAAGCCTTTCCTATTGTCCTAAGGGATGTGCCCAGATCTCTGGGTTAGGTGTTCCTCAAATGTATTTTTGAGGACTCTATTACCTACAAAAATGCTGCCAGTCTATTATAAGCTATAAAAAGGCAGGGGAAATATGTCTTGCTCACCAGTCTGTTTTCATTGCAGAGCACATTATCTCAGAGCATTCTAAACAATAAACATTCAGCATATCTCTTGTATCATTAATTATTTAAGAAGGTCCCCTGTGAGTGAGGGAAGATCTGGGTGAGGGAAGATCTATAAAAGCCTGATGTTTGCACAAAGCGTGTAGAGTCAGAGCCTCGTCATTGGGAGAAAAGCTTTCAAGCAAATCAGCACTTTTGAGCCAACATGTTGTCGGAGGTGGAGGAACCCCTACTTCTTGACCTGTCTGTATCAGAAGCTTTTCAAATATTGCCCATTTCCATCTTCACAAGTGCGTGGTAAACTAGACAGGAGTGGTCCTGCTTTGAAAAGAAAGAGACTGAATGATGGGAGAGGTGCCCAGTTACACCAGACATCTGCACCGGATTCTACTCCGAGCTGCTGTGAATCTGATTTCATGATTTTGATTGGAAAACCCAGACTTTGCACCTCCATGTAAAGCTTGGGCTGCACTCTTGAGGGCACTTGACCTGGGAGGCTTCCCTGATTTTGAGAGTCCCCCCTGCCACTCCGCATTGCCCCTCCCAGCCCTGTGTCCCTCCAGGTTGTAATGGGGGCGCTGAGGGCATCGACCTAATTTCAGTTGCAGCCTCATGTAGCGTGCTAGCACAGGCCCATGGCAAACGCAATTCGATTCTCCCTGTCTTCCTTTACTACTGAGAATCGTGTTCCTTCCAAATCCTTGTTCTTCCTCATGGATTCCTGCCTGTCTCACTCCCAACACCACCCCCTCGAAGAATTATGCTGTGCAAACTGAGAAGTCCTCTTCTCTGCCATGAACATTTTAAATTCGCATGGAGTAAATTAGAGGCTTTCCAGTATGTGGTTATTATGCCACAAACAGCAAGAACATTACACTATTTTTTAACATTCCTCAGATTTTACACCCTGGTCCCATTTTTATAATTACTAAACAGACACATGGAGAACATTTATTGTGAAAATGTTAAAATCGTTTTCTTTTGGAACTTGTTGCTCATAGGCAGTTCTGGAAGCAAAGCTTGGGGTGACTTGGGTCACATATTAAAAGATACGTGGGGTGGAAGGCAGCACCCGTGGTCAACCAGGTGAGCCCGAGCTCCCCAGGCAGGAGTAATGTGGTTGTGGAGGTGACGTCTGGGACCTTCCATCGCTCATGGTTGAAATGCTGTCCACCTGATATCCACTTAGGGGTGACCTCAGGAGTGAACTCTGTCTTTCTCCTCCTGATCCTCATATCTCTTCATTTTATCTTGACCTCTGGCAAGACCCTTACTTTTTCCATGTTGACATACCAACTGGCAGAGTCTGGTTATACCCAGAGTGTCAGGTTCAGTTTATTTTATTTTTTTAAATGTTTATTTTTGAGAGACAGAGAAAGCACATGAGCAGAGAAGAGACAGAGAGAGAGGGGGAGACATAGAATTTGAAACAGGCTCCAGGTTCTGAGCTGTCAGCACAGAGCCTGACGAGGGCTCAAACTCGGGAACGGCGAGATCGTGACCTGAACTGAAGTTGGATACTCAACTGACTGAGCCACTCAGGTGCCCCAGGTTCAGTTTAAAATGTATGGGAGGTTGTATCACTCTAGGTTTTGTTTTTCCTGATCAGCTAGGAAGACCTACCAATAAAGATCGATCGGCCAGATATCATGACTTTAATGTTACGAAAAGGAAATATTTACCAAGAGACACCAAAGGTCTTAGGATAAATCAAGTTTGAGCACAAGGTCCGTTAATCCTTTTCTCCAGGATAGTGGAGCTCTCAGCACACTTTAGAGTATTCAGTAAATATGGTCAGTGTCATGATTTACATCTTTCTTCTTTTTATCTTTTACACATTTGACACCATCTAGATGATACTGGTTCCAAAATCACGTGCATCGGAAGCTGCATTGGCAAGAAAATGGACAAGGTCATGTGAGTTATCCTTCTTATCACTCGACCCTGAGATTCCTTCCAACAAACAAGTGGGTGTGAGCTGCCAGATATGTGGCTTCCACCAGGAATCTCCACGTCTGATGATACTATTTTGAATGAGTCCTTGGGTTTATGCAAAATGAATTTATTTACACATTTTTGTCAACAAGCATTTTTTGAAGTTACTGACCAAAGATGGTTGAGTAAAGATGTTTATTACACTCTTTCTCCTTAAAATCCACCATAAACAACTGACAAAAACTAGAGGGGAAAAAATAACCTCTGTCTTTAACAACATAAGAACATTTTCACAGAAACAATCACATTGAGTCACGTCTGCTGATTGAACATGGCTTAAAAAAGATGGTTCCCCTTTTCTTGGAGGACGAAACACTAAAAAGCTGAAGTAACAGTCAAGGTAATGGTGAGTGGGTGTGAAGAGTTGCATGCACACACATCTAACACGTTGATAGTATAAAGTTGTTCCCTTCATAGTATCATGAGTTTTCCATCATTTAGTCCCCATATGTTAATTTGCATTTCAACTGTGGTATGTCCTGTCTGGCAGCAACTGGTTAACTGTCACGTCTTTTGTCTTTCCTTGGACCTGTTGTGAACCTGCATCCAGCTTGCCTTGGAGTGAGGTCCTGGGCTATACAATGTGGACATAATTCGTGGGGGTGACTTTCAATTCTGCATAAAAATCTAATTATATGTTTCCTTCTCTTTCCTTTCTCCACTGGCCAGGATGAACACAAACATGGAAGCATCAGACTTTAGCTATGAAAAATTACGGCACCAAACAATGGACGCCAATTGGTGCCTAAACCATTTCTTAGAGAAGTTATTTGTGACTCAAGATAGCCTGTTTCAGACATCACGTGAGAAAGGGTACTATAGCGTTTGAACCATTATACAGTTGTGGGTTTATTTCCTCAGTCAGGGTTACCTTATCGAATACAGTGTATGACTGTTCCCTTGCTTTGAAAAATGGAATTAAATACTTTCATCACAGGTAAGCCCAATATTAGACAAGCCTGGAATTCGTCTATGTGCTCTACTTTCTATTCCTTTCTTGAACAGTTCATCCTAAATCCATAGGGTAGGGCTGACAACAACAGGTGTCCATGCCAGGTCAGGGAGAGAGCTTCAGTGTTCCAGAACAAGATGTCAGAGCCAGTATAAGCAGGAGAGATAGCACCAGTGTGGGGGAGAGGAAGCCAGATCAGCTATGGGAAATTGGATACATATGGGGAGGAAGAAGAAATAGCATGTGCGTTAGTCACGAGGGGAGCCAAGGTTCTCATGGTCAGATAAGGGAGTTAAAATTACGAACGGAGAAGGTTTCAGTGAAGACTGTGGTATGGAAATAGAATCAGAGGCATCTTTAACTCACGATTTTTGATGCAGTCAGAGATCCAAAGAAATGAATGTAGATAGAAATGTATGCAGATATTCCCTAGTTCTGTTTAGTCAGAGGGCCCGGGAATAGTCCAATGAGCACATCGAGGGCCCAGATTTTGGCTTCTATGTACCACTCTTTATTAAGAGATACCAGGGCTCCTTGAGATAAAGAAAAAAAAGCAGGGGGGCGGGGGTGGGAAGTCCAGGGCTGGGCTGGATCAGGAAAAGTACAAGATGAGTTAGTAATGTCTTGTGTCAGAAAGTGCCCAAATGATGAGATTATGTCAAAGGACAGTGAGGCTTATTTGGAGGATCTAACACTGGTTAAACTGGGGACAGTTTGAACGAATTAGAAGCCATTGAGTGAAATGACAAACCATGAGGCCCTATTGATCTAAATAAATCAAAGGAAAATGTTATGAGGAATAGGACATTTTCATAATTTGAAAGAACTGCCCAATGATACGTACTTACAAAGGGCAAATGAGTGCCTTTACAGTAAAGCATGAAAACATGTCACTTTAATGGAATGATCAAGTGACCATCATTGTTAACTGCACTAAAAAACGTTGTTCACCACAAGACAGGATCAAAGGGGAACATGTTATTACTTCTGGGATATTCCTGCCAAAGACACAAAGCTTGAATGGAGTCATGCAGACAGTTAGACAAACCCAATTTGAGGGGCATGCTGAAAAATAACTGGCCTTGTGAATTTCAAAATTATCAAGGTTGTAAAGGTCAAGGGAAAATCCGAGGAAATGCTCCGGATGAAAGACACAATCAAATGTCTCATGTGATTCTAGAATGTAATTTTGTTTTAATTTTTAATTTTTTATGGAATGTAATTATGTCTAAAGGACATAATTGTGATAGTTGGCAAGGTTAAATAAGGTCTGGCAATTAGACCATCTTAATGGATCCAGGATAATTTCCTTATTGTGATGTAAGAGTTTCCCCATTTGTAGAAAACCAGTAGGGCATTTTCAGGATTAATGATGCATCAGAGTCACCACATTGACTCACAAATGTTTCTGGAAATTAAATATAGTTCTTTACCCTACACTTGGAACATTCTGTATATTTGAGGGGTTTTTCTTTTTTTTTTGTATTTTATTTTTATTTATTTTTTTGTTTTTTTATTATTATTTTTTTAATATATGAAATTTATTGTCAAATTGGTTTCCATACAACACCCAGTGCTCATCCCAAAAGGTGCCCTCCTCAATACCCATCACCCACCCTCCCCTCCCTCCCACGCCCCATCAACCCTCAGTTTTTTAACAGTCTCTTATGCTTTGGTTCTCTCCCACTCTAACCTCTTTTTTTTTTCCCTTCCCCTCCCCCATGAGGGTTTTTTCTTAAGTTGTAAGGAAATGGACTATCACCTTCTTCTTGTGAGACTTCTGAAAATGATGTGGACCTCTTTTGCCCCCAGCAAGTTCACTGCCTGTATGGATGGGGATCCCACGCAGGTGGGGTAGTTGAGGGAGGCACAGAAAAATCTTGGTCAAAGTTAACTGTGAACTAGTATCTCCTTTCCTGCAGAGTGGAGGCTGATGCCCTCCATTGAGGAATGAGGGGCTGTGCCCTCCCAAAGCTGCATCGCTGCAGTTTTGTTCCAGGTGAGTTGATGCTGCTGGAGAGGCCATCCAGACGGCTGAGTCAATGCTACTGCGCTGTGGGTCAACAGATGCAGGCACAGCTCCCTGGGTTTGCTCAACTCAGGCTGGGCTCCCGTGAGATCCCCAAAGAAAAGTGGAGGATGAAAATTCTCTCTTGTGTAGAACCACTGGCCCTCCTTCTTCTGTTTCCTTCTATATCTTCACCACTTTCCCTGATGTTTTGTCTCTGTTATCTTTTCTGCCTAAGCGTTTGAGATTTTCTTTATTGGCCTTCATGATGGTCCAGAATATCAGTGCTTGGTATTATTCTAGAATTACTATCTAATGCAACACATAGGAGAAAGAAAAAAAATTATCTATGATACAAGAGGGTGGACTTATCTTCAGAAAGGTTAGATTTGTAACTAAACCCTAAGAGAATGACCCAGAAAAAAAAAATGGAGACATTAAAATGTTGAAGTAAAATGGCTATTTATGGTATTGACACACAAGTTCAATAATTTCCCCACACATGAGTAATAATACGTTAGAGAACAAGCTAACAGATAACCCACATTAGCAAATAAGCAAATAATAAAGTGCCTCAAAATTAACCTAACAAGCCATGTACAAACATATTTAGAGAAAATGTTGAAACATCATTGACATATATTAAATAAGAATTAAATAAGTGGAAAAACATGTTATTATTTTCTTGGCGAGGGAGCTCCGTATTGTAAAGATGTCAATCTCCCTAAATTAATTTGTAAATTGAAAGCAATTTCAATATCAATGCCAACAGGATTTCTTTGAGTACAAGAAAAGCTGGTTCTCTGAGTAGTGAGGAAGCATCAGCCCCTCCGGATACACAGATGGGTTATAAAGCTACATGTATCATAGGCACTAGGTATTGGCACAGCAATAATCAGAGAGCAATCAACAGGACAAAGAGTCCATAAATAGATTGGGAATTTAGTGGATGACAAAGAGAATATCCCAAATGAGCGAGGAAGAGAGAATACACTTAAAGCTGTGAGACAGCGATGTGGCCATCAGAGGGTAATATACGTGCATGCACAAATAAGTGTATATACAATATAATTCTTCTTTTAAATGCTTGTTTATTTTGAGAGACAGAGAGAGCATCGGTGGGGAGGGGTAGATAGAGAATCTCAAGCAGGCTCCATGCCGTCCAGCACTGAGCCCAGTGCAGGGCTTGATCTCACGAACGATGAGATCATGACCTGAGCTGAAATCAAGAGTTGGATGCTTAACCGACTGAGCCACCCAGGTGCTCCTATATAACTGTAGTTCTAAACAGTGTCTGTGTGTACATAGAGACGGTACATGGATAGATGAGATAGATGAGAGAAAGACAGATATATAGATTAGATATAGATAGGTAGGTAGGTAGGTAGATAGATAGATATTCCTATTTATCTACCTGTGCTTATTTTATTCATTATACAAATTTAAAAATGAGGGTAGAGATTCCAGAACGGAACAGGAAATTCAGTGATGAACTGGAGACAACTTTCAAAGCAAGACAGAAACTCCAGGCACTACACAGATTTACTGATTTGGCCACACATGAATTTATATTTTCTGCATTCAGACACATACTAGAAATGAAATCAAAGAACAAATTTTAAAAAATGTATCTCTTGGCCTAGGCCATCCTGAATTTGAACAAGGGATGCTTTCGTTGGTGCATTTAATTATTTGGTATCATCAAAAGCCAACAGCATAGCACACGACATCAATGGTTGCTCCAGACACATTAAATTGATTATCAGTTCTGTTTATTAGAACTCCGTAAGTGGAACTATAAACATTTTCTCCATATCCAGGCAGGAATTGATTCACTTATCCTTAGGAAGTAAACGAAATCCAAGTTCCCAAAATTCAGCTAAGCATGAACTTTGGGATACAGGAGGAAAAGTAAATCAACACTATGAGAACTCATTCAAATTATAAGAAGGGATTCAAGTTATAGAATGCTTTGAATTCTATAAACTTTGGGGGTTTTTGGTAACAGCTTTATGGAGTCACAATTCACACACCATGCAACGCACCCATTTAAAAGCGCACAATTAAATGGTTTCTTGTGTGTTCACAAAATTGCGCAGCCACACAATAAATTTAAAGATATTTTCATCAGCTCACAAAAACAGCCCGTATATTTTGCATGCAATTCCTCACCACCCCTCCCCTCCAATCCATGCAACCACTAATGCAGTTACTGTCGCTAAAGACTTGCTTACTGTAGACATTTTCATATAAATGGGAGTCCCACAACATGTGCTTTCATGACTGGCTTCTTCTCATGGCATACTGTTCCCAAAGACTACTCATGTTACAGCAGGTGTCAGTACATCATTTCTTTTCATGGTGGACAGCCCATTCTATGGTTGGACCACATATGTTTTTTTTTACTTCATCCATGCACGGAAATGTGAGTTTTCCAACTTGCCTCTTCGTTTTCAAGACTGCTTTGGCTACCATGGTGTGTTACAATTGCGTATGAATTTTAGAATCAACTTTCCCATTTCTGAAATAGGCCATCGGGGTTTTGATGAAATGGTGGTGAATCTGTAGATTGCTTTGGTGAGTATCATTCACCATAACAAGATGAAGTCTTCCAGATTGTGAACACAGGATGCCTTTCCACTTTCAACTCTTTACTTTCTTCCAGCAGTGTTTTCTAATTTTCAGAGTATGAGGTGTACTACTTTTTTTTTCACCTCTTTTTTTCTTTTTCAAGTTAAGTTGTACTTCTCTCATAGGATTTATTCCTAAGCATTTTATTATTTTCAAAGGAATTATGAATAGAATTGTTTTCTTAATTTCATTTTTGGATTATTCATTGCAAGTATATAGAAATTTGATTCATTTTTCTTATATTAAGCTTGCATCCTTAGAATTTTCTACATATAAGATCATGACACCTTTGAATAAAAATGGCCTTTTGCCTTTCCTATCTGCATACCTTTTTAAAAAAATTATTGAATTTATCAAAATAAACTGGACTTCCAATTTTCTTCTATCTGCATACCTTCCATTGCATTTCCTTCTCCGGCCAGTCTAGAATGTTCAAAACAATGTTGAACAGAAGTGTTAAGAGCAGAAATCCTGGTCATGCTCCTTATCTTAGGAGAAAGCATCCAACCTTTCACCATTAACTAAGATGCTAATGCTTGGTGTTTTGCAGATTTCCTGTGGGCGTTTTTTTGTTGTTGTTTTGTTGTTGTTTGTTTGTTTGTTTTGTTTTGATTTTCTGTATATGTTGGAAAAGTACTACAACTGATTTAATGATCTATGTTCGAATTTTGACCTACATACTTCCTTTCATTCTGAAACATGTATAGCCATGTGCCATATGCTACATAGTAAGTGGTCTTAAACTTGTGCTAATGGTAAAGTGTGAATTCCCAAATACCTCAAGTAGAATTTAATATTTAGCAAACCTAAATTCGATTTTAGTGCTTCCTCCAAAATAAGCACACAAAGAAAAACAGACAGAAGATTGATCCCATGATACTCAAATACAAATTTTAAGTAGAATGCAGCAATACGAAAGTATTGGTAATCTTAGAATCGATTGAAAATATATGAAGAAAAGTGTCATTGTAAATGGTGCTGAGAAGCTCCATTCCGGAACTGGTCAGCTTCAGTTTACAAACAGTAATGTTGTCTCACAACTATAAAGCACTTGTCAGTTTACAAAGACCTTCTATAATCATTATCTTCTTGGTATCTTCCAATTTTGCGACAGGTCAAATGTGTATTCCTTTTGAGAGTGAGGAAACTGTGTTTCAGAGACATCTTAGGTTATGTGAATGCACACACTGCCCTAAGGGTGGTGCTTGTACTAAACATTAGGTTTCTCCCTTTGCTTTCCAGAGTTCCTCT
Organism: Panthera onca; assembly: GCF_046562875.1. Lineage (NCBI taxonomy): Eukaryota > Metazoa > Chordata > Mammalia > Carnivora > Felidae > Panthera > Panthera onca. Next base: position 26,658,770 of record NC_138358.1, on the reverse strand, counting down.
CTGCACCTGGCATGATGTGTACAGAATTGTTAGTCACCACCACCTGTAGTTTCCACAGAAGGCAAAAACGGGAAAAGCTGATTTGGTTTAAAAACAAAACAAAACAAAACATTGGGGCGCCTGGGTGGCTCAGTCGGTTAAGCGTTCAACTTCAGCTCAGGTCATGATCTCGCGGCCCGTGAGTTCGAGCCCCGCATTGGGCTCTATGCTGACTGCTCAGAGCCTGGAGCCTGTTTCAGATTCTGTGTCTCCCTCTCTCTCTGACTCTCCCCCATTCATGCTCTGTCTCTCTCTGTCTCAAAAATAAATAAACATTAAAAAAATTAAAAAAAAAAAACAAACAAAAAAACAAAAAAAATGAAGCTCAGGAATTCAAAAGAGAATTCAAATGTCCCATGACATCAGGATGGAAAATAAAAGCTATATTTAAAATATGAGGGGCTCCTGGGTGGCTCAGTCGGTTAAGCACCGACTTCAGCTCAGGTCATGAGCTCACGGTTCATGAGTTTGAGCCCCGGGCCAGGCTCAGCTGAGAGCCTGGAACCTGCTTTGGGATTTGTCTCCCTCTCTCTCTCCGCCCCTCCCCTCACGCTCTGTCTCTCTCTCTCTCAAAAAATAAATAAAAATTAAAAAATAAAATACAAATATGATTATGGGCTGTTGGCACTAATTAATGTTAATTTATTTTTGCCATTCAGATGCTTCACTGAGGTGAGTTCACTGATGTGTGATGCTGATTCAAAACTTTTCTACATACATATTTTAGGTAAAAACGCTCCAATTTTGAGGATGGGGTTCCAGTTTCTCAACGGTTTGAAATCCAGAGTCCATAATTAAAGCAATTTAAAAACATTTAAAGAGATAGGACATCTCCAGTGTGGGTTACCTAAATTTCAGGATATTGCCCTGTGTATTCTGTTTCAAGATCCATAGATCCTATGAAAGAATTCTAAAATATTAAAAAGAGAACGTTTTTTTTTTGAGAATTTTCCTTGTAAAGATGGGATTTCATGAGTTCCAGTGAGCTCCAAAGCAAAAACAGTCCACGCAGTCAATAAAAAAGGGTTTGAAAATGAATTATTATTATTATTATTATTATTATTATTATTATTCATTTATGAGGGAGGGATTTTCAGACTTCAGGCCCATATCCACATTTTCCTGCTATGTCGCCATGTGCCCTGGGCACAATTACAATGTATGCCACACTCTGGGAGTCCTGTTCTGTCATTGTAAGTTTGTTTGTTTATTTTCAGAGGGAAGAGTATGAGCAGGGGAGGGACAGAGACAGAAGGAGAGACAGAATCCCAAGCAGGTTCCATGTCGTCAGCGCAGAGCCCAACACAAGGCTCGAACTCACAAACTGAGAGCTCGTGACCTGAGCCGAAACCAGGGGTTGGATGCTCAACTGACCGAGCCACCCAGGGGCCTCCTGTTCTGTAATTTTAAGAAGCCTCAGTGACAGCCAATGGGGTCATGCTTCCACTGACAGTGAACTCATAATGTGCAGTGTAAATATGGATTGCCACATATTTGAGCAACTCAGCTCACAGCAATGTCTGTTGTACTTGAGAAAGTACATCGGGACAGGTGATGAGTCACACCTGCACTGCAAGTCGGCTTGGCAGTGTGATGTCTGAGCCGGTCAGGGAAAATAAAAGGCAAAGTTGGCGAATATTCTAGTTTATTCTGCGGGTCTTGCCCGTGGTATGCTTACTTCTTGGCATAAAGGCATCCTAAGCGTTAGGTTAAGGGAAGCTTAGAGGATGTTTTGATCAGAATTCTCCAGAAAAACAGAACCAATAATGTGTGTGTATGTGCATAGTATATATATTAACATTAAATCCTGGTGGCACCCATGGGAAATAAGAATACATAAGCGTGTCTGATGGGTTGTTATGAACATTCTGGAAGGAGATATGGCGATACATAGCAAAGGCTTTAGATAAAGGACTATCCTTTGACAATCAGTTCCATTCCTAGAAACACACTGTAAGCAAACAATCTTTGGTGTGTGCAAAAATTTAATTGTGGGTTCTCCCAAGTTCTGTTGATTAACAGTGAAGAGATGGCCAGAAACTAAATGCCCCAAATGGAGAATTGATAAAAATAAAAAGGAGCTGAGTTTCAGTGCAGCTATTTCAAGATGGTACTCCAGGGGTGCCAAGGTGGCTCAGTTGGTTAAGCCTGCAACTCTTGGATCTCAAGGTTCATGGGATCCAGCTCAGAGTCGGGATGGATCCTGCCTGGGATTCTCTCTCTCCTTCTCTGTTACTCCCCAACTCGCTCTCTCTCGCAAAATAAAGAAACTTTAAAAAATAAAAAAAAAAAATTAAGATGGCATTCTAGGATAGGTTATAACAAAACAAGTTAAAATATTCGACAGATATAAACACAGCTACAGAGATAGATAGATAGATAGATAGATAGATAGATAGATAGATAGACAGACAGATAGATAGACACAGATATATCTCTATAGAAATAACTAAAAGGATATATACTCAATAGGAAATGATGGTATGATTACAGGTAATTTATGCTTCCTTCTTTGCACATTTCTGTATGTATCAAATATTTTAGTAAACAACAACAAAAAAGGGGCGCCTGGGTGGCGCAGTCGGTTAAGCGGCCGACTTCAGCCAGGTCACGATCTCGCGGTCCGTGAGTTCGAGCCCCGCGTCAGGCTCTGGGCTGATGGCTCGGAGCCTGGAGCCTGTTTCCGATTCTGTGTCTCCCTCTCTCTCTGCCCCCCCCCCCCCCCCCCCGTTCATGCTCTGTCTCTCTCTGTCCCAAAAATAAATAAAAAAAAAAGCGTTGAAAAAAAAAAAAAACAAAAAAACAACAACAACAAAAAAGTAACTTTCCAGTGGAGAATCCCAACAATACCACCCCAGTCAGGCAATCATACTCAACCCCAACAGTGCTGTGATGTTACTAGAACGTGCCCTTGTTAGGATGTGACAAAAATGATCCTTTGTCTCTGTCTTTCTTGTGAAAACCCACAACCCCAGGCTAAACAGGAGAAAAGTATTCCCACGAATCCCGATTGAGTGATACTGTACAAAATACCTGAGCACTCCTCGTTCACACCGTGCAGCTCAAAAACCAACCGAAGTCTGGGGAAACCGTCACAGCCAAGAGAGACCTAAGAAAACATGAGGAGTGAATCGAATGTGGCATCCAGGTGGGGTCCTGGAGTGGCAAAGGGATGTCAGGGGGTATGAAATAGGGAATAAGGACATTGGAGTGCAGTAGGCCTTTGAGTTAGTGTTGTGTGTATAGAGATGATGTCTGCGAAGGGGAGAATTCACCAAGGCGAGTCTGTTTCCTGTTTCCTGCCCTCCTGCGTCAGTCTCTTCATCCACATCTGCCAGTTTCCCCATTGAGAAAGATGCATAATGGGTGGTCTCATCTGAGGTAAAGACTTTTCTCGGAGCCTACTCTAGGCATTGTTGATGAACACTGAGTCTAGACTGTATCAAATCTCACGTGTCTCCTTCACCCATAAACAGCTCCTCTCTCTAAGCCTTCGGGCATTTCTGTGGGGAATGCTTCTCATATCCTGTAATGGTCATTTCTGAGAACATATCCCAGAGGAAGAGACCTGCCCTAACCTTCCTCTGGGCTGGACAGGACTGAGGCTCAGGTGTTTCTCTCACCTGCCCACTGAGTGTAAGTCCCAGCTCCTGGTGATGTCACAGAGCTGGGGTTCAGCTCTTTTGTGACACCAGGGGTTTCCCTGGGATGGGCCAAGATGCTTACCATTATGGTGGGCACCTTCATTCAGCTACAGTGTTGACTATGAACAGTTAACAGAGAGTTTCTAAAGCAATTTCCGGAAAAGCTTTGATCCCAAATGGTGCCAATTTCTACCCCAACCAGCCATAGAGGTAATGGTGTTGTTTTCCCCTTAAACCATATTTTTAAAAAACTGTTAGTATTTTCTGGCCATTTATTTTTTGGTTGGAAGATCTGACAGCTGCATTTTTTTCCCTGACAAGGTTTTTCTGGTTTACCTAACAGAGTTGGGTTGGGATAGAGCCAGCAGAGCAGCTGTGGGCTCTTGGTGGCCCGTGTTTAGGGCAGCAGGAATCAATGACAGAGCGAAGGTGGATCATTGGGAAGGGAGAAGCAATCAGCTATCGGGAAATGGAGATAATATTGGGTATGCTTCAGGGGAACAGACTTCAGTCCTCTGTCTACACCTTCACGGTATCTTGGGACCAGTAACTGTGAGTCTCAGCTTTGCCTCCTTGCAATGTGGGGACTGGAGTTCTGAAAAGCCACTTCTGGCTCTGATATTTTACGGCTACAACTGCATATGACAAAATTCACAAAGATGCCAGAGATTCGCTGTGCCAAGGGGCTAGTTCAATACTTACTAGGTCAAAAAGGCTGTGTAATGGCATTATCAGGCGATCTGGATTATCTACTCATTATCTGTACCTTGAGGGCTGATTATGTGACAGATGAGTGGATTTGAAATTGTGTCAGTAGAGGAAGAGAAGTGTGAAACGTGGGGGGATGAGTTAGGCAATCATGTGCTTTGCTCATTCAGCAAAAACAGATCACAAATCTTCTCTGTTAGGAGTCAGGGTGACATTGAAGGAACCAGAGGGAGACAAGAAGAGAAAGGAAGTGAAAGAAGGGAAGCACCGGGTAGGAAGGTGAGGAGGAGATTTTGTGGTCTGTTCGAAGAGTCACATTTGCTGCCCATGGACTTGACAGCAGGATTCGTGCAGAGGAGGTAGGGCCTCAAGGTCAACCAGTAGGACAGGTCAGATCAGAAGAGACAGAGGATGCCATCCTAAGGAACTGAATGGATGTTTCGCACGTAATGGAGAACTTAAGTGTATGAGCCGTGATAATTAGAATTGTGTTAAGGTTGCCGGCTGAGGGGCATCTGGGCGGCTCAATTGGTCAAGTATCCAACTCTTGGGTTTCGGCTCAGGTCTAGATCTCACCGTTTGTTGGATTAAGCCCCACGTCAGGCTCTACACTGACGGCTCAGAGCCTGCTTGGGATTCTCCGTCTCCCTCTCTCTCCCTGCCCCTACCCCACTCTCTTTCTCTCAAAAATAAATAAATAAATAAATAAATAAATAAATAAATAAATAAATAAATAAATATATAAATCGTTAAAAAATATTAAAAAAATAAAAGGTTTCTGGCTGATACATAGAAGATAAAGAGGAGGTGAGGCTGAAGGGAAACTGAATATTAAAACTGCATCAATAGACCAAAAGTCAACAATGTGAGAAGTTTGTCTTCAGCTTCTAACATGCTGGGCATGTTGGGCTCAAGGAAAATAGCATAGCTTTAAACTGGCGAATTAGTAAAAATACATGAAGATAGGCAACTTAGCATTCATTTAAGAACTTTTTTCTCCCCCCAGAGAGAGTGAACCAGCAGGAGAGGGGCAGAGGGAGAGACAGGATTCTAGGCAGGCTTAGTGGAGCCTGATGTGGGGTGTGAGCCCATGACTGTGGGAGAATGACCTGGGCCCAAGTCAAGGGTCAGACGCCCAACCCACTGAGCCACCCAGGCACCTCTCATGTAAGAACTTTCAAGGGAGACCAGAACAAATGGAAACAAAGTAATGTAAATAATACTGGGAATGAATGGATTAGAGAAAAGAGTATTTTTACAAAATCATGCTCGATATGGTTTTCTAAGGAACAAACAACAAAATATAATGTCAAATATATAACTATGAAAGGCATTTAAAAAACTTAGAGATACCTAAAAGGAGTGAAAAATTATATATAGCCAAATACAGAGAAAGTAATACTTATGAAAGATATATACTTATATATAGAATAGGAAGAAAATCCTATCCACTGTTTCATATCCAAGTGTTATATATATCAAACATTTGATATGTAACATATTATATATACAACTTGGCATGCATAATATAAGTTATAACATATACAATTTGAAAATGAGAATGAATGGGAGTATTATTTTTGCAAAAACATAATTTATCAAAACTGGCTACAGAAGAGGTAAAAATCTTAGACCAATCACTCCAGCAGACATTGAGAAAGTTGCCAAACGATTATGCCATAAATGTAATGAGTTATTTTAAATTCTGATGAAACACAGGATTCCTGTGTATTTATAATTTTCTAAGAACAGAGAAAGAAATTAGGACAATAAAAGAAACCATATGTCATTACCTAGTAAGGTTCCTTTCAGGAATGCAAGGCAGGTCAACATGATGAAATCCAAATGTATAACTCATTGTATTAGGGGAACACAGGAGAAAGAGTAAGCATTTCTTTTCATAAATTAGATAATTTAGATACATTATTAGATAATTAGATAAATTAGATTGGATAAAAATCAATATCAATATCTAAGAATAAGTGTTACTAAAATAGCAAGAGAAATAAATTTCCTTGCATGATTTAACAAAGAAAAAAGTTATTTCAGGGGCGCCTGGGTGGTCAGGTGGTTAAGTGTCCAACTTTGGCTCAAGTCATGATCTCATGGTTTGTGGGTCTGAGCCCCGCGTCGGGCTCTGTGCCCACAGCATGGAGCCTGGAGCCTGCTTCGGATTCTGTGTCTCCCTCTCTCTCTGCTCCTCCCCTGCTCGTGCCCTGTCTTTCTTTAAAAATAAATAAACATTAAAAAAATTTTTTTTAAGTTACTTTAAAAGTATAGCTATGCTGAAAGTAAAACACTCAATATTTCCCCTTAACCTCCACCAAGGACATGACAAGATTCCTCACTGAAGTTTTGCTGACCGTTTGCCTGCAGAAAGATCATATTTGATAGGAGGAGGCAAAATTGTTGATATGTGAAGATGCTCTGAGATTTGCCCATAGGAGTCAATTTAAAATAAATAATGTTCAAAATTATAAAAGTTCATTATGAAGCCCAGGGACAAAACAGTAACTGTGTTAAAAAATTGTTACTGTTGACTGCATTAAAACAGAAAGTCAATATGGTTTTTATGTCCAAACCCTAACCAGTTAGGAAACATAATTTTACCATGTTGCTAGCAAAGCAGCTACAAAATGAAAATAGAGGGGCGCCTGGGTGGCTCAGCGGGTTAAGCATGTGACTCTTGATCTCAGCTCAGGACTTGATCTCGGGGTCGTGGGTTCAAGCCTCACATTGGTCTCCATGCTAGGCATGAAGCCTACTTAAAAATAAATAAATAAAAATAACCAAATAAAAACATCATAATAGAGAGGAGCAAAATTAATGAGAAAGTCTCTGGATCTATATGAAGAATGATGGATTTCTTTACTCATACAACTTCAAAGTCCAGGGGCAGGGCTCCTTTTTTTTTTAAATGTTTATTTATTTTTGAGAGACAGCACGCGAGAGTGGTGGTGGTGGGGGGCGGGAGAGAGGGGGACAGAGGCCCCAAAGTGGGCTTTGTGCTAATAGCATTGAGCCCAATGCAGGGCTCAAACTTACAAACCATGAGATTATGACCTGAGCCAAAGTCTGTCACTTAACCGACTGACCCACCCAGGCACCCTGGATTTATTATTTTTTCAATTAATACATTAAACTATTTTTCAAGTTTATTTATTTTGAGAGAGAGCATGCAAGCAGGGGAGGAGCAGAGGGAGAGAGAGAGAGAGAGAGAGAGAGAGAGAGAGAGAGAGAGAGAATCCCAAACAGACCCCACACTGTCAGCGAGGAGCCTGATGTGGGGCTCGACTGCACAAACCCTGAGATCACAACCTGAGCCGAAATCAAGAGTTACATGTTTAACCAACTGAGCCACTCAGGTGCCCCAACGGATGGATTTGTTAAACTTACTCGGAGGACATTAAAAAAATGACCTGATTTAATAGAACGCCCTGACTAAATATGGAGACATAGCTCATGCTGGTCTGGAAAGACTTAAATCATAAAGATAAATTCCGGTTGACACAATTTAATGCAAATTCATTCAAAATATCAAAGTTTTAACTTGAAGAAATACTTGAAAGTTCTTTTGAATGAACACATTTTGTAGATTTTTTTCAAGTAAGTTTTGAAACATACAAGAGACTTTTTTTCAGATATTGAAATGTTTTATAAGGTTAAACTAATATGTCGGAAACTCCAGGAAGAGGGCATACTTACTCCATATAGACGCTTGTACAGACATATAGCAGGATATTCTGAACCCACACTAAGAGCGATAGAGATATAAGCGGACAAGAAGGAAACTCAGAAGGTATTAAGTGAAGAAAACAGTTAAAACACAGTTTGTACAGTGTTGGCCAATTATGATTAAAAACACATACATACCCAAGAGCGTATTTACAAAGGGGTAACTGAATGTCTGGAAGGTTATATGTGAAAATGTTAACAATGGTTACATCTGAGAAATGTCAAATAAGCTAAATTTTAATTGCTGACTGTGGCTTCTCAGCAGCATGCAAACTAGAGAGGAGACAGTAAAAAGCGAGAAGCAGCCTCTAATTTTGCCAATTTGTTCCTTATTAATGGATTGATGGAACACCATTGACGGGGTGGAAAGGCAGGGAGAGCACGAACTGATGAGACTCTCAAACAAATCCACTGACTTTTTTCAAAAGCCTGGGCCCCAGCCCACTGGACGATGTTGGGAAACGCATACGCTTCAATAAAAGGCATTATTCGATTGTGCCCATACCTTGACATTAGCCCAGGGAGACCCATCGCAGCATCGTGACCTCCAGATGCGTAAAGGAATAAATTCGTGTTGTTTCAAGCCAAGTAGTTTCATGGTGATTGGATACGGGAGCAAAAGAAAACTAGCAGTTTCCTTCTCTGATGGACTATTTCTGTCCCTCTGTGGGAAAAGTCCCATTTCTGTAAAAGAGCAAAACTCTAGCAGATCAGTCTTGATAAGAACTGGCCATTTCCATACCTCCAGATAAATAGCATCAAGCTTGTCCTGACCAGTGATGCTCTGATGGCCAATTTCTTGGATACAAGCCCAGATTAGGATTCTCTGGGGCCAACAGGGGCCCTTGAAGCACAGATCTCTTTATTAAGAATGAAATATTTTAATACCGAAAGTGGTATGTTAGAAGAGGCAACATACATTCACTTTAACATGTAAGCAAACCTTATGCATTTTTTTTCCTTAATAGTTACAAAACCTCTGAAAATTTCTCTACATACTGTTTCTTTTGCAGATAGTCTTGGCTATAGATTTATGTGTTTCTAAAGCAAGGGAAGGCTTCTCTTTATACTAAAGTCACTTTCCCCCCTTCGTGCTGTAATGCACATATGTATGTGTTGGTAATTTGTATTGTCCAAGAGCAAGAAGAAAAAAATTTACACTTTCCAACTGGTAATTAATTCCTGCACATACACAAAAAAGGTTAGGAAATTGGAAATGATGAGCTGGACAGACTATGGTACACAACAGCAGTTCTCAAACTGTGGTCTCTAGACCTCTCCATTGAGATGTCCTGGAAACTGGTCAAAAAAACTGAAGTGTCCGGTCCCATCCCAGACTTGCTGAGTAGAAACCATAGCAGAAGCAACAACCTTGGCTATTAAGCAGGTAGGTGTAATTGTCTGAAAGACACAGCTCAAACACATCATCCACGGTTTGGGTGGGTTCGTGGCGGGAAAGAGAAAATTAGTACCAGGTCTGCAACTTTCTTCTTAATTTTTTTAATGTTTATTTGTTTTTGAGAAAGAGAGGCAGAGAGAGAAAGGGACAGAGAGGATCTGAAGCGGGCTCTGTGCTGACAGCAGAGAGCTCGACACGAGTCTTGAACCCACAATCCATGAGATCATGACCTGAGCCAAAGTAGGACTCTCAACCGACTGAGCCACCCAGGCGCCCCCAGGTCTAAAATTTTCAAGTCTTACACTCACCCACGTCCCAGAAATGGATGCCGTCCTGGAGTCTCTTCTTTCTTTGTCCTTAAAACAAACAAACAAACAAAAAATACGCTATTTACACATCGTTGATTATTTGCTCCGATTGTTAATGAAAAATAAAGGAGAATTAATTAATAACATCCTCAATTCAATGATCATTTCACAGATTTGAAGTGTCCTCACTTTTTTTTTTTAGAAATATCATTTTTATCTGTCTCATGTCTACTAACCAGCTGCTTACAAAGTATTAGAGAGAATATGGGGCTCACAGACACATTATTATATTTTTCAAAGGAAAAATGGTGAGCACCCATGTATACAAAGCAATTTTGGGAATTCATGAGGGTTTCATTTTAAATGTAAATCAACAGATTATGGAAGCAGTCTGGACTTGGTACATTTTTATTCTTAATCTGTTAACTTGTTTCTGAATGTCAGTATTGTTTTTGAATTTGTTTTGTCTCCTGTCTTTTGTAAACACATTACTTCTCTTCCCCTTTGCTTTTCCATGGCCAATCTGTTGGGTGCTTTTTATGCTGTAGCTGTTAATTTGTTTCATGTCAAAATAACCTTACCACATAATTCAGGACCCCACGTGGTTTGGGCTTTGAATTAATAGGATTATTACTAAATTTCCATTTCACTTTAGGGTGTCAGGATGGAAGCAAAGAGTGTTTCAAAATCAAACATGTTTTGTGACCATTCCTTTTAAAACCTCGTCTTGAGTATTCTGCATGTGATAGGTAGATAAATTGGCTCCTTAATTGAAGAATACAGGTACATATTTTACCATCAATTACAAATAAAGCCTTGCAATGCACATTTAGGTCAGTATTTGGAAGAAGTAAAAAAAAATATCCAGGCTATTCATCATGAATCCTTTATAGCCAAGTCAGTGAGAAAAATTAAAAAAAACATTCATAAAGGCAGTGACACCTCCCATTAGTAGACAAATATGTCCTGAAGATACTGAGGTCTTTATACTCTACTCACCATGCCCCTCACTTAAGAAGAAATGCATTTAAGGGATGTATGGATCTTGTTGGTTTTTAAGGCCTTGTTATGGGACCAGTTCTTAGGCCAGTAACATTCTCATTGCCTGGGAGCTTGTAGAAGATGCAGAATTTCAGGACCAAACCCATGCCTAGGGCGGACTCTGCACCTGAACAAGTTTCCGAGGTGACTCATATATCCATTACAATATGACAACTAGCACTCAAGGAAAACCATTGCCTAAAACACTGAAGATCTGGGGATCCCATTTTTAAATGTTATTTATTTATTTTGAGAGAGAGAGAGAGGGAGAGAGAATCCCAAGCAGGCTCCACACTGTCAGCACAGAATGTGATGCAGGCCTCAAACCCACAAACCACAAGACCACAACCTGAGCTGAAATCAAGAGCCTTCCGCTCAGGTGTACCTGGGGGTCCCGTTATTAAATATCCTACTCGCGATGCTGCTAGTGAAGAAAATGTCCTGCATGTTAAACCCTCATCTGTCTTCGGTGTGAAGATGTGTGGGTAGTGAGTCAGGGATGGGGGAGGAACTTTGGTCACGATGCTGCCACAAGAAAGCAAGGCTTTTGCCCTTCGGAATCCCAGCCAGGTGGCTCTCCCTGTTGGACATGTGGACTCCAGTAAGAGGAATATGGTGCCCTCTTCTACCCTCGGCTCCTTCCTGATCAAAAGACGGGGCACCCCAATTTATTTTTAATCTCTTTTAAGAAATGCAGAAAGACAGAAATCTCTAAAGGCATTCATCCTAATTTCTGTCTCTTAAAAAATCCATAATTCATTATTGCATTAGTTTTATAAATGTCTACTTTTAAAGGAGTAGGAGGAAAATCCTATTCTTCAATGTTTCATATCTGAAGAATATGATCTGCAAGAAAAAAAAAATCATTCCTCGGATACTTAAAAGCAGCTCTCCTTATGTTAATTATTGAAGTAAAGCATGCCTTCCTATATAGCCACTGGTGATCATTTCTCTCCGCAAATTGTGGAAGAAAAAAAAATCCGCTCTGGTAAACGCCTTAATTTGATGTCTTTGGTTCCCAAAAGGATCAAATTCCAATGCATTGCAAGGAAGGTATTTATTCTCAGTGTTGTGGCATCACATTTATTTATGCATTTGCTGTGCCTCCTACCTGTTTCTCATTCCTGCAAATCAATCAAGGTGTTATCATGGAAGCATTTTCTCTAGAGGCTGTGTTTATATTTGTTACAGGGATTTGACTTGACACAGTTGTGGGGTGGTCTGAGCAGCCTTTCTCAAGCTGTCATCCTTGTGCCTGTTGCTGCAGCTGAAAGTCCACAGAGCAGGTGGTCACGAAGGGGCAGCTGATGTTAACGGGAAGAGATCTGGGCAGGCTGGAACTCACAAGCATGAGTGAAGTTGGACGAAACTTGTGTCCATTATTGTTGCCTCTAACCTTTGGTAAAAGCATCCTGCAGAATCCATGGCCGTTGATCGTGCACCTGCACATGCACCCCGAGCCTGTGTGCTGCAGAAGCCAATAAAGGAGCAGGGAAAGGAAAGTACACACACCTGCTTCACACCAAGGTGAGTCAGTAAATCAGAGGCAACCTGCAAAATGGCGGCTGCTTCTCTCCTACCCTCCTAATCCCTCAAGGATCTCCTTGGTGGAGATTCACATATCGGGAGGGGATTTCTGGAATAAGTGATTCAGCAAAGCCAAGGGGACACATTCCAAAGGCATATCCACCTTTTCCTCTCCCCGACGTAGCTCATGTAGCATGTAATGACCAAGAGCTTGAGATTGGTGAATCTGAACTGAATTAAACCCAGACTTCCTGGCTGCAAGTCAAGTGACTTTCCACAAAGCAAACAACATGAAATGTCCAAATACGTGTCCTATTCTGTGACCCTGCTTTCCTAACTCAGGTGTCCAGTTTTGATCGTCTGGTATAATGCACTAAAACTAATGTCTCCTCTGAATCCATAAGCATTCTGAAACAGGGTGATGTTATTGTGTATCCACTGAATGAGATTGAGAAAGAAGTAAAGGGGGTGGCAGGATAAAGCTTCATATGCAAAGGGGTTCAAGACAAAAAGTGGTCGGCTAATCATACTGCTATCACCAGCGGTTCCCACGTTTGGGTTGTACCATTGCAGTTGTGGAAACTGGCCACCACTGTGTCCTACCTTCCTTGGAAAAACACATGCTACACACCCAGTTTCAAAGAGACAATCTTAGGAACGGTGCTCCCCTGAATCTAATCAACCTTGAGTTTCTGCACACTAACCTACTTCTTCCATCCCATCCCATCACTTAATGTTTGCCTTTTAAGCTCATGTTTATCCGTTTCCTCTAAAAAAAAAAAAGAAAAGAAAAGAAAAGAAAGCTCTTTCTTTTGTTAGTAGCTGGAGGCTGATAATTACTCTATGTATTTAGTAGCAAGTATCATTAGAATTCTGAATTAAAAATAAGATTAATGATTTAATTTCAATCTTGTCAGGATGACCCATTTAAAAAAATACTGATGTGATATAGTGCTATAAAAGATTTAAGCATAATTTATTGATAAAACCATTACAACTGCAATGAGAGAGCTATTTGTCTACATAATGGTTCCTGAAATCACAGATAGTACTTTCCCATTATTTCACTGCAACGTTTATAATTCCTTTTTGGAGTTACCATTTTCTTCCTTCCTTTCTTTCTTTCTTTCTTTCTTTCTTTCTTTCTTTCTTTCTTCTTTCTTTCTTCCTTCCTTCCTTCCTTCTTCCTTCCTTCCTTCTTCCTTCCTTCCTTACTTCCTTTTCTTTCTCTCTCCCTTTCTCTTTCTTCCTTCCTTTCTTCCTTCCTTCCTTCCTTCCTTCCTTCTTCCTTCCTTCCTTCCTTTTCTTTCTCTCTCCCTTTCTTTTTCTTTCTTTTTCTTCCTTCCTTCCTTCCTTCCTTCCTTCCTTCCTTCCTTCCTTCCTTCCTTTTCTTTCTCTCTCTCTCCCTTTCTCTTTCTTTCTCTTTCTTTCTTTCTTTCTTTCTTTCTTTCTTTCTTTCTTTCTTTCTTCCTAACAACCACATATGGTGCTTCTGTTCTAAACCTCTTACAAATCCCAGCTCAATTCATCCTCACCACAATCCCATAAGGTAGCACTGTTGTTCTCCTTACATTATGCCTAAGGAAATGGAGGTGTGGAAAGTTTTGGTAACTTCTCCAGTGGAACACAGCAGGTCAGTTTTGCAGCTATGATACAAACATAGATTCTGGTTCCAAAACCTACCTTCTAACCACTGATCTGCATTGCTTTTCTATTATAGAAAATCCAGGGACAAGTTGTTTCACTTGGGTTGGAGACAGTAGCAGATGCACCTTTGCATTTGGGAAGGCAGCCAGGTAACAAAATTGTTGGCATAAAAACTGCTCAATATTTCTCATGGCCAGATAAAATATTATACATTTTCTCATAACAAGGAATTATGTAACCCTGGATGTCAACAGTTCACTTAAGACCTTCTGCTTCTGGTGAAGCAGCAGTAACAGGGAATCATCTTCTTGACAAAACAAAAAAAAAGTGGAATAATTAGCAAATTACTAATCAATGCATACACATAACCTGTACAGTCATACATACTATGTAAGGGTGGGATATAACCATCCAAAGAATGAGAACACTGCTCAGGGCTCACAGAGGACTATAAGCGGTGCCTGATTCCACCCTCCAGAAGGAAAGAAATCTCATAGTATAGAAAACATTGCATAAAGTCTTCAGGAAGATTCCAGCTCAATAAGGAAGAAATCATTCTTCACATCCTGAGCACTGCTCAGGTCTTGCTACCAAACCTTATTAGCCAGACTAGAAGAGATAAGTCTCCTTCCAAATAGCTTAACTAAATCCCAAAAGAAAGCCAATGAGTTTTTATAGGAATGAAAATACCCAAACCCAAAGTGGTAAGATGCACAACATTCTACATTGAAATATTAACATACTTGAAGTATAGCAACAGAAACTATCAAAAAATAAAATATGGAAAGAGAACAAATAAAAATGAAAAAAGCATAAGTGAACTATAATATAACATCAAGTATCCTAATATGTGGGTGATTAGAATGGTCAAAGGAGAAGAAAGAGGCCACAAAAATTTTGAATTTAGAGTTGTCAGAAATTCCCAAAACTTAAAAAAAAAACAACAACAAACCTCTAAGCCTAGAGATCCAAGAATCTCAACAAACTCTAAGTGTAAGAAATATAAGAAAAAATTTGCCCAAGGCACAGCATAATCAAATTGCTCAAAACCAGTGATAAAGATAACATCTGAATAAGCATCTAGATTAAAAATACATTTTATATAGATGGGTAAAGATAAGAATAACTTTAGATTTCTTGTCAGTAACAATTTAAAAAAAATGGTGAAGGGCACCTGGGGGCTCATTAGGTTAAGCGTCAGACTGGCTCAGGTCATGATCTCATGATCTGTGAGTTTGAGCCCCATGTCAGGCTCAGTGCTGAGGTCTTGGAGCCTAGAGCCTGCTTCGGATTCTGTGTCTCCCTCTGTCTCTGACCCTCGCCCACAAGCTCTCTGTCTCTCTCTCTCAAAAATAAATAAACATTTAAAAAATTAAAAAAAAAGAAAGATCGTGAAGAAACACATTTAAGATTAAAAAAAAAAAGTCACCTAGATTTCTATACCCAACAAAAATATCTTTAAAGTAGATATAGGTGAAGAAAACACATTTTCAGATATATGAAACCTTGAAGAACTCATGGCCAGCACACCTGTACCACAATAAATGTCCAAAGAATTCTTTTAGCCAGAACAAAAACAGTCTTAGATGGGTATTTGGATTAACACAAGAGTGAATAGCAGAAACTCCTTGATAAACCTATTGGATTATATAAATATTTGTAAAATATAATTGATGGTACAGGGTGACTAGGTGGCTCAGTTGGTTAAATGTCCAATTCTTGGTTTTGGCTCATGAAACCAAGAATGTCAGCTTCTGTGCTGACAGCTCAGAGCCTGGAGCCTGCTTCAGATTCTGTCTTTGTTTTTCTCTCTCTCTCTGCTCCTCCCTTGCTCACGTTCGGACTCTTTCTCTCTGGCAAAAATAAATTAACATTAAAAAAAATATAATTGATGGCGTAAACAAAAATGACAGGATGTTTTGTGGAATAACAATAGTATATGTTGGGGGTGGGGGAGTAGAAATATACTACCACATAAAACTGGAGAAAGAGAACAAAAACCAAAAACTGATGAATATTTCTAACAGTCGACTATTCTAAATGCATGTTAGGAAAGTGTTCAAAACTGCATAAAAAGGGTAATAGATCATGGCCAAGGGAGATTCCAAATATATAAGGTTGTATTTTTTTAAAATTTTTTTAATGTTTATTTATTTTTGAGAGAGAGGAGAGAGAGGGAGAGAGAGAGCGTGTACGAGCACAAGTGGGGGAGGGGCAGAGAGAGAGGGAAACATAGAATCTGAAGCAGGCTCTAGGCCCTGAGCTGTCAGCACAGAGCCCGAAGAAGGGCTCAAACTCACCAACCACGAGATCATGACCTGAGCCGAAGCCACTCAATATACCAGGTTGTCTTAACATACAAACTCAATGTCCTATTGACTAATTACAACAGAAAAAAACCTTGATCATCTCAATATTTGCAGAAAACAATTTGTTGGGGTTCAGTGTGTATTCCTGGCTTTAAAAAACACACTGAAAAACTTAAAAAAAATTATCCATCTGATAAAAGGCATCTACATAAACTCTACAATTAATAGCATTCTTAGTAATGGATTTTTCCACCTAAAATCAGAACAAAACAAATGTGTCTGCTTGCACAACTTCTTTTCACCATTGTACTACAGATTCTGACCAGCACGATGAGGGTGGGTTGGGGGAGGCAGTGGGAATCAAAACTCCAGATTGGAAAAGGAAAATTAAACCTGTATTTAAATATGGAATGACCATCCATGTAGAAAATCCAATGGAATATAACCAAACAACTACCAGAACCATCAAATGTATTTAGCAGGATTGCAAGATCAAAGATCAATATACCAAAATAAATTGCATTTCTATATACCAGCAACGAACATTAAAAAACTGAAATTGAGAAAGCAACATCGATAGCAAGAACATTAAGTGTATGAAATACTTTGGAGGTAACTCTGACGTAGGATGTGTAAGACCAGTACACTGAAAACTACAAACCAGTGTTGAGTGGATTTGAAGACTGAAATAAGTGGAGGGGTATACTTTGTTCATGGGTTGGAGAACTATGTAGGTTTCAGCATGTCAGTTCTCCCCAAATAAATCTACAGATTCAACCCCATTCGATATTTTAGCAGGGTTTTTTGTCAAAATTGATAAACTTATTCTAAAATTCATATGTACAATAGCCAAAGGGGAAAAAATGTTTGAAAAGGAAAAACAAATTTGGAGGTCTCATACTACCTGTATTCAAGATATATTCATGCTATAGTAATCAAGACAGCATAATATCAGTATGAAAACCAACAGACCAGGTGAACAGAATATGGGACTAGAGAAACAGATGCACACATTGATGGTAAACTTCATGTCTACACACACACAGTCATGACATCTGAGGGACATCAGGAGCAGGTATTTGGGACACATACCCTCAGATCATCTTCCAACTTCTGTGCAGACTCAGTGACCAACATTGTTTCTAGATAAGCCTTCATTCCTCCTCATCAGAGATTATCATGTAGCTGTTTCTAGCTGATGACCAATCCAATATCCCATGTTCGATGTTGACCACCCCACATCTTTTTTTTAAAAATTTTTTTTAATGTTTATTTTTGAGAGACAGAGAGAGACAGCATGAGTGGGGGAGGGGCAGAGAGAGCGACACATAGAACATGAAGCACGCTCCAGGATCTGAGCTGTCAGCACAGAGCCCGACGCGGGGCTCAAAGTCATGAGCTGTGAGATCATGACCTGAGCTGAAGTCGGACGCTTAACCAACTGAGCCACCCGGGCACCCCTTCACCACCCCACATCTTAGTTTACAGGTGAGAAAATCATACATTGGCAACTGGGGAGAAATTTGAGGCTGACTCAGAAGAAGCGCATTGCTCAAGTCAGATCCAGAATTTTCTGTATGGCAGGCCAGAGGAGAGAATAGATGGTGTGGAGTAGTAGGTCCAGAATATGGTCCAGCTGAAAATAAAAGGCTAAATTGTCTATAGTTACACTGGTACCATAGAATACTTGTGTTTAATCTACCTTTAAACCTGTTCACTTATGATATTTATGATCTGATAGCATCTTTAACCAGAGTTAGGAATATTTAATCATGTTTTATCTGAAAACATACATAATTGGAAATGTGTTTTTTAAAATATTCTTATTGACTTACTATACTGTCTAAACGATTTTCCAGTTCTATAAGACATAAACTTAAGAAGATTAACTTGTTTTTATAAATGTATTTTTCTTGATTAGACTACATGTCACAACTACATTTTAAAATGATGTGTCGAGATCAAATACTTAGTATCATTTTAAAAAACAAAGATCTATTTATAAAATGAAGAGATGTCAATTCCATATGTACTGACAATTTATTAATGATTTATATCCCCTTGTGATATTTTCAGAATAAAATCCAGTTTCAATCTGAGAAGGCTAGGAAATAGGAAAAAGTATGACTTTTTATAGTCTGGTTTTTTTGAACCATAAAATATAAAGAAAATATTTGGGGGGCTTTGATCATGACATTCCATGAGTCAGGATTTTACTATCTGTATGCATTGCCAATCACTGTCGACAGAAAATTTATTAGAAAGCTTTTATGAGACATTGGTTGGAATTTTCAAAATGATTTACTAATAATTCATTATCAATTATAGCTATGGTAATAAACTGATTGGAGCTTTTAAGAGACCATGTTTTATAGTGAGGAACATACTCTAAATATACCTCTTACACATTTAAAAATTCTTATAAAGTATCTGGAGTAGACATATGGGCTACTTTAAGACAATGTTTGGCTAAAAATGCACTTCTTTATTACAGTTCGGATCAGATTATTACTTGATATAATAATACGTATAAATTGGTAACAGGAGATTATGTGAGACAGCTTGTCCCTCCTCCCGAGATTAATTTAACATTAAATTACCTTTGTTTGAGAGTGAAATACAGTATCAGTATTTGTTTATAAAAGACAATACTAAAGCATTTTCATCTAAACCCTAATGTTCATTATGTTCAATTACAGAGGAGATAATTTAACAGCTTGTGTCACTAGTAATGGAAAATCAAGATAGCCGTGTTCATTTTTGCAATGCAAATATAGGACATGTGTGTCTGTAGTGTTCTCGTCGGTGGACAAAAAAATGCATTCCAGATATGATCACCGGATTGAAGACTGTTTAGATAGGTTGACATTTCTGAAAGATTGGAAAAAAGCACCCAAGGTCAATAGCAGTAATGGATTGAAGAGACCTCACCAATATTCGGATTGTTTTAATCAAAAAAGCATATTTTATACTGAGAAGGAAGATGTATAAGAGGAGTGTAGTCACATCGCATATTAAAATATACAGCAAATATGTACAAAACATACAGGAAAGTCTTTATAATGAAGACGATGATGAACTGGCATGAGAAAGGGAAAAAAATGAAATAGAGAATAGAAAGCAGAGAAATAGACCCAAGGACACATAGAAACCTAGCGTAGGATAAAGTTCAATCTTAAATCATTTGGGGATAATGGATGTTTTAATAATGGACACTGTGACAGGTGTAGGCAGCCATTTAAGAGATGATAAAATTCGATCCACTCCTCACGCCGTACTCAGAAACGAATCCACAATGGACCAGAGAAAAGGTAAAAGAACCAGAACTACAAAGTGGTCAGGACCACTACAAACCAGAAAAATTCTTGTATGGCCTGGGTGTAGGGAAATGGCTTTCTAATCATCGCATCTAGACATAATAAAGTCCAAATTGAATAAAAGAACGGATGCATACGTTTGGCTACATTTATTTTTTTAATTATTTTTAAGGACTAGTTTTCCCTCACATATTTTTTTAAGTGTTTATATTTTAAAGAGAGCATGAAGGTGGTGGGGGGGGGGGGGAGGAGCAGAGAGAGAGGGAGACACAGAATCCGAAGCAGGCTCCAGGCTCAAGCTGTTAGCACAGAGCCTGAAGCGGGGCTCGAGCTCACAGACTGCAAGATCATGCCCCGAGCCCAAGTCGGCCGCTTAACCGACTGAGCCACCCAGGCGCCCCAAGACTTGGTTCCTTTAAAAGGTAAATACAATTGAAAAACTTTCAGCCAGACTTTCAAAAAAGAGAGGATTCACATAAATAAAATCAGAAATAAAGGAGTTTAAATAACAACAGGTCGTGAGTTTGAGCCCTACATCAGGCTGTCTACTATCATTACAGAGCCTGCTCAGATCCTCTGTCCCCCTCCCTCTCTCTGCCCCCTGCCCACTCTCTCTCTCTCTCAAAAATAAACATTAAAAAAGAAATATTTCTTCAATTAATAAGTATTTTACACCTAATAAACTTGATGTAGAACTTAAATTTACATTTCAATTGATTTGAAATATGCATACCGTGAAATAAACTTGACTTCCACAGTAAGTTACCATTTAATTTCTTAAACCAAGTGTTTGTCCAGGAGCCTCTATCTACATGTTATCATACCCTTAGGATTCAAAGCCATGCGTCCCCTGTGTGCCCTCCAGTTAACCTCCCCGTGTGGGTAACCACCTTCGGAATGCTGTCACGTTGTGACAAGTGGATGCACTCACTCTGAAGTCCCTCGGGGGACTGAGATTCCAGCAACGGTTGGATTGCTGTGAGTGCACGCTACACTTTGGGGAGCAATTGTGAGCGCATAAGTGTCCCTTACAGGAACCAGGCTACTCAGAACACGACCATGCTCTCTCCCGGATGACCACCGTCACCTAGCAGGAATGTTCGTGTTCTTAACCAGTAATCGTCCCAGGCTGTGCGTCTCAGGCATATGGTGCCTTGGTCTGCTTTGTTTTCCCTTTCACGACCATCACTTGGTCAGATGCGATGTGGAGACACCATGGTTGCACGTGACCCAGACAGCCAGTAAACCTCTAACTGCTTGGTGGACCTGGAGGTTCATGGTCCAAGCACAGGACTGTCAGGGGCTGATACCAAGCATTTCAAAAAAGAGGGAGAGGAAAGGAGAGGAAAAGGAGAGGACCACACAGGCTGGAATTAGTCACATGGAAAAGTTCCAGAATGGGCAGACATCACCTGCATCCATTTGGAGATGCACAGCGAAGGCAATAGGGTAACGTAATTGTCTCTTGTCTTCAACTCTCTTATAGAACATTATTTTGCAAATACTTGCAATCTCCTCTTCCCGACTCCTGCCGCGGCTCATTCCCTCCTGTGATAAGTATTCGGGGAAGGAGAGAGATTGCCTGTTGTCTAGTTTTACACTTTCTAGCCAAAACCACAGGAGACGCTTTGAGTTTTACATATTTTGGTTTCCGCCCCAAATGCTGGACACAATTTGTGTGTGGAGAAGCGCCACCTTTCAAAAAAAAAACAAAAAACAAAAAAACAAAAAAAGGAAAGAGATTAAAAGGTCAACTGAAGAACCTGCAAACACCAGGAATTCTGGCTGCCTGCAGGGGTGTCCTCGCTGTTAGATGTCGTTTCGAGGAGACCAGAAAACTGGGGCTCGGTGGCCGTGTTTGACAGAGGCTGCTGCGGGTCAATCATCATGTTTGGATTTGTAGAAATATTCTCAGTGTTTCAGGAGACTAGGATGAGGTGACCTGTAGCACTACTGTTGTTTTTCTGCTTGGACTCGGAATTTTCAGCAGCTGGTTTAAGTTTACTCCTTTCTCGTTTTCAAACCTGTTCCCTCTGTCAGGTTTCATGAGTCGCTGAGACTCATGCTGACTTTAAAATGTATGTGATGTGTATGTAAAATCTTTGTAATTGATATAATGTGCATGTGAGATGTATTTTTTAATAATTGATATTTGAACATTTACAAGTACACGGTGTGGTTTTTATCGCTATTATACGGTGAGGAAGGTTAGGGAAGTACAAGAACATACTTTCAAATACCAAATTCTTTCATAGCAAAGTAAAACTTTTCTTTCTTTCAAGGGTCAATGATAAAATCTCACCTTTTAATGAACCTGGTAGATTGAAACATGTGGATCAATAAAATTCATTTTTGATTCAAAATTGAAATACAAGAATCAGTGAATTCGACTGGCATGAAAGGATTAGTATGCTATACTGTGGCTCAGCGAGGAATGGCAAGAAATATATTAAGAAATCAAATCAGAATGATTTATTATCACCCACTGCTTGGGAAAAGTGTGGAAGACAGAAACTTGCTAAAAAAGAATAAGCAGATTGGAAACGACTTCCAAGAAAACTCAACAGCTTTAACCATGGAATAAAGTAGACAGTATAATATGAGAAGTGCAGAATTAGTATTTTTCAAGTGAAACATTCTTGTAATATTTGGGTTCCAATATTTTGACAACTGCCAGTTGCCTATACAACTAGTAAGTAAGTGTTGTCATAATACGGTGCTGGGACGTTATATTTACTTTGCCACAAATGAGAAATACATTTTGGGATTTTCTGAACACACAGCCCAACGTTCACCAACCCTGTAGTTCACCACATGTGATGTGAAAGAACCAATTCACAGAGATGCTACGGAGAGTATTGATCTCGAAGATAGAAACTGTAACCAACACAGCTCTTTGCCTTAAAGTCTGCGGCTCATCAAATGACTAATGTACAAATCAATGCTTCCGCCTTATCACGTCTATTTCATAAGCTTCCCATACCAATTCTTCCTGCCCTCATCCACCTGGAATCTGGTCTATTTGAATTCCAAAGTGTATTCCTAGTTCCTGCACCCAGGGTGTTCTATAATAAAATCAATAACCCTCGAATGCACATGCACCCATAATAAATATCATACCCAGCACAGCCAAACTGTAGCACCGTGATAGATAACAAGCCCCAGCTTAGTATTCAAGAAGGAAAGGTAACTTCTATCATTGAATCTCTTTCTTTATATAGAACTCGTCGACTACAAAATATGATCAAATAGATGAATCCCTGACCCATTTCTTACACGCTCTTTTATATGGATGCTTGCCTTGCAGCAGGAGGCCAAATTCAGAGGCATCTCCACATGGTTGTATCTGCTGATGCCCTCAAGAGACTATTCAGGGTTTTTACGAAAATAAATATGGCAGATACACACGTTGGAGAAATGGCCAACATTTACTTTAAGCTGCAACTGTGCTTATTTTGCGAGAGGTGGTTTATGGGAATGATCCTTGTAACTTTTCAGTGTCTCTAGGAATTATTCCTGGCTGACAAGTCTCTGAGACAGACTTTGGAGAACTTACTCTTCCATGACGCCTTTCTGCCTGCCTACATCCACCACCTCGACAAAATAACCTGTACACGGCACATAAGATATTCGCTCAGCGTACGTGAATTCAAGCTCATTATATTTTAAGATGATTTAAATAATTTCTAAGGCCTTTTGGGTTACTTGGTCGTGGCTGGCTATGTTAGAGAAATGGGGGTGGACAAAGAGTTCGGGCTGGGGTGGGGGGTGGAGTTGCTATGTGAACCAGGGAACTGAAATAATATCAAGTCTAGTGTTCCTGAGAGACAGAAGAAGGGATTTTTCTCCCGAGTAGTCCATTTGTCCAGTGGAGCCTGCGTATGGGGAAATAATGTAATGAAGTGATTCTCTTTGCTCACAACAGGAATGGTGGGGGGGGGGGGAATGGGTAACTAGAACCCCACGCAAGTGGAAGCAGATGTCATGAGGATGACAGGCTAGTTGGTGTAAGTGTCACGTGACCCTTCTTGTCCTACTTCTGTGTTTTTTACAGGACAAAAAAAATCCCATTTTCCAGGTAAGCCAACCCATTTTCTAACAGCACACCCTCCCCTTTGTTATTTCTCCAATGTTCCCATCTCTGTCCAACCCCCTCTTTATCTCCTGCCCCATCAGTGTCCTCTGGAGTCCAGATTTATTTTTTTTATTTTTTTTTTTATTTTTTTTTAACATTTATTTATTTTTGAGACAGAGAGAGACAGAGCATGAACAAGGGAGGGGCAGAGAGAGAGGGAGACACAGAATCCGAAGCAGGCTCCAGGCTCTGAGCTGTCAGCCCAGAGCCCGACGCGGGGCTCGAACTCACGGACCGTGAGATCGTGACCTGAGCCGAAGTCGGCCGCTTAACCGACTGAGCCACCCAGGCGCCCCTGGAGTCCAGTTTTAAAAAGACACGTTAGTGGCGCCTGGGTGGCTCAGTCGGTTGAGCGTCCGACTTCAGCTCAGGTCACGATCTCACGGACCGTGAGTTCGAGCCCCGCGTCGGGCTCTGGGCTGACGGCTCAGAGCCTGGAGCCTGTTTCCGATTCTGTGTCTCCCTCTCTCTCTGACCCTCCCCCGTTCATGCTCTGTCTCTCTCTGTCTCAAAAATAAATAAACGTTAAAAAAAAAAAAAGACACATTAAATGTCACGTGTTGGATGAAACCTTAATTAACCTGCTCCAGGGAACGCTAGATGTGTCTTTTTAAAAACTTAAACAGATAGTGGATGCTTAAGAAATGTTAGCTCTTGTTACTGTGATTATTAGATGAATTGTGTCAGTTCTTATTTATGAAGGGAGACGTGTTTACTGTGGCTCAGGGGTTTAAGAAGGTCAAGGCTACATGGGGTCCATTCTCTTGGCCTCTCTTTCCTGGATGGTGACAAGATAAGAGTGGTACCCCAGCCACAGTGTGTCCCTTCCAGGCAAGAAGAAGGAAAGAGAAGAGAATAAAAGGGACAAGCCGGCTAATTCCATTTTGTGTCAGATCATCCTTTGTGGAAGCCAAAGCAATGATTTCCACTTAAATTCCATGTCCAGATGTGTGTTATATGACATCATCCAGCTGTCAGGGACAATGGACTGTGGAGTCCTCTCCTGATGGGACACACTGCCACTGAGAACAAAGCATGAGGACCCCTTGGCCATGAAAGACAGGACAATGAACTTTGGGCAGGAAACGTTCGAGACCCCCCGGTCTCCCGTTCCTATGTAGCCATGTTGTATCCCATCCAGCCTAGCCATCCATCGTATTGAAGGGAAGTAAAAGCCCAGTCGAGCTTTATCTCCATCAGCGATGAAAAGCATGTTTTCTACAGCAAACAACAGACCATGTTACTCTGGTAGTGACTCGGGAATTATAAACATTTTCTGCTGTACATTTTTTAAAGTGTCTGCTTGTTCTGAACCTGAGCTTTCTTTACATTCAACTTACAGTCCCTGCCTCTCTTCTGTATTTTCCCCCAAGGGTTTGTCAGAAAACCTGGATGTGTTCCCTGAACATTCTAGACTCAAAAACCTCTAGGTCCTCAGGCTCATTTTGAGTTTAAGTACAAAATTTCACTTTTGAGAATACCTGTTCTGCTTGAGTAATTTTTCTGTGGAGAATCTCAAGCCATGAAAACCTATATGTCAATAAATCATTTGCCTGAACCCAGTGGGCACATCCAAAGTGCCTCCTCTTATGACTATGAAGGACTCATCAAAGAGTGTTTTGAGTTGTACATCACTTCAGAATGTTACTGTCTGAACTAATTCCATCTTGGTCAGAATTATGTCCTGAACAGTGGATTTCAACTAGAAAGTCAGGGATTAGTAATTTAATCTACATCTTTTGTATCACCTTGATAAGCCACTTAAATTTCATTTAATGTGAAAAAGAGTAAGACATTCAGATAATTCAAAGCTCAAATGTGAGCTCACATTTCATTCAAATTGTTTGATGCATCTTTCCAGTGTTTCCTTTATGCAAATAAAAAATGAATGGGTAACATTTTAAACCCCTTTTCCAACATAAAAGTTACATTTCAGGGTACCTGGGTGGCTTAGTTGGTTAAGCATCCTACTCTTGATTTCCGCTCAGATCATGGTCTCACAGTTCATGAGTTCATGGGACTGAGCCCCTGCATCAGGCTCTGTGCTGACAGCATGGAGCCTGCTTCGGATTCTTTCTCTCCTTCTCTCTCTCTCTGCCCCTCCCCCACTCATGGTCTCTCTCTCTCTCTCTCTCTCTCTCTCTCTCTTAAAAATAAATAAACATTTAAAAAATCAAGGTACCTTTTCATATACATTATTTTGCACTGTAGTTTTTTCATCTAATATAAAGAAATCCTCATATATTTAGCAGAATTCTATTGGATAGTTTTCAAACTCCTTTACCATTTCCTTCCTTGGGAATTTACTCTGTAAATTCACCTAAAATAGTTTCTATGACCTTTAATCAACAAAACAAAACTAGGCCATATTGCCTTTTATTATCTTCAGCAAGTTTTACAAGAGATAAACTTCCAACATGTCCACAAACCCATACACGGCAATCTCTAACATTATCTGATAGTAGTCCCGAAGCTAAAATGTATGGCAAACAAGCAAAATGATGATATTAAGGGGCACCTGGGTGGCTCAGTCGGTTAAGCGTCAGACTTCAGCTCAGGGCATGATCTCATGGTTCATGAGTTTGAGCCCTGCATTGGTCTCTCTGCAGACAGCTCGCAGCCTGGAGCCTGCTTCGGATTCTGTGTCTCCCTCTCTGTCTGCCCCTCTCTCACTCATGCTCTGTCTCTCTCTCTCTCTCAAAAATAGATAAACGTTAAAAAATTTTTAAAAATGATGATATTAAGGCTCTTTGCCTATTAAAGAATCACAACCTAAAATTCGTGTCTGCACCTTTCAGGATGTGAAATCAATGACCTCAAGAATGTCCAAGTGCCTTTGCATGAATTTCTGCCTAGGAAGAGTGACAGAGTAACTGAAGACCAGATTTCTTCTATTGATTCAGTATAAAACTGAAAAACTAAAGGTCGTTAGGGAGTCATAGGTTAAGTATTAATTGTGCTAGAAAATATAAGGAAGTGGGCAGTCATGACTGACATTTATAAAATCATGGCATATGTACACACCTATATTTTCTTGTTCACATAGTTCCAGAATATGAGAACCAGGACACATTCCTGGAGGTCAGAACATGATTGTTTTATGACACACAGAAGCATTCTTCACATGTCAGGAAAGAAGGCTACAGGATTTATTCCTCGAAGGGGCTACAGTAGATGGAGAGTATATAATAGGTACAAAAAGATCCCAATAAAGTCAGAGATGATGAATCCACATAAGAAATAGAAAAGAAATAGCGATGTTTGATTTCTGTTTGTACTTATGGACACGACACCACGCAGGGTGACTGCGTCACTTAACGAAGTCTTTACATAATTGTCAAACATGGAGCATCAGATGTCCTGTGCGGTTCTCTGTCCAAATCGTGGAATCATCCAGTGCTGTGCCTTTGCCTGGCTGCTTGAGGATAGCTTGCTAAATAGGTCAGCTCTGGATGTGGCCAAATAGTATGTTCCAGGTGCCAACGGCTGGACCAAGGTAGGGAGGTGATAATGCAATGAGACTGTAGGAGGGAATGTGGTCCTAGAAGGTACAGATGCCCCAGTCACGCAGTCATCCCCAACAGAAATAGTTTAGTGGGGACAGGATGATGGAATTTGGTGTAGATAGTTTATTGGAGTAATATCCAACAGAAGATGTTTGATAGAAATAGTTTATGGGTGATGGGATGATGAAAGTTGGTGTTGGCACCTCATGTTGGAAAGGAGGAAGGAAGTTGGCATAGTTTATTGGGAATAGGATGAAGGACGTTGATAATGTACTTTATTGGGGATAGGATGATGGATAGCCTAGCCATCCATCCTACTGTAAAGATTTATTCCTTAAAGATCTAACCTGCTGTTTGCTCCAAGAGCTAAAGCTTGGTCTCAATGCTTTGTGTTCTTTGTTTTGTCAATTGGGGTTGTGGATTTACCCTACCATGTGCTTCCTCCAGGAGAATCCTTCTGCTCATTTTCAGGGTGCATCACTCCAAGGAAGAACCACTTTCCAGATGCCAGACACCTTCTGTGCCTACCAACGCTGGTGCATTTTAAGGTAATTGTTTATTGTGTTGGGTCTTAAATCATGTAGCAAGTATAAGATCTAATCCCCAAATCTTTACAACAGCAGTTCTATACAAATTCTCAAAGGAGACATGTTTCCAATCTGGATTTCAGATCAACAGGGTACATATCATTGTTATTTCCTTGTATTAACAGGTGTGTATTTTTTTCTAGTGCAAATCTTGACTAGCAGAAGAGCCTTTTGAGTTCGTGGCTGAAGGAAGAGGTCTCCATTTCAACTCCATCCTTTGCATAAGACCAAGGTCTTGTGTACTCTCTGTCCTGGAAATAGTTACTCCCCTCAGAGAAATTTTGATCCCTCTGGACAGTCTTATTTCTTGTGCTATTACATTTCTACCCCTAGAAATCAATTCTTTCTACTTCATTATAATGAGCTCTGTATTTAAAAGAACGTTTGGTACACTTTATCTGGAAATTCTATGTCTTTTCTGGTAGAAATGTTAGTTTGGCATAGCTAGTCTGCCATATTCTGCAAGCAAAAAATCCTACACATCTTTTTTTTTTCCATCCACCCTGCCTTTACCTCTCCCACTCCCCTTTTAGACTGGATGATGGACTAGCCTCCCAGTGAACTTCATTAACTAGAGACTTCTATTTCTGTCTACTGGCAATGATTTCCATGAGTTTAATCTCATCTAAGTTTTATTTATATCCTAATTCTCTGCTCCAAACCTTACTCTGCTCTCCTATTGTTCAAAGATGAAAATGTTTGGATTTCTAGGACTCTTCTCGTTTTTACCTCTTTCTTTATACAAGCTCGTGTTGACCATTCCTCTCAGGATTTCTAGGACTCTGGAGCTTTAGTTTTTTAGTTATGCAAACTCATGTTGACCATTCTCCAATGAGCAAAGTCCACTGTCATCCATGCGACTTAAGCAAAGTCTCTCAAAACACTTCCTTGTAGCCCTCAGTGCCTTTGCTCATTTGATTCTTTTATTCCGTGGAGTAACTTCTCTTCCTCCTCCTTCTGGGGTAAATCCTAACCATTCTGCAAGTCCCACCTTGTTTTTGAGGGTTTTTACTAATCAAGTTACCTCTGACCCTAGTAAAACCCTGTAGCATTTATTGTAATTGCTTCAAAGTAACAGGTAAATACACTCAGGCTTTTATTGTTCATTATTTTATGGGCATTCCCTTTGCCTTCCTGGTTGTAGTTGTTAGAAAGATTTTAAAAGACGATCCATTAATCCCAAAGTGGGTAGCATAATATTGATGGTACTTAATAGAGTGATCACATAAGAAATGCTTTAAGAATGGCCTATTTAAAGTAAACATCAACTGGTGTTCACTTGGTTATCTTGTTTCCTGAGAATGGAGAACATGGCACCATTCCCTCAATTAAGTAGGATACTGGGTGACCACTGGGTTCGTAGATCTGTTACTCAACATGCAGCACAGAGACGGTAGGCATTCGCCAGAGGCCCAGGTCTTTCTACGTACTTCTCTCCATGTCCCTGTTCTCCTGGGTTGCCTGGTACTCAGCATTGCCTGTAGCTTTGTTCGAACTTGATACATATTCATTGGGCGTGCTTGGTTGGGATCCTTACAGCCCAGACTCCGGACGTACAATTAGAATACATCCTGTGTTGCTCTGTCTGCTCCTACGAACCCCCTCAATGAGAGGAGTCTCTCTCCTTCAACTGGTTTTGGTCACACAACCCACTGTCAATTCAGCAGTGTAAATTATCCAGTTACAGACAAATACATGTTAAAAACTTGACTTTGATTTAAAACCTTTCTTTTTCCCCAACTGGAGTCCGTGGGAGACTGTCCAATTAGAGTATACAGGGGTGATGGTAGTTCTGGTGTTCTGTCTCCCTTTCTCCCCTACCTGAGTGTTTTGTTGTGGTTTTTGTTTTACACTGGGGTCTATAAGGCAGGGGGAGCTGGTAAGGGTCTGAGGACACTGTTGCTTGCAAGGCACTAATCACACTCTGTTTTCTTGCCCTAGAATTAGTTGATTTCAAGGCTAACATTTGTCTCATGGACGTTTTGGTGGTTTCTTTGCTAGTTCCCTTCTCTCATGACAAAGGAAAGTGTGTGTCTCTCTTTAGGACAGAAACACTAAAATCTCTTTGGCTCCTGCTCCTGGAGGTAAGGGGCAGGGGGAGAGGTTGGGTCTTCAGCATTTAAAGTGATCTCAAACCAACATGGAGATGTGGAGCTCACGGTGGTCCTCAGGTGGGTTTCGGCATGGTGTTGTTCTGTTGTTGGAAGAAAGTGAGATAAATTTCCAGACAAGGCCCTGGGCTTTGCACCACAGGGCATTTTAACCTTCTCAGGAGAGAGTCAAGACCTTCCAATGTCAGGGCATGCACATCAAGGAAATTACTACAAAGGAGACCTACCCACAGCAATCTACAGATTCATTGCAATCCCTATTAAAATACTAACAGCATTTTCCCACAGAACTAGAACAAATAATCCTAAAGTTTATATGGAACCATATTATACCTTGAATAGCCAAAGCAATCTCGAGAAAGAAGAACAAAACTGGGGGTAACACAATCCCAGATTTCAGAAAACACTAAAACACTGTAGTGATCCAGCATTATGTTACTGGCACAAAAATAGACACATAGATCACTGGAAGAGAATAGAGAGCCCAGACATAAATCTACACTCATATGACGTGTTAATCTACCACAAAGGAGGCAAGAATGTACAAGGGGGAAAGACATCAACAAATGGTGTTTGGTAAACTGGACAGCAATGTGGAAAAAAATTAAAGTGGACCACTTTCTTGCACCATACACAAAAATAAACTCAAAATGGGGTAAAGACCTAAATGTGAGGCCTGAAACCATAAAACTCCTAGAAAAAAACATAGGCAGTAGTTTCTTTGACATGCCATAGAAACATTTTTCTTGATATGTCTCCTGAGGCGAGGGAAACAAAAGCAAAAATAAACAATTGGGACTACACCAAAATAAAAATTTTTGGCAAAGTTGGCAAAGGAAACCATCAACAAAAGAAAAAGAAAAGCTAGATATTTGCAAATGATGTAAATCGTTAGGAGTTAATATCCAAAAAATATAAAGAACGTATACAACTCAACATCAAAGAAAACAACAACAACAAAAAAACCCCACAAAACCCCCAAATAATCTGAATAAAAAATGGGCAGAGGACCTGAATGGACATTTCCAAAGAAGACATCCCGATGGCCAATAAGCACATGAAAAGATGCTCAACGTCACTCATCGTCAGGGAAATACAAATCAAAACCACAAGGAGATATCACCTCACACCTGTCAGAATGGCTAAAATCAAGAACACAAGAAACAACAGGTGCTGGTGAGGATGTGGAGAAAAAGGAACTCTTGCGCACTCTTGGTGGGAATGCAAACTGGCACAGCCAGTCTGAAAAACTGTACGGAAGTTTCTTGAAAAATTAAAAATAGAATTACCATATGATCCAGCAATTCCAGTTTTGGGTATACACCCAAAGAAAATGAAAACACCAATTTGAAAAGATCTATGCACTCCTATGTTTACAGAGGCGTTATTTACAACAGCCAAGATATGGAAGCATCCCAAGTGTCCACTGATAGATGAATGGATAAAGAAGATGTGGCATATATATACAGTGGAGTATTACTCAGCAATCAAAAAGGGGGGAAATCTTGCCATTTGCAACAACATGGATGCACCTAGAGGGTAGTAAAGCAAGATAAATAAACCAGAGAAAGACAAATACCATATGATTTCACCTATATGCAAAATCTAAACAACACAACACATGAACAAACAAGCAAGCAAAAACAGAAACAGACCTATAAATAGAGAAAGAAGGGGGAGATACAGGCTTCCAGTTTTGGAATGAGTGAGTCAGGGGGATGAAAGGTCCAGCACAGGGAATACAGGCAGCGATACTGTAATGGTGTTGGAAGGTGGCTACATGTGTGGTGAGCACAGCCTAACATAGAGAGAAGTTCAATCACTATGTTGTGCACCTGAAACTAATGTCCTGTTGTGCGTCAACTACAATGAAAAAAAAACTAAGGCTTTATAACGGGAGAAACAAGAGAAAACACTACAGAGGAGACTGAAGGAAGTGTTATGAAAATAATGATGCTGATGAGTATTTCTTACACCTGTTACAGCACATATGATAAAATGCGAAAACACATGTGAGTAAAAATTAGAATTATAGACAACGTAATAGAGTCCATAAAGTTAATAGAAATGAACTCAGCATTTGACATTCCATTAGAAATAAATAAAGTCAATTGATTCATTAGGAGAAGCTAACAGTATTCTGGTACATGAAACTGTAATTTTTATTTTTAGATGGCTTTTAATATGGTGAGGTTAAAAGATGAAGTCGTTAGGGTGCCTGGGGGGCTCAGTCGGTTGAGCGTCCCACTTCAGCTCAGGTCATGATCTCACGGTTCATGAGTTCGAGTCCTGCACGGGGCTCAGTGCTGACAGCTCAGGGCCTGGAGCCTGCTTCGTATTCTGTGTCTCCCTCCTTCTCTCTCTGTGCCTCTCCCCTGCTTGTGCCCTGTCTATCAAAAGTAAATAAATAAACACTAAAAAAAAAGGATGAAGTGGTGAACATTTGGCACAGCGTCTTTACAATCTGTGAAATGGCAGGCTGTAGGGACATCTTTGTGCGTATCCTCAATGCAGGCAGATGTGGGAGCATCCAACCTGGATTCAAATGCCACTCGGTGCTGTCTAGATACTCAGAGTATGCAAACTCCTGATGTGTCAAAAATCTAGAATTTCAGGTGGGCTATTTCTCCTGCAACCAGTCCTCATTATGTGAATTCTTCAGATGGGGTTTGTCGATAACTTGGGTAGGAGGTACTGTGGAATTATTTAGTTTGCCCTTCCTTGATATTGAAAGACAGTGGATCTATATACTTTAAGGATGACGAACCACAGAGCAGTATCCACATCTGATATTGAAAGATTTTAAAGAGTAATTCTGGGGGTTCCTGGGTGTCTCAGTCGGTTAAGCATCCCGACTGTTGACTTCAGCTCACGGTTGGTGAGTTTGAGCCCCATGTCAAGCTCTGCGCTGAGAGTGTGGAGCCTGCTTGGGATTCTCTCTCTTCTCTCTCTGCCCCTCCCCTGTTTGCTCTCTATTTCCCTCTCAAAATATAGAAAAATAAACTTAAAAAAATAAAGAGTAATTTTAGGGGTGGGTAAAGGGCCCATAGGCATTAGTTAACTTGGGGAGATCCAGAGAATGAAAAAAAATGTGAACAATAATATTTTTCCAGGAATGTGAATATACATAACTAGCAAAAGTCACTGGTTCTACTCCTTAAAACAGAGCCAAGAAAATAATGCATGATTTCACTTTTATTACAAGAAATTATGAAACCCATGCCATGTCTCAGAATCTCTTTGGCCTTAGGGTTATGAACGTTTATCAGCAGAAATCAAATATATTTGCATCTCAGCAAACACCAAGACACTGAAATATCACCACTGTGGTGGTGGTGAATGCAGCGGGGCCCCTAGGAGGTCACCGAGGGAGAGATCTGTTGATTACAAAAAGTTTTGACAGGTGAGGCTGCGATTTCAGTGGGATGTGTGTTGAGCAGACATGGCAACCAGTCTTCCTGAATAGAACGTGCCACGGCCATGTTCTCTACAGTTCCAAACATAATTAAGATTTCATCTCTAGGTTGAACATTTCAATGATGCCAACAATGGGTCAAGATTCAGGAAAGAGGAGTGAAGCATGCCCATCTTTTACTTTTTTATATATTTTTTAAAGTTTATTTATTTATTTTGAGGGCGAGAGAGAGTGAGTGGAAGAGGGGCAGAGAGAGAGCAAGAGAGAGAGAATCCCAGGAAGGCTCTGCAGAGCCTGATGTGGAGCTCGAACCCATGAAATGTCAGATGACCTGAACCAAAATGGAGTCTGACACTTAACCAACTGAGCCACCCAGGCGACCCTCTATGCCTTCACTTTAAATATGCGTTTTTTTAAAGTTAATGTACTTATTTTGAGAGAGAGCATAAGTGAGGAGGGGCAGAGAGAGAGAGAGAGGGAGAGAATCCTGAGCAGGATCCACACTGTCAGTGCAGAGCCTGATGCTGGGCTCGAACTCACCAACCATGAGATCATGACCTGAGCTGAGATCAAGAATCAGAAGCTGAACCGACTGAACCACCCAGGCACCCAACCATCCTCATCTTTTAAAAGGTAGAGCCTAGGGGCGCCTGGGTGGCTCAGTCGGTTGAGCGTCCGACTTCGGCTCAGGTCATGATCTCACGGTTCGTGGGTTCGTGCCCTGCATCAGGTTCTGTGCTGACAGCTCGGAGCCTGGAGCCTGCTTCGGATTCTGTCTCCCTCTCTCTCTCTCTCTCTCTGCCCCTCCCCTGCTCACGCTGTCTCTATCTCTCAAAAATAAATAAATGTTAAAAAAAAAAAAAAAGGTAGAGCCTAAAATCATGTCTCTTGCTGAAGGCAATTTTCATTCAGTCTCTCAAATGGGTTACCTAAATTCCTGCTCTAAATCTTAACAGACATAAATCTCCCACTTTTATAACAATATTTGATACATTTGTTATAGATCAAAAATTTTAAACAGACCTCTATGCTCACACATGTATATTAATAACTAATATGATGCTAGGAATAGTTAACTTTGATGTATACTAGGTGTCAGATACGAACCCTTTACACACAGTGCTAACTCACTTAATTCTCTAAGGCTCTGTGAAGGAAGTAGGTTTGATCACATATGAGGAAACTGAGGCAGAGAGAGGGGTTCAACTTGCCCAAGACTGAAAATCTGAAAAAGGATGGCCTATGAATCCAGCAATCTCGCCCCTTCTGCTATAACATACCCAGACCCTTAATTTAAGAATAATATTAATGACGACGATGATGGACTCCCTAACTGTAATACACACAGGAGATACATGGAAAGCGAAACGTGATAATACGATATGTATTTTCACTAATGACATAATGAAGCAGTCTGGAGCTTTGGTGGGTGAGCCGTTTTTGTCAGTGACTCAAACATCATGAGCAATGTTGGAATTTTTCTGAAATTGTTAACAACTCTTGGTACGTTTCCAAACAAGTAAATGACAATTTTCCCTCTAATTACTTGGCAGCTGTGTTCCTGGAAAATTCAGAGCCCTATTAAAACTGTGTGGGAAAAAAAATACTCCTTGAGTTTGGCTACAAAATGGAGTTAGGTTCTAGGTTGATAGTTACTGAGAGCTTCCTTTTAACATAAACGAATACCTGGGGTATTTCGAAGTTGTGTGGGAAAGAGTGCAATTTTTGTTTGGCTTGGGTTTTTTCCAGCGGACATTGTTGAACTTTTTATCATTCCTGGCTCCTGCCCACTATGTGACAATAGTGACACTAAATTATTATAACAACTGTCACAACGACTCAGTCCATAACCACCAGTGAAGAGTTAGTTTTATCGAATCTACAGATAGAATTCAGGATCTCCTTGGACTCTGAAATTCGAGGCAAAACGCTGAGCATAAGCGCGCTCTGCTGGGGACCCTGTTGCTCAGTTTCAGCAAAGTCGCAAATCCTAAGGATCATCGATTCTCCCAGAGGTCAAGAACATTGATGTTGGATGCTCCATGACGTTCTAGGCTATGTTCTTCCCAGTTCTTTTTCCATTTGGTAACCACACTTTCTGGCTGGCATGGGGCATTTCTTGCATGTTCAAAATGTGCATGATTTGGCCTGCTGCTTCACCATCCTCTTGGCTTTCCATCGTGGATTTTTAATTTGTAGTTAACCGTGTCCTTGCTCATAACTGCATTAAAATAAGCTAGGAGAGGTGGACTCCTCCACGCTAAGGCTCCAGATTCTGCTGTGATTTTCTCTGGTGGTATGTGCGATAAAGGCGTGGTTTTGAGAATCACCACTGAAACGTGGTTGTATCTCAAGTACAAGCATGCTTTCCAGCTGCTAAGTAGCTAACGCTGTCCTTTCAAACGCGCAGTGTCCTCACAGGTAATGCAAATGGTACGGGAACCGAAGAAGCTGGGTACCTGCTGACTCTTCCTGGCCATTTGGTGTGCCAGTCCTCTGAGTCACAGCTGGTGCCACTCCCCCAAAATACATGCAAAGCTACCAGGGCAAGTTCAATGTGGGAACAGGACATCATTGTTGGGTAAATAGCAAATATGTACTGGAAAAGAAGGCTCAGTAGTCCTGCCTTAGGTCGTATAGTCATCTGAATATTTTGTCATAATAGCTGTGTTAACATCATAGTATACATCTGCAATTATTTGTGTCTGATCAAATGTGAAAATGTTTGTAATAGAGCCTTTTGACAAGAATGAGCTCCAAAAAAAGAGCAAATTTAATTAAGAAATAAATGTCCATTTTTCTTTTTTTTAATTAAATTTTTAAAAAATATTTACTTATTTTTGAGACAGACAGAGTGTGACAGGGCAGGGGCAGAGAGAGAGGGAGACAGAGAACCAGAAGCAGGCTCCCGGCTCTGAGCTGTCAGCACAGAGCCCAACGTGGGGCTCGAACCCATGAACCTTGAGATCATGACCTGAGCCAAAATCAGATGCTTAACTGACTGAGCCACCCAGGTGCCCCAATGTTTATTTATTTATTTGAGAGACAGAGACAGAGGCAGAGAATGAGCAGGGGGAGGGGCAGAGAGAGAGGGAGACACCGAATCCGAAGCAGGCTTCAGGTTCCAAACTATCAGCACAGAACCCAATGTGGGCTCAAACTCACTGTAAGATCATGACCTGAGCTGAAACCAGACACTTAACTGACTGAGCCACCCAGGGGTCCCCAATGAGTGTCATTTTAGATGGCAGCCATCCTTAAAAATATGACTCTATGTTAAGAAAATAGAATGTGAATCTCTCTTGGTGTAACTTAAAATGATTCCTTTTCCATCACCAGCAGAAAGTGAATTTGCATGCCATGTTGGGAAGCATGACTTTTCATTTAGATCAAATGACTATTCAAAATTCTTCACTTTTCCCCAAGTTTCTTGTGCCTGTACTAACAGTAACATAAAGACTGTTAGCATGTTGACTCCACTCGTAAGGCTTCATCGAGTGACATCGGTTGTATAGTCACAACTTGAGATGCTTGAAATAGGATATCCATGAAAGTAATTTTAACAGTGGTTCAATTTTTCAACCAATTCAAGGAATAAAAGTAGAGACTTTCCAAGTTCATTGGCCACCTGGTGTATTAGGAATGCTATGCTCCACATGAAAGATGAAATTATTGGTTTGGTGGTCATGATATGAAGACAAACCTTAAGGAAGTGCACGTCTTGGTAAAATGATGTTCTTAGTAAGTGGAGAAAACAATGGGGCAGACAGGTCCGTGGCAGGAACTGTGGTCCACAAATCATTCACAATTTCAACACGAGTGGCTGTTCTATGACAATGTGTGAAAATCTGAGCTGTGATGCTGGACAGTTACAAATGAACGCAGTAGGGCTATAGCATCCACGATCAAAATCTGGCTTCCAGACCCCTGAAGTCCCCAAGAGCGTGAGAAGGGGCTCAAAACAAGAGGTCAGAACAATTTTTAGAACAAAATCATGTTTTCTGCTCCTTCCTCAATGTTGATATGTGTACCTAATGTGCCAAACGTAGCCAGTCAAACTATTGGTGACTTAGAACCAGTCAAAACAACGGCATCAATATCTATTGTTAGTCACTGTGTTATTCCTACCATCCATCCTCAGAGACCCGGGGGAAAAGACAGCTTCACTTAAGAGTGACCTTTATGAGGGGACACCTGGGTGGCTCAGTTGGTTAAGCATTCGACTTTGGCTCAGGTCATGATCTCACAGCTTGTGGGTTCAAGCCCCATATTGGGCTCTGTGCTGCCAGCTCAGAGCTTGGAGTCTGATTGGGATTCTGTGTCTCCCTCTCTCTCTCTCTCTGCCCCTCCCCTGCTCACACTCTGTCTCTGTCTCTTTCTCAAAAATAAATAAACATTATTTTTTTCCAAAGTGACCTTTATGAAACAATAAAGCTACAGATTTTATTAAATCTCAGCCCCTCAGCAGGTCTTATTAGTAATCTGCATGGTGCAATGGGAGGTGTACATGAAACTCTTCTGCATGCTGAAGCACGACTGCCACCTTGCAAGGAAGCACACGTGCGGTTGCTTGTGTTGCAAACTGAGCTAGCAGCTGTTTTCCTGGAAGAACAGATAAACTGCACCCACCTCGGTAACTAAAACATGAACAAAGGGAGACTTTCACTTCAGAGAAAAATCTAATTTTTATTTCCTGAGAGCTTCCTATACCTAACATCATTTCAAATTGGACTGATGGTATTAGCAAATATGGTAATGACAATTAGTTAGAAAGCTGCCGTCAACATCCACGGGGATGTAAGTTTTCAATGTCTTAGGATGAATGCCAAGGAGGATTCCTGGACTGCATGGGAAGAGTACGTTTCATGTTGTAAGAAACTAACCAACTGTCTTCCAATGTGGCCGCACCATTTCATGTTGTCACCAACAGTGTATGAGAGCCTCTTTTCTCCACACTCTTGCCAGCATTTGCTGTTGGATTTGGGCCATGCTAATGGGCGTGTAGTGGCCGTAAGTTTTCAGAGTCTTCATATAGCTGTTCTATGCATCCTGTCCAGGGAGAGTCAGCATACAACGTACTGTCCCCGTTTTACAGATGGAATTGTATCTTCTCAAAACTCATGTGTTGAAACCCAAACTCCCATATACCTATATTTGGAGGGAGGGCCTTTAAAGAGGTAGTTAAGGTTGAAAGAGGTCAAAAGGTAGGGCCTTAATCCAATGGGACTGGTGTGCTTAGAAGGAGACACCACAGAGAAAGGGCCACATGAGGACACAGGAAGGCAGCCATCTACAAGCTAAGGAGAGAAGCCTCACTCAGGACGTACCAACCCTGTCAACCTTGATCTTGGACTTACAGCCTCCAGAATCATGAAAAAATAAATCTCTGCTTTTTTAAGCCAACCATTATGTGGTATCTTATTAGTGCAGCCCAACAGACTAATATAACATCTTAACCAGAACCAGAATGCAAGAAATATATTTTTTAAAGGTTATTTATTTATTTTGGAGAGAGAGAGAGGTGGAGGGGCAGAGAGAGAGAGAGGGAGACAGAATCCTCAGCAGGCCCTGTGCTGTCATTGCAGAGCCTGATATGAGGCTCGAACTCATGGAACGGTGAGATCATGACCTGAGCTGAAACCAAGAGTCGGACACTTAACCGACTGAGCCACCCAGGTGCCCTGCAAGAAATATTTTTTAATGATGTGTGTGTCTGTGGGTATATGTAAAAAATACTTTTAAATAGGACTAATACATGGCTCCAACAATTCGATAAAACATTTTTCAGTTAATATTTTTATAATTATAAAATTTATAGAATTATAAAATTTTTGTCTCTAATTGTCTCTAGTTCTGGATGAATGATGAAATTTTTTAAAACATAGATTTTATTTTTAAGTAATTTCCACACTCATTGTGGGCTCGAACTCACAACCCCTAGATCAAGAGTCCAGAGCTCTACCGACTGAGCCAGCTAGGTGCCCCAGAATGAAGAAATCATACAGTCACCTTACTCAACATCATCCTGACCACTCATTCCCCAAATCTCCCATATCTCATCTTTTTAAATGCTCATTTATATAGAATATGGAATACATTTTCTCTGACAGCCCCCTTGCATTCAGCTTTCAAGTAAAGACATTAATCATTGATTAAAATTTAAATCACCACCTTAATGTTTAATAATATTAACAAAGTATTTAATCCCTTATTGGAAATTAAACCCATATTTCTTTCTTTTATGACAGTATGACAGCTTTGGAACCAGCGCCCCAGTAGCAAGTCTAATGGAATTTCTCTACGGGCGTAAGTGTTACTCCATGTCAACCATAATACATGAGCTCTAGCCAGTGTCTCTGGCAATGGGCAACATACATACTGCTGAGAGGTAAGTTGTGACAACATCCATAAAAGTGTTTGTGGGAGCACCTGTGTGGCTCAGTTGGTTAAGTGACTCTTGATTTTGGCTTAGGTCATGATCTCATGGTTCACGGGATCAAGCCCCACATTGGGCTCTGTGCTGACTGTGTAGACCCTGTTTGGGATTCTCTCTCTCTCTGTCTCTGTCTCTCTCTCTCTCTCAAAATAAACAAATAAACTTGAAAAAAATAAAGGTGGCTTGTGTGGATGGTAAGTCGGTTACGTGTTGTCTCCCATGATGATGGGGGAAGATACACAGGAACGAAATTTCAGTGTCAACCTTTTGCATGATTCTTGGGGTATGGTGACTTGGAGGAAAGAGACAAGAGTCACCATCAAAGTGTTTTCCTTCCTGGGATTAGCATTTGGGTCCGTGCTAAAGCACATGGCAGTCAGTGTAAGGGCTGCAGGATGCCAGTACCCAGAGTGAGGTGACATTTTGTGCAGATGACCTCAGTGACATTCAGAAACGCATTGAGTGTCTAAGCCTTGATCTCATCAACTTGTTTCAACAGATAGTTCTACGGACCCTGACTACTTCCTAGTGTCAGAATAAAATAAAGATGTAGGCATAAAAGTGTTCAGTCAATTATAAAACATTCTACAGTTATAAAGTTGAATTAGTACCGCATCACGATAATTACTGAATGGTGCCTTTTTGGGAACGGAAGTTGAGATATTTTAAATTCTGCCTTATCCTTTACGTATGGGACTCAGTATTATTGTTATACATTTTTCATTCATTCTCATGGTGATAGCATTTTTTTATCCTCAGTAACTGTTAGAATGCAGGCAAGCTTCCAAGCCTCTCCAAATGCACGCGTTTAGGATAACCATAAATCGACAGATATTTACTGAAATAATGAGTTCTAATTATGAATATGAATTGGATTAAAAGGCATAAAGTATTTACCCAGCAATTGACCGGATTAACAAAAAAACACTGGGACTCTGTGGATACTTATTCTCATGATTTATTGCAAGGATACATAAATCTGTGCTTTTAGAAGTTTAGACTATATATTTTGCCCTTGATTTATAAAACCTGCTAATAAATCCAGTTCAGCTTCTCATTGAGAAATCATTATTCTAAGCATCAGCTCTAGCTAAGTATGAGGATTTATAAGCCAGGAAAACACATGTGCAAAACAAACCACAGATCTTAAAATCATGCCAATAAATCTTATAAAAAACAAAACAACAACCTGTTATTTACAAGTCCTTACCTTACCCTGGGGCGATAAGTAAAGATTTAGAAACCATGGCCTTAAGTATGTACAATTTTGGCCAGCATTAAGAATCAGAATCTAATTTGAATTCAACACGTTGGAATTTCTGAGTGGTACATATTAGGAGTCACAGCAGGAAAAGACATATTACTATAAAAGAATGCTTAAAGAGATTTCCACTTGCAGGAGTTGGTAGGGGTGATAGATGCTGTTTTGGTACCTTGCCCAAGCCTCCCTCACAGGGCCAATGCACTTGTCTTTCAGCTGTCAAAATTAGGTGCTAATGGTTACAGCTCATCTCCCTCTAGAGCATTGCCCTTGGTTGACAATGAGTTGCCCTGACTGGAAAGTGACCCCTTACCTCTCCTCCATGGGGACCATGACATCAAAACCCACCATGATGTGAGATCAAGGCTGCATTGTATAGACGCTGCTCTTTTCTCAGTCTTTCTCCCCTCACATTCCTTGTTGGGTTTTGCAAATCAACTGTACCCACATTCTTTGTCTCAGGCTCTGTTTCTACAGAATCAAATGCAAGGCCCTAGCTGTTTCTACCAATTCTTCACACATGGATTGCCATTCCAACTCATTTGGATTACCAACGCCAATTTAAGGTAAGTAGAAGATAAAATCTCCTTTAAATTTGCAACTAATTATTTTATGGTGAAGCTCCTTGGTCGGAGTCTCAACGTCTGAATGCATCGGCAATATCTTCCCATCTTTCCCATTTTGTGCTTGTTTGCACAAAAATTAGAGGTGACTTTATATGTGCAATAATCACCTGAAAAAGGATATTGATATTTCATTTGGTTTCAGTAACTGAAGTCTTGGTAATTGGAGCTCGATGTATTGGCGTCTGTTTTAAGATGGGCAGGGTTGTCTCTGCCTGAAGAAAAGGTTGCAATGAGATACGGGCTTGTTGAGTTCCAAAGCCCCTGGTCCCCATCACAACTTGGAACCATCATTAAGAAATGCATTAAGAGCACAGGACGTTCTGAAATGAACACACTGCACTTTGGGAGTTAGCAAAACATTTTCCATTACGTGCGGATGATGATGAATGTAGCTGTAGATGATGAAGATAATAATGGGGCTTAAAAGATTCAATACGTAAAGAACATTCCATACACGAGCTACTGAAATAGATCCAAGGCTATTAGTGATTCCCTTTGGTGATTAACGTAGATGCGTCCACAGCAAGGATTCCTTATCTCCCTCTTTTGGTTTGGAGGTGAAAATGCACCTGTTCTATGCAGACGTGGTACATACAGCACTTATAGCAGTGACAAGGGATGTTGAATTTATAGGGTAATAATTAATCTTGAGGCTGCAATGCCAAATTCAACATGGCAGATTTCTGGATGTGGCTCATTCGTATCCTCAGAGGCGCCATCATGCACATGTGGGAAAGTGGAAGCCATTGGCAACTTCCAACAGTTGGGAAATGCTAGCTGGGAAGGGAACTCTAGACCACACACCCTGGAATCAAATCACCGCTTGTACTCAGCACTTCTCGTCTTGGGACCTCAGGTAACTTGCCTCTGGGGGTATCCGTACTCTGTGCAAATGGGTATAATGATACCTTCTAGCTCATGGCTGTTGTGAAGACTGAGTTGCGAAAGGAACAAATGTAGCCTATTTAGAATGCTACCTGACATAAATCACACTAAATAACTGTGTGCAAATGTTTTGTTTATTAATGTATAATTAAATATTATATTAAATGTAATATCAACAAACTGTATATAAATTAATAAATTTTAATATATAATATTAACATATGATATTATATGTTATAATATGTCAGATCATATATCATTACATATTATATGTCATCTATCATTATATGATAAATGCATATTATATGATATATATAATGTATAATGTAACATTATATTACATAATGTACACACTAATAGTATTCACTTGTATTCTTACAGATGTGAATGTATTAGTGTTGCTGTATTTTTTTAATCTTTTTTTACATTTATTTATTTTTGCGACAGAGAGAGACAGAGCATGAACAGGGGAGGGTCAGAGAGAGAGGGAGACACAGAATCTGAAACAGGCTCCAGGCTCCGAGCTGTCAGCACAGAGCATGATGCGGGGCTCGAACTCACGGACTGCAAGATCATGACCTGAGCCGAAGTCGGCCGCCCAACCGACTGAGCCACCCAGGCGCCCCTAGTGTTGCTATATTAATAACCAATATATTTATACATACCAATAATATAAGGTATAATTATGCATTATAATATGTAATTGTGTGTATACAGAGAGAGACAGAGGGAGAAGGAGACATATAGGTGGGGCATATGTAGAGACACATGCTAGTGTGTCCTATATGTATAATGTTGGCAACAAGTCTCTCACATTCTTCCCTTTCAAGCCATGATGACGTGACCAGGCTTCCTATGAGGTGGCTCCATCACTGGAAGTGCCCCTCCTCACTGGAAGTGTTTTGCCCTCTTCCCACATTTGCTTTCTTCAACATGAAATTTTACACTACTTTTATGCTCTATGACACATTGCAGAGTTCAATCACACCACGATCAAGATTGCCCCACTCACCGAAAGGAATACAAAGTCCAGACCAGCAAGTCTGACCTCAGGAAAGAAGGAGACGTTAAGGACGGGGGCATAGGTTTGCTAGATTCAGAGGGAATTGGTACTTACACCCTGGCAAGTGATGGGTGGTAGCAATAAACACACGCAAGCTAATTGCCATGACTGACTCTCTTTATAGGAGTATGTGAGCATATGCCCACGAGTTTTAACATATGCCCAAGACTCCCAGAGGCCTTATTCCTTAAAAAACAATTCATATTTTCAAATGGGAAGATCTCAACTATTTGTTGCTTGATAGGGTTTGCTGATATATAAAAAGAAGTACATTGAAACAGGGGGAAAGACATGAATGAATGAAGAAAATAAACATATCAGTTATTAATTACATAGTTCACTTGGAAATACTTAGGACACTTGAAACTGATGACCCACCATTTCTCACGAGGAGAATAATGTAATTTTCCTCATGTCCAAAAAATAATATTAGTGGGTTTGATATTGTGGAATGAAACCTTGCCGCTGGGGACAGGGGATTGAAAAGAGGCAGGGTTGGTGTGAAGACCTTTGTTAGGTTTCCTTCATGCTTTCTCTTTGATGGGTTTTAAAACATGTTAGAGAAATATTTTTAAATCCCCTATGTACCTACCCTCGATTTCATTTTTCTTGCTCTCTTCCCAGCAGAGTTCACTCAGCTTGGGTCTGATAGTCTCTTGGATCCTTACGTTTTCTTATCATTCTAATACATATGAATCTGTCTATCTAATTTTTTTAATGGTTATTTATTTTTGAGACAGACAGAGAGAGACTGAGCATGAGTGGGGGAGGGGCAGAGAGACAGAATCTGAAGCAGGCTCCAGGTTCTGAGCTGTCAGCACAGAGCCTGATGCGGGGCTCGAACCCACAAACCACAAGATTATGACCTGAACCGAAGTCAGATGCTTAACTGACTGAGCCACCCAGGCACCCCTGCATCTGTCTATCTAGCTATCTAGCTGCATATATTATCTATCTACCTATCATCTGTCTACTTGTCTCCATCCATATCCATCCATCCATCCACCAG
The DNA here is from genome assembly GCF_046562875.1 of Panthera onca. Classification (NCBI taxonomy): domain Eukaryota; kingdom Metazoa; phylum Chordata; class Mammalia; order Carnivora; family Felidae; genus Panthera; species Panthera onca. The sequence continues at coordinate 26,614,062 of NC_138358.1, read as the reverse complement.
TCATCTAGATTGATCCATCTATCAATCAACCTAGCTAGCTATAATCTACCTATATCTATTATCTATCTACATCTATCCATCCATTACCTATCTATCCATCTTCTATCTATATCTCTCCATCCATCCATCCATCCATCCATCCATCCATCCATCCATCCAACCATCCATCCATCCATCCATAAATCTAGATAGATCTATCATCCATCCATCCCTATATCTATTCTATTATCTACTTATCATCTACATCTCTCCATACATTATCCTTCCATCCATCCATCATCTAGTTCGATTGATCCCTATCAATCAAGCTAGCTATCATCTACCTATATCTATTATCTATCTATCTACATGTCTCCATCCATCCATCCCTATATCTATCTATTTACATAATCTATCATCTATTTATGTATTTACCAATTATCTGTCTGCAACTCTCCATCCATCCATCTATCCATCCATCCATCCATCAATCATCTAGGTCGATCTATCAATCTATCATCCATCCATCCCTGTATCTATCTATCTATCTCTCTCCTTCTATCATCCAGCTATATCTATCACCTATCTACCTATCATCTATCTATATCTGTCCATTCATTATCCATCCATCCATCTTCTGGATGTATCTGTCTATTCCCAAAGTGGCATATCAATCTATGCTCTTCCTAACACTACAAAGATCCTTTTTTCTTCATGTTTTCCTTAGTAATTTACACAGTCTGACTTCATTCTTTTGCCCAAGGTAAGGGAATTTTATTCATGTTTTAACTTGAATTTCTCTGTCCATGAGTAAAAGACAGCTTTCATGTGTTATTGGCCATTCATACTCTTTTTTCTAGGTGCTATTTGGTTTCTTCCATATTTTGTATGGAGTTTTCCCCCACTTTTTTTTAAGATTTTAAGTAATCTCTCTACCCAACGTGGGGCTTGAACTCCCAACCCCGAGATAAAGAGTCACTCACCCCATTGACTGAGCTGTCCAGGCGCCCCTTCCTGCACTTTTCTGATTTATCAGAATCTGTGTGTGTGCTTTTACATATTCTTATATACACAGATACTCATTTACATTTTTATATATAAATGTATTATAATACAACACATTCTTATATTCCTAATATTAATCATAAACATTTGGGGTAAAACATGCTTTAGTCTTCACACATTCATGGCTTTTGTCTTGTTGATGTTATAATAAACAACATATATTTTTCTGTATATAAGTGCATTATAATACAGTACATTGTTATATCCTTGATACTAATTACAAATGGTGGGGGTAAAATGTGTTCCAAAGAGACTTTCCACATTCTTGACTTTTCTCTTTGTTGATGGTATCTTTTATTTTTAGAAATATTAATCATCTGTATTCTAGGTAATTTACATTGTTTTAAAATAATTGGTTCTTTCCGAGTTTTATAACTGAGCTAGGTGGCCCCTTAGATGCTAACCTGACCCAACAGGTTTCCGACTGCCCGGAGGAACCAAGGGTGGTGCTGAGCCCCCCAGGAGCAGGAGGGGAAGCTATTAGAGGCAGATGTCTTTCCTGGTTGTTTTATGGATTGCTCACTTTCCGGCTTTTGTTGTCTTGATTTTTTTTTTAATGGATTGCAATTTCAGCCACAATTTCCTTTGAAGACTCATGATCTACCAAGAACTTCATTTCACATTATGTATGAAAGCCACATGTCTCGTCTGAGGTTATAATATTGCTGAAGAAGCTCTAAGCAAAATTCAAGTGTCATGGTGTGTTACACACCGGTGCCCTTTACACTGATGTGCAGGTTTACCTCACTGCGTAAAGGCAAAACAGATGCATTATTCTTCCCAATACCCCAAGTGTTGTAGGCATTATTGCTCTTTAAAATCAATAATCAGATAAGAAGCCGTGAAGGAAGATGATGTAAAAACACACGGGAAAGAATATGCCTTCACCATGCCGCTAAACGGTCCCGGCTTCATCTTTCTTAAACAGAGAGCCTAATAAGGCTTTTCTGATTGCATAACCACAAAACTAGATGACCGTTTGAGACGATAACGACATAAAAAGGCATGTTATGTCGTTTTTCAGAACTGAGTGCGTTTGGCTATTATTGGAAACAATTGCCCATAAACACCAACATCATCATCATCACTGCAGAGACACATCAGGGTATGTTTCCAACGTACGTTTAAATCACTTTTATTCGTTATTACCCTGTGACCCAGTTTTTTTAATTGGAAGATATTCCCTCTCAGTACTAAGTTTCTAATTAAATCCCAGACTAAAGTGTGAACCTGCCCCCGTGTTGTTACAGGAAGTGGACACCATTGGAAAATTAACATGTATGTTAATTATGTTCGTCTTTTCAAGCATAGGAACCAGTTGCTGGATTCTAGAAACATTGATTTGACCCAATCTTGTTCTAAAGGTTCTTAAATTGGGGGTATTGTATTCTACAATTAATTCTATGCCTTGTGAAACGAGCTTTTAAAACTCCCTTTGCTAATCTTGAGGATATTATGTTAGAGTGTAATAAGACAATCACAAAATGACCCATCTGTATGATTCCACTTCTATGAAGTCCTCAAGATCATCAGATTCACAGAGACAATAAGTAGAACAGTGGTGGCCAGGGGCTGGTAAGAGGGCATATGAGAGGGCAGTGTTCAATGGGTAAAGAGGTTCTGTTTAGCAACATCTAGAGAGTCCTGGGCATGGATGGTGCGATGATTGCCTGGCCATGTGAATGTACCCAGTGTCCCTGACCTACTCACTTAAAAATAGTTAAGAGGGTACATTTTATGTTGTGTGTGTTTCACCATTAATTTTTAAAACTCTGTTTGTTTTAAAACTAGTAAATGCGTGCTCATGGTACAAAGAGAGCATATGTGAGCAAAGGAAGAAATGATAAAGGTTGAAGTACTGATTTCCATTGGCCAGCCCATCATCCTTATGGCTTATACTGCTCTAGGTTGATGCGGGTCACAAGAAAAAACATAGGCATGCCAACATATTTTCTGAGTTCTTTTTTTTAACATTTTAAAAATGTGTATTTGTTTTAGAGGGGGGAGGGGCAGAGAAACATGGAGGCACAGAAACCAAAGCAGGCTCCAGGCTCCCAGCTGATGCGGGAGCCTGATGCGGGGCCATAACTCACAAACCGTAAGAGCATGACCTTAGCTGAAGTTGGATACTGAACCGACTGAGCCACCCAGGCTCAGGGTTTGTAAAAACCCCTGAGGTTTTAAAAATTTAAATATATTTGACATAGAGTGTTGTGTACATTTAGGGTGAGTAATGTTGTTCTGATATATTTATGTATCGTAATATGATTGCTATTGTAGCTTTAGTTAGCATCTCTAGGACATCCTTAGTTATCATTTCTTTTCAAGATACTTTTTTTTTGTGTGTGAAATGGTTACCATGATGCTATTCCAAGAAACAAAGACCAGGTAATAAGAATCAAGTAGCTTTTGAGCTAAGATATGCGTTGGGAAAAGGTAGGCCTTCTAGAAGTGTTGATAGCTGGCTGGAAGGTTAGAATTCTTGAGTTCAATGTCAAACTCCTGTGGAAGGAGGTGGTGGTGGAAAGAAGGTAAACAGCTTAATAACCATAGGATGATCACTGGTCAGTGATAAATCCAGAAAAGCTGGGCCTCCTGACCTCAGGGTTAGAGTTTACATTATTGTCAAGAAGCAAGTCACGAATCTTCTGCCATGATCTTTGCTGATTTCCTTTCTCGTGCACATTGTTGGGATGACGTTGGACATCAGTGCCATTCTTTGTCTCAATAACATTAGTTACGTGGTTGAGCAGGACCAGCATTTTCCAGGGTACTTTTTCTTTCTTTGACACTCAGTATTTAACTTGGCAATGGTACGGTGTCAGACATAGGATGCTTTCTGCAAAAGCGAGTCAGGGTTACTTTCATTTGGGCTTCCAAAAAATACACGGACATATCTACTCTGGCAAGTTTATTGCTTCAGCAACAGGTGAAACAGTCTATTCAGTAGGGGGCCACCCATGGTAAAAAAAAAAAAAAAAGTGGTAAAAGTGCAAAGTTCTTTCTGGAAACACGGCCCCTCATCTTTTATCCGTGAAAATCCTTCCGAGGATTAAGTGGTATTGTGCCTCGCGTATTGTTTTTCTCTAAATCCTGTCTTGTTGAGGACGGTGTCAATAAAACAGCATACAGACCTGCTTGGCCATCATTCACGTGCTGGCTGATGCCACAAATCATGTCCCTTTTATGGACATTTCTGTCTTCACTGCCTTAAATCAACTCATTCCGTCAAAACTCCCAATGGGAATATCACTTGAAATGATGGTAGGGAAGTAGGAACTATATAAAAGTCAAACAAGGGATAACGTGTGAAATCATTCTGTAGGCTTTTACCTATAAATGTGAGTGACTGTATTAATACTTTTATTACTATTAACATCTCTGCACTTAGAAGCTAATTTAGACCATTTTTGATACTTTAGATCAGAGCTGGGCCAGATCTGAGCGGCTGCTTATGTTTGTTTGTTGATAGCTGCTGCGTTAAAAATGGCTTTTACGTTTCCAAATGGTTAAATTTTAAATGGTTGTACAGCATTACTTCCTGGTCTGTAAACTTGAAGACCAAAATATTTACTGTCTGGCCCTTTATGAAGAAATCTGGAGAAGTTTGCTGTACCATTTTGGTTTTATACATAGATATTTATTTCAAAACGGGCCTCAAAGGATTTTATGAGAAAAACCCCAGGGAGGGAGTGGATATTGTACCCAGGTTAAAAATCATTTCGAAAGGAGTTTGAGCATTTATACAAGTAAGGCCAATACCATTCATTGGACGATTGCAAAAACCCGCAAGTACGTGAATGTGCCTTTTCCCCCGCCCTAAAGTCTATAAAAATACATTTTGTGCCTTGAAGAATTTCACTTTTGTTCTGCTCCGGTGGTAATTTCCCTCTTAAATAGTTACTCGTAAAGTGGTTTAATTACACAGGAGTTAGTCTTTGGAAGAAAACAACTAAGTTCCATCCATTCCCTAATGCTATTTACACTGTTCTTATTAAGGAATCAGCCTCATAACTTCCCAAAGAGGGTGGTGGGTAATGACAGGACAGTTTCTAATGACTCAGACGCACTTTCAAAAGTTGTACCGATGTGTCGCTCGGGTGGTGGTTGAGAAATGTCCCTGCATCTCAGGAGATGCGATTGTGAAACAGTCACATGTATCCGTTGATTAGCCTCTTGTCTCTCTTGGCACGCCAAGCCCCAGAAGTGCGTGCACACATGCATACGCACGATCACGAAAGGATTTAAGCAGCGAGAAGTCCGTGTCAACAAAAAGCACACTTTTTGGCAATTTCCATAGATGGCTTCTAGACCATGCCTGGGGCCAGTCTGGAATGAGGTCTGTATGAGCATAGCCTGCATGAAGGTTCAGAATCCAGGAACTTCTTCTTCATTCACTTTCAAACAATTGGTCTTCTACAGGTTAATAGCATGTCGATCAGAAGCGTTAACTGTTGCCATAGCAACTGCGTGTGCGGGGCAAACTGTGTCCTTAGCACTGTGTTGTAAATGCAGAGCCGTGATTTTTAAAAGGCTCTCAGGAGCTGTATGATGTAAGTGTGATGTACACAGCAGGGAGAAAGGGTCAGTATAAGACCAAATTCTGCTTGCGTCCCTTCCCTCCGGTGCTCCTAGGAGTTTCTCCATTTGCAAAGGAGAGAACAGGAAAGAAACGACCACGGTGATAAAAACATCACTGAGGTTAAACTCAGTGGAGTGTTGTAAGGACTTTAGGGCGGGGAAAAAGGCACATTCACGTACTTGCGGGGGTCTGCCAACATTCACAGAAGGGGATGTTAGAGAATGCAGTCCTTGGGGGCACCTGGGTGACTCAGCCGTCCGACTCCTGATTTCGGCTCAGGTCACCATCTCACGGTTCATGAGCTCGATCCCTGCGTCGAGCTCTGCGGGGACAGTGCAGGGCCTGCCTGGGATTCTCTCTCTCTCCCAATAAATAAACTTTAAACAAATTAAAAGAAATGATAATAAAAGGAAACACAGTTGTAGCTCAGCTAGGCGGCACGGTCAGAACGCACGGAGGCAGGTTGATGGCTAATTTCCTGTGTCCACCTGAGGGGTCCTGGATGCCCAAGTCGCTGGCTAAATGTTATTTCTGGGTGTATCTGTGAGCATCTCTGTGCATGAGATTAGCATTTGAATTGGTGGTCCCAGTAAAACACAAGGCCCTCCGCCGTGTGGCTGGGACTCCTACAATCTGTCGAGGGTCTGCCTAGGCCAAGGGCAGAGGAAGGTTGACTATGCTGTGTGCCTGACTGATGGTGTCCTGTCCTCCCAATGAGACTCCTGTCCTTGGTGCCCTTGGTTCTCCCACATCGCCGCCTGCCGAGGACTCACAGCCCTTTCCCCAGAGTCCCACTTGCCACGCCTGTGTTACCTCCCCCTTATTTTGCCCCCTGTCTCAGGAACAGCCAAGCCCCTCCTTCCCACAGACGACGGACTCCCCACCCTGCACGGAAATCTGCCCTTCAAAGCAGGAAACCTGTGTCATCCATCAAAGTCTTCATAAACGCTGTTTGACAGAGTGGCTCAGCCCTTTTTATCCGCAAGCCCCGTCCAGGATGTGTGTTCACACCCGTCGTTCTTGAGCCTTTCTGTGTGTGTTGGGCTCATCCGCCCCTCCACACGGGAAGCCACCGCACGGCAGGCTCTGCTGGCTCAGGTTTCTGGCACCCCCGCCTTCCGCGGGGCCTTCCAGGGCTGAACGTTACTCGGTGCCTGTTTGTTGAGTGCATCTGAGTCATGGGGTAAGGGACTAGATCGACGCCCTGGTGATGATTTCGGGGTGCGGAGCCTTTCCCACTTTCAGAGGCTCCGTCAGGGACGACACCCAGTGCGTGGAACACAGGCATTTCACTCCTCCTATGGTTGCTCGAAATGGCCCTTGTGAGTCAGCCTGGGATGCGGATACTGAGACAGGGCCTCCCGACCGTTAATGGCACAGCTCACAAAGGGCAGGGGTTCCTTGGGTGCCCCTGGCCTGCGTTGCAACAGAGCCTACACTCTGTGGCATTGCCCTTCTCTGGCAGAGCTTGGGAAACCCATACCGTGCTGGGGATCAGGATGTCCCGTTGGGGTGGGGCACTGAGGCAACGGGAAGGGAGTTGCTGAATTCGTGGTCCCGTAACAATCAGGGATTGATGGGACTCAGTGCCTCCCTTCCCTGGGTACCGGCTGCAACACAGCAAAAGCAAGCTACGCAGCATCCCACAAATGGGTCAGTCTGTCTCTGTGTGAGCCCTGTGCCTGCCTCTATCTATTTACAGTGTCCCCGACTGGGCTGCTCTCAGCCTTCTATGCTTGTCCACCAGGCGTGCGGCAGACCCACTGGCTCCGTGGATCCCTCCCAGACAGGGATCGGCTTACCCTCGGACTCCTCACAGGTCCTGGCTCAGTGTGGAACCTCGCTGACCATCCACTGGGGATGCAGGCAAAAGGACAGGACTTTGGTTTAGCACTGGGGCATTTCTGCTGCGAGCCTCCTGCTCTTACGCTGTGCTTCTCCTTGAAATCAGGACTTGCTCCTGTGTCAGTATTTTCCCACTTATGAAAACTGTTAAAAAGTCAATCACATCGTGTGCTATTCATGGTCATCCAATAATACCTGTTTCATCCGAAAATTGTGACTCCCACAGTCGTCTTCCTCCTCTCTCCTTCTGCCCTTCCCCTGCTCTGAAGAATCCAGTCAGGATTCACAAACCACATTTTTCATGTCTCTTGACATCTTTTTTTTTTTTAATGTTTATTTATTTTTCAGAGAGAGAGAGAGAGAGAGAGAGAGAGAGACAGAGCACCAGCAGGGAAGGGGCAGAGAGAGGGAGACACAGAATCCGAAGGAGGTTCCAGGCTCTGAGCTGTCAGCACAGAGCCCGACGCGGGGCTCAAACTCACGGATCATGAGATCATGACCTGAGCCGAAATCAGATGCTTAACTGACTGGGCCACCTAGGCTGCCCTATTCCATCTTTTTAATGACATAAACTTCTTTGTTCAGGAGAAAGCACACATATGTGTTACGTGCTACAGGCAGCAACGTGTATCAGATTTTATTTGTAGCCCCCGGTCCTGATGCTGGTACAACCCGTCAGATCACTGCCCAGCATGCAACGTGGACATATCCTCGGTTCATCTGCCTACTTTATTTTTGACGCTTCACATCTTCTGTGATGGCTGATTAGGCTTTTCAGAGGACGGAAACGGTGGCCAAAGAGCGGGTAATGCTTGTAACTGAACACAAAGGTTACTCTATTTCCTTTTTGAGCACCCCCAGGCATATTTGGGGTATAACACTTAGTCATTCGCATTTCCCTTACATTCTAGCTTCCAAAGAAATGCCTATTGAAAGCAGAAAGGGTACTGGAGCAGAAACATGAAAACGGAATAGAATAGAATAGAATAGAATAGAATAGAATAGAATAGAATAAAATAGAATACAATAGAATAGAATACAATAGAATAGAATATAATATTTATATATTATATTTTTATTATATATATGTTATATATTTTATATTATATTATTATATTACATATATTATATAATATAATTATATATATTATATAAATTATATATATAATTATAATATATGTAATATAATATATATAATATATGTAATATATATGTAATATAGTTAATTACATACTCTATTTAAAATATATGTAATATAATATAACATATACTATATAATTATAATATATTATATTAATATGTTATATTTATATTTCATATGTTTCTATATTTACTTATATTTATAATTTTAATTTATATAATTATGTATATTATGTATGTTATATATTGTATGTAAAATTATAATTTATATATTTTGTAAATTATGTATATCTTTATAAAATTTATACATTATATGTGTATTAATTATATACTATATTTATATATTTGTTTAGTATATATTATATTTTATATAGTTACTTACATATAAAAATATTTGTATATATAAATTTATATAATTTATATACATATATGTAATGCATACATATACATATATGTATATATTTATATACATATATACATATATGCATATAAATTATATAATTTATTTTTATTTTTAAATTTATTTTTATTTTTTAATTTTCAATGTATTATTCATTTTGTGAGAGAGAGAGCGAGCAGGGGACGGGCAGAGAGAGAGAGGGAGACACAGAATCCGAAGCAGGCTCCAGGCTCCGAGCTGCAAGCACACAGCCCGACGTGGGGCTCGAACCCATGAACCGTGGGATCATGACCTGAGCTGAAGTCAGACATTTGACTGAGCCACCCAGGTGCCCCTAAATTTATATAATTTATTTTACATATATTTAATTTATACATACACACACAGACACACACACACACAGAGGCATCTGTCCAAATACCCAGAGATGAGATCCAATGTAAAATAAGCTGAGTTGTGTTTCTTCCTGTGCCTCTTACACCCCATCTTTCTGTGATCTTGGAACTAGTCTCCCCAAGAACAAAAGCAACATTCTTTTTGGTGCCACTTTCTGCTTTGTTTAAATCACCCTCAATCTGATTAACTTCTGACAGATGATGCAGTGCCCGAAAATAGCTACAACAGGGAAGGCACAGTGCTTGTTAAAAATGAACCAACCACGCACCCCTCCTCCTCACCGTGACCTTTCCTTATCTGATCTTTTCCTGGGCACCAGTTGACAAAACAGGCTCTCTCCCCTTAATTACTCTGGGCTTTCTGGAGAAAAAACCCGGCTTGCCACGACTAAACTTCAATAGCTCCCAGGCTGCTAAGAAAGCAGAGGGTGGTGTGGTCTTGGTACACTCTGTCCGCAGCTCTTGTGACGTGCAGGCATTTACAGACACTCCAGAGGTGGTTTCCATAAACGCTACCCTAAGTTCAGGTTTTTCTTAAAACGGAAGAGCAGAAAAATGTTTCAAGAAATCTTACTGTAAAAAAAAAAAAAATAAGTTCAGGAAAATCAGCTGGTCATCTGACATTTAAGAAATGATCTCGTGGAGATATTGATCTGTTAACTGGTCTCTCGTTGCGAAGCAGTTATCAGTCTAACAGGTTGTTGATTTTTACACCTGTCCTGCTCTTAAAAAAAAAAAAAAGCACAAAAATTTGCAAATAACTATCTTCTATGCTGACACCACAGATGTCAAAGTCTGCCAAAGCCAGGTGATTTGCCTTGGGCAAGGCTCTGTAGGGCAGCCCTCTCCCCTGGCAGTTTCCATGGAAGAATGCAAGTCAACTGGAAGAATGCATATAAAAGGTACTCCATGGTCGCAGACTGCTTCAATCTCAATCCGTGGGGCCTCTGCAAGTGATACTTTGCCTTACCTTTCTCCAAAGTCCACGGAATACATCGTGTGCAGTCCCCATGGAATAGCAGCCTCAAAGGAGTAGAGAAGTCATTTTGGGGGAGAAGGAGGTAGCAGTCTGGAGTTTTCAAAGAGTAGTAGGATTGCAAGTCTACAGCCGCATTGGGTAGATTCGAGTCACTGATCTCAAGCCCCACAGCACATGCACCCCAATGCCCCGTGGGGTTCTGTGGCTGCCTTCCTAAGATCTGAGGCTGCCGGTTGCCCCCTGAACACCTGCCGGTATCCAGATACCACACTGGTGTGATGCACTGTGCTGGCCTTGGGGATCCTGCCCAGCCGGCGGGACAAGAATCATCTGTTGGGAACGTGAGGTTTGCAGTTCTCTCTACCAAGACCTCAAAATGCTGATGTGTCCGTGTTGGTGGGGATGCCTTCACCCAGGCTCAAGTACAGGATGCCTGATGGAATAAAAGTGACTTTGGAAGGAAAGAGGGGGTGACAGGGCACAGCGGAGGGTGGGAGCCCTGCGCCATAATCAGAGATGGGAGCGTCGCCCATCTCAGTGAAGCCTCCTGAGAGTTGAGGGATTCAGAGAATCACAGAAGCAAGGTCAGCCAGTGGTATTTGGGGGACGAGACGTTTTCATCCAGCTTCAGAGCAGGGAGACGTGTGGAGGGCACCCACCTCGATGGTCTTCCACAAAATGCCACCAACCGCCATGGCGCCCAGAGGATGAAGGGCTTTGGCATGACTCCCCCACCCCCCACCGTGTTCTTTCCAAGAGAATGATGGATGACCCCACAGCCCATTATCTCCCAAAGTGAAAGGGATTCCGCATCCAGACGTCAATCAGAGCCCTTGGAGTCCCATTCATTGACCGGGTGAGGCGAATGACCCAAACTCCGGGAGCATTTCCATAACCCCATCAGCACGGAGCAGACAGTCGGTGCATAATCGTTGCTTACTGCATCCCTTCTGATGCCACCCGGTGGTTTATGCAGCGCTTGGGTAAACACCCTAATTGCAGAGCGTCTCCGACTGATGAGCAGACCCAGAAGGGCATTCTCAGGAGCTGAGTGGCCTCGACTTCAAAGTGATTTGTTGTGCTGTCTGGCATCTGAAGGAAGCTGAATAGTTTCATTTTATGGGGGGTGGGGGGCAGGAGAGCCCGCAGCTTTGCAGGCCTCCTATTAAGCAGGAGGGTCCTCGGCTTTGTGTCTCTTACCTCCTGGTTCTGCCCCGGCAAAGGAATGCCCCCCGTGGAATCCTTTGAAGGCTCTGCCAGGCTCAGAGCGCCCTGGCTATAATCACTGCACATCAATGAGCTCATTCAGCCCGGCTTGCCCACGGCTCGGGGCCTGCTCTGGGTGCACCCGTGCACCAGGGAGAGCACCTCCAAACTACCAGGCGTCCCGGAGCCCACCTTGGAAAGGACTCTCGGGAAGTCTCATGGGATGGAGAAAGCAGTCATTTCAGAGAGGTAACACCGTTTTCCAACAAGTCCCTTCCGAGGAAAATGAGTTGCGGTGTAGACACATCCTTTGTCTTGGACAGGTTTACCTCCCAAAGCACTGGAGGAGGGGGTAGGCCGTTTTGTGCATAACCAAGGCTACTGAGTAGGAAATTTCCATGCCCAACCTTTTTCCAAAGCATCTCTGTGTCCCTAGGGGCATGGGGGATGTGGAGCCCAGCAATTCAGACTCAGAGCCATCATTATTCCGGAAATAGCCGATTCTTTCATTCATTCACACGTTCATTCATTCACAGGAACGTGAGGGGTCTCTCTGCGCTGAGGGGAAGTTGACAGTGTCTGGGGACAGTTTTCACTGTCCTGACTCGGAAGCTTGCTCCTGAATTCTGGTGGGTAGAGACCAGGGGTGCTGGGAGACATCCCAGAGCGTCCAGAACGGGCGCCCAGCAAAGTTAGGACCCCACGTGTCACTAGTGTCGAGATGGGGACACCCTGGGGCAGCCTAAGCAGGAACCCACAAGCTCAGCCTTGAGGAATCACATTAGTAGGTGACATACTACCATGGAAACTCAGTCTCGGGTCTGTTGAGAAGGGTACGGATTGCACAACAGACGGATTCTCCAAATTCCTGTGTGTATACATTTGGCCATGGCAGACGCGACAGGTAGATTTGTCGAAGCCAAAACGTGGCTAAATACCCACGGTTCAAGAAACCCCATTTTCCACCCACATGCTCTCTGGGCCGCCCCCTACCCCCCCCCCCCCCCCGCCCCAGGCCAGAGCTGGCTGGACCACATGAGGTTCATCTTGTCCCGTTTGATCACGTGTGTATGTATGTGTGTGTGTGTTTTCCCTCATTATAACACCATTTCCACAAGGAGACGGCCCCTCACACCAATGTACAGCTTGTCTTTGTGATTCTGTTGGCTCCCCTTGGTCAAACCTCTTCTGTCTTCCTATCACGTGCTTGTGGTTTCTGGGGGCAGAAACATCCCCCATTTGTGTTCTCAGTGGCTTTTCCTGTAATGTTTTTCCGAACCCGTACAAGTTCAGCTGATGCGCTCGGGCATCAAGTATCGTGGTTCTACTAAACCCTCTCCCAAAAGCACTCCTCTCCCTTCGACGTAACATCTCTCAATTTCTCTCTGTGTCTGTCTAAGAATCCCACCGCATCCCGTTCCCCATTTATCTCTCCTAATTAGCACTAGTACGATGGCAGCCTTAAAGCTACTGGACAATCTCAAAATTATGTAGAAAATAGCATTTCCATATTTTCCTCTTTTCTGCCATACCACAGGAGTAAAATGTTTTTCAATTGTTCTATATGCTGTATCACCTCCTTGCTGTTGCCACATATCAAAAAGTAACCTGTGGGTGTGTCCCTCAAGGCCATATTAAGTCTTGCTTACACACATGCATCTGTAGGTTTTGCCTCTCAATGAACACTCTGGGTTAAACTGAGGCTGTCTTATGGTCTCATGAATAAACAGTGATTCCCTAAATCTCTGCTAATATGCTCACCTACAGAACCACCTGTCTGTTTTCATTGTGTCCACCCAGGTGCTACACAGCTTTGGGGTTCAGCCACAAACCCACTGACTATGGAAATCATCTTGAAGTAGAACAGCTCCCATTAATTCCTCCCCTTCTGAGCTCTTAGTATAATCATAGCATTCATATGGCCCTTCATTATCACTGAATGGGAGAGTTGCAAAGGATCTCACAAGTGGTCTGCCTCCATTCGCTCATTTTATGGGCTAAACATACCGAATCTAGAAAACTGGATTACACCAACAAATGTGAATTTCTAGTCTTAGTAGCTGTTGACCCGCATGTTGTTTTCCCCGTCTTGCTAGATGGGAGGGATACGATCCTGTCTGTCTGCATGTAAAACTCCATCTCACTATCCTGGGCACATGATGTGGGTGCTGACCGCTCAGACACAGCACATCTTCTTGTCTATCTATTTTATTCTTTTATGCATGTTTCTACAATACGGGATTCATCTTACAAACCTCATGTCTGGCAACTGTTTTGAGGGACTTGGAAATAAGCAGCAAATTTAGTCATCAAACGTCAAGTTCAAGGTGAGAATGCAATACAATTCTTTTTCAAACTATTGATTGTTTATCCTGGTGGGAAGATTCATTTCTCCTGCTGTGGAAAGTCTTCATTTGCATGGATTCTTAGTTACTTTCCTTAGGCAACCAGCTGGAGGCCACTGTCACCCTCTGATATGCTTGTCTAAAGTCATAACCGTATAACCTCCCAAAATGATTCCCTTTCTTCTAAACCCATCTATTTGTGGGGTGCCTGGGTGGCTCATTCGGTTAAGTGGACGACTTCGGCTCAGGTCATGATCTCATGGTTTGTGGGTTCAAGCCCCATGTCAGGCCCTGTGCTGACAGCTCAGAGCCTAGAGCCTGCTTCTGATTCTGTGTCTCCTCTCTCTGCCCTCCCCTCCCAAGTCACACTCTGTCTCTGTCTCTCTCTCTCAAAACTGAATAAACATTAAAAAGATTTAACCCATCTATTTGCAACTTTTTCCATTCTCTGACATTCATTGCTTAATTCCATAAACATTCAGTGATCAACTGTGTCTTTATTTCTACAGAGTTGACACCCTCATGCCTAGGATTCATTCTCTCAAATATCATATGAGTTTTGACTCATTATTTTGTTTCTTGTCAAAAAGAATATAGTGTTCATGACTCAGATATGATCATTCTGCTCTAATAAAATGAGTATGTCATTTTCTGGGTCTTATGGCACTCAGATACTCAGGGCAACTAGAACCACATCCGAGGACTGGTGTGTGGGTAGAAATGTTCATCCACCCAGAAATTAAAATATATTCTTTGCCTGCCTTAGGGGTCATGGTCCCCATTTCTGTGTGGCTCCAACCCTCGCCACGGTGAATCCCTACCTCACACACTACAGACGTACTCTTTCTTTAGCACCACAGAAGGAAGATATATAAGTTTTGTCTCCCCCCATTCTGTATTGCTCAGTATAAGTGGTATTCTTTCCCACAGACCGTCTACGCAGAACCACGCTTTCAACAGCCACCCTCACTGGGGAGCTAGACCCCCATCTGCACATTTGTTATTCTCTAAATCTACTTCGAGGATATGTACTGTGACATGCCCTTCTGCCGAAGGGAAATCAGTTGAAGCATTAATATTTGTAGCAAAACCTCAGCTGTGAAGGGGTGACCCCCAAGGACGCAAAAATCCCAGCAGCCAAGGTTGGCTCTGACGGGTCCTACAAGCATCCCACGTAATATCCCCAAATGCGTGATGCGTAACCTCCTTGTAAACACGTTTCACCTTAGGAATATGCTGCTGCTGCTATTACCGTGAAGCTGGTAAAACGAAACAAGCCTGGATAGATCATTTATAAATACACCAACAAATAGAATTACTATGGAATCTGTCAGAAACCTACGGGAGCCTCTCGTGTCATACTTCACAGAAGCTGGCATCTTTCGATAGTTTTTACCCTTTTGCCAACCTATGCTCACTTCATGTGACACACACTCCTCAACCATCTTTCATAAATGCTTTCTATCCTTTCAGTGTGGGTGTGGATTTTCTTTTGTGACGCTCCAGAAAATATAATTTCCAGGTAAACCATCAGAGCCATGATGTGAAATGTTGAAGCAAAAAAAGATATGGCATTGACTGCCATCAGTCTTGCTAACTCAGCCCCAAATTTAAAATGCTACCACTCGTCATGCTTTGCAATGTCCTTTCATGAGTCAGCTTCTCATTGCTTTAGCCTAGGCTCTGTATTTTTTTCATTACGTGTAAAGTCAGGTTTGACCGTCTATCACCAGGGAGCCTCTTAGCTTGCGTTCAATACAAGAGAAACAATCCCCCTTGTCAGGATGATGCTTACAGGGACTCCACATGCGGACTGAGTTTGGTAAGCTCGCTAATTATTGCAAACCATACAGAAATGCAGTCGTTCACAATTCTAAAGCACGATATCTAAGATATGCACAAGCTGTACTAGTCAAAGGAACAGTGAATTAATCGTGGTCTTATCTGGTCCTTGTCCTATTAAAAAAAGAGAGAGAGAGAAAAAAGAGACCAAAACCAGCTGTGGGTAGTGACCCAGGTCCTTGTTATGTAGGTCACGCAAGCAAAAAGGTTTTAGTGACAGGGCCAAAGGACATTATTTCAAGAAAATGCACAACTGGGCTCTAAAAACATTGGATACAAATTTTTGCACACAAATTTCCAGTGCAGTGGAATTAGATATACCCCAACTTGATTTTAAACTGCGATGCAGAACAGAGTAAATTCTGTATAAGTAGACTCCTCCCAAAATACATCTACCCTGGGATGAAACTAACCACCACAATGTAGTGAAAGCCCAAAGTTGCAGATCCTTTTGAAAATACACAGAACAAAAGTACATAAATAAGTACATATAATATTTTACACTGAGATCAATTGGTCTTCAAAATTTCCTCTGTATATATTTTTACATTAAGACAGTTTAAGATATTTTGTAGGAAAACATGGTAATTAAGAAATGTGAATTGACTGAAAAACTAATACACAAATATAATAATAAGTGGATTATTCTTGAAAATATGACCACTCATTTTTCTCAAACATTCACAAAGTAATCAAATTTTAGGAATGGGATTTACCTATGATTACTAGATTTGCTATTATTATTTGATATTTACTTGGTGTTAAATAAAAGAACCTAGAGAAGTCATCTATGTTCTTTCTAGAAATAATTATTACACATAGTAAGTCTCCCCAATCCAGATTTATAAAAGGAGGTAAATTAAAAGTTTAAAATTTTTCTGCCACTACGATCAAAACAAAAACAAAAACAAAGGAATGGACCAAAATAGACTTCTTACATAATAGAAAATGTTGAGTTCTAAAAGTAAATTAGAAACGGGACACCTGGGTGGCTCAGTCAGGTTAAGCATCTGACTCTTGATTTTGGCTCAGGTCACGATCTCAAAGTTTGTGACTTCAAGCCCTGCATCAGGCTCTGCTTGGGATTGTCTCCCTCTCTCTGAAACATCCTCCCACCCCCCGCCCTTGCGCATTCTCTCTCGCTCTCTCTCAAAAATAAAGAAACATTGAGAAAAAATAAACAATAACATAAAAGTAAATTAGAAACAAGAAAATAAGTGGAAGTAATTATGAATGTAGGGCTACATCTTTCTCTATCTTCAACCTTTGAAGAACAAGTCTATTAATTAAAGAGCTAGAATCCAAGTAACTTAACAAAAGTTTAGAAAGATTGATTACTACTATGTATTTATAATTACTTCAGAGCATTTTATAAAATTATTGTTATTTAAAGTAGCTAAGCTTCTTGTAATTCCCTTGGGTAATCTGAAGACAGATTAATTTTTCAATTACAAATATAAACATCTATGTCGGGGAAAACATTTTACTTTACGCATTTCTTCTTTATTTAGGATTGATATTTAGTCTGTTTCTATTTTGAGAATATTATCACTTTTTTTAACATGCCCAATTGAATTAAATCTTACATGATCTAAGATTATGTGTCAACAGAAACAAGAGATGATGTCTTTAAAGTTCCAAGAGCCTCAGCATTTTGCCAAATTGAGCCCCACAAGGAACATACTGTAAGCCCTTAAAAACACCAAGCAAAGCCTCAAAAGAGGTTAAATATGGTAAGATGGAGATTAATGTGTTTAGTCTCACCTTACCACTGAAGGGATAGGTTGGACAGCATGCACCCCCCAACAGCAGCACCCACAAAACCAAGACTATGAGTAACCGTGAATGAGAGCAGTCTAACTGCGTTACACAAAGAACTTCTCTATGGTGCCAGAAAATCCCACGCACACAAATGCGTCCCTGCTAGATAGCACAGTGGGCCCAGCATAGGTGAGGCAGGCAGTTCCCTGAGATGGGATACTGATATAGCCAAAGGAAGAGAATGCAATAGGGAAGTGTCCCCAATACATGCAGACGTATATAAAAACTAGAGTTTTGCTGATTCCAGGTGACGGGCATGAGTTCCCCCAGCATTAGGGACTGAAAAAGGGTGTCCTGAGCCATTCGAAACAGGGACACACTGGGGAAGGCTCTTAATGAGTTGGCTGGTTGTACACGTGTGATTGATGAACGCACAGTGACCCAGGGAAACGTAAGCTTGCTGTGCCCAATGTCATCTCCATCAGAAAAGAACATGAGTCGATCCTGAAACAGGACACCCAGGCAGCCATGTCCCTCATGATGACAAATATTCTATCTTAGCCCACACCCAAGCCATGCTAAGTTCATCCGTGTTTGCTTACCATTGAGGCAGGTTAGCGCTCGTCCGTCTGGACTCCTTTCGGGAACTTCTGTAGAGACAGCCTCAGTATGTGTAGCTGCAAACTGGCTGCGGGAACACTGTGTGTGTTACTGAGCAGGTCCTGAAGAGTCGACAACCTGTGGAATGAACAGAACATAGACCAACCTGAGCCCAGATGGATGCCCACACACACGGATCTGGTCTATAGATCTGGTCTATATACTGGGAGTTCCAAAACACCTTCAATGATCTTCCTTCACTTTCTCATGTTTGTCGATGACACAAAACCCGGACTTTTTCTCTGCTGTGCCATTCTGTCTTTGTCCCTAAGGATTATTCCTACTGGCTTCTGATTGATTGCATAAACCGTGATGCCTTCATCATTTTCTCCTACTTGTTTGGAAAAAGAAATTTTTTTAATGTGTATTTATTTTTGACACAGAGACAGAGCATGAGTGGGGGAGGAGCAGAGAGAGAGGAAGGCACAGAATCAGAAGCAGGCTCCGGGCTCTGAGACGTCAGCACAGAGCCTGACGCGGGGCTCGAACCCACGAACCGTGAGATCATGAGCTGAGCCGAAGTCAGACACTTAACCGACTGAGCCACCCAGGCACCCCATCTCCCACTTTTGACTTCAGGATCTGCTTGTACTTCTGCCAGGACTAGAAGCCTCTTCCAACAGGCTTGCCAGATCTTTCTACTTCTCAGACATAGGGCCAAATTAGTTTTGTTCTAAATTGTCTCAAAGTAACCTGGAGCCTGGAGTCTCATTCTTGTATGCCGCTGCAGTCAGAGGGTACTACAGACATGAAGACGATGCTGGGTGTGCAAAGGTCAATGGGACGAGGACAGAGATGTGCAGTCCCAGAATTTGGGGAGGGAAAGAACAGGAGCAAGGAGCTGGGGAGTCCATGACCCCTCCACTGAGCAATCTGCCTGAGGCTAATGATCTCATAGAAACACGAACACCTTTTGCAGAAAATCTGACAAATCTCCATGTGTATTTGATCGGGAATCACAGAGAACCACGACCCGTCTGCCTGCAAAAATATAGGTCCTCTATTGTTGAACCTCCCAGTTTTTAAGAAAAACAAGACATCAAATTCTAAAATCAACATCTAACCAACTTTAGATGCTCAATAAATCACATTTTAAAAGACAGTGGTCAGCATCAATGAAACATTCTACAATAATAAAAAGGACGGTAGCACAATTATGAAGAATCTTAGTTCATTTAAAAGTGAGGAAAGGAAAACCTCTGTCTTTTTCTTTCTTTGTTATATAGTCAAGAATATAATAAAGTCTACATAAAGTACAGGAAATTATTCTGGTTAGACATAGAATCTCTACTATCTAGAAAGTAAAAAACATCCCTTTATATTGTAGGCAAAGGCAATAAGCAATAAACCAAGGAAATAAAGCCATCAAAATTGAAAACACTTCTAAGATTTTTAACAAATTTTGTAACTTTTTGTCAAACTTAGGCATTATAAGTCAGGTCAAATAAAATTTACTTTCCAAATCTTGTTTTTCATTTGCTCCTTCACATTGTGGAATAAACTGACACTTTACGACAGTTTGGGGGAGGTGCCTGGGTGGCTTGGTCGGTGAAGCGTCTGACTCTTGATTTCGGCTCAGGTCATGGTCTCATGGTTCATGAGACTGAGCCCCGAGTTGAGCTCTGCATGCTAACCTGGGGGAGCCTGTTTGGGATTCTCTGCTTCCCTCTCTCTCTGTCCCTCCCCTGGTCACACACTCTCTCTCTCTCTCTCTCAAAATACATCATCATCATCGTCATCATCATCAAGAGTTGAGGGGCTCCACAATGGCACTACTAATTTCATTATAATACTGTTATTAACAATGTGTAATGTGCTCATCATTGCTATCTTTATTTTTTATTTTTCAAGTTTATTTATCTGAAAGAGAGAGAGAGGGAGTGGGAAGGGAAGGCGCAGAGTGAGAGGGAGATAGACTATCGCAAGCAGGCTCTGCACCATCACCACAGAGCCCAATGTGGGGCTTGAACTCGCGAACCGTGAGATCATGACCTAAGCCAAAAACAAGAGCTGGACGCTTAACCAACTGAGCCACCCAGGCACCCCATCATTGCTGCCTTTAAATGAATCAATAAACGTGGAAAAAAGAAAAATAAAAGAGTAGCAGTTACATTAGGGAAAAAATGGATGCAACGCACACAAAACCTCTCTCTACTCTTTTTCGTAACTGCATGTGAATTTATGATTATTTCAAAATAAAATGTTTGAGTGAAGAATACAACAAAACCCCATGCAGACCGACTTCATGCTGTGCCCTGGGTGGTCGACGCCCTCTGTCTTACACTGGTGTGTGAGGGGCACCAGGTGGCTCAGTTGGTTAAGCGTCTGACTTCAGCTCAGGTCATGATCTCACTGGATCTGAGTTCAAGCCCCACATCTGGCTCTGTGCTGACAGCTCAGAGCCTGGAGCCTGCTTCGGATTCTGTGTGTGTGTGTGTCTCTCTCTCTCTGCCCTTCTCCCGCTCATGCTCTCTGTCTCTCAAAAATAAATAAACATTAAAAAAAAACAAACCTGACATGTGAAATGTTGGTTGTGGTTTGAACTTCTGGAATAAGGTTGTGGTTTCTTAGTTGCTCGGTTGGTTTGTGGCTACTGTCAATATATATTTGCTCTGGAACATGACTTGACATCATGAAAGATCTTAAGTTTAAAATTTGGCAAGAAGGAGCACATTTGTAATGTACAGGCATGCATCATTGAAGACGAAAAGTGACCATGGAGCCACAAAAATGAACCCAGGCAGTACAGATGTAAGATAGAAGAAACTCTTACCCAAGACCCCAACTTGCATGCCCCAAACGAACCATCAGACAAACTTACGAACCGCACTTTATTTGAATGCTAGATTTTGAGGGTCCCAAAGCAGATGTGGGGAACCTACTGTGCTAAGTATAAACTGTGCTTTCTGTGTTGATCGGGTAATTTTCGCTGAGACACCTTTGATGCATTTCACTGGTGTCTCCAGGACAACTGGCAGGCATCACTCTTTCAGGGGAAAGGTTTTTGAGGTTCTAAGTTTCCTCATGAAGCTGGTGGGGGGAATTGCACAGTTTTGCTGATTTGAATTCTGCTGTGCTGATCTTTCTTTGTAGGATAAAAATAGTTTTATCGGTTCGCTCATCCCTGATTAAGCCCTGGGCAATCAGTTCGTATCAGCCAGTCTCGAAAAAGTGATTTGCATGCAGTGGAAAAACACAGGAGATGGAAGAGGTAGAATATCAGAAGACACCATTTGCGACCCATGTCTACCACTCCTTCCTGGGCCAACGTAAACTGGATAAACCCAACACCTAGTGCTTGCTGAATATTTGCGACACCAGGCTCTGTGTTACTTGTTTACTTTTATGAGCTCACTTAAGTCTCAACTGGACCCTGAGAGGCAAAACTGTGTCCGGGATATTCTCTCACCGAGCAGATGAAGAAATTGAGATTCGGATGGGTTCATGGATTTTCCTAGGCAGAGTATTCTAGGTCGCTGGAATGGGTTCCAAAGTCATGGCCTTAAATACCAAAAGAAGCTGTGTAAAATTGTTGCATGTTTTCTGTGTCTTTTTCTCTGTTGAAAGAAAGAAAAGGGAAGGGAGGAAGGGAGGAAGAGGGAAGGGAAGGGAAGGAGAGAGAGAGAGAGAGAAAGAAAGAGAAAGAAAAGGAAAGAAGGAAAGAAAGAGACAAAGAAAGAAAAAGAAGAAAGAAGGTAAGTAAGTTCTGCCTTCTTCCACAGAATTTTGGGGATCGAGGAATATTGATTAAAGCATGGTAAACTTCCCACCACTATACCGATACGGGGTGCCGCTTTTGCTATTATTGTATGCTTACAGGCACTTGTTTCTTTCATTTGTGTTGGAAGATGTATCCAGGAAGAGAATCAGGACAGGACCTCTTTTCAGAGCACTCTTCCTGGTTGTTAATTCCACACAGCAAAACTAAATGGGATGCTAGAAAAATGTGCTATGCAAACAGAGGGTATTTGGGGATAAATGGATATTTGTATTAATTAGAGGACCTTGGTGCAGGGCAATGTTTCCAAAAGGATATTTATCAGAATGAAGGTTTCTCAGAATTATCTGAGTTAAAAGGATCTATGGCCAGAGAAGTTGGGAAAACATTGCATATGATAATTATTTCTTGTGGATTCACAGTACACAATGCTGTTCGAAATGTTAACATGAAGGGGCGCCAGGGTGGCTCAGTCGGTTAAGCATCCTACTTCGGCTCAGGTCACGATCTCACGGCTGGTGAGTTCAAGCCCCGTGTTGGGCTCTATGCTGACAGCTCACAGCCTGGAGCCTGTTTCAGATTCTGTGTCTCCCTCTCTCTCTGCTCCTCCCCTGCTCACGCTCTGGCTCTGGCTCTCTCTCAAAAATAAATAAAGATAAAAAATTTCCCACAATCTGGTCCTGGAGGCTGGGAGTGTGAGATCCAGGTGGGGCTGAGGCCTCTCTCCTCAGCATGCAGATGCCACGTTCTCCCTGTGTCCTCACGTGGTCGTCCCTCTGTGCGTGTCTGTGTGTTCATCCCCTCTTCTTATAAGGTCACGGTCAGGTGGGATCAGGGTCCACCGTAATGACCTGATTTTACCTTCATCACCTCTTTAAAGGTCCTACCTCCAACCAAGGTCCTTGGAGTTAGAACTTCAACCTGTGAATTTGGAGGTGGGCAGGGTCACAACCCAGCGCATCCATAACAAGTACCCACTAACACTGTAGGAATAGTAATCCAGAGAAGACATCAGAAATGCTGGTCAGAGGACAGTTCACCCTGGAGATAGCGGCCAAGGACATTAATGGGCTGGACCGTTGAAAACGCACTCCCTGCAAAACGCATCCTTCGACCTGGTGTTTAATGTCATTTAAACCAAATATTCCACCAACCGAGTATTCACCGCGATGCCAACACTTTGCTGGCTCACTCATGATCACGAAAGTCGCCAGCGTCCCCCATCTGCCCACCTCGTGAGCCCTTGTGATTATACCCCGGGGGACTTGTAAGTGCAGAGTTCCAGGGAACTATCAAAGGTACAGAGATGTTTGCAGATGTGCTCTGAATCGTGCGCCGCTATTAAAGCAATTATTGGATCCACTATAAATCCAGCTGGATAAACTCTGAAAGAGAAAATCCTTTTCACTTCCCTTAGCCTATAATGAGTCCACATGTGTTCCTTCCTCCAGCTCATAGTCACCTGACAGAATGATGCTCAGAGCTGGCCAAGCTTGAAATTACGCAACGGAAACATCTCATTCTGAAAATCCACAAGAACTGATTCTCCACGGATGCCTTCTGTGGGAGATAGCAGTCTGCCATTCAGAAATCATGGGTGGGAGTAAAAGGGCGTCAGGTGACTTACCGGGGGGCCCTTGTAGGTGGGCTGGTGTGGCATGTGCAGAGGTGCGTGGGGGCGTAAAGGGGGAGGGAGGGCGAAGCCCTCTCAGTTACCTGCAGGAGATTTTTGGCAAGAAGACTTTTCTCTTCGCAGGGGCTATGGAAGCAAGTTAAGGGATGTCTCTTTGTTTCTGTGTTCCTAAGAACCCAAACAGAAAGTCAGGAATGGCTCTGGGAGTGCGGCAGGGATGGACAATGAGCTGTGTTTCTGCTCACCTTGGTCCCGCGTAGAGAAGTGCGTCTTGCGAGGAGTGTATTAAGAACCCTGCAGAATACCTGAATCCCCTGCCTCCTTAACTGTCCTCACAAATTACCCTTTCGTGGAGACTGTGGGTTTTAAACCATTTACCCTTTGTTTCCCAAACAAACAGGCTCACTCTCTTAGCGGCTAAGTGGAGAATCAGGAGTGCTTTTCTGTTCTGTTTTTTTAGTGCTTTTTCTGACATGTTGATAGAAGCTGAAATTCACTATTTTTGCATGTTTTTCTTTCTCTTTCTTTTTTAAAAAAATGTTTACTTATTCCTGAGAAAGCGTGAGCAGGAGAGGTGCAGAGAGAAAGCAGGACAGAGGATTCAGAGCAGGCTCCAGGCAGACGGCAGCGGGCCTGATGTAGGGTTCCAACTCACAAACCATAAGATCATGAGCTGAGCTGAAGTCAGTTGGACACCCCTCCTGGTTTTTCTATAATTCGAAACCAGTGGGCAGGCCTCAGAGGCTTCCAGTATGAGGAAAGCAAATTTATTTTGCACAAAATGATCA
This sequence comes from Panthera onca, assembly GCF_046562875.1. Taxonomy (NCBI): domain Eukaryota; kingdom Metazoa; phylum Chordata; class Mammalia; order Carnivora; family Felidae; genus Panthera; species Panthera onca. The sequence goes on along the minus strand of NC_138358.1, from coordinate 26,589,724 downwards.
CTTATCATGGAAAATGCCTAGAACCCAGCATTGCATTTTCTGGAGAAACATCAGTCAGATTATGTGGAACAATTCAAAGTGTTGACTTGTAAAGCTTCTCCAATCACTCAATAAATTTCCACCTTTGCACTGTGCCTTTGGATCCACTGAATATGTATATTGTTTGTTTAGTGTATTTGAGGAGATGCATAGGATTCATATGTGGACAAATAGACTTAAAGCAAACAATGTCTTGTTCATCCTTGCAAGAATATAGTCATGCATGTGAAAGACTCCAAGCAGTACAGAATATGTGGAAAATACGCATTGCCACAAGTATTATAAAAGCAGGGACAGACCAACTTATCAGGTACTCATCATTTGAATGACGTGGAGTGTTTGTATGTCGATTATGCCCCAGTAAAGCTATTAAAAAACCCCACATGTTGGCATAACATAGTCTCAAAAATGTCCTCCATCTGTAATAACTCTTTTGAGGGGTTACTCATATCAGGAATTTCCTAGATATAGAAACAGTAAAGTTTCTACTATAATAGGACATAAATTACAATTTTAGTTTCTACACGATGGTATAATTTTTCATATTGAAGAAGAGAGGCTGAGTCCAGATAAACACTTGGGTGTCTTTTCATTCTGAAGGTGTGGGCAGTAAAAATTTTGCCTTGATAAAGAAGCTATTACAAGCACGTATCTTTTTTTTTCAATATATGAAGTTTATCATCAAATTGGTTTCCATACAACACCCAGTGCTCATCCCAAAAGGTGCCCTCCTCAATACCCATCACCCACCCCCCCCTCCCTCCCACCCCCCATCAACCCTCAGTTTGTTCTCAGTTTTTAAGAGTCTCTTATGCTTTGGCTCTCTCCCACTCTAACCTCCTTTTTTTTTTTTCCCTTCCCCTCCCCCATGGGTTTCTGTTAAGTGTCTCAGGATCCACACAAGAGTGAAAACATATGGTATCTGTCTTTCTCTGTATGGCTTATTTCACTTAGCATCACACTCTCCAGTTCCATTCATGTTGCTACAAAGGGCCATATTTCATTCTTCCTCATTGCCACGTAGTACTCCATTGTGTATATAAACCACAATTTCTTTATCCATTCATCAGTTGATGGACATTTAGGCTCTTTCCGTAATTTGGCTATTGTTGAGAGTGCTGCTATAAACATTGGGGTACAAGGGCCCCTATGCATCAGTACTCCTGTATCCCTTGGGTAAATTCCTAGCAGGCAAGCACGTATCTTAAAATATTTCGTAACTTGAAGGAAATGTTACAGACTTCTGTAATTTACCCCTGGGCATTTACAAACCCTTTTCATTTTGTGCTATTAAAAGTTTTCTCAGGAATTTTTGTTGAAATTTTAAATTTTTTCATGGGTTCATTAAGTTATCTGCTTTCATTCACAGGTCTCAACTTGCAAATTCGATAGTTAGCCCTTTTATTTATTTTATTTTATTTTATTTTTTTTAACGTTTATTTCTTTTTGAGACAGAGAGAGACAGGGCATGAACAGGGGAGGAGCAGAGAGAGAGAGAGAGACACAGAATCTGAAACAGGCTCCAGGCTGTGAGCTGTCAGCACAGAGCCCGACGCGGGGCTCGAACTCACGGACCGTGAGATCATGACCTGAGCCGAAGTCAGACGCTTAACCGACCAAGCCACCCAGGCGCCCTAGTTAGCCCTTTGAAAACCCACTTGAGTATTTAAGATTTAACTTGAGAGACTCTATTTCCATGGAAAAGTTGGTGCATTCATGTTATAGCTCGAAAGAGGGGAAAACCGGTATCTGAATCCGAGAGACTGATGAACTCCCCACAAAGGATTTATTTAATATCTCTGTCCCTCCATTGCCATTTGACTGATCATGTAGTGGTTCCTAAGATTCACGATATAGACTTTAGTAATTTACAAACAACTCAGCTGCACTTGAATTTTTTTGAATTCAGTAGAGTTTGTTGGTAAAGGCATCTTTCCCCATTGTTTTTTTGTCAGTATCCTTGGTTATGCTTTCCAGATCCCAAATAATACCATTTGCTAAGAGCCATGTATGACTGCGTTCTTCATCAGACTGACTGACTCTTGAGGCCAAGCGCGGAACTTGTGTATTGACTCTGCTGTGTGTTTTGAGCACAGTGGCTGTTGAATAAATATCTGTTAGATGAATGGACAGATGAGTTGCTGAGGCTCTGTCTTCAAAAGCAGATTTTCTAAGGCAGCAGATAGAACATCCTTTGCATGTGGCTGGATTTAGACTGTGGTCTTGACATCATTTGATGGGAGTAAAGGAGAGCTTTCACTTACCATTAGAAAGTCAAAGAGGCAGGATGATGGGGATACGGGGGCCTTTCCTGCCCTCAATGAGATCTTTCAAGTATATATGTATAAGTAAAAGATAAGACACTCTTCCCTGAGTCATAAAAAAGACCATATGTTTGTGTGAGTTCTCTGTGCAGAATGCGCTACGAACTACAGAGAGTATGAGCAAATCAACTCAACCAGAAGGTTGTTTTAGTGCAGAAAGATAATGAGTCATTAGACTAACACCCCTGCTCAGGCATCTACTACTGTGTGAACTTGAATAAAACACGTCACCTTCCCGATCCTCAGTCTTCTCACCTGTAAAATGAGAACAACTGTCCAGAGTTTGGAGACAAAGAAAACACATATGGTGCTTTGTAAGCTGTGGGTTGTACACCTACAGTGTGAGTGTATGGGATGTTCAGTCCAGGCACTGGATTTCAACGGACACCTTGACAGCCATGGGCATCAGCTGGGACCAATTGAAATGTTGGCCATCCTTGCACGTTTGAGTTTATGAAACACACTGTGAGTCTTGACGGTGACTTTCTGTGCAGTCACATGGCCTCAGAGTCTCTGGTAACAACAACCATTTAAAATCATTTACCCCTTTCTCAGTTTCCCAGTGTTTGACATTCATTGATCATAATAGAGCACAACATGGTTTCCATGGAGATCAAAAAAACACTTTTTGCTCTCAAACAATTCTCCCACGTTTACATCCAATTAATTGCATCAGGTCCCTCGGAACACACAAAGTGTGGCCTATGGAAAAGAGCAGGATGACTTGGATCCTTCTTGCCACAGTTCCGAATGCAGTTAAGATCTTCTACATGGGTAAGTGACATCTGTTGGTTAAGATGTCAACACTTACACTTACCTTCAACCTTACCAGATGCTAAATAAAATCAGTGAACTGTTGGCTGAAACCTCCTAGCAATCAGCTAGTAGGTTTAAACATTTTTTTTAAGGTTCATTCAAGTAATCTCGATACCCAACATGGGGCTCAAACTCACAACCTCAAGATCAACAGTTGCAGGCTCTTCCAAATGAGCCAGTCAGGCGTCCCTTAAACAGTTTTAAATAAAGACTTGTTACTGGTAATTCAGATAATTTTAATAATTCTAATTTGAGGGGCTCTTGGGTTGTTCAGTCAGCTAAGCGTGCGACTTTGGCTCAGGTCATGATTTTACGGCTGGTGAGTTTGAGCTTCGCGTCGGGCTCTGTGCTCAGAGCCTGGAGCCTGCTTCAGATTCTGTGTCTCCTTTTCTCTCTCGGACCCACCCCCGCTAGCTCTCTGGCTCTCTCTCTCTCTCTCAAAAGTAAATAAATGTTAAAAAAACAATAATACTAATTTGAAAATTTTTAATAATTCTAAATAAACATTCCTTGAGTGTTACTATCAGAGATGAGGGGTAGACTTTTATTTCTACTACTAAAACCAGATCATGGATTAAGGTGATTTTGGTCACACCTCTGTCACTAACTGGATTTGTGATTTTCAGCAGGTTACATAAATTCCTCAGCTTACATTCCTCATCTTTAAAATGAGGAAATGAGACTAAAGCTGTCTGTGAGCTATACCTACTCGGAGATTTTTTTCTTAATCCTGTATTTTGAACACTTTGGACTCAGAAAGCATTTGTTCAATAAATTAAAGGGATAACAGGCATGTCACTTCATAGTAGAAACTGCGTTTCATGCATCGTGTTTTATCATTTTTTGACAGTTCACTTTAAATTGCATCATTACAGGGGTGCCTGGGTGACTCAGTCAATTGAGTGTCTCACTCTTGATCTCTGCTCAGGTCTTGATCTCAGGGTTGTGAGTTCGAGCCCTGTGTTGGGCTCCATGGAGCCTACTTAAGAAAAATAAAATAAAATAAAATTACAAACTGCCTCATTATATATTGAATGATTGTATTTGTTTGTGAAAATTAACTTTACCTGTCACCTAGTGTAGAAAGTTAGCACTTTAAATCACTAATCGGGAATCCAGAAGTACCCACGTACGTGGGATATATTGCAAACATCCTTTTGAAATATAAAACAGAGATTTCTTATTTATAACATATAAGAAATAATTTTTCTCGGGGCACTTGGCTGGCTCAGTTGGTTGGGTGTCTGACTTTGGCTCAGGTCATGATCTCACAGTTTGTGGGTTCGAGCCCCGTGTCAGGCTCTGTGCTGACAGCCCGGAGCCTGGAGCCTGCTTTGGATTCTGTGTCTCCCTCTCTCTCTGCCCCTCCTCCACTCATGCTCTGTCTCTCTGTCTCAAAAATAAACATTAAAAAAAATAAAAGAAATAATCTTTCTCTGGTGACAGGTGGAACCAAGATATGTGTTTGTATAGTGTAGTAGTCAGAATAATGTCCTGCTGCAAAATGTTCACCTACTAAAATTCCCAGTGCAGGTGACAATGTTATCTTGTATGATGAAGCATAATTAGGGTTGCAGATGGAATTAAGGGTAATCACCTGACCTTAACATAGAAGAGTATCCTGGATTACCCAGGTGGGCTCAGTGGAATCATCCAGTTTCAAAGACACTTAAGAGATCAGAATGGCGAGAGTTGAGGACTCGGTTAGTCCACAATCAAGGAATGTAGGTGGCCACTAGATGCTGGAGAGGACAAGTTGTTGGGCTGCTTTCAGGACCAGAAACTCCTGATATCTATGCAAAGTATGAGGGCACTGCTAAGTGGCTAAATCAGCCTAGGTCAGATGAGAGCGGGAAAAGGCTATATATTTGACCATAATTAATTTCATAATGACAAATGAACATATTTTGTTCATTATCGTCAGCACCGTGGACAAAATTTGCAAGCACTTAATCTGTAAATGAGCACTCTAGAAATAAACGATTTTCACTAATTTAGACTGACCTCCATCAGTTAGTACTAAGTCATTAATAATATATTGTTACTAATTTGCTACAATACTAATCAGCCTTGGGTCAATTATAAACATCACGGACATCACATGGACATTCTACTCGTTATTGGGAATCAAATCCTCATCTTTACTGAATGATGAATAGTGACAACATGACATTAATTAAGTTAAGCTACATTGAGTTGAGAGGGGAGGGTCATACCCCTCATCATTTATTTATAAAGCAATCATCTATTTCATGTGCTTCTCGTTTTAAACTCCTTGAAGGCAGGAGTGTTTTGCTTGCTCTGGTGTCTTTCAAAATGCCTGCTCTGTGCCTTGGTTAGCCATGGAAATATTTGACATGAAATGCTCAAATGCATATGGGGCCCTGTCCGGAAGAGGATGGGAAAACAGATAAAAATAGGTAGTTTCTGAGGGAAGGGGGCAGAGGCAGAGATGGGAATTTTGGAATACATGGTAGAGATTAAGAACGAATAATAACCATGTGTTCTAGATATAACTCAATCCATTCAATGTAAGGACAACGAAACATACAGTTCTGGCCAAGAAGCTTTATAGTCCAGGGACACAGGGGTCCCTGGGAGGTGTTCATCCAATCTGAAAAGCTGACAAGCAGAAATCCTCGTATGCTCAGTGCTCAGGTCAGCAACCCTGTTGCTTTTAAATTTGATTCATAATTAATGCCAGGTCCCCTTCGAAATTACTAAATTTTAAAATATTCCCAATTAACAGTTTTGATTCTCAGAAGAAATAGGTAAGCAACAAAGATGGTCAAAAGACACAGGGCTGAAATCACAATCATTAGATTATATTCCATTTAATGAGAACGTGAGACACTGTGTATTTAATAATGGAGTGTATAAAATAATGAAATGAAACAAAAATGAACATAGAAAAAAAGATACTTGAGAGGAAAGGAGTCAAAAAATATTTGGCATTATTTCAAGAAATTCAGGAGCCATGGTGATTGTGGTTTCTACTCTTCATGTTCTTCTCAATACCTTTCTACACATAACAATTTGTTTTGTCAAAAAAAGAGCTAATAAAAATTTAAAAAAAAATTTTTTTTAGCATTTATTTATTTTTGAGAGAGAGAGAGAGAGAGAGAGCGAGTGTGAGCAGGAGAAGGGCAGAGAGAGAGGGAGACACAGAATCCGAAGCAGGCTCTCGGCTCCAAGCTGTCAGCACAGAGCCCAACGTGGGGCTCAAACTCACGAACCGTGAGATCATGACCTGAGCTGAAGTCCAGCACTTAACTGACTGGGCCACCCAGATGCCCCAGAGCTAATAAAGCTTTTAAAAACTTATTTTAAAGTGGGGAGCAAAGATTATAATCCATGTCATTTTATGAAGGACTTTATAACACTGTGTCATTTATGCAGCTTTCACAAATTTTCCAGTCTTCCAGCACACATACCACACTCTGAATATCCGCATTTAATTTGACAAGTGCATTTGTCCCTTCCAAATATCTACGGTTTACAACATCACCAACCGGCAACTAATTTGGTTGTCCGGGAAACTTGTAGGACTTACTCTATGTTCACAAAAAAATGATTCCAAGAGAAAGTGGAATTCAGATAATCACGCATATTGAAAATAAACATGTTGCCAGTGCCCGGGACTGACAATTCAATTTAAAAAGGAAATGAGCACTTTGAATAAAAACATATAATTGTGAGTACTTAAGTCATTAAGGACTAATTTGGGTTAAAAGAAGGTATCATAAGGTAAAATCCAACATGAATAGAAGACACATTATAACAATTCATGTGCAAATATTTCCTCAGCAGCTCTGGTTGTTTCCCAGAGAACATACCAGCAAGGAGCGGAAAATCTGACGTGCGGGAGCACACGTCACCCACAGCAAAAGGACCAATGTAAGACGAACCGAGAACTTTTCATGCATCCTGTGTTCTCTTGAAAAGCTTTATCATCTCAACCGAGCAATCTTCCCAATGGTAATTACCTTTTTTCCCCCAAATATTTAAGATCCAGATGTGTTTCTTTATGGAATGGCTTGCTCTGAAACCCATCACTGTTAATTCTAATATTCTCTGGAGATGAGGTAAAACTGAGAGAATGGATGTTAAATTTGGTTCTGCCACTTACTGAGTGATATTTAGTGTCTGGGGTTCTTTGTTCCTGTTTCCCTATGAACAAAATGGCGGATGAGTCATAAAGATGATTTTTGTTTACTAATTAAACGGCCATTACGCACTTACTATATATAGTAAGTACCAGGCACGATATCATGCTCAGGAATTACCAAGAGGAGTAGGGCTCCTTTGGTTTTTACAGGAAGCTCATGGTTTAATAAAGAAACTAAGTATGTAAATAAGGTCTATATTAAATTTGCACAGGAGGCACAGTGACTACAAACTAAGACTTGACCACCTCCTTGTGTTGGCACCTGTCGCTTAAATATAAGCTTCTCCAGGACAGCAGTTTCTGTTGTTGTTGTTGTTTTTCTGCTGTATCTACAATAACTAGCACAGTACTTCAGGATACAGTTCAAGAAAACTGACCGAATGGACAAATGCCCAGTGCCGTCCAATAGACCTTCCAGCAATCATGAACATGTCCCGCATCACTGGCATCCACTATGGTAACATCAGGCCACATGTGCGGTTACTGAACCCTTAGAATGTGGCAGACATGAGTGAGGAACAACTTTTTAATTTAATTAAAGAAGACATTAAATTTAAATGGCCCCATGCAGCCAGGGGTTGCCATAATGGACAGTGCACGGCTAGGTGTAATTTGGAAACAAACATGAAATGCTTATTTTGTTTTTCACTGGCTAGTCTATGCCACTAGACTCTAAAAACATACTATAATGATACTTCAAAGGCTTTTAACCAGCCTCCTCACTGTTATTTTTCAAATGTTTTCTAGTTATTCACTGTTTTTCTATACGTCCTTCTAATTGGTTGTTGCTTATATGTGGGAACACGTTTACATATTATTTGGTATCCTACATTGAATTCCCAAGTGAGGGAACCAGCATTGCCACTCATATCACAAGCAAAGGTGAATTGCTTACTCAACGAGCAGCTCCTGGGAAGTGGTAATTAAAAGACCGACAACAGATAGCTACCAAATGGGCAAAGGACAGGAACTGACCATTCCTAGCAAAACAAAGCAATACAAATGGCTTTTGAACAAGGGAAGAGAAATAATAAAATTATTAAATAATCAATTACAAGGACACAGAGATCCTATTGTTAATGTGTTGGATGAGGAGAATAAGCAAATATTGGGTACAGCAAAGCCATCACCAAGGGTCCATTACTTCCTTCTGTGTTTCTCCTGGGGAGCACTGACCTTATTATTTTACCTGTACCCAACTTCTCAGTGCAAAATAAATAAGCACCTAAGCACAGACCTCAAGAAGCATATTCTGTTGCAATTATAAGGGCCCGGATGCTGGCTTCTCTGCTGTGGACGCCTCAGCCCTTTTGGAAGCAATTTCTGGTAAAAACGCACCATGTTGAGACCAGCCCCAATTACTCGGTGCTGTTTCTCTTGCTTTGATGAAGAAAGAGAACGAAGCCTTTTGTCTGTGGCAAATCAGGATGTCTCTTAGCAATTTATCACTCTCATGTCAACAGAGTTTCCTTGTTTGTCTCATTTCTGCCAGGGCATGGAGCTCACAGGAGCAGCTCAAATGGGGAGGAAAAAGAGAGCAGACCAGACTGCCAGAAAGAATACAGTTTTGGAAAATGTCACAGTCAAGCAGAGAAGCTGAGTACGGGGAAGAGAAGGGTGGGTAGATGGAGAAAAGAAGAGCCTGCTTGTGCCCATCACGAGTTTTGGCAAAAATAAATAGTGAAAACAAATGACAACAACAAGATAAACTGGCAGGAGGAGCATGACCGTGAAACCCTCAAGAACTCTCGAGGGTTGGCTGTCACTTTCATTTGAAAGAGAAATCACATTTAGGAGGCACAAACCCAAGCCATGGGCAATTGTCTACCGGAGACCTGTGCTATCCGGGGTGGTGACCATTTATCATGTGAGGCAATAAAGCTCTTTATTTTTTAAAGATATTGTTTTTTAAGGTTATTTATTTGGAGAGAGAGAGAGAGAGAGAGAGAGAGAGAGAGAGAGAGAGAACACAAGTGGGGCAGAGAGAGAAGGAGAGAATTCCAAGCAGGTTCCATGCTCAGTGCAGAGCCCAGCATGGAGCTTGATCTCAGGAACCATGAGACCATGACCTGAGCCAAAATCAAGAGCCAGACGCTTATCCAGCTGAGCCACCCAGGCAGCCCATGAAGCTCTTTAAATGTGGGAGTCTGAATTGAGACAGGCTGCATGTACAAAACACACACCTGATTTCAAAATATGTAAACTATGTCCACAGAACATTTTTAATATTGGTGGTCTATGTTGAAATAATATTTTAGATATGTTGGGTTACATAAAATGTTATTTTAAATCAACATCACTATCTTGTCTACAGTTTGAGCAACTCTCCTCTCCAGTGGGCTTCCGATTTACCCTTGGTCTCCTCAGCTCCTTCTCTTTGTTCTCTTCATAAGGCAAACATTTTCCTGCATTGGCTAGTTTTATACGTCTTTACTGAATCATGGGCTATTTTCCCTCTTTCCACATAAAATCCCTTCTGCTGTTCAACACTCTATCTGCAACACACTTCTACCTGCTACAGAATTATCCCACCATGGAGTGGGGGAAAAAAGGTGTTTTAACATCCTTCCTTCTTTTTTCTCAGTTCTCTGGTGTCTCTCAAGATAAAATGACCCCTCCCCCCAAATTCCTTTGGAAGACATCTGTCCTTAGAACTGGTTGGTCATTGCCCTGTGAGCTGTTGCCAGTTTCCTCCTTTAACACAGTGAGCCTCATTTCAGCCAGATCTTCTTACCATAAATAAAATTATATCTGAAACACAGAAGCTAGCTATTTAACACTTGGGTATAATCGTCATGGGACTATTTTAAGGAGACTAAAAAAAAAATTTGTTGTACATCTGGTAAACTCAGAAACGGTGGGAAATAGTGAGGTGTTTTTTTTTTTTTTTTTTTTTACATCTCCACATCTCAACCCATCCATTGGGTTGATTGGATCCATCCTTTGGATGGATACCTGGCCAGACTTGGCCAATGGGAATGTTTTAATGGCCTGTTGAAATATAGATCTTCATTTAAATTTTCCATCCAGAAGTTACCTCTCTGAATTAGGAAATTATTGTGCCACTCCAGTTGCTAAACAACCTGTCTGTAAAACACAATTAGGTTGTACACAGAGCAGAGCTCTGTAACGGTATCAGAATAGTCAGTCTAACGCTTTGAAAATTACAGTGAAGGTCATCAACCTTGCCAGGTGTCTTGATCTCCTCAGGTTATCAAAATAAAGTACTGTAGACCCGGTGTCTTAAACTACAGACTGTTGGGGCTCCTGGGTGGCTCAGTCGGTTAAGCGTCTGACTTCAGCTCAGGTCACGATCTCACGGTCCGTGAGTTCAAGCCCTGCATTGGGCTCTGGGCTGATGGCTCAGAGCCTGGAGCCTGCTTCCGACTCTGTGTCTCCCTCTCTCTCTGCCCCTCCCCCGTTCATGCTGTGTTTCTCTCTGTCTCAAACATAAATAAACGTTAAAAAAAAAAAAATTAAACTACAGACTGTTGTGCCTCACAAATCTGGAGGCTGGATGTCCATGTCAGGGAGCCCAGGGAGGTCTCTCTTCTGGCTTGAAGGCAGCCACCTTGTCACTGTGTCCCCACATGGTAGAGAGAGAGCAAACTCTGGTGTCTCTACTTCTTGTACAAGGACACTAATCCCATCATGGGGCCCCAGACCCATGACCTCATTTAAATCCAATCACTCCCAAATGCCCCACCTCCACTTTATAAACCAGAGTGAAGATTTTGGTTGTTTTGTGTCTCAGCATCCCATTGGTTTTGTACTCAGACGGCAAGGCTATATTTGCTTTTGTCCTTGTTCTTAATCATTCTTGCCGTGTCGGAGATTTAGATAGCAGAAAACAAGCAAATTCTTCATAGCAGGCTCTCTAAAGGAGCTGGGACGGGGTGCAGGGAGAACTGTGATTTGTAGAGTTTACCGATTTCTGTGGTGTAAGTAATCCTACTGTGGCTGATTTCAAGCTACCCATGTGATGTCACTCAATGGAGAAATGGGAAGGCACCATGTTATGTCACTGGGAAGGCATGCACCCTGTCGAGATTTTGGGGGCCACCTGATGTGCCCTCCTGAATGTCAGGCAATGCCCGACATCACTTACTGAAATCAAACAACATGGCACCACTCTGTAAGGGTAACTCCAAAAGACATGGAAATCAAAGAAGCCTGCCTAACTCATATTAACCACGTCAATACAGTTATGACCATGAGGTTGTACCATGTGTGCTGGTACATGATTTGGAAACACACACCAAAAAATGCAGCTTACACAGCACAGAATCCTACTAATCGGGTTTAAATCTGGTAGTGAGCACCCACTGGGATTGATTCCTGTGAGATCGACAGGTTTTCTCATGCCAAGAAGTAGTTGGCACTTGCAACCAGATGAATGAATGGATTGTAGACGTACTGACAGTCTTATAGCAGTCTACAAAAAGCACAGCGACAGAGAGGCAAAGGATAGCAAATTCACGCATTCAAGTGAATCCTACTAAGGTTTCACTGAATAGATCAGGGCATTTGTGAAAAACAAACAGGACTAAAATGCTTCCAACTTTATCCCTTAGGGAAAAACTACACTTCAAGAAAAGCAACTGTGTTTGTTATGAAAAAGAAAAAAAAAAGTTGTGTTTTCATTACTTTAAATGTGTTTTTAGGTGACTTAAAAAAAAAAAAAACCTTAAGAAAGATGTCAAGGAGTTAGATTATGCCTCTATTTTGTTGAGAATATTAGTGAGAATAGTTGCTTGTATAAATTTCTATTTGGGGATATGAAAACAAACACACATACATCAATAACAAAAACACAGCAAGGTTGACTTCAGGGACAAGCAGGGAAAACGGTGGTTTTAAGAAGTTATCCTTTGGAGTTGGGGCAATGGATTCGGAGGGTTGATTGCACTGCGACTTGAATACAGTAGCTAGACACGTGAATTTTTTTTTTAACAGTAGAAATGTTTTCTTCCATTCCCACACATGAATTAGAATTAGAATTCTTTGAATTCTATACTGAAGATCAGGAACTAAACATTTTACTTTTATGTCCCTCCCATGGGGAACTTTTAAATTAAGTTGGTCTCAGGCTATTATATTTATTTTAATCCCTGGAGTTTATTTTTCCCAACCATAAAGACTACAGCTTACTGGTATACTGTCAGATGATGCTGAATACTCAGAAAACAGACCCATTATCTTACTCAGCAAATGGATTTTCTCACACCTAAGACAAGTGATTAGGTTTGTAAGCTTTTACAACACCTTGTTCAACTTTTCTTAGGAAACCATAGGGATCTTTTTCCCTGTTCATTTTCAAGCAACATAAAACAATGGGAATAAAACATTATAATTTTAGACCTAGGGTCTCCTAAAATTAGGTTTTTAAGACCAAGATCCAAATAGATGTCTGTCTCTCTCTATAGAAGTACTATCTTAGGTCAGGTTTTCTGACCTAAGAAAAGGTGAGAAGGATTATTTTCACATGTGCATGGAAATTTTTGAAGGCAAGCTCTTAAGACAGGAGGATGGGGTTGGAGTGGTAAAAGCAAGGTGATGTGATCTCTGTGCACGTGAACTTCAACCTGACCCCATGGGGAGGTCTGGAGCATGACCCACACCGCACATCACTCAGTACCATTCTCTCAGTGCATCCAAGCTGCTCGAACAGCATCTCGTAGCCTGGGGGAGTCTATAAGCAGCAGACATGTATTTCTCAGCTCTGGAGGCTGGAAGTTCAAGATCAAGGTGCTGGCAGATTCCCAGTCCAGTGAGATGCACTTCCTGGTTCATGCATGGCTGTCTTCTTGCTGTCTCCTCACATGGGAGAAGGGGTAGGAGAGTGTGTGAGGTCTCTTTTATAAGGACAGTAATCCCATTTGTGAAAACTAATCATCTTCTAAAGGCCTCACCTCCCAATACCATTGCATTAGGGATTAGGTTGCAGCATGTGAATTTTTTTTCAGAGGGAGCCATCAGCATTCAGGCTACAGCACGCACACACCCTGAGGCAAAAGAGTCAGTCTTCTGTACTGCAGGTTCAGCCTGTCATTGGATGCAGGCAGTAGGTGTTGGGGGCATCCATTGAGATGATATGCATGAAGGATGTAAATGGCAGAGACTTGGTTATGACCTGTGTTAAGCAAAACCAAAGTATGCACAGGAAACTACCAACAGTACAATCTTAACCACGCACAAAAACATGCTGAACCAAGATGAAGCAGAAATACACCTGACTGTTATTAGCGATTATCTCCGAAAGATGCATGACTGCCATTTTCTGTAATTTTCTGTAGGTTTCCAACATTTTTACAGTGGGTCATGTGTAGCGAATAGGAACCCATACTCAGGATGTGTGCAAAACTTGGCTTTGCAATCCAAATAAGGTTAGGTAGGACTTGCCATTCTTTGGAAAATGGGTCTGCACGCTACGACCCATGGACTGAACCCTACCTACTGCTTGTTGTTATAAATAAAGAGTTATTGAGGGGCACCTGGGTGGCTCAGTTAAGTGTCTGACTTTGGCTCAGGTCATGATCTCGCGATTTGTGAGTTTGAGCCCCGCGTTGGGCTCTGTGCTGACAGTTCAGAGCCTGGAGCCTGCTTCAGATTCTGTGTCTCACTCTCTCTGCCCCTCCCCTGCTTGTGTGCGTGCTCTCTCTCTCAAAGAACAAACATTAAAAAAAATTAAAGTAATTGAATAAGTAAATACAGAGTTATTGGGACAAAGACACACCCATTCATCTAGCCTCTTCTAAGGCTGCTTTCCCACAGCAGCGGAGTTGAGAGAGCTCAATATAGACCACGTGACCACTCTAACTCCTTTACAGTCCTCTGCCTCATCTGTGAAATGGGCTAATAACTCTTACCTCATAGAATGTCTGAGTGGTTAAAAGAGAAAACGTGAGTCAAGACCTAATTTATTAGCTAAAATTAGCTGAGATGTGAATGTGAGGCCTAAAACCATAAATTCCTAGAAGAAAACATAGCAGGAATGTCTCTGACATGGGTTATAGCAACATATTTCTAGATCTGTCTCCTGAGGCAAGGGAAACAAAACCAAAAATAAACTATTGGGACTACATCAAAATAAAAAAGCTTTGCACAGCAAAGCAAACCATCGAGAAAGTGAGAAGGGAACCTAATGAATGGGAGAAGATATTTGTAAATGACATATCCACTAAGGGGTTGATATCCAAAATACGTGAAGAACTTATACAACTGAAAACCAAAACCACAAATAATGTAAGAAATAGGAAGAGGGCTTGAATAGACATTTTTCTAAAGAAGACATATAGATGGCCAACAGACACATGAAAAGATGCTCAGCATCACTAATTATTAGGGAAATGCAAATCAATACCCTAAGTAGATATTGCCTTACACCTGTCAGAATGGCTCGAATCAAAAAGGCAAGAAATAAGAAGTTCTGGCGATGTACAGAAAAAGGAACCTTGTGCACTGCTGATGGGAATGCTGTTTTCTTTGAGTAAGTACTCAGTATGGAGGTTCTTCAAAAAATTAAAAATAGAACTATCATATGATCCAGTAATTTCACTACTGGGTAATTACTCAAAGAAAACAAAAACACTAGGGATGCCTGGGTGGCTCAGTTGGTTAAGCATCCAACTTTGGCTCACGTCATGATCTCATGGTTTGTGGGTGTGAACCTTGTGTTGGGCTCTGTGCCGACAGCTCGGAACCTGGAGCCTGCTTCAGATTCTGTGTCTCCCTCTCTCTCTCCCTCTCCCTCGCTTTCTATGTCTCTCACAAAATAAATAAACATTAAAAAAAAACAGAGAAACCCTAATCTGAAAAGATATGTGCACCCTCTGTTTATTGCAGCATTATTTACAATAGCCAAGATATGGAAATAGCCCAGACATGCACTGATGGATGAACGTATACAGATGATGTGGTATGTGTGTATATATATGTATCATGCTAAGTGAAACAAGTCAGAGAAAGAGAAATAGCATACAATTTCACTTGCATATGGAGCCTTAAAAAACAAGGCAAATGAACAAACAAAAGAAACAGACCTGTAAGTACAGAGAACAAACTTGTGGTTGCCGAGGGAGCGTATGGGCAAAATGGCTGGAGGGGATCGAGAAAAATAAACTTCCAACTGTAAAGTTAGTAACTTACGGGGATGAAAGGTACAGCCTGAGGAATATAGTCAATGACATTACAATAGTGTTGTGCATGGGCAAATGGCGACCGAGCACGGTGAGGGCTGAGTAATACTGAAGACTATGAAATCACTACGCACTATACCTGAAACTAATAGAACATATGTATCTATATCTGTATCACTAATATAACATTGTGTGTCAACTACAAAAAAAGGAGCTAACTCAACTTTCACTATGTGGTGGCCACCTACATCTGTCTTTATTTACTGTCTGAAGCATGGCTCATCCCAGCAGCCTCTTACTACGAAAACTAAGAAAGAACCAAAGGGAATCACCACAGTCCCCCAAACTATCTGGAAGCCTGTATACCCGGCAACTGATCTGATTGTTGGTGCGATGCCTTTTCAATAGATTCATAGCTTCCATGCACTACATGCAGTATGTATCTGCAAGTATATCCCAGGTTTTCAGAGTGATGTTACAAAGCAAGAAAGATTGCATATACAAGTTCATTAAGTTTCAGTACCAAAATATCTTTCATATAGGAGTGATTTGCTCAAACCATTTTTATCATTTGTAGACAATGTGGTTTTTAAGATAAACCACACCAAGGGATTGCATGTATTTCTTCTGTGTATTGTAAACAGATATAGCTTTCTAGAAATTTCTGGAAAAATTTTTTTGCTACATTAATATAAAGCAGATCAGCATACATTAGTTGCATTCTTCAAGATGTGCAGCATCATGCTTTTGGATTCTATTACATAATGCCGTACCGGGGAGCAAAGGCAATCTGTAGCAGACATTTTATTTCAGCTGCTTCTACTATAATCACTGTGGTCCTATAGATGTAGGCCAGAAAAAAAAAAAAAAAAAAAACAATGTAGTGAATGAAGTGTATTTTCTACGCTTTTATTTCTCACGTAAAAATTTCATCTGGGGAATCCTTAAGAATGAAATGCAGGTAGTTCTAAAACTACACAAAGAGCTGCCTTTCAAGGCTGCCTCTATTTGTGTTATTTTTTTCCCCGAGTAACTCAGCATCTCAGGAATAGTAAATTAATGGCTTAGGCTCTTACCACACAAAGGAGATTCCAGAATGATGATTCACGGTGACATGGATGGCAGGTGCTATTTAGAGACAGGCTGCCTGCTTACGAACAGTTGATAAGTGTCTCCTATACATAAGGCACCCGCTGAGAAATGTCTAAATAAAATAGTCCCAGAATTAAATGAGTTTAATGTTTTTGTAGAAAAGAATCAATGTTTTAGGCAAATACCTATAATACAGGGGATAGGCAATACTTTCAATGTGTTCAATGAACGTAATTGGGTATTTCCTATTTGACAGGTCCTTCAGAAAAAACAGCAGAGAACCCCTTCCCTCTTCTCTGGTTGGGATTAGAAATTATCTGCCTTGAAAGAGTTCATGAATTAACCGATCAAAAATTGAAGAGTTTCTCTCTATGGTGATGTGAGGAGAAGCTGGGCTTTAGACCAACCAACCAGATGTGAGTATCATATTGGATGTGGCTTGATTCCCAGGCCTCTGCAGGCGGGTGTGGGGAGGGAATTCAAGACCACAAGCCAGCACTCATGAGCCAGGCTAACTCTGTACAACAGGCTGTCGTCCGCACATTTCAGATATCTTAGAAGATGCATTCCACATCTCAGCCTTCTCCTGGGTGAGTGAAGGGAGCAGAAAGCCAGATTAATGGTGAAAATGGTATGGACCTGCCATAGTTACAGGCAGGAGAAACAGCCACCCATGCGATGATCCTGTCCTGGAGTGACGGTCGTGAATGTGTTAGGACAGCGGACAGTCTGTCCTTCACATTTTCCATTCCACACCCACAGTCTTGCTTGGAGCCCTGAATGTAATTGTGTCAATGCCATTTAGACAGAATGCTGCATGAGGGAGACGCACTGCTTAGATGGAGGTCTTCAACTAAGCTCTGCATCAGGGTTCAGAGTGAAAATAGGTGAAGGTGGTCAAGGTGAGCAAAAGCGTATATAACTCAGGCCGAACGATATCACTCTGGACTAGTAGACACTCAGCCCTAGGCTCCAGCCTTGGTTCCTAAGGCTGTGAAACTGATTTGGAAGAATGATCTTCCTTAAACATCAGGTGGTCGTCCCGACAAGAAACCCTACAGTGTTGTGGTTGGCCAATCTGATGCTCTAAGAATCAGGCAGTACTGTTGTGTTCATTCTTGTAGCCCAGTCACTCCAAGTTGGAGTTCCAAAAATATTGCAACAATGCAAGGAAAATGGCCCTAGTGGTGTAAAATGGGAAGACAGATTGATAGAAGCTTGCAGAAAGTGATACTGTAGTATTCTCACTATAGGGAACAGAAAAGTCTGTTGGGATAAGGCATTTGATTTGGTCTCCAGAAAGAGGGGTGAACTCAACTAGGTGCTCTGGTGGAAGACAATGCCTTGATCTGTAATGTCATGGGGAAGGTCATGCCCAAGGTCAAAGATATCGGACACTTTGCAGCTTCTTCTCCAAAGCCTAAGTATTGTCTGTCTGAAGCTAGAGTATGTGAGAAAATGTAAAGGAATTTGAGGTCACCCAGGTAACCCCCTGGCAGAGGATCATGATGGATCCACCATCATGATGGTGCATCAGAAGACCTTTATGGTCAAACTCTTAACACAGCTTTCTTTGTTGTGGAATAGTGCTTATTCTTTATTTTTTTAAAAAGATATATTTGCAATGAGACAGTCAGCGATAATAAAAGGTATTCCTATGCTCATCTGATGCACTGGAAACAAAGGATCGATGAGAAGTGACCAATTTAAAAGGCCATCCTTATCAAAGACAATATTGGAATTTGGACTCAGATCCATAGACAAAAAGTTTCCATGCCTACCATAAATTTACTGATAAGGTTACATTTGTTTGTAAAGCATATGAAGCTTTTTGCAAGAGAAATAATTTAAGATTCCCTCACTTAATTCACAACAAAAACAACAGGTGGAAACAAATGTAATTGTGTTTACAAGCGTGATGTGTACAAGTGTCCTTAAAATGGACAGCAGGGCACGGAACGCCAGGATGGATACGTACAAAATTCATCACTCATTTGGTTTCCACTGTGGGGAAAATTAAGCAGATACCTGAACTCTGGCTGTGCTGATTTCATACCCCATCGATGCCAACTCCGTTACCTACCGTTTCTGCTCAAGAACTGCGTGTTAGGGAAAGCTGGTAGGTCGAGCTATGTTCCACTACTTAACAAGATCCAATACTCAATTCAGCGAGCTGAAATTAACTGCCTCTCCCCAGCTGGCAACAAAAAAAACCCCAAAAACCAAAAACCAAAAACCAAAAAACAAGCCTTCCAATGGTAAAGTGAATTAACTTATTTGCACACACTCTGGAGAATCTGACAGTCTCCCTACCAGCCCAGGGTTTCCTTAGCACAGGAACCACATTCCCTCTCTTCACTTGACTGGTTTTTACTTAAAGGAACAATGTAGCTTGAGGGAAAATGGGGGACAGTTCATCTAAGAGAAGAGAATGAAACCAGCATGGTCTCAAACATGGTCAGAATTACTGAGTCATTTGAGGTCTGGGTATGGAAGAAGAGAACGATACATTTATTGGCTTTCGATGATTTAAGAACTTTTTAAGGGAAACTATCAAAAGACAGGGTTGTAAGCGCTGTAATCTGTTCACCCACTGGAGCCTGGGTCTTAAAATGAGTAAAGGAGATGACAGGTTGACATTTCATTTTAAGCAATTTGAAAATTGAGGAGGCATAATTAACTGGGTTGATGTTCAATCAATTTTAAGAAACAACGCATGAACATATAACTATCGAGCTTCTTGTATTGTTATAGTATTGCCCCAAATACAAAGGTGAGTGCCATATATATATATATATATATATATATATATATATATATATATATATATAATTTGATCTCTAGCCATAATATCTCATGAGGATGGTACACTGATCTACTTTTTAGAGCTAAGCAAACAGAAGAGGGCACATCACCTCTTGACTGAGCTGTGACTCTGACTCTGGCTTGCTTCTCTTAACCACCTGTGTGTCCTAGATTGCATCACGTGGCTTCAAGCTGGAGAGGAAAAGGCACACATGTGTCTGTGTGAGCGTGCATATACTGTGATCACATACAGTGCATGAATACTGAGTATATGAGAGACTCAGTTGGGTGGGCTTTATTGATATTCCTATCATAGCAGGCTCTCCGTGCATGCACAGGGACAGATCGGTATAGCCCTAGTCTACCTGGATTATGATAAGTGGAACATTAGGATTTGGTGGCTTTAATGCACGGGGAAGGAAAACCCAAGCAACACTGAAGCGTTAGCAAACTGACCAGTTTTTTTTTTAAGTTTATTTATTTATTTTGAGAGAGAGAGTGAGAGGGAGAGCAATCAGGGAGGGGTAGAGAGAAAGGGAGAGACAGAATCCTAAGCAGGCTCCACACTATCAGCACAGAGCCTGATACAAGCTTCAAATGCACAAGCCATAAGATCATGACCTGAGCCCAAATCAAGAGTTGGACACTTAACCAACTGAGCCACCCAGGCGCCCCAACAAACCGAGCACTGTGATTGGAGATGAGATCTGTCTTAAGATATAACCAGAAGTCAGTCTGGGAAAAAAAGAGTCCCTTGAATCTTTTTTCCCCCAAGTTTTTATTTAAATTCCATTTAGTTAACAGAGTATAATATTAGTTCCAGGTGTAGAATTTAGCGATTCAACACTTCCACACAACACTCTGCTCATCGCAACAAGAGAGTCACTTGAATCTTAAGTGTAAAGGAGATTGGGGTTTAGATAAAGATAGTACTGGGAGAAATTATCAAAATCACACACTGTAAGGTCTCCTTGAGATCTTGAAAGGGTATACTTCAGCTGACAAAAAATTCTACCTTTCTGCAAAACTATTCCTGAATGATGGCATGCGGATAGAAAGATTCACTCCATAAAGTCTAAATCTTAGAACCTATGAAGGAAAAAGTCTTATTTCAGAGAGTGGAGGGGGCTTTGTATTATTGGATAAAAGTCTCATGGAGACCCATATGCAGATTAAAATGAAGAAAAATTCTGGTCTAAATATGTTGAAATATTTCCCATGTGGAAATTCATTGTGGGAATCAAAAGACTTAAAGAAAGTAAGAGAATTTATTTCCCAAAGAGCAAAAACAAAGGTGGGAGCAGGGGAGGAGGGCTTTTGCCTTAGGAAAAAGATTCCATCCTGGGAAAGGTAACTTCATCTTCTGCCATCAACCTGCTATAGCTGATGTAGGATGAAGACCCATGGCTTCAAGATCAAAAACGAATTCCAACCTACTTACTTAAAAAATAGTGGTTTTCAATGGCTAAAATAAAAAACACAAGAAACAGCAAGTGTTGGTGAAAATGTGGAGAAAAAAGGAACTCTTGTGCACTGTCGGTGGGAATGCAAACTAGTGAAGCCACTGTGGAAGACAGTATGGAGGTCCCTCAAAGAATTAAGAAATACCGTAGGCTCGGGGCACCTGGGCAACTCAGTCCGTTGGGTGTCCGACTCTGGCTCAGGTCATGATCTCACAGTTCGTGAGTTCGAGCCCTGTGTCGGGCTCTGTGCCGACAGCTCAGAGTCTGGAGCCTGCTTCGGATTCTGTGTCTCCCTCTCTCTCTGCCCTTCCCCTGCTTGTACTCTGTCTCTCTCTCAAAAATAAATAAACAGTAAAAAAAATTAGAACAAGCGGCACCTGGCTGGCTCAGTCAGTTGAGTGTCTGACTTCGGCTCAGGTCATGATCTCACAGTCTGTGAGTTCGAGCCCCATGTCAGGCTCTGTGCTTACAGCTCAGAGCCTGGAGCCTGCTTCGGATTCTGTGTCTCCCTTTCTCTCTCTGTCCCTCCCCCACTCACGCTCTGTCTCTGTCTTTCTCTGTGTCTGAAATATACATAAACATTAAAAAGAAATAAAAAAGAAATACCATAGGATCTAATAATTCTGGTATCTGGGTAAATACCCAAAGAATACAAAAACACCAAATTGAAAAGATACACACACACCCTTATGTTTCCACCAGCATTATTTACAACAGCCAAGATGTGCAAGCACCCCAAGTGTCGGCTGGTAGATGAATGGATAAAGAAGATGTGGTCTATATACAATGCAATATTGAGCCATAAGAGGCTGAAATGTTGCCATTTGCAGTGACCTGGATGGCTATAGAGGACATAACACTAAGTGAAATGAGCCAATCACAGAAAGACAAATACCATATGGTTTCACTCACATGTGGAATTGAAGAAATGAAACAAAGAAGAGTCAAATCGAGAAACACTCTTAACTATAGCGAATAAATTGATGGTCACCAGAGAGGAGGTGGGTGGGGGATGGGTGAAACAGGTGATGGGGATGAAAAGTACAGTTATCATGATGAGCACTGAGCAATGTATAGAATTGCTGAATCACTATATTGTACGCCTGAAACTAACATAATGCTTTATGTTAATTATACTGGAGTTAAAATTTTTAAATTTTAAAAACACACGAAAAATAATCTTTTTCATGAAAATGTGAAGATACTGAAATCTGCTTTGGCTGTTTCATTCCGGAAAGAAGGTGACCTCGAATGAACAATGCAAGTGCCCTGAGTGCCACTAGAAAATCCGATACTACAAGAAAATGAATCGCACGTCTATGGCCTGAAGAAGAGATATGATTTAACAAGGATTGTTGAGCCCACTGTGACCAGCATTCGACATTTTTACTGGGAGGAAACTGTAAAGGGAGAGAAGGCTTAAAATCATGGTATGCTGAAGGCAGGGATGCTGGAAATGAGCTTCGGAAAGAATGCATTTTCTCTTTACCACCGTCGCTCATAATTCAGCCAACGCCATCTTCAGTCCAGAGGAAATTTTAATGTGTCACTTAAATGAATGCCCACTGATCTCAGAGTCAAAATTGGTTGTGAAAATAAATGCATGGTGATAAGTATTTAGGAGGAATATATCATATCGCCCAAATTTTTGTTAAGTTTCAACTTACAGGAATTTCTGCATTTTTAGTGTGGATTTATGGGCAAGTCTAGACACTTCTGTGTTTCTTTTTTACAAAAATGGAAACAGAGAGCTCTACAAAGTATCCTGACAATTATTTATATTTAACATATTTGCTTTAGTAACGAAGCTACAATATAGATGTTTGGCATATACACAAAAAAAAGAGATTGTATTTACCCGCTTAACAGTTGAGTTTTTGGAGATCTTTCTTTGTGATATGAATACTATAAGTGAAACCCCAGATTTTGTTTGCCCAACAGTCAAGGTTTGGGCAGATATATGGGCACATTGCTAAATGTATTATTGCTCACATGAGAAAGATAGGCTCACAACTTAACCGCTTGATTACAAAAACCAACAATGTGCCCTCTTTTTCACCTCAACACTTTTTAATATAACATACTCTCTGTGAATGCTACAGATTCTAAAATGTCCTTGAATAAGTGCTCAAGGATGTTTAAGAGGATAGGCATGTATCGTGCCTTGTAGTCCACAAGTTTTTTTTTCCCCTTCTATTTTTTTTAATATTTGTTTATTTTTGAGAGACACAGACACAGAGTGTGAGCGGGGGAGGGGCAGAGAGAGAGGGAGACACAGAATCCAAAGCAGGCTCCAGGCTCCGAGCTGTCGGCACAGAGCCTGAGGTGGGGCTCGGACCCACAAACCGTCAGATCATGACCTGAGCCGAAGTTGGACGCTTAACCGACTGAGCCACCCAGGCACCCTTCAAGTTTTCAGCAACAAACTGGGTCAGGCACTTGATGTTCATTTATTTATGATTAACTCCTTCTGGCTATCCTGCAAGGTAAGTCAAGTCAGCAACCTTCAAAGAAACCTGCCTGATTTCAGGTTGGACTATAAGAAAATTCCCACTTTGTCTTGTATGAAGGGTTAGAAGGGAGATTACAGAAAGTTGCAACAATTTGGGGCAATTAGAGTCATGCAGGGACCTTGGCATTTCCAATACTGGGCACACCAGTTGCATCACAACCCCAGACTTTCGTCTCTACTACAAAGCTGTCATCATCAAGACAGCACGGTATTGGCACAAAAACAGACACATAGACCAATGGAACAGAATACAGACTCCAGAATTGGACCCACAAAAGTATGGCCAACTAATCTTTCACAAAGCAGGAAAGAACATCCAATGGAAAAAAGACAGTCTCTTTAGCAAATGGTGCTGGGAGAACTGGACAGCCACATGCAGAAGAATGAAACTAGACCACTTTCTTACACCACTCACAAAAATAAACTCAAAATGGATAAAGGACCTGAATGTGAGACAGGAAACCATCAATAACCTACAGGAGAAAGCAGGAATGCTTTTTAGCTTTTGATTAGAAAATGTTGGAACTTGTTCCAGAGTCGGTGAGTTATTAACCTAAAGTTCATCATTGTGTTATTTAATTAGAATATTCCAGTATGTCCCTTTTCTTTGAAAGAATGGTAAGAACAAGTAATTGTAATGATACCATAATTTCCTTAGCACCTCTTTCCCTATTTGAGTCTCTACATATCTTAGATCAAACGTACGATCTTGGAACAGATGCAGAAACTGACATTAGCAGACTCCTGATAGGATTTGCTCAAAATTACATAAGTAATATTCTTGCCAAAAAACTTAACCTAAATCTAATCAGGAGACGAAAGCAATTAGACAAATCCAAATTGAAGAGCGGTCTATGAAACAAACACCGCGGATGCTTCAAAAATGTCGATTTTTTGGAAACAAACCAAAAAGGCAGAGGAAGAGTTCTAGATTTCTGGAGGGTGAAAAAACACACCAAGGGAAGGCCAAGCATGAGTATTAACGAGAGTCTCATTATAGAGCTTTCTAGACTTCACATTTGTAATTGCAGTATATATGTACTCTCATTATAAAGAATACAGATAGGAAACGTGACAACTGCACAATTTTAATTTGGGAGGGTACATTAGATGTTACTTTATCTCCCTTAAATATCTCAGATGTGATCTATGTATTACGGTTATTAGGGAGAACATCTTTGTTCTTAGGACACTCTCACTAAAGAATTTATCAGTAAAATGTAGTTACTCTCAACAGACTCAGAAAGATGTGCATATATATATATATATATATATATATATATATATATATACATACATATATGCACACATACATATTATACATATAATATACATACATATACATATATGCACACACATATATTATACAATGTATATGCATTTTATATATATTTATATATGTGCATTATATATACCTATGTATTTATGTATGTGTATATATATGTTTGAGATGGTGCATAAGCAGAAATAGTAGAGAGATAATCTGAGAAAATGATAAATATTAATAGTGACTCTCAATGAAGGGTATGTAAGTATTCATTGCATTATCATTACCACATTGATGTAGTTTTGACATTTCCAAAGTAAAAGCATGGGAGGGAATGAAAAGCTCTGACGCTCATGGAGAAAAAGCATAAAAGTTACTGAGTGCTCTCTGTGGCTGCCCTTCTCTGTCCAGCTAAACTGTATTTCTTACACCATATGGCCTATATATTTTTATATACTTGCAAATGTTTTCAGAGGTAGCAACTCCTTATTTTTCTGTCTTCAGCAAATCCTTCCTTCCTTCCTTCCTTCTTTCCTTCCTTCCTTCCTTCCTTCCTTCCTTCCTTCCTTCCTTCCTCCCTCCCTTCCTTCCTTTCTCCCTTCCTTCCTTCCTTCCTCCTAGGCTCTGGGGAATAGGGAAATTCACTCAGAGCCAACTACTGTGAATATGGTTGATAATCAAAATGGCAGCATGACAGAGCAGAGACATAATAGGAATACAGCTGCGAACTCTGACCTTAGAGGCTCATCATGTGACATTAAGCAAGCACCTCTGCGCCTCAGGTTCCCTCTAGGCCTGTTAGTGAGTTAATACAATGCATGTAAAAATGTGTTAAGTTGGTAAAGTTCAAGATTAATAATGGGCTCATAAGTGTAATGCAGATGATAAGTATAACCAATTTTAGCAACTGGGACGTATTGTTAAAATCGAGAGATTTTTAAAGCAATACAACTAATTTTGGGGTGGGGTGATATGTTGTCTTTTTAAAACAACTTATACCAAAGGAATTTCAAAAATGGTAGACAGCGACATTGGCATATAGCACTTGGATCCACAGGTTGGTCCATTACTTTAAAAGACTTGTGTTGGGGCGCCTGGGTGGCGCAGTCGGTTAAGCGTCCGACTTCAGCCAGGTCACGATCTCGCGGTCCGTGAGTTCGAGCCCCGCGTCAGGCTCTGGGCTGATGGCTCGGAGCCTGGAGCCTGTTTCCGATTCTGTGTCTCCCTCTCTCTCTGCCCCTCCCCCGTTCATGCTCTGTCTCTCTCTGTCCCAAAAATAAAATAAACAAAAAACGTTGAAAAAAAAAATTAAAAAAAAAAAAATAAAAAATAAAAGACTTGTGTTAAGTGATCCATCATGCATTTGTGTAGAGTTACATTTGGATGTGCATACGCACTTATGTTTGCAAGTGATAAAAGCTTCAAGTGATTTTCTAGAAGTTGCTAAGAAGTGGGATATTCACAAAATGGAGCGGAGTGAAATTATATAACAGCAACTAGGGATTCACACTACATGTGGCATAAAAATGCAATTCTCAGTGGATAGATTTAGGCAGACGATGGGATTTTCAACAGAACATTTGTCCGTGGCAACTATTTGGGGGAACTGACAGACTATACGGTGAAGGACTCTGCAGGAAAAGTGGTGATAGGGTGATAATACAATTTTCATATTCACTAGTGGCTTTTCTAAGGATAGTTTTTCCCATAACCATCAAGAATATTTCTTTTCCCAGGGCGCCTGGGTGGCTCATTCGGTTAAGTGGACAACTTCGGCTCAGGTCATGATCTCATTCTTCGTGAGTTCGAGCCCCATGTCAGGCTCTGTGCTGACGGCTCAGAGCCTGCAACCTGCTTCGGATTCTGTGTCTCTCTCTCTGCCCCTCCCCTTCTGGTGCTCTCTATCAAAAATAAATAAACATTAAAGAAAAACTGTTTTTAAATTAAAAAAAAAAAAGAATACCTCTATTTTGAAGTCACGGAAACCTTATGAATTAACTCTTATTTTCGTTTTTCTTTTTTTTGTCTTTTTTTTTCTGAGAGAGAGAGGCTCATATTTTCTGGATAGGAATAAAAGTGAGAAACTTAGCCACTTTCTTTCCAACTTCTGGTTGATGTTGCAGTTCTCAAAACCATTGTGTTTTATTAGCTTTCCCCTTCTGTCCTATTTTACACCCTCCACTTTCTGACTCCTGCCCATAACACTCTCCAAGTTCAGTTCTCAGGCTCAGATTCTATTTTAACCACCCACGTCCAGAGAACTCCCTTCCTACCATGGCTGTGATGTTGCCTTCATTTAGTGAGAGCCATGTTCAAGGGGGATGTCCGTCAGTGGATGAATGAATAAATAATATGCTGTATCCATACAATGGACTAATTTTTGGTCATAAAAAGGAAGGAAGTACTAATACATCCTTCAACACGGATGAACTTTAAAAATGAAAATATATTTGTTAATTCCAGTAGAATTAACATACAGTGTTGTATTAGTTTTAGGTGTATACTATAATGATTCAACAATTCTACACATTACTCTATGCTGATCATGATGAGTGTCCTCTCATGCCTACCACCTATTTCACTCATTCCCCACCCACCTCCACTCTGGTGACCACCAGTTTGTTCTCTAGAGTTGAGTATTTTTTTGTCTTTCTTTATGTTGTTTCTTAAATTCCACATATGAGTGAAGTCCTATGGTAATTGTCTTTCTCTGTCTGATTTCACTTAGCATTGTACCCTTCAGATCCATCCATGTTGTTGCAAATGACCACATCCCATTCTTTTTATGGCTGTGTAATATTCCATTGTACATATATACACCACATCTTCTTTATCCATTCATCTATCGATGGACACTGGGGCTCCTTCCATAATTTGGTGGTTGTAAATAATGCTTCAAGAAACGTGGAGTGCATATTATCTTTTAAATTCATGTTTTTTGTATTATTTTGGTAGATACCCGTAGTAGAATTATTGGAATATATGGCAATTCTATTTTTAATTTTTTGAGAAACTTCTATAGTGTTTTCCAGTGCTGCACCAGTCTACATTCCCCCCACGTGGGTTCCGTTTTCTCAATATCCTCTACCACATTTGTTGTTGAAAATGTTATTTTAAGTGAAAGAAGTCAAGTAACGACAGTACCATATGATTCCATCTATGTGAAATGTCTAGACCCGGCAAACCCACATAGACACAGAAAGTAGATTAGTATTTGCCTACGGTGAGGCAGTGCTGGTGGCAGGGGCAGGTGGTTGAGGCAGACAGTATGCTTTAGGAGGTGATAACCATGTTGGAAAATTGGTGATGATGGTGGGTTATATAAGGCTGCATATGTTTTAAAAACCATTTCATCATACACTTTGAATGGGAGGATTGTATGATTTGTGAATGTTATTACAATAAAACTGATACCGAAAACAAAATTGTGGAAAGCAGGCTTTGATACAAGAGACGTAGAAACTGGTGATGTTCCTCAGTCTCGGATTATTTATTTGCACAGCCAACAGCTTGGTGCGCTAACACCTGCCAGACATGCACCTGCAAGGCTTACGAACAGTGTTTACGGCGTGACATAAATGCCCACGGCTCTGCAGGGTCTCGGGGTAATCCACGCTGTAACTCCTATCGCAAGGAGAGCCAAACATTCCAGTTTACTGTCTTGAATGACTTTACACAAGAAGCGGGAACATTACTGCCCTGGGAAAGCCATGTTCCTCCGATGCTGCGCGTCTTCCTGGATTCCTCACAGGCTGTGAAAGGAATTCATCTGCATATGCTCAAAATATAAGAGTAAATGCTGTATTTTGTGAATGCGCTGACATTTTTTAGTTTAAACTTATGACAGTGGCTTTGTAAAATCAGTCAATGGAAAGTGATTTTTTTTTTTTTTTGGACAAACGTGGAAATTAGAATAAGTTTGAATAATGGGTGATGGGTGCAACCTTATTTCAACATTAGTTTTCACAAATTTGAATCTAATGCTTTCAGGACACATGAAATACCTTAATAACAGAAGAGTCCCTGGGAACAAGTTGGAGGGACACTGTTCTAATGTGCTCATTGATCATTTAAGTTTAGAGGAACTCAGTCCCAGTTTCCTTGTCTTTGAATCTTCTTCTTCTGTGCTGACATGATTTTAGAATTCCAGTTCTCAATATATTGATTGTATGACCAAAGGGTGCATTCCTGAGAGACAAAAATGTATTTACGCACATTATTATATCTATGTGTTTATGTGTACATATGTGTGTATATAAATTACACATAAAGGTACATATATTTAATTTCATCTCTAAAGAATGCACCCCTTGACCACAAAATTTATGATACCAGACAATCATAAAACATAATTTTTTGCTATCGGTAATTATGCCTTCTTCATTTTAGCTATAGAGTTTTGCTTTAGAAAACTGAATTTAGTCACATGCATCCTGTACAACATTTATGTGTAATGGTTCTTTTTGCTCAGAGTTTTTCAAGATCTCTGACTCTTGCCTTTTCCATGCAGATAGATACGTTGAAGTAAAGCATGCCACTGCTGATTCAAACCCAGTGCATTATAGGTTTCCTCACATCAGCGTATTCTTTTCCCTTCTGCCATCTTTGATCTGGAAGGTAATGCGTGACTCCTAAATGGTCTTGTGTTTTCAGTCATGCCTGATACCCCCCATATGCTCCAGAGCCACACAGAGGAATTCTTGTCAACTACCTATTCCCCTGAAGCACTTGTTAGCTGGACGACCTTCTTCAGCATCTCATTCTTTACCTCGATGGACTTCCTCAATCTTGTCCTAGTTATATTGTTAGCCCTCTGAGCCCCATTGGTCCACTCACAATATGTTAACTTTTCTTGAACTTTCCCCCCAGTTTCATGCTATGTTTCTTGCTGGTGGTATTGTTTCCACATGATAGGGGTTGCAAACCTCACCTAAATGTATGACGTAACTTTCTCCTGGTTCAGGAAGACTTTTCCATCATTCCACAGTGTCCCACAATAGACAACTTCAGTCCCATATGGGCAGCACACCCATGAGACATTTGCTATGTGTTTTATACTCAGTTGTGTATTTTTTAAAGGGTATTTAAATGGTTTATTTATTTTTGAGAGACAGAGAGTGTGTGAACATGAGCGGGGGGGGGGGGGGCGGGCAGAGAGAGAGAGAGTGGGGGCAGAGGATCCAAAGCAGGGTCTGTGCTGACAGCAGGGAGTCCAATGTGGGTCCAGAACTCACAGACTGAGATCATGACCTGAACCGACGTTGGACGCTCAACCGACTGAGCCACTCAGGTGCCGCTTAGCTATGTTTTCAAGGGACCTCCTAGAAAGGCAAATTTATATCCTGTTATACGTGAAAGATCCATATGAAGATCTAAGCATGGTTTGCTTATAGTATTCACACCCCTTTTAATCCCACACAGACTATGCACTCGGTCCACGCCTGTCAACATGACCGTGGTAATCACACAGCTATCCCAGAGCTGAGGAAGTGAAAACGCTTATGTCCTTTGGTGTTGTTGCAATGGGAGAACAAGGCAAGTTTAGGCATGAGTCTAGTGTCACGTTTCAGGGAGGTATCACCCCTCTGAAATTCCTCAGGTTACACAAGGTCGTCAAGTGTCAAAATGCTGGATCTCCAGGGCAATTTTTCCCCAGTGCTGTGCTGAGATGTGACACCACTTCCATTCAACGTCACCAGGGACTTCCAGGAGACAAGGTATTCCTTTTCTATGCCTCCGTAACAAATTAATACGAAGGCAAGGCCTTAACATGACACCGATTTATTAGCTTGTGGTTTCTGTGGATGAGAATAAAATAAACTTGTAGACATGGCTCCGTTCTCTTCTGGAAGCTCCCGAAGAGAATTCCTTTGCAGATGCATTCCTGTGACTCAAAGAAGAATACGGTTGTAGGACAAAGGTCCGTACGTCCTTGAAAGGTTGTCAGCTTCTGGGGTCTGTCCCTCCTAGTCCTCGGCCTTTGGGCCCTCTGATGCCAGCCAGGATGTGTTGAGTCCTCCTCCTGCATTCAACCTACCTCATCCTTCCCCTGTCTACCTCTCCCACACATCTCCAGGAGTCCTTCTTCTCCCACAATAGACAACTTCAGCCCCATATGGGGCTCAATAAAACTGAGTCCTTTTAAGGGCTCATATGATTATGTTGTGCTCACCTGCATAGTCCAAGAGATTCTATTCTAAGCTCAGCTGATGAGACCTTAACTCCATCTGCAAGGTGCCTTTGCAGCAGAACCTAGATTCATGTTTCACTGAATAAACAGGGGCAGGACTCTTGAAGAGACATGTTCTGAAGGTTGCAGAGATGGCTATCAGGAAACCATGTGGGGACTCACTAAACCTAGAATCAAACCATCAACGGACTGGTACCAGAAGCCAGAATCGAGGAGATGAGGTAAGTCAATAATAAGAGGTAAGTTGTGTGATCCTCAGATAACAGGAAGAAGTGCAGGTCCATGGTCCTCTCTTGTGAGCTAGACGCAAAAATAAAGAAAGTGGCTACATTCCCCACTGTTGAACTGCGTTCCACCCACATGAAACCTCAAGTCATGTTATATGTGCTTACATCTCCCGGTAATTTCCTTTGCTCTTGTCTCTCCCTGGTCTGTTCCTCCCCTTGGGATGTTCCTGGGATCTCCACGTCACTCATTAAGATCAAGTAGACATCTCCCTTTTCAAAGACAGGACACCTTTGCCCGTGTTCCCGTGCAGATTTTCCTTGTCCTCTGCAACGTCACCCTATTGGGAGCTGTATGCTTCTTTTCCATGTAGCAGGCATCTCCCCTTTGTACTTGCCTATGTCCCCTACCTAAGTGGAACTCTATCCCCGTGATTTCCACACAGCCTCCTGAAAGGTTCCTGAGACGTTGTAGGCACTAATTCAATACTGGTAGAATGAAATGTTTTTATTATAAATTAAGTAGCAGGTGGGTAATAAATTGTGCTGTTGAACGTTGGTTGTGAAGAATGCATATTATGTTACACCTTGAGTAGTTTCATAGAGAACCAAAATCTTAACATGTTTCTTTAGGGAAGCATGATTTGGTGGGTAACAATAGCAGAAAAACACAATTACATTTAAATATTTATGGTATATTAGTGTGCTAAGCCCAAGCAAGCAGAAGAGGAATACCTAAAAAGGCCCCAAGTCCACCCCAGGGGGGGAATAACAATCAACACTTGGTCTGCAGAGTTGCAGCTAATTTGTGTAAGTAATACAATGACTTACACTGACAATGCTGAGAACAGGCATGTTGCCACTGGAGTCTTATACCTTGAAGGGATTTATAACACATTCCACCATGAAGGCTGTGTGGGTAAATCAGGTTCTGAAAACTCTCTCTGTAGTTACCCTAGGTCGTTTAAGTCAGGTCCTTGACAAAAGTAGTATTTTACCCAGAAGAGGTGCTTACCAGCCACACAAAAACATTTTAAGTACCTTTGCACCTGCTCTGTGTGTTGGCTTTTGGTCACCTTTCTATCTGTTTATAGATGGGTTTCTTCCTGGAGGAAATGTCAATGATTTCAGTAGCAAAGAAGGAGAATCTTGCTTCCCTCAAGAGTCTGCTAATTAGTTAAAGGGCTCCATAAACTGTGGGTACCAGGTATTATTAATATTGAATGATAATGATTATATAGGTATGTGCTTATTTTCTATGGATGCTATGACAAATTACCGCCACACTTAGGGGCTTAACACAAATCCCAGTTTGCATCTCACAGATATGAAGACAACATTTCAGCAAGGCTGAAATCAAGGTGTCAGCTCAAATGGCCTCTTATCTGGAGGTACTGGAAGGAAATTAATTTACAAGCTCAACCAGGCTGTTGGCAAAATACACGTCCCTGTGTAGAAGAGACCTCCTCTTTTCCTTGCTAGCTGTTGGCTATAAGTTGTTCCCTGACTCAGGAGGCCCCCTACATTCCTTGCTTCATAAGCCACTTCCTCCACCCCCAAAGCCAGTCCCAGCTGACTTGGCCCTTCTCACATTTCTCTGAACACAACTAGGAGCAATTTTTACTAGATGGAGCCCACTCACAGGACCCAGGAAAATCTCTGCATCTCAAGGTCCGTAGGCTTAATCTCATCTACAAAATCCCTTCTGCCATTGTATTAGAGGGAGGTGCCATAACAAAGTAAGACAAACTGGGGGGCTTAAACAAGAGAAATTTATTTGCTCCCCATTCTGGAGGCTGGAAGTCTGAGATGCAGGCGTGGGCAGGGCTGGCATCTCCTGAGGCCTCTCTCCTTGGTGTGTAGCATCCATCTTCTCCCTGTGTCTTTACACGCTGTCCCTCTGTGCAAGTCTGTGTCCTCATCTCCTCTTCTTACCAGGACATCAGTCCTATGGGATCAGGGCCCACCCTAATGACTTCAGTTAACCTGAATCCCCTCTTTAAAGACCCTATCTCCAAATACAGCCATGTTCTGAGATATTAGCAGTTAGGACTTCAACATATGAATGGAGGGAGAGCAATTTGGCCTATAACAGTTGAGTAAAGTAATATATCTAAAGGTTCGATGAGTTAAGACACGCACACTGGCAGGGGTGGGGGCATTATTGAGCCTGCCAGAGTTGTACTCTTCAAAACTAGCAAATAATTAGGTTTATAGCAAGAGGTAAAACCCAAGAATTCCTCACACTGTTATAAAGCAATGGTAAAAGTTTTCAAGGGCACCCTCACGATAATCTTGTGTCTAGAACTACCCAATGGAAGGACACTCCCATATTCATGTGGGGTAATGTGCAAATTTAGATATGGCTTTACAACGTAATCATCACTGACCTCATATATCTTCACATACATAAAAATCACTATGGACTTTTAGTATTAAATAATAATTATTATTACTTGAAAATAATCTAAATTTCACCTAATTATTCAGGTTAATATGCTCTGGTAAAGAGATTCATGTTTCCAATACAGCATCACTAGCTACTTGTGACAATTTTAGCGAAAATTGGGATTAACTACAATTATAAAACATTGATGAAAGAAACCAAGGACAACACAAATGGAAAAATAGTCCATGCTCATGGATTAGTAGAACCAATATTGTTAAAATGTCCCTACTAACCCAAGGCAATCAGCAGATTCAATGTAATCCATGTCAAAATACCAATGGCACTTTTCATAGAACTAGAACAAATAATCCTAAAATTTATATGGAATTACAAAAGACCTCAAAGAGCCAAAGCAATCTTGAGAAAAAAGAACAAAAATGGAGGTATCACAATCCCAGATTTCAACATATACTACAAAACTGCAGTAAACAAAACAGTATGGCACTGGCACAAAAACAGACATGTAAATCAGGGGAACAGAAATAGAGAGCCCCAAAATAAGCCCATGATTATATGGTCAACTAGTCTCCGACAAATGAGGCAAGAATATCTGATGGAGAAAAGACAGTCTCTTCAACAAATGGTGTTGGGTAAAATGGACAGCAACGTGCAAAAGAATGAAACTGAACCACTTTCTTACATTGTACTATAGTGTACAGGTATTCTATACAGAGAATAAACTCAAAATGGACTAAAGACCTAAGTGTGAGACCTGAAACCATAAAAATCCTAGAAAAAAACATAAGTAGTAATCTCTTTGACATTGGCCTCAACAACATTATGCTAGATATGTCTCCTGAGGCAAGGAAAACAAAAGCAAAAATAAACTATTGGGACTACATGAAAATAAACAGTTTCTGAATGGCAAAGGAAAGAATCCACAAATCTAATAGGCTATCTACCGGATGGGAGAAGATACTTGCAAATGACATATCTGATAAAGGGTTAGTATCCAAGATACATAAAGAACTTATACAACTGAACAACAAAAAACCCCGCAAATTATCCATTTAAAAATGAGCAGAGGACCTG
This sequence comes from Panthera onca, assembly GCF_046562875.1. Lineage (NCBI taxonomy): Eukaryota > Metazoa > Chordata > Mammalia > Carnivora > Felidae > Panthera > Panthera onca. Next base: position 26,555,205 of record NC_138358.1, on the reverse strand, counting down.
AATAGATGTTTCTCCAAAGATATCCAGATAGCCAACAGACACATGAACAGATGCTCAACATCACTCATCATCAAGGAAATGAAAATTAAAACCACAAGGAAATATATCACCTTCCACCTGTCAGAATGACCAACATCAAAAGACAAGAAATAACCATACCGGTGAGGATATAGAGAAAAGGGAACATGTGTGCATGGTTGGTGAAAATGTAAATTGGTATACCCACTGTAGAAAAGAATGTGAAGGTTCCTCAAAAAATTAAAAATAGAAATACCACACGATCTAGTAATCCCACTGAGTATTTACACAGAGAAGACAAAAACACTAATATATGCACCACTATGTTTATTGAAGCGCTATTTACAATAACCAAGATATGGAGTAGCGTCATGTCCACTGATAGATCAATGGATAAAGAAGTGGTGTATGTATACACACAATGGAATATTAGCCATAATAAAGAATGAAATCTTGCCATTTGCAACAACATGAATGCACGGAGGGGGTATTGCGCTAAATGAAATAAGTCTGAGGAAAGCAAATACCATATGATTTTGCGTAAATGTAGAATCTAAAAAAGTGAATGAAACAAAGCAAAAAAAAAAAAAAGCAGAAACAGATCCATAAAGAGAGACACTGATGGTTGCCACAGGGGTAGGGGATGGGAAGATGGGTAAAACGGGTGAAGGTGAGAGCGAGGCATGGGCTTCCAGTTATGGAATAAATAAGCCATAGAGATAAGAGGCACATCACAGGGAATACAGTCTATGCTTTTATAACAGTGTTGTATGGTGAGAGATGGTAACTACAGGAGTGGTGGGATGTTGTATACCCAAAAGTAATCTAACATTGTGTTTCTACTATACTTCAATAATAATAATAATAATAATAATAATAATAATAATAATAAAAACCCTTAAAATTCAGTACGTCCAACACGCTGGCTACCTTCCAAGAGCTCCATACATACTTGTGGCTAGGGACTTTGATAGTGCGCAGCACAGAAAGTTGTGTTCGACAGCACTAGTCTAGACAGTAATATTATGATTTTTTCATGATGTGATTCCCTCAAGACAATGTAAGCTGATTAAGGGTATTAGAATCTGGATGTTGATTTCTCATTTTGGAGATATGCATGATGATCCATTTATATAAAGGAGTCATTATGTATTCAATATAGGACAAAAGAAATGAAGACCACCATTTATACCGGGGAAGTCAACCAGAAAGGAAATATAATTGCCAGAATATATATCTGTCTGCCTCATGCACGTGGTCGGATGTCCAGACATTTCCAGAAATGTAACGCCAGCTTTCGTTGTTAGTAATGGATTACACCCCATAGACTCCAAAAGTCTTCATTTCCAGTTGATTGTTTTCAGAACCGGTATTTCTTTAAAACAAAGTTCAAGTAAGTGTTGGAAACTGAAAATTACCTACTGATATAGATGTGGTCACTGCTTTCAAGGAAGAGAAAAAGCATCACTCAGAGTTCATTAGTAAGCCTTGGGGTTTTACGTATTTATTAGCTGGCAGAGATGAAAACCTCCATAAAAGTCCTTTATTTTCATTTATTTATGGACATCTCTAAAGGGTTAAATACATTTTGTTTGAATTCATATACCCAACAGAGGTTTTAGAACAATTTTTAAAGTTGGACAACTTTTTGAAACAAAGGATGTTTTTGGGTGAGTCCCAGCGATAATTTAGGGTGATAAGGATTTGCCGTGAACATGTAGAAATTAGCATTACTGGAACAGAAGGAGAGGATTAGTGTTGGTACTGCTCTGTGTCAAGGTGGCAGGTCCTGGCCTGATAAATATCTGAGTCCCTGGATGTTCGCTTAATGCATTGCTGGTATTTATAAAGCACGGGTACTCTTCAAACGTGCAGGCACATTTCAGGTGTGCAGCAGACATACAGATAGACCTGTGGCTCTTTCTCTGGATGCACTTTCCCAACGTGGACAGAACCATGTGGTGTCTAAGGATCTTCTGCTCCATCTGAACGGCAAGTCCCGTTTCACTGATATTCTGGCATGTCTTCATTTATTAGACAACTACAAGGACTGGAGTGTCTTGAGTTCTCCGAAGTTCTCCCAAGCCCTGAAATGTATCCAATGCCAGAGGATCCCTGAGTCTACTTGCTCAAGCCCCAGGAAACTGCTCCTTTGTTCTTAGGGGTGTGAAAGAGAGCTTCAGAATTAGAATTTCAGAACCTGAAATTGTAACACATCACTTCTCTGTTATTTGGTGGTCAGCAAATCATTTATTCGGAGCATGTGGTAAAAACGATAAACACAAATGCCTGTCAAAGTGTTTGGATGTCTGAAGGCCATGTATATAGGGGTGCCTGGGTGGCTCAGTCAGTTAAGAGACCAACTCTTGATTTCGGCTCAGGTCATGATCTCACAGTTCGGGAGTTGGAGCCTGCATCAGGCTCCTCACTGGGAATGCAGAGCCCGCGTGGGATTCTCTTTCTCTCCTTCTCCCTGCCCCTCATGCTTGCTCGCTCGCTCGCTCTCAAAATAAATAAAGCTTTAAAAATAAAAATAAAATAAAGACAATGTATATAAAGCACCAAAGTTATGTGCTCAGAACATACGATCATGTGAAGTAGGCATCAGCAGACATCATGCTTAGTATAGATGATAATCTAGAGTAGGGGTTGACTGAAATCCCTGTAAAACATGTTTAGGCTTTACAGGCCATTCGATCCTCCATGACCATGACTGCTCCAGTCCTGCTGCTACAGCATCAAAGCAGCCATGGGGAACCTGTAAGCAAGCAGGTACGGCTGTATTTGCCATCCCTGTAGCCCAAATCGAAGTCTTGTGATTATCATCTTGGATCGAGACTAAATCCCAGAGTGTTGTACACGTGGCACCGAAAAAGCCATTCCCTGGTAAGTGTAATTATGATGATTTTTATTACTCTCTTTCTGAATGATGACAGTAATATTAACAACCGTGATAATGCTCATTACGCTCTTGATACTTGCCAGATGTTTAATCTTCCTGATTATGGGGTACTTTAGGTATTTCCATTCTACAAGTGCAAAGATGGGGATGTAGAGAATTTCCACCTGCCCTCCAAGTAGAGAGAGGCAGCCTGGGGCAGTGTTGGGTTGTTGAGTCACGCGCCCAAATGCTGAAGCCAGGACACAACCCTGCAGGTGAGTCAACACTGGCTAGTACCACAGTGCGCGACTTTGGGGCAGATAGAAGGTCACTGTGTCACCTTGCCGTCAAATGTATCTCTCCCTCCTTCCCTTACTGGTATATGAGCTTGGAGAAGAACCTGACTATCCTTTGTCCCTATTTCTTTATCTGGAAAGTGGGAGTGAGATAGTATGTACATCCCCAGGCAGATAGGAACCACTTAAGTTACAAAAATCATTGCACATGGTCAGTGCTTATAAACATCAGCTATTACAGGCGGTTGGAAACGTGTGTGCAGCTTGGTGACAAGCATGTATAGGAGACATAGATTTGGGTGTCAGCATAGAGAGATACTACTTAAAGCTACTAGCCTGGGTGATAACTCATCAGGCAAACGTACAAGTAGATTTTCCATTTGTATACAAAAAAATCATAGGGTTGGTGAAAAGTATAAATCTGAGGCCTAAACTATATTTATCAGCATCACAGAATCAAGCTTTTTTCCAACTGAACGTACTCCATGGGAATGACAATGTTCTTTTCTCTCCAGAGCTACCTCACGTGATGTCTGTGAACCATAGTCCTCTGCCCAAGTATATTCATTTCTGGAAGCTGTCAAAAATCACCACAAATTCAAGGTGTGGACAGGGTTGTTTCCTCTGAGTTCTATGAGGAATAAAATGTTTCATGCATCCCACCCAGCTCCTCGTGGTTGCTTCTGCTCTTTGAAGCTCTTTGTCTATAGATGTGTCACTCCAGTCTCTGTTTCTGTCCTCACATGATATTTTCTGTATTCAAGTTTCCCTCTAATTTCTCTTTTGGAGACGCCAGTCACTGGACTAAGGATTCACCCCAACCCAGTATGATTTCACCTTAATTACATCGGCAAAGACCCTGCATCCAAGAAAGGACATACTCACGGTGCCAGAAGTTAGGACTTGAATATCTGGAGGACACAATCAACTTTCTATACCTAGTCATCACCAACTGAGATAATGTTTTGAGAAAACACAGATAATGTAAACATGTACCCTAAGTGCAAAAGCTCAGACCCCACTTTATCATAGGTCAACATCATCACACCATGGGAATGGAAGGTCTAGTTCTTGGCTGTTGATCAAGGAATGTGGTGAGAATTAAAACATGGAGGTAGACCCTCCCCACAATGGAAGGCCAGGTGCCTCGCTGAGAGGAGGTAACAGGCCTGGAGCAGAGTAGGCTTCATTGATGTCAACAGGCTGCAAAGATCGCAGCTTCTGGAAGACAGAAGAAGTGTGGGCTTGAGCCCTGCAATGGCCCCCCTTCACAAACCCAAGAGGACAGCCCGTGTATGCAAAGCATGCTGGGAATAAGCAGTGCCATATGGCAATGGGCCATGTCCAAGAATGAGGCTCAGTTGTCATGAAATGGGAGATCCCTGTCTTGATGGGGCTGCATGATCAAAGATGCAGACAGGACTTGAGCAAAGACTGTGGTCTCCAGGCTTGGTGCATAAGTAGGGTGGGGTCTTCAGCCAAAAACCAGTTACCAGAACAGGGAATATGTTCAGAAAGGGTGACAAGACTTAGAGAGTTGAGTCCTTTAAATCCTTCTGTCTAGAGTAGAAAACGAGGAAGGAGGCAATGGGTGGAGAGGGTGGGGAAGCTCCGGTCTGCATGTGCAAAGTCAAGGGCAGCCAAAGGCAGGGTTGGGGTGTTGGAAAGATAGGGGACACACACGGCTTGCTAAGTCTTTAGCTGATCATGAGAAGTCCCCGGAGAAGGCTTCTTTGGGGGTTTCCTGACATCCTGTGAAGGAGTCGGAACACCATGACCCCTCCCCTGTCTTGGACCCTTAAACTCCAAGATCCTGATGTCACCCTGCAGATCAGTATGGAGGGTAAGGGCGCAGAATACATTCTTGAAAGCGAGGCTCTCAAAATAAACTGAAATGGAAACTCATGTTTTAAACATCGGTAGCGCTGGAACCACTGCAATCCTTTGATATAGATGTTTTGCTGTAGGCTGAATTAATTAATTAATTTGCATCAGGCCTCTGAACCCAAAGTGCTTCTTTCTAAACTAATATGCATTTCCACACACAAGTCTGTGACACAGAAGGCGAAGTAGGACAGCAAGAACGCTGGCGGTTTGGCAATCGCTACCAAATCTTCTGATGTGTCGTTATTTTTAACGCATCATTGAGACACGTTTTAGGAAATTTATGTATCATGGGGAGGGGCCTAAAATTCAATATTGACTATCCCTTTAAACTATTTACATTGTATTGTCGATGTGTCTGGTTTATGCCGGTGCCGAAATCTCTTCCCAACTTTGTTGTAGGAGAAGTTTGGGAGGTAGTTACTATCACGGATGAGAAGGCAGACTTTTATTCCCAATTGTATTCTTTCTACTAATAATTATGCCTGACATTATAATAAATGCTCACGATGTGAACATAAATGTGCCACCACCCTTAGCACCCTCAAGAGGCTTAAAGACTGTGATGAAAAAAACACAGTTACGTATTGACAGAACAGCATGGTGTAGACCAGGGATCTACAAACTTTATAGCCCACAGGCCATATTCTGCCTGCTACCTATTTTGTGTATGGCCTGTGAATAATTCTAAACATATTTTTAATAGCTGGGAGCACCTGGGTGGTTCAGTCAGTTAAGCGTCCAACTTCAGCTGAGGTCACGATCTCATGGTTCATGAGCTTGAGCCCTGCATCAGGCTCTGCACTATCAGCGTGCAGCCTGCTTCAGATCCTCTGTCTCCTTCTCTCTCTGTCCCTCCCCAACTTGTGATCTCTCTCTCTCAAAAAAAAAAAATATATATATATATATATACATATATATATATTTCATTTTTTAAATAATTATTTATTTTTGGGAGACAGAGCACAAGCGGGGGAGGGGCAAAGAGAGAGGGAGACGCAGAATCCAAAGCAGGTTCCAGGCTCTGAGCTGTCAGCACGGAGCCTGACATGGGGCTTGAACTCACGAACCGTGAGATCATGACCTGAGCCGAAGTTGGACGCTTAACTGGCTGAGCCACCCAGGTGCCCCCAGAAAATACATTTTTAATAGTTGCAAAAAACCAAAAGAATAGTATCTTGTGACATGTAGCAACCATATGAAAGTGTACTCTTACAATTCCACCACTATAATCATCAGTATTCACCCATATCAGTTGAAAACTTATGTACACAGAAAAACCAGAACATGGATGTTTATCGTTGCCTTATTTCTATAACTGCCAAAACTAGGAAGCAACCAGGATGCCCTTCTGTAGGGGAATGGATGAAGAAACTAGTACATCCAGACAATTACATATCATTCAGTGCTTAAAAAAAAGAGAGAGGTTTCAAGCCATAGAAAGGTATGAGGTATTCTTAAATGCCTATTATTAAGTGAAAGAAGCCAATATCAGAAAGGTACATCTTGTATGAGTCCAACTCTGTGTCATTCTGGAAGAGGCAAAACTGTGGAGACAGTAAAAAGATCAGTGGTTGCCAGGGGTTGGAGGGAAAAGAGACGACTCAGCAGAACACAGAGGATTTTCAAGGCAGTGAAAATACTCTGTATAATACTGTAATGGTAGGTCCACATCATTATACAGTCGTATGAAACACAGGACATCCAACCCCATGAGTGAATCCTGAGGTACAATAAGGACTTTGGGTGATTTGATGGCAATGTACGTGTTATCTGTTGTAACAAATGTACCCTCTGGAGAAGGATTTTTTTTTTAATGTTTGTTTATTTTTCAGAGGGTGAGAGAGTGCACACAACAGTGGTGGGAGGCAGAGAGAGAGGACAGAAGATATGAAGCAGGCTCTGAGCTGTCAGCATAGAGACCGACACGGGGCTCAAACTCATAAACCATGAGATCATGACCTGAGCTGAGCCTCCCAGGTGCCACTGGGGGAGATATTTTTGAGGGCAGGGAATTGATAATTAAGGAAACTGTGCATGTGTGGGGGCAGGGGATATATTGGGAAACTCCTGTACCTTTTGTTCAATTTTTCTGTTAACCCAAAATGTAGCCTATTAAAAACTATATGAAACCCAAATATCAGTGTCGATGGAAAAACTTTAACGGGAATATAATAATAGTGATTCATCTATATATCGTCTGTGGCTGCTGTGGGGACTATAGTTGTAGAGTTGAGTGTTTCAGACAGAGGCCACATGGCCTGCAAAGTGGAAAACGTGTACCAACTGGGTCTTTCTGGAAAAAGTGTGATGACCCCTGCTCTATCATTATGAATTCAGTGTTATCACGATAGAAGGAAGAAGTAACCAGTTCTGCTTCCCTGAAATACTGAGAGAGATGTTCGGGCTGGATTTTAAAGAATGAGGTGGAATTAAGGGTTTGAGGACCTTTCTCTTGTTTCCTATGTTTGTTTTGCATTTCATGGCATTTACTTAAATTGGCAGGCATCCCTGCGGGTGTCAGAACCTGCAATCACAGAAAATCGATGTAAGATAATCACTTCTTACATTGATATCGGTAAGAGAATGTCACCTGCATGGCTGAGTTTTTGACATTCTTAAATGTTTTTGCTTTCATTGACAAGTATAGTTAGAATTTTCATGGCGCTCTATAGTAGTGTGTGTGTGTGTGTGTGTGTGTGTGTGTGTGTGTATGAAGTATTTTGCGGAGACACAGACACAGTCTGAAGACATTGCCTAATGTCAAATTGCTCATAAAAGGATGTCCACTTTGCCACTTTTCCTACTTTGCTTTTATTCAACATAGCATGGGAAGTCCTGGCCACAACAATCAGGCCAAAAAAATAAATGAGTGGAAGAAATAAAAGGCATTCAAATTGTTAAGGAAGAAATTAATCTGTCAATATTTGTAGATGAAATGATAGATACATGGCAAATCCTAAAGACTCAACAAAAAACTATTACAGGTAATAACTGAATTCAGTACAGTTGCAGGATACAAAATTAATACACACAGATAGGTTGTGTTTCTATACTAATAATGAAGAAGCAGAAAGAGAAATTAAGAAACAAATGCATTTACAATTGCAACAAAAAGAATAAAATGGCTAGGAATAAACTTAACCAAGGAGATGAAAGGAACAGATGGAAAGATACTCCATGCTCATGGGTTGAAAGAATTAATGCTGCTAAAATGTTCATACTACCCAAAGCAAACTACAGATTCAATGCAATCCCTATCAAAATACCGAGAGCATTTTTCAGAGAACTAGAACGAATAATGCTAAGTTATGTATGGAACCACAAAAGACCCTAGACAGCCAAAGCCATCTTGAGAAAGAACGGAGCTTGAAATCCCAGATTTCAAGACACATCATGAAGCTGCAGTAATTAAAACAGTATGGTCCTGGAACAAAAATAGGCAATCGACCAATGGAGCAGAACAAAGAGCCCAGAAATAAACCCAAGATAACATGGTTGAATTAAAGTACAGCAAAGGAGGCAAAAATATCCAGTGAGGGAGACACTCTCTTCAACACACAGTTTTGGGAAAACTGGACAGCGACATGCCAGAAGAATGACCCTGGACCACTCTCTTACCCCATACACAAAAATAAACTCAAAATGGATGAAAGACCTAAATGTGAGACCTGAAGCCATAAAAATCCTACAGGAGAACATATGTAGTAACCTCTTTGACATCGCCATAGCAACATTTTTGTAGATACATTTCCTGAGGCGAGGGAAACAAAAGCAAAAACAAACTACTGGGACTGCATCAAATAAAAACCTTCTGCACAGCAAAGGAAGCCATCAATAAAACAAAAAGGTAACTTTTTGCCTTTTTGTTCCATTTTGCCTTTTTGCTCCAACACACAGAATGGAACACACTGAATAGAACAAGATATTTGCAAATGACATATCCAATAAGGGGTTAATATCCAAACGATATAAAGAACTTATACAACTCAATATCAAAATCCCACGAATAATCCAATTAAAAATGGGCTGAGAACGGAAAGAAACATGTTTCCAAAGAAGATACACAAGCGGCCGACAGATACAGGAGAAGATGCTTAACATCTCTCATCGTCAGGGAAATGCAAATCAAAACCACAAGGAAATATATCACCTTACAGCTGTCAGAATAGCCAAGACATGGAAACAATACAGTGTCCATGAATAGAGGAATGGATAAAGAAGATATGGCGTGTGTATATGTGTGTTTGTATGTCTATGAAAATTATATATATATATATATATATATATATATATATATATACACACACACACATATATGTACATACATATATAACATATATAAATTACTCAATGTTATATATATTACTCAACCATAAAAAAGAATGAGATCTTAGGTTTTGCAATCACATGGATGGACCTAGAAGGTATTATGCTAAGTGAAATAAATCAGGGAAACACAAATGCTTATATGTGCAACATATGTGCTTATATGTGCAACATAAGCTTATATGTGCTTATATGTGCAACAAATAAACACACACACACACACACACACACACACACACACACACAAAACACAAACAGACCCATAAATACACAAAACAAACTGGTGGTTGCCAGAGAGGAAGGAGGTTGGGGGATGGGCAAAGTGGGTGAAGGACAGCAGGAGACACAGGCTTCCAGTGATGGATGAAGCCAGGGGATGAAAGGTCTAACACAGGGAATATGGTCCAAGGAGTTTCAATCACATTGTGTGGGGGCAAACAGTAGCCACATTTGCAGTGAGCTGTGCAGAACACACAGAGTTGTCAATCCCTATGTTCTACACCTGAAACTCATAATATTGTGTGTCACATTTACTTCAATAAAAAAAAAGATCAGTTCTTGTTTTTTGTGATATTGTGCTTCAATGGATGTCCAAACAACAATAGCTGAGGGGAAAAGGAGAGATAGACAGATAAAATGGACTTTCACTCCCATAACCCTCACAAAAACCTACAACCTATTGCCCTGTTTTTCTGCCAAAAGGTAGAGCTTTGGTTTCTGGGGCTAGAGTAAGAAATGTAGGGGTGCCTGGGTGGCTAAGTCAGTTAAGCATCTGACTTTGGTTCAGGTCATGATCTCGGGGCTCGTGAGTTTGAGCCCTGCGTTGGGCTCTGTGCTGACAGCTCGGAGCCTGGAGCCTGCTTCAGATTCCGTCTCTCCCTCTCTGTCTGTCCCTCCCCCGCTCAGTCTTTTTCTCAAAAATAAACATCAAAAAATTTTTAAAAAAATGTAAATTCAAGAAAGAAAGTAATATAAAACCCAAGAAACAAAGGGAACACCACTGTCAAGGTGTTCTGGCAAATGGCACATCAAAGTCAAAATTTCAAGAGTTACACTGCACCCCAATCATCCTCCTTGGCCTCCTTCAAACATAATACGATGGACCTGTTGGTGTGTCTATGTCGACCCTCATGCCTAAGTACAAGGACTCGTCCGTGTGATAGAGATGTGCGTTAGGGAAGTTTCTCCCAGGAGACGGAGAAAGAACTGGGCAAGCTCCACTTGCCAAATGGTAATGAAACTATTTAAAGAAGCATAAAAGCCATGGCTACGTTCCCCTCTTTTTCTGTAGTACCAGTAGTTAAAAGGCGTCCAACCAAGATGTCACAGAGGTCAGGATCTACTTAACCACAAAGCATGATCCACAGTTACACCCACATTTCAGAGAAACACTGGGCTTCTACCTGGTCTAATGTAGAAAGGATATATTGAACCACAAATAATGGATTAACGGATTCTCTACAGTGCTCTGCAACATGAATAATGGAGGTTTGATTACGCGGTGGGAGTTACTTATGGGTGCCAGCTAATCAGGGCCTGAGGATTGGGTCCTCCCTGCCTTTTCCCTGTGAGTGCTCAGAGGTGGCCAAATTCCTTTCTGGATGACAAATGGGCCATGCCAAGGAGCATAAAATATACAGCTTTGAAATGTGCCATGCTGTGCTGGCTCTTTCAGAGCAAAGCTGTGGGGAGCAAGGATGAGCTGTCCATGTGTCCTTGTCTTTGGGTGTGATGCTTACAAGGCTCTGTGTAAAGGGACTGGCAGGTGTGATGAAGGGGGAGGCTTTTTTTCTGGGATTCTGGCAAAAAAAATGACTACTCTGATATTCATAAACCATAGCAACTGGCAACTAAGAAAAATGATTTAGTAATGGAAGTCAACTTGGCAGGGGTCAACAAAATGGAGCACAGCAAGGCAGGGCTGATGCTGGTTCACCAAAAACATGGGTACCCTTACCTCTAGAATGAAGATCTGTCCCAAGCGGAGGCATGTTTTAGAAAGCAACATTGGCAGGTACTTAACTGCCATAGATTTGGAAGGAACAGAAAGGAACATCGCAGAAGCAAATGCTTTGTGCTAAAGAAAGAAAGAAAATAAAGAATTTTGGTCCCTCCCAAATCCCCCTGTTCCATTATAAAGACGTGATGAACTTTATATGTTAGTTAAGTGATTTTTTCCTCAAATGGGATGTTGGTATTGTCTAAACATTATAAAAACTCTCTTTTATCTCCCTTCCTGAATAGGCAAAAGTCAAGATTTGATTTCAGTGAATGTATTCCTTTTAATGACAAAGGGAACAAAGGGAAATGGACTTTGGGTGACAGGGAGGGAAGCAGAAATACGTGGAGAGGAGCGATTCCCACGGAGTATGTCTTCTTTCCCTCCCTTTATGTTCTTGCATCCATTCTCTTCCCCAGATGCCTTCTGTGTTTCTGTCCGTGCTGTGCTCCTGAAGCTGTCTTAGGAGCACACACTCATTTATTTATTCAGCAGGCACACAAACGGTTTACCCTGAGTTCGAGGGTAAAGCAATTAGATTTCTAATCAGATAAAGATGGACTCGGGAAACAGGCTAGATAATTTCTTGTTAAGAGCAAGCACCCTTTGAAAAAGACCATAACACGTCTCCAATTTCATATGCCAAACGGATCTCTGAATGGGTCTAACTCATTTAGCTATTTTCCCAAAGTGACAGGTAATGCTTCTCCAAATAATTCAATTTATTGGGGGGGGGGGGTGGGGAGAAAAGACTCTTGAATCATCTGAATAAGTGTGTCAAGCATATTCCTTGGAATCTGTTGCTGTGTTCAATTCCAAAGTGTATTCTCATTTTCTTGGAAGGAGACTTGGAGATTTAAGTTATTCATCCAGTCAATTTTAGACTTGTTCACTTCCAGCATTGAAATCAATGTTTCATCCCTTTATACAACTTGGACTTACTTCCCCCTCCAAGCACCAAATATTTTACAACACGACTTCCACAACGAAATAATGATACTTATGAATCCCCTTCTCTAAAAGGTATTGGAATTTTGCCTCCTCGTCAATTGAAGATTTGTGGGTTATGTTCATTAGAGAGGAGTTATTCTAAATAGGACCCAGGCAGTGAATCAGTTGCTATTAAACTGGAGTAAATTCTACCATGCTGAGTTGTTACAGTGCAGATTTTTATACCAAAAAATAAACAGTGCTAGAGGTACTCTGTCCACTGCTGATGCAGTTATCTCTTAATCAGTGCATAGAGGCACCTGTTATATTTTCAATACGATATTCAAAGATAAAATATTTTCATTAATAACACCTTGGAATATTGTAGTCTTGAGAGCCAGAGGGGGAATGAGAATACTATGAAAGTATCCATTTCTGAAGGCACATGCGGGTAGGAGGCAACACTTCATTCCTACAGTGAACATTCCGAGTGCTTTCTTTGGAATTTATGTTTTATTTGCTGGTGAGGAAATGCCTCTTTAACTATATTTAAATTGGGGCTGCATGAATATTTTAAGTGATGGTTTCCATCAAAGGAACATTTTCCTTATGGAATGAGCAACAGAAAAATATTCCACTTGACTTTCACTGTAGGGTTGCAAAGCTATAAACCCGATCTTTTGAAACATCAGATTTCACCACCTTAGTTATTAAAATAAATAGATTGGTAATAAGTAGTCTAATTCTGGTCCTTTATACTATGACATTAAAAAATATTAGGAAAAATTTTTAAAAAACAGTGAAGTAGAAAAAAAGGAATATTAGATGGACACATATCCTCTAGATATATAAAGGCTGAAATGAACTTGGTTATGACCATGGTAGCTAACTGCTTCTTAGAACCTTCTCCACAAGGAACCCTTAGAGCCACCATGTAAGTGAACTGTGACAATTATACCTGATCTACAAATAAGCAAACTGACATCCCCAAAAGTTAAATCCAAACATGTGTCAGGCAGGGAGATTGATCACTTACCCAGGTGTGTCTACTGAATGTGAGCTCCTAACCACACATTCGAGTTCACAGCATTCTCCCTTTCTCAGGGACGGAGACTACTCACAGATCCACATGACAGCATTTGCCACTTGCAAAATAATTGTTGCAAACATTTAATAAGCACCTCCTGTGTACAAAAACAGAGTACTGGGGTGCCGGGGTGGCTCAGTTGGTTAAGTGTCTGACTTCAGCTCGGGACATGATCTCACCATTCATGAGGTCGAGCCCCACATGGGGCTCTGTACTGACAGCCCAGAGCCTGGAGTCTGCTTTGGATTCTGTGTCTCCCTTTCTCTCTCTGCCCCTCCCCTCTGGTGCTCTGTCTCTCTCTCTCTCTCAAAAATAAACAAACATTAAAAACGTTTTCAAAAGCAGAGTACTACAACAAGTTATACAGAGACGGGCAAAACGCAGCCCCTCTGAAAAACTTAGGAAGCTTGGGAGAGAGAAATTATAGGACATAATCTTAGTTAATAGGAAGAAAATATATAATTTAACCAAGATACTACATTCTCTGAGGACTACCTTTAATTATTTTGTTTGTGTATTTTAAATGAGAACACAATAATTCTGTCACTATAATATCAATTAAATTTTTATACATCTATTTCATTGAATATAAAGTTTAATTTTAAAGGGCTCATTGAATTTACAGTTGACAAATCCTTCTTATCCCAACTTATAATTCCCGGCTCTTGTACTAAGATCTGATTTTTTTTTTCTTGTTTACAAATCAAAGGGATTAAAGCCATTACAAAAAAAGTATCTAGAATTGGCCACTGTCTCTCTTGGGCATTTCTCTGAAATTTAGCATGGCTGCTGATCAAGTCTACTAATGGATATTTTAGTGTCTAAAAGAACATTGCACCAAGAGTCAGGAGACAGGGAAAAATATTTAAAATATTAAAAGTATTACTTGACCACAAGGTTTATCAATCTCCACAAGGAAATTATAATCCCTTCCCACTTACCTGACAGGTGGCACACAATCATAGGGTTGTGAAAGTCATTTGCTAATTATAGACAAATGGGCACATACAATGAACCATCACACGGAGAACATAGCTTTTAATTCATAATCCCCTCACATCTAACATACAACCTGGAATAAAATGAGTGGTCCATAATGTTTTCTGAATCAGTGAGTACATTTCAGCATCCCTACTTCTCCAAGAAGTTCACTTCTGATTACTTGGGATTTTCTCCAGTGCTAAAGCACTCTGTCTACACCAGCCTGAATCTTAATATAATGTATTTACTCAATCACTTAAGTCCTGTTCATTGCTTGTTTGTCTGTCTCAACATGCACATCAATTTTACTGAGAACTTTTTTAAAAAAAATTTAATGTTTATTTTTGAGAGAGAGAGAGAGAGAGAGAGAGAGAGAATGAGTGGGGGAGGGGCAGAGAGACAGACACAGACTTCAAAGCAGGCTCCAGGCTCTGAGCTGTCAGCACAGAGCCCGACGCAGGGCTTGAACTGAACTGTGAGATCATGACCTGAGCTGAAGTCAGAGGCTTAACTGAGTCACCCAGGCATCCCTACTGATAACTCTTTGAAGACAGAAATTAGTACCATGACATTCACATCAATGGAGAGGACATAGGAAAACAGTTTGCAAATGGTAGAAGGCTCTATAAATGAGGATGATGATGATGGTGGCAGAATATTGACCTGGCCAAGCAGCCATCCTGCCTTCAAAATCAAAGCTGAGCTCACACATTGACTGACCTCCACATTTCATTCTTTGCTACAAATTGGGTTGAATATCAAAGTCCACTTCTTTGCATGGTACAGGAAGTCCCTGCGGTCAATTCCAATATCCTGAATTTCTGGACCAACGATGGCTGTTTCCTCTGATTACTATGCTGTCCTGGTTGGGGCTTACATGTGACACAGAAAAGGTAAACTAACAATTTCCACATACACCTCAGTGGATGAAAGGAGGTCCCAGGGCTATAGTTCAAACACATCTCCTTGTTTTGGTAGATTCTGTAGTGTGAAATACTTGTAAATAATACTTTCATTTCAACCATTCGTCATCAGTCACGAACTGAGTGAGGTACAGTTGGGTGGTCTGGCAGGGATTGTACCAAAATATGTATATTGTAATTTGAATGGACCTCTTGCCTCTGATAGGTCACTAAACCTTGTAGCTCGCTATTTAAACATTCATCAGTATACAGAGGTTCGATAATGATACAGCAACCAAGCCTGTACTCCACTGCTGATTTTTTTTTTTTTTTTAGCATAGAATTAAAGTAAGAAATCTTCAGGGTAGATATCCACTGAAGAATGTAACAATAGGGCCAAAATAGATTAATTGGAATGTTTTTAGAAGCACCGGTAGATTAAAAATCATCAATGGAATAATTTTACAAAAATAATTTGCAGTGTTTCTTTTTTCCCTATGCCACTAACTTGTAGACAAGAGTTGGCATGTGTAGTGATAGATGACCAATACTCTCTTCAAATAAAATACATTATTTGTGTTCTATTTTTAGGACTGGTATTCCTATTTATGCTATGTGATAATCATGATTTCTCTCTCACTGAAGCCTTGTTTGATTTATCCACTCCGCGCACTCCCCGCTCCGGCCCCCATCCCTATTTCCTCCAGCCCAAATTTTCCCTCTTCCTTTGCTTTCCTTCCCACATTGTTGCATGTGAGATACATAGCACTCCAGGGTTAAAATACTATACAGTGGAAATGCCCATCCCAGGAGTAATGCAGCTTCTAGGACACACAGAGATGCCCCATACTGGTACCCAGGATTTCTCCACTGGAAAACAAACCTCTTCTGTTTTCTAAAGGAAGGGAGTGGTTTTCTGGAAAACCCCATGGATAAGGCAATGCCTGAAGGCTTTTGGTGAAAAAACTAAAAGCAGAAACATTAGAAACTACCAAATCTATGTATTTGCAATATGCTGTGGGATCCACCAAGAAATAACACCATGGTCTCCATTTCACAGCAGACCCTTTCCCACTGGCCAGGCACTGGGATTCACAGTTTGGCCAGGCAAACTGTTGATATTCCTAACACCTTAGTCATTTTATCTTATTTTTTTATGTTTATTTATTGTGGACAGTCCGAGCATGAGTGGAGGAGGGGCAGAGAGAGAGAGGGCAATACAGAATTTGAAGCAGGCTCCAGGCTCTGAGCTGTCAGCACAGAGCCCGATGCAGAGCTCAAACCCACAAACCTGATATCATGAGACCTGAGTCGAAGTCGGATGCTCAACCGACTGAGCCACCCAGGTGCCCCACACCTGAGTCATTTTAAAAACCAAATTTATAAACTTTAAAAAATATGTGAGATTTGGTCTTATTTTGGCGAAATCTTGACTGTTATCTAGTACCTATGTTGATCTGATAAAGCAATAATGACATTTCTCAGGATATGCCGATGGGTCACGTGAAAGGAACGTGACTGAGGAAAAACGTGTGTTGTCTAATAGCAAAGACACAGTTGACCTGATGACATTGCCTCCCTCCCTCCAGGTCTTTGATGAAAAACTGTGATCATATGAATTTGTCTTAGTATGAGCCTTCCAAAAACAATTAAGTGTCTTTTTGTCACCATTAAGTTTCTGGTTCCATGTAAGAAAATGACTCTATAGTATAAGTTAATTATTGACTCTTTCAGATAAGAGAGCCAGAGATTAAAGGTGTTAATAAACATAACCCAGAAAAAATTGCCTGTTTGCAATACAGGTATTCACAGAGCAAATAATGCTGGCCCTTAAAATAAGATAAATGGTCTCACTGTGGGTACCATTCTCTACAATCTGACACTCTGCAAATACAATTCTGGATTGAGATTTCTCTCATTATGACTTTTAAAACTACTCTGACTTTGTCAGTCAGGTTGAGATAACCAGAAGCAAAATTCATTCCTGAAAATACCCCGTGTGTGTACATTTACAGGAGAGCATAATGCTATTTGAAGTTCTCCATATTTCACCTTATGAGAAACACTGCAAACTTCCAGCCAAACATCAGAGTCATTACCTGCATTGATACAATGTAGTTTATCTCATAAAAGTACAGAAATATTTTGCTATCTTTGTCTAGGATCCTAATCTGATGGCAAAGTATCCTGAATCCAGACAGCAGAAATACAACAGCTAGAGGTAAGTGATCTAATGTAGTCAACAGATACAACATTGCCTTCCATTTACTCTTGGATTATCTAGACTACAGTAGGGTAGAGCCTTCATCAAGAAAAAAAAAAAAAAAAAAAAAAAAAAAAAAAAAAATATATATATATATATATATATATATATATCACTACTCATGTAACTGATGAAGTCTATGGCTAGTATTTGAGCTATTATTTCCTCTACCATAGATTTCCAAGGAGACTGTATGTGCACTAAAATTTGGAAAACCCTGACTAGAATGACAAGAGCAGATGAGTTCCTAAATTTCTTTTTTACTACATTTGTGGCATTCCTAAAGATATCACCCACTCAGAATGGATGGCTTATTTTATTAAACTATTCCCTACATGACAGAAGTGGAGTCATGAATCTGATGTAGTATAGTACATCATTTTTCACTCCCAAATCACATTTTGAAAAAGGCCATTAGTGGTTTAAATACCCACACATACCGAAAGGGCATGTGCTGAGAGTCAACCACAGTATCTATAGACGCCATTCATGGAGAATTTCATAGATTCAGATTCGTGCTATTCAAAATAACAGAGGAAAGCATCTTGAAACCCAGGCGATGGGGTCATGACAATGATAGCTACGGGTAGGAGGGCAGGTTGCTGAGAAATTAACTAGTCATTGTTGGAAATTACTTTCATATAAGCTTGACAGACAGGGTCATTTTAATTTATTTATTCATTCAACAATTGCTGGGAATCAGTATTGTGCCAGAGAGAGTCCTAGGCTTTGGCATAAGGGCCCTGGTTTTAAGGATCTTGCACCCTACCAGGAAAGGCAGATCAATGAATGAACGATGAAGGTGTGGTCAAGGATGCGAGGAAGAAGCGTCTACTATGATGTGGCCGGGACGCGAACTCAGATGCTTGAATGGATGTTTGTGTGACCCCATGTCCTCTGAAGAAGCAATCAAGACAAAAGTAACTACAGGAAGGTTTTATGAGGCAAAATGTCTCTGTAGGGTGAAAAAACGGGGATGGGGCTATTTGCCTCTTCTGCCCATGTCATGTAATGGGACTCACACAACATGTAGCACTTTGTGACTGCTTTTTCACTTAGCATAATGTTTGAGGCTTTATCCATGATATAGCATGCATCACTACGTCTTTCCTTTCCATTGCCAGCTAATACTCCACTGTGTAGATGTGCCACACATCATTTATCCATTAATCCCTTGATGGTCTTTCTCTCCATGTTACCAGTGCACCTCAATATACAATCTAATGTTTGTAAAAGAAAAATCTGTTCCATCATACTTCTGTGTCTGAATTCCCATGGTCTGCCTCACTCCGGTGCAATGCTGGGGTTTGTCCTCCAAATCCATGACAGGTAGCTGTGCAGATTCACCTACACTTTGTCTTACCTCACACATCTCAGTGACAGCCACAGGATGAGACCCAACACCACCACTCACATACGACTTCGTAATAGCATAATATACTTCCAGTCTTCAGACCTAGCTTCCCAGTTCCATTACACCGAAGTAGACCTCCCTATTTGTTTCATAGAACTTGATGCCCCAGAATCTCTGGCAGACATATGTCTCTTGCAGGTAACACATCACCTTCTGCTTTTCTTTTATCAAAGTCTCAAACTCCTTAAAAATCCAGCTCAAGAGGGGCGCCTGGGTGGCTCAGTCGGTTGAGCGTCCAACTTCAGCTCAGGTCATGATCTTGCTGGTTTGTGGGTTCGAGCCCCGCATCAGGCTGTGGGCTGACAGCTCAGAGCCCGGAGCCTGCTTGGGATTCTGTGTCTCCCTCTCTCTCTCACCCCTCCCATGCTCGTGCTCTGTCTCTCAATAATAAATATTTTTAAAAAATCCATCTCAAGAATCCCACTTCTGTGTGGCCAATTAAGATCCTACTGAACCAACAATTGTCCATGTACCAAGAATAAACTCCAAACAGTATATATCAATCAACTACCTGAAGTTAGAGGAGAAGATCTAGAAACAGGCACATACTGGAGAAGAGCTGAGCTTGTAAGAAGGGAAACACAGACGGGTTTTCCATCCTGTAGAAATTTTAGCCCAAGAGCTGAAGGCAGTTACCACCTTCAGCTAAACTTCTCATAAAATGCCCACAGTTGTTCTGGTCAGGAGAAACAATAAAATGTTGAGGTTGGAGGGTATAAGCTCAAGTTTTACTTTCGGGTTAAAGCCTCCCTTCAAAATTCTGCTTGTTTCACTCAAACACACTCATTTGCCCTTGTGTCACAGCCCAGGACTTCACGGCTCTGGCACACAGCACTTTCTGGTCTGCTGTTACACATCCCTGTCCATGTGTCTCTGCTCTTTCTATGAGGTTGTAAGGCAGTTTAAAGAGAAAAAGATACCCCACTTCGCTGTCTTTTGCTATTAGCACATAGCCTCCTACATCCCCTAGGCTCCCAATAAATGTGCATGCATATTCATAAGGGGCTTTATCCTACTCTAGACCTGGACAATTGTTACTATTAATTTCTATTAATAGAAATTCTATTCTAGAAATTCTATTCTAGAAATTTCTAACAATTTCTATTGTTACTTAGAATTTCACTGAAGAATACACAGTTCATTTCAAAGTCCGTAACAGGGGCACCTGGGTGGTTTAGTCAACTGAGTGTCTGACTCTTGATTTCGGCTCAGCTCATGATCTCAGAGTTTGTGACATTGCTTGGGATTCTCTCTCTCCCTCTCTCTCTGCCCTTTCCCCACTCATGCTCGCTCTGTCAAAATAAAAAAAAAATAATAAATAAATAATAAAAACGCCATAACAATTTCCACCACACTTTTAGGGTTGGAGGTAAGTTACAACATTTGTTAAAGCCATACTACTTTTTTTAAAAAAATTAACAATCTCAGTATTTGGGACCAAAAGTCAATTTTGTTGCATGGGAAACTGTGAAGCATTATAAACATACAAGCCAGTTTCCTCTGAACTCCGAGTGGTTCCAGAAACTCTGGGAAGAGTACAGAGAGGACAAATGGCAACTTCTCCTTTAAGTTACAAGTAAACTTAGTCATCTCGATAAAATTCAGATGCTTTCAACTTCTCTGTGATCTGAGAACCAAGTTGTAGGTTTCTTAGCTATTCCTGACTTGCTGAGATCATTGCCAATTGAATGGTCCTCTGTGGTCACAGAAAACCAAATGACCCCACAAAAAGAGGGCGTCCTATGCATACTGTCCCAGGCAGAACTAAGAATCATAATTTATCATTTTATTCCAAACACAAAGGCCAGGAGGGTATATATAAAGGCCCACATTCTATAAGGATCTCTAAGTTTAGCTACTCATGCTTTGGACTGATTTATCTTTTTCCTGTAAATAGTACACACCAGTGTATATTTCTGTAGTCATTCACAATAACCCTGTCTGTACTAGGACATTTTCCCTGGGGCTTTACTTTTTCTTGTATGTTTCTTAGTGATCTAACATTTACAACACCATTGACATCTTTGAGTTGAATATTAAAAAACCCTGAGATGCTTTGTTCCTTCTCGTGTTACTTTTCATTGTGAATTATATTTTTGAGGTTTGATCTATGAAAAGACACGAGATCTCTTTTGCAATTTTATACTCTGACAAGTTATTTCCCAAATGACCTGTATATAGTTGAACCACCTTGCCAATATTTCTTTGTCAGATAGCAAATAACAACTCTCTTTATACATTATTTACATTATTAATGGAAGCCTGTTGATATTGTTGATTATATCTTAGGGACATTTTAGTACATTGACAATTTTTTAACGAAAAAGGAAAGAAGAAACCCACTGGCCATAATTAAAAACAACAAAAGTGTGCCTTTCAATAAAAAGCTGAAAGCATAGTATTTTCTGAGTTGTCATTCACATTCTTATATGGCTTCCATATTGTGATGAGTCTCAGAAGGGAGTAAATACTCATATAATACCATCTTTTTATTTTAGGGATGGCCACTCCTTTAGGCTCACGGACTTTCTTGGGCTTTGATTATCTGTGCCATAAATGAGGATCCCTGCCTTGTTTTAGAGCATTTGTTCACCGTCAGACTCCTGTCCTTCCACAGAAGATCCAGGGTCCAATTCAGTGGATCGGTACCAAGTGGCGGCTCCGTTGCATTTGTGCCTGGGGTCCTGTCTGCTTTCTCCTTACACTGCAATGTGGACTCCAGTCTCCAGGTCTGCAATGGACTGAATGTGCATCCCCTAAATCATATAGTGAAGACTAATTCTCAATAGAATGGGATTTATTAGGAGGTGGGACCTGTAGAATGTGATCAAGTTATGAGAGTGGAGCCCCCACTAATGGGATGAGGGACCTAATAAAAGAGACCCTAGAGGACTCCCTCATCCCTTCTGCCATTTGAGGACACACTGACAAGACAGTCTCCTGTGAACCAAAAGTGGGTCCTCACCAGATACTGAATATACCATGCCTTGATCTTGGGACTTCCAGCTCCAGAACTAAGATCATTTTTTTTGTAAACCATCCAATCTATGGTATTCTGAGAGAACTGCTTGAACAAAGACGAAATCTGACACCATTCCCAATATTCTTCCACACCTGGCTATGGCCAGACACCAAGTCATGCCTGTAAGCTCTGAAGATCCTTCCTGCCATTCTCACTCAGCCAGAACGGATTTGTGGGTGTCAACACCAGTTTGCTCACTTGGATTGTGTATATTCCTTAATTACTCCAATTTGCTGATTGCCAGAAACTAACCTTGACCGCATTGCTTCCTAATGTAACACACACACACACACACACACACACACACACACACACACACACACGCCATCTTGAGGAAATAGCACCAGTACCCTCTTGTTTTCTCTCCAGACATATGCCAGACCTCCCATGAACATTTCCAGATGTAGCACCTTCCATCCACAGCCACGGGCCCCGACTTGTATTCTTGACTTACTCGTTCTGCCTCTGGCAGGAGGAAACTCTTTCAAGCAGCACATACTTCATAGAACAATGTTGGTCACTGGCCCACACTTAATCATAAGTCCCTGATGATAATAAAACTTTTCATCATTGAAGACTCACATACCTGTTGTGTACTACATGTTTTCCATACATTACCTTACTGATTTGTAACATCCATAATGTGGGTATTTCCATCTCGTTTCCTCTCCCTTTACAGCTGACTGTAGGGAGTTTTACAACACAAATGGCCTTCCCAAGCAACATAGCTAAAGAATAGAGTTGGTATTTTTTTTAAGATTTGTAAGTAGCCTCTACACCAAATGTGGGGCTTGAACTTAGAACCCTGAGATCAATAGGTGAACGCTTTACTGATGGACTGAGCCAGCCAGATGCCCCTGGATTTGGTATCTGACATGTGTATTCTACAATAGTTTTCCACCTGCCTTTCCAGAGAAGTGTCCCTCAAGCCATGAGCCTCCAATACTTGGATCAACAAACTAAGCTATTTTTGCCAACAAGGATATTTACGTTATTTCTGGGAAAAAGAACTGTATGCCCCTTGTGGGCACAGCTTTTTGCCACCCAGTGTATATATCTAAATATTTCAGAAACGATCCCACATGGATTATGAAAATTTTGAGTTCACTCTCTTCATTTCTATTTAAAATACTCTATTTCTACCGGTCATTTTTTTTAACTTACCACTGCAAACTTTGGGGTATGTATTTTAATAAAATATTATAGATCAACTCACTCAAGCTTCAGATAGGGTGTCATTTCCAGAAAATGAGATTTCTCCCATCTTCACTAACCCAAATAGAACTTCCTTTTGAATTCTACCAATCCTTCCTTAATTTACCATCTTTAGTTAATAACTTCACTGTTTTAGAAGAGTGGATAATTTTTATTTTTTGCAGTGAGGTCATTCTGATAAAACTTTCAATTATACTAGGTCAACGTAAACTATCACCTCTTCAAAGTAATTCTATAGAAATGTACACTGTGTTCATGTTTTTAACTATTCCTTAAAAGTTATATGCCTTGGGGTACCTGGGTGGCTCAGTCGGTTAAGCGTCCGACTTCGGCTCAGGTCACGATCTCAAGGTTCGTGGGTTTGAGCCCCCACATCCAGCTGTCTGCTGTCAGCGCAGAACCCACTTCAGATCCTCTGTCTCCCTCTCTCTGCCCCTCCCCTGCTCACGTGCTTCCAAAGAATAAATAAAAATTAAAATAACTTATGTGTCTTAAGAAGTCAGACATAGATAATGCTTTTTATTAACTTCACTTAAATTTATCTAAAAAATGCACTTCTCTATAAACGGTCTCTTTGAAGACGGAAAAATACAGAGGTACTATCCTGAATAGGATCTGGGAATCAAATTGCATTGACAATGCTAAACATGCCCCTTTGAAATGATGTTTCTTGAAGTTGAGAATTTCAAAACTATCTCAAATTTTAGGGCGGAGAGAGGTTTTTGGGAAAACTGGGAGGAAAAACAGTGAAAATATTTTAAGACATTTTTTAAATATTACTTGATGTTTTTACCTTGTACTAAGAGAGTAAACATTTTCAATCTTACTATTCAAGAGTTTTGAGATGATATATCTTGCAAATACACATCCCTTTGTACACCAATGACACAACATAGTTGTTAAATAGCATTAAAGGAAGGGTACAATGAAACAAGCAGCAAAAAAAAAAAAAAATGGCTTGTACAGATTTTTGTGGCCCAAGTTCTGAGACAGGCATTGCCCGCGAGGAGTTTTACTAAGAAATGGAAGTATTCTAGGGCACCTGGGTAGCTCAGTCAGTTAAGTGTCCAGATTCGGCTCAGGTCATGATCTCCCAGTTCATGAGTTTGAGCCCCGTGTTGGGCTCTGTGCTGACAGCTCAGAGCCTGGAGCCTGCTTTGGACTCTGTGTCTCCCTCTCTCTCCTCCCCTTCCCTGTTTGCACTCTGTCTCTCTCTCTCTCTCAAAAATAAACATTAAAAAAAAATTTTTTTTTAATGGAAGTGTTCTGCTTCTCTGAATTGTACCACGTCTGCCCCTTCTGCTGAGTATCGTTGCTTTATTGCATAACATCCAAGGCAGATGGTGGAGAAGGTGTGATATCCTGGGAAGAACACGCAGGTTAAGGTCACAATACTAGGTCTTCTCCTCCATATCCATGTAAGTGACACAGACCAGCTCTCTGGAAACTTGGAATTATTTCCTCTCTTGTAAAGCGTATGGGAATAATACATGTATACCGGCCTCAGAGATTTGCACAACAGAAGTTGTGTGGAAAAAGAAATGTGTAAACCGTACTCTATTTTACGTAGCCCAGACCCTGCATGAATACTGGAATGAGCAGGAAGAAACAGTGAGTCCCAGAGAATAAAAATATTTAGAGGGAGGGTAAGCTTATGACCGAAAAACTATGTTTCTTGAACAAGAACAAAGTTCAGGTCCAACTTCACTCTTTGAGGAATTAAGTCAGAGTCACACAATTTTCCCAGAAACCATTCCATATGTCTCCATGGTGCTGCCGTGGGTGAAGTGACATGAAAGCAGCTAACCACCCAGCGCGTTCAGGGTGCAGCTGCGGTAACTGGCTGTTCACCTCCTGGCATTATGGGAGATGCTCACATGGGACCCTGCCAGGACCCAAAAGGAGACATCGTAACTAACACCATATGAAGGATCTACTCAGAGAGCAAAAACAGACTTGTTGTACAGTGTGTATATAAATGAGTCTATACGCACGTCTCAGATTATGTCCAGGATTCCTGAGGACTCAAGAGGACGTGGTTAGCATTACGGAGCAAAAAGCTGCGTTGTAAGAAACCAGGAGTTGTAGGCTGTTCTCCTTAATATAACATGGAGGTGGTGATGAGGCAGGGATGGCACCCTAGGGCTAGGGTTCTGTCACAAATGCGTGCCTTGAGATGTTTTGTCAGAAAGTAAGTCTGGAGCATCTGGGTGGCTCAGTCGGTTAAGTGTCTGACTTCGGCTCAGGTCATAACCTCAGGGTTTGTGAGTTCGAGCCCCGCATCGGGCTCCGTGCTGACAGCTCGGAGCCTAGAGCCTGCTTTAGATTCTGTGTCTCCCCCTCTCTCTGCCCCTTCCCCTGCTCATGTGCTCTCTCTCTCTCTCTCTCTCTCTCAAAAATAAATAAACATCAGAAAAGAAAAAACACAAAGTAATTTTGCTTTCAAAAGGGCACGACAGAACGTAAAACTCAGTTCCTATCAACCACATGTTTATAAATAAACTATCAACGACAAACTTACCAAAATATTAAAATTCATTGCAATCTACTTTCTGCCTGGCTGGAATACCTTCTAACGTGAGGAATTATCTTCCTTATCCGAAAACAGATATTTTTTGGTTGTTGTCCCAACGTGTTTCCCATTTGGAAAGTCCAATAACAGAACGTCATTCTTTATCTATTATTTCATGACAAAGTATCCCAAAATGTAGCAGCTTAAATCAACTCACACGTGTTGTCTCCCCGTTTCTGTGGTCTGGAGTCTTGGCACAGCCTAGCTAGGTCTTCTGACCATAATCATCTGAAGGCTCGAGCGGGGACAGACATGCTTCCCAGTGAAAGTGGTCACTGGCAGGATTCACTTCTTCACACTTTGTTGGACGGAGGGCCTCAGTTCCTTTGTGAGTAGTGGCTAGAGGTTTCCCCTGATGCCTTCTTTCATGGACTTCCCAAACACGTCAACCTGGATTATCAAAGTTCTCAAGTCAAGAAGGCCATAGAGGTAGTGTACCACCAACAGGGATCACATACTTTTATGACCTAATCCCAGAACTGACATCTCATTACTTTGCAGTATTTTTTGCATTAGAAACAAGCCACTAGGGGGGGTGCCTGGGTGGCTCAGTCAGTTAAGCGTCCGACTTCGGCTCGGGTCATGATCTCACGGTTCGTGGGTTGGAGCCCCACGTCGGGCTCTGTGCTGACAGCTCAGAGCCTGGAGCCTCCTTCGGATTCTGTGTCTCCTTCTCTCTCTGCCCTCCCTCTACTCACACTCTCTCTCTCTCTCTCAAAAATAAACACTAAAAAAAAAAAAACAACAACACTAGTCATTAGGTCCCCTGCAAACACACAAAAGGAAGGAGTCACACAAAGCCACAAATAGGAGGTGAGGATCCTTGGGAGCTATTTACAAACAGCACCACCTCCTAGACTTCACAAGACTGATTTACAAACAGCCTCACAAGACTGACTGGGGCGTTCCAGGAAACAATCAATGCAGAATGCTTAGCACAATGCTGGATAGATAGTCAATCAATTATCACTGTAATGCTGGCCCCATATCCTTTGCCTTTATTTTATTTTTTGAAACAGTTCTGTCTCAGTATTTCAGGCTATGTTGTAAGCAAAGTTATAAAGAAAATTTATTGAGGAATTATTTCCAATGCTTGATTTGCCCTCCCAAATGATAGAATACTCACCATGACCATCAGATTTGCATATACCTATCTATAAAGTTTTGGCCTTAATAGGATAATAGAAATGAAGTAAAAAAAAGTTTTTTTTCTGTCTGTTTAGTTCACAAGAATGATGAATACACATTAAATGTGTCTACTTAGAGATAAATGCCAATGATGGAAGATTGACAAGGATAGCTATCATATAGCTGTTTCCTGCAGGTATTTAACTGGAGTCATTATTAGGTTTTTAATAAAAGACATTGTGATTATTTAAAAAAATGGTCACAGTAGAGAACATTGAAAATGTTTAATGAGGCAAACAAAAGTCTACAACATAAAGAAAAACACTGTTTACATTTTTAACAGCTTTATTGAGCTATAATTCACATACCATACAATTCACCCACGTAGTGTACCTTTGCCAGTTTTTAGTGTATTCACAGAGTTAGCCATAATCATCGTGATCAATTTTAGACAATTTACGTTTTAACACACAATGCGTAGACTTCGTATCAATGCATCATCATACAGCTTTCTAACCTGAATTTGTACTTAATATGTTGTAAACATTTCCCACATCCATAAATATTCTTCAGGTTCATGCTTTATAACAGGTACACAGTCACTGAAGAAAAAAAAAATTCTTTTTCTTCTCTTGATGGTGTGCTTTCTGCCAGGCGCTTTGTTCAGTGATGGATTATGTCCTTTAGCATTCCTGATAACTTTATGAAATGCTTGCTATTATTTACAGAGAACAGAGGGTCAGAGAGAGGGTTAAGGTTCCTGGTCACAGTAGTCGATACAGGAACAAAGTGAGTGGTATTCTCACTCAAGTAGTCTAACTCCACTTCCTCAACATGGAATACTATCCTTTGGTTGGCCAAGCCCTTGCTGTTGAAAATTTCACTGGTTTCCAATTTTGAGACATTGGAACTATTATTTGTCTAATGGTGCATAAAAACGGATCCAAATTTTGGCAACTTAAAATAAGCAATAATGGAGCTTATACATTCTGTGGGCTAGAAATCTAGAAGCAGCTTAACTAGGTCCCCTGGCTTCGGAATTCTTACAAGGTTACAATTAA
Organism: Panthera onca; assembly: GCF_046562875.1. Classification (NCBI taxonomy): domain Eukaryota; kingdom Metazoa; phylum Chordata; class Mammalia; order Carnivora; family Felidae; genus Panthera; species Panthera onca. The sequence goes on along the minus strand of NC_138358.1, from coordinate 26,527,223 downwards.
ACGTCAGTTGGGGCTGGGGTCTTATCTGAAGATTTGACAGTGGAAGTACCCACGTCCAAGCAGGCATTAGGTCCTCACTGGCTGTTGGCCAGAGATGGCATTTCTTTGCAGGTGATCTTCTCCACAGGACAGCTCCAAAGATCGCAGAGGGCTTCCTCAGAGCAAGCAAAGGAGAGATGAAGCCCACGATGGAATTCTCATCTCAGAAGGGACATCCCATTATTTTACTGTATTCTATTTATTAGACAAAGTTGCTTGATTCAGCCAACCGTGAAGGGAGGGGACAACATGGAGGTCTGCATATCGTGAGGCACGGATCATTTGAGACTATCTTAGATGCTGCCTACCACACAGCTAAAGCAGATTGGTAAATAAACAGCTATGTGCACTTGTGATTGTTTAAAAATGAAAGCAGCCGGGGCGCCTGGGTGGCTCAGTCGGTTAAGCGTCTGACTTCAGCTCAGGTCATGATCTCACAGTCTGTGAGTTCGAGCCCCACATCAGGCTCTGTGCTGACGGCTCAGAGCCTGGAGCCTGTTTCGGATTCTGTGTCTCCCTCTCTCTGTGACCCTCCCCCGTTCATGCTCTGTCTCTCTCTGTCTCAAAAATAAATAAACATTAAAAAAAAAATTAAAAAAAAAAAATGAAAGCAGCCATATAGTACATGTGTATGACAAATACATATTGACAAAATGACTTAGAGGGCATATAGGTTGCCCATGAATATCCATTTAAGGCTCCTTGTTAAGATCACCCATATTTTTATTTCAGTATCTACGTCTTATCCACAGAGCTCATACATCCCGATGGACCATGAATGCCATCCTGCTCCTGCCGATGGACCACGAATGCCATTCTGCCCCTGCTGCTGCTGCTGTGGTGTGGCTCAGGTTGAACTAATCAGCACATGGTGGGCATGTGACACAAATGGTCCAATCAGAGCTAATTCTGGGATGCTAGCTGATCGTGCATAGGCAGGAGAACATCCTCTCTCCTATCACACAGTGGTGTTTGGTGTGATTGCTGAAATGCTTTAGCCATTTTGGCACCATAAGGGGGAGCTGCCTGAATATGAAGCCAAGCCCCACAGACAGCCAAAGCCAAAGATATCACAACAAAAATGGAACAGGGGCTTCTGGTTAAGCCAGCCCTGAAAACTGCCCTCCACCTAAATGCAAGTTATAAACACCAATACATATTATTCTTTTGAAAGCACGTGTGAATAATTTCTAAATTTATTTTGCCATCCACGATAGGCTATTCAAAGAATGATGTCCAAAGAAGCGGTATGCCACAATTCACACATCTTAAATGTCGGGTGTGCTGAGACAGTTTAAAGGTAGGAGAGGGGCGCCTGGGTGGCTCAGTCGGTTAAGCACCCGATTTTGGGTCAGGTCATGATCGCACAGTCTGAGAGTTTGAGCACTGCATGGGGCTCCGTGCTGACAGCTCAGAGCCAGGACCCTGCTTTGGATTCTGCGTCTCCCTCTCTCTCTCTGCCCTTCCCCCACTCGTGCTGTGTCTCTCTCTGTCTCAAAAATAAATAAACATTAAAAAAATTTAAAGGTAGGAGAACATGAGAACTGTACCCTGGTCTCAGAAGCTGGTTAGCGTTAATATGTAGTTTTGAAATACTAGTTCAGCCCCAACCAATTATTTCCTGGGACTCAGACTCTGTGCCCCTCAAGGCTTAGGGCTGCTAAAAGGAAAAATTCAGGGTGTTGGAGAAAATTAGCTACTCCCTGAAGTTCTCAGTAAGGGTTATAAGCCAGAGAGAAGGGAGAAGTTTATCCATTATGCCTTTGAAATAGAATTTAAAATATCCTGAAAAAGCCAATGTTCTATCTACTCCCAAGCTACAATGAATGTGAGAATCATCCTTATCTTCATTCTTCCTCATGCATTCTTCAGCCACGGTCAAAACATACCCAGAATCTGACCAGTTCTCACCCCCTTCTCCACCCAAACCTGGTCCTAGCCTCCAACGTATCTTCTGTAGGTTTACTGCAGTCAACTCCCTAACATGCATCCCTATATGGACCTGTCACCCTACAGTCCTATTTTCCTTTTTAAAAATTTTAAAAATATTTTTGAGACTGTCATCCTACAGTCTATTTTCCTTTCTAAAAATTTTTTTAATGTTGATTTTTTTTGAGAGAGAGGGGGACAGAGTGTGCACAGGGGAGGGGCAGAGAAAGAGAGACAGGGAAACAGAATCTGAAGCAGGCTCCAGGCTCTGAGCTGTCCACACAGAGCCCGATGCGGGGCTCAAACTCACACACAACAAGATCATGACTAGAGCCAAAGTCGGACGCTTAACCAGCTGAGCCACCCAGGGGCCCCAGTGCCATCTACTTTCAACTGAGCAACCAGGTTAATTCTTTTAAAATGTAGATCGTGGGGCACCTGGGGGGCTCGGTCAGTTAAGCATCCGACTCTTGATTTTGGCCCATGTCAGACTCCATTCTAAGCAGAGAGCCTGCCTGGGATTCTCTCTCTGCCCCTCTCCTGGCTCTTTCTCTCTAAAATATATATATATATATATATATTATATATATATATATATAATTTTTATATATTTTATATATATATAAAATTTTATATATATAATATATATTTATATATATATAAATATATATTATATTATATATATTTATATATATAAATTTTATATATATTTATATATTTTATATATATTTTTTATATATATATAAATAAATAAAATAAAATGTAGATACAGATTGTCACTTCTCAAGTTCCTTGGTTTCCCATTGCACTCAAAGTAAATTTAAATTTCTTATAATGGCCTAGAAAGCCCTACTTCTCATGGGATCCTGACACATTTGTGTTCTAATCTCTAGCTGCTCATTTTGTGCATTCTGTTTCAGCCACTATATCCCCCATGTTGTTCTGTCAACACATTAACTATATGCTCCCACCATGTATTTGTGCTTGGAGTCTTTGTGTCTATTAGGCCATTTTCCAAATATCTGCAGAATTCCCCCATGAGATGTGCCTGATAAATTGTACCCTCCCAGGTTTGTTTAAAGAGTTATTTGGGACAAATGTCTTATAGTGACACCCATAAATCTTTATAATTATGGGTAAATGCTAACATTGTATGGTGCTGAAGGTTCCTCCTGAAGACTGGAACAGATAGTATTTTTTATTTATTTATTTTGAGAGAGAGAGAGAGAGAGAGAGAGAGAAAGAGAGAGAGAAAGAGAGAGAGCATGAGAGGGGGAGGGACAGAGAGAATCCCAAACTGGCTCCATGCTGTCAGTACAGAGATTGATCTTATAAGCAAGATCATGACCTGAGCCAAAATCAAGAGCCCAACGCTCAACCAACTGAGCCATCCTCTTGCCCCAGGAACAGCTACCATTAATCTATATTCATTTATGGTTGCACAATATTTTACAATATTCTCATTTGAATTATGAAGAAATATTTCAGGCACACAAATTATATATAGATTAATTTTGGATCACAGCCCTACCAGTACCATCAAGTGAGTTGGCAAGTTTTCGTTCCTGTCATATTTTTGAAAGAGTTCACAAAAGGTAAGAGTATTCTCTTTACTGAAATTTCACTGAGATTCAACCAGTAAAACTATCTGGGCATGGTACTTTTTTTGAAGGGATAGAGCATGTTGTTGACTGCTAATTCAATACAATGCATTCCTGGTCCCTGTTATCAAGGTAATCAAGCACTTTTATTTCTAAAACATCACAGTAAGAAAGAAAGAGATTAACTAGAGTTGAAAGAAGTCATATTCTACACGTCATGGAACAACATCACATTTTCAAAGTGTAGGATGTGCTTCAGTTAACACTGGGGCACATATATTAGAGTTCCAAAGTCGCTGCTAACAGTTTAACCTTGGGGATAGATTTTGAATAGCCTTTATCTCACTTATCTGGATGAGAGTTTCTTCAGGCAAAAAATGGGTATCGGACAAAACCACACTTCCTGGTTTAGGCCTGTTCTCCAACACTATTTTAAAGAGAATCCTTTTACATTCTTGAAAGCATGCTTATTCGTATGATTTGCTATATGGGTACCTTAGAACTGCATACTTTCTGGGGTCTTTTCCTATGCACATATGGGAAAGTACTTTTCCTTCTGACTCCATGTTTCCAATCAGAAATGTCACATTCTGCAAATCATTAATGATTAACAAATACCATTGATTCCTTGCTTAAAAAGTCCCAGGCAGTAGGTTGCAAAGTGATTGAAATTTTGTGCATAAAATCTCTATATGAATTAGCTGAGACACGATTTTATAATTTTGTAATTTAATCTTTGCACAAAAATCTCATTAAGTAAATAGGACACTTATTTCTTGTGCACCATTTTATAGAAGATGAAAGGTGAAAAATATTAGATAGACTATCTGGCATTAGATGACAAAAGTGATAATGTCCTCCTGATTCTAAAAACACTCGACTTGTTCCTAAATCAAACAGACCATGAGAAAAATGACTGTGTTTGGAAAACCATGTTGCATTTCCTTAAATGTAAAGAATATAGTACCAAATTATCACTTTTGAACATTTTCCTGAAACCTAAGTAAAAAAAAAATGTCTTCTGATCTTTGTGAATTTAATAGACATCGTCATACAGCTTACCAAGGTTTTCTACCTAATTTTCTATTTCCATGCATGCTCTCTCATTCCTTGGCTTTTCTTTAATGAAGCTAGAGAAAAACAACTCATTTAATGGGCATATCATTAAAATAGGCATCTGTTGTTCTTGGATGTCAGCGGTGGCCATCCTGGGGTCAGGAAGTCATAGGTAACAAGGACACAGAAGATTAGTTTGCCTTTGAAATTCAGCATGGTCTATGACACAGTGATAGCTACCTTTGTTGTGATAATATATTGTGTGGGTCATCACCAAAGTGGAGGCATTTTGTTATATTAAAATCACAGGGATCCCATTCCCTGGCCCCTATCAGGAAGACTCAAGTTTATAAAAGAGAGAAGAGAAATTGATGCTAAGTGTAGAAGTTGGTGCTTTGTTAGCCTGTGCTGGAGACACTACTTTTTGCTCTAATGAAAACTTGTATTTTCTCTATTGTCCTGTGCCTCAAACACTATTGGTACACCATCATGAGGATGGTCATGTTGCTCTTAGATCACACTGTATGACAGAACTGTTCTCCTGTGGGGGGGGTGCCTGGGTGGCTCAGTCAGTTGAACGTCTGACTTTGGTTCAGGTCATGATCTCATGGTTTGTGAGTTCAAGCCCCACATCAGCCTCGCGGCTGTCAGCCTGTCAGTGTACCAGCCACTTGGATCTTCAGTCCCTCTCTCTCTCTGCCCTTCCCCCACTTGCACTCCCCTGAAAATAAATGAATATTTTTAAAAATTAAAAAAAAAAAGAACTCCTTTCCTGGGAAACAACCCGCAGAATGCACTGGATGTTGGCTATATAAATACACCATGTTCCATGAGATTCAGAAAGTGGATTATTGTGTCCCATTCTGTCCTTTTCTGGATAGTTCAAACAACAGCTCATTACATAATCAGCTGTTACTATAATGTGGTGTCTTCAAGTGAGGTCTCTCCTACTTGCCATTTTTAAAAGGGCCCCTAACAGACAAAGGCAATGATGCCCGCTTGCCACAAAGCACTGTCCTTATGTATAATTCAGGCAGAGACTAACATACAACTTGCCTCATTTGTAGTCACATTCAGATGAACTAGGCTTGGTGAGTGGGGATATTGGTCCCTCCTCAATCCCAATGGTATTTTAAGGCCCAAGTTCCAAATAAGTGATCCAGGTTTATATCTGAACAACTGCATTTCATTGCAAAGTTTACAGGAATGGATGGCATTGTCCCCAGCCCTACAGTCTTCTGGAATGAAGCTGCTTAGCATTTGGTGATCCCAATGACTTATTTCTTAAACTGTTCAGAGTATCACAGTCGTACTTTGTTGCTAAGATGTATGTTCTGGCAAGTATATCAAGGATCGGCAGGATCGCAGACACCTGCTATTGCTAAATGATTTTATTTGAAAGGAAGTCTTATGGTGCTGAGACAAAGTATGAATGAATTCAAACTCAGAGGGCAGGCATTGTGAAGAAAAACAGTTATTTCCTGAGGAACTGAGCCTTAGTGTTAAAATTGATACTATCTGGTCAAATACAGGACATGGATTTTGAAGGAACTTGGCCATGAGGGCACGTCCCCATTCTCTCTCTTTTCAAGAGGCTCCTTTAGAAATAACTTCAGCTTGGGAATCAATCAGACTGATTCCTGCTCCCTCCAAAACATGAATGTTTCCGTATCTAAATATCCCTCTGTTTTCTAGAGATCAAGTCAAATGCCACTTCCTTTACAAAGATGCCCCTCATTTTCCTATCTGCAGACACCTTTTTCCTCGAAAATCTAGTAGTTTACTATTTATCGTAAATCAGTGCTTCATACTTTCACTTGAGTTGTACTTGTGTGTTTGCTTTTGCACATGAATTATACCGTCCTGTTCCAGTTTTTATTCCAAAGCTCCTAGAATAGAGTCCTGCATGGAATACAGGCAAAGACAAATAGCTACTTAATGAATTAATAATTTGCCTCAATGGATCCTCAAATATAAATTTGGATCAACCAGTAATTATCACTAAGTTTCTCAAACATTATCAGGCCATATAAATAATTGAAAACGTCTACATGACAAAGAGTTTCTGCTACCATTAGGTAAGATCTCTCCCTCCCTTGATGAAATTTGACACTTCAAACGAACTCTGCAGAAATTCAAACACTGGCAAATCCATGCATTTCTATTTCTACCCCCAAACTCAAATTTAGCTGCAGCAATAAAGACACTGCTTGGTGCACAATGTCATTCATTGTATTAATTCATTCAGAAGGCTTGCCACTCTGTTATATTTTGCAAAAACGCTCATGAAATAGAGGCTGCTTCCATGCCGAAGACATTAATCCAAGCAGAAGTATGAGACAACTAATTATCCTTAAGACTGAAAGCATAAGCAAACAGTTAATGAATTTGCTAATTGTTTTTCTATTCTTTGGACCTTTATATGGTCTTTAGTTGTTATAGATACTGTAATTAAAGGGAAACAAAAGACAGCTAAGTTTCAACATTTCTTTTACCTTTTCCTGTTTTCTTAGGCTTTTTTCTACAAGTCAACAGAGTGTAGGAAAAAGAAAAAGAAAAAAGAAAAGCAAGACCACTGGAACATGAGTTCCTTTGGAGAAATAAGGATTTGTGCTTCTTCAAGGTGATGCATAGTAGGTCATTATGTATTCATCTATTCATCAAATGTTTATGGAAAACCAGGCACCCAGATAATGATCATGACTCATTCCTTGAAGGGGTCCTGAGGGGTCTACAGGCCAGTAGGCTGCAGAGAGAGGTGATCCAGTAGCTACAATAAAATGGATGATGGTTGGGGCGCCTGGGTGGCTCAGTCGGTTGGGCGTCCGACTTTGGCTCAGGTCACGATCTCGCGGTCCGTGAGTTCCAGCCTCGTGTCGGGCTCTGGGCTGATGGCTCAGAGCCTGGAGCCTGCTTCCGATTCTGTGTCTCCCTCTCTCTCTGCCCCTCCCCCATTCATGCTCTGTCTCTCTCTGTCTCAAAAATAAATAAAACGTTAAAAAAATTTTTTTCAAAAAAAAAAAATGGATGATGGTACAACGGGTAAGTGCAGGAAGCTTCCTGGCAATGCACACAGAGAGAGGGCCTGCACTAATTACAGGCAATGAAGCGATATCTAAGGCATGACTGCAGGATGAACAGGACTATTAGGAAGAAGAAGAAGAAGAAGGGGAACAGGAGGTCTCGTGTTGGCTGATGCACACCTGTCCGGGGAAACATCATGCATGAACTCTTGAGAAGGAGGGTAATATGGCACATTGGTAACCAGAACTCACTCTATCTGCAAATATGGTGTTCAGGAAAGGAGAAGGAGGAGGCAGAATGGGGATATCAGTATCACACCAGTACAGGGATGGATGGATGCAGAAGGAGCTGAGAACATGCCACCCCAAAATGAACTGTGTTGGGACGTTGGCTATGAACTGTAGACACTTGAAACACAGCAGATGCCGGGAGAGGCTTTCTCTGAATTTTCCTCTTCTGCCTCAAGACAGATTCTCCAAAAGGAACTTGACCACCATCATTGCCCTCCCTGGGGAGGACTGGGTCTTGTCACAGGAGATGAGACTAGAGGTTGATTCCACACCCAGACTCTGTCACAAACGGTCACACCTCCATCTGTTCTTCTAAGGACTCAGTCATCTTTCCTAAAATCACTTACTCTCCCCTAAAGACCCACATGTTTTCCCCTCCCCTTATTAAGATGATGTATAAGCTCTCAAATCTCACTGCCTTTTTAGGGGATTCACCTTTTCCCCTAAGATGTCCCAGGGAACAGAGTATTAAACATTAATACATATGCATACCATTTCTCCTGTTAATCTGCCTGTTAGATTTTTTTTTCCCCAAAGACCCAGCTATGGAACCTACAAGGATAGAGGAAAAGTCTTTCCTCTCTTCCAACACCAACAGATATGCCTGAGAGCATCAACTTATGCTCGTGACAAAGCATATGGAAACAGATCTGTTCAGAGGCAACCATGCAAAGCTAAAGTCATCACCACATGGGATCTTTTCAAGGGAGGTAACATGACCTTGGGCTCAAAGACTTCCTAGGAGATTATAACACTGACTCGGGCTGAGTGTGGCCTCTGACTGGGGGCTTTCTTATCTATCAGCTTGAACGTAAGGTGGAAACAACTGGGGCAGAACAGCAGTGAACACTCCTGATGTGTCCCCTAAGACTGCACAGCAAAGTCATTGCCCAAGCCAGCATCTCTTGGCAGATTCAGGCTTCAGGCTTTCCTGAGGCTTGTTCTTGTAAGAGGAAAGCCAGAAAGGGCCAGCTATGACAGCTAACAATTAGATAAGGGCTTCTGATGTGTCAGGAATTTTTTGCTTGAGTCAGGCTAGGACAGGTAATAATGCAATAACAAGCAGGTCCTCACATCTCAGAGTCTTTACATATATAAATATATATTTATATAAATTATACATGTATATTTATATATTTTTGTATATATATTAATATATTTACATATTATTTATATTTGTATTTATATATTATTTATTATTTATATTTGAATATTTATATTAATATTTCTATATATTTCTATGTTATATATATATGATATGCATATATGGGCTCTTTCACATGTATATAAGGGTTCTTCTTAAAATTTTTTTTAGGGGCACCTGGGTGGCTGAACCGGTTAAGCATGTGACTTCAGCTCAGGTCAGGAACTAGTGGTTTGTGAGTTCGAGCCCCATGACTAGTTGGTTTGTGAGTTCGAGCCCCATTTGTGCTGACAGCTCAGAGCCTGGGACCTGCTTCAGATTCTGTGTCTCCCTCTCTTTCTGCCCCTCCCCAGCTTGCACTCTCTCTCAAAAAATAAGCAAACATGGAACAATTTTAAAAATTAAAATTTTTATATATATATATATATATATATTTTTTTTTTTTTTTTGAGAGAGACAGAGACAGAATGCAAGTGGGTTAGCCACCCAGGCGCCCCTAAAATTTTTTTAATGCTTACTTAGTTTTGAGAAATAGAGAGTGTCAGTGAGTGGGGGAGGGGCAGAGAGAGAGAGAGGAGGGTACAGAGGATCTGAAGCCAGCTCTGTGCTATCAGCAGAGAGTCCAATGCAGGGCTTGAACTCACAAACTGTAAGATGATGACCTGAGCTAAAGTCGGACACTTAACTGAGCCACCCAGGCATCCCTATAAGGGTTTTTTCCTGCTCTGGAAGTGCACTACAGATCAAGGAGCTCTACAGTAGTGACTCAACACCGCCATCATATGGGGAAACTGTCAACAATACGTGGCTGCCGGGGTCAACATAGCAGGAGAGAGATTGCAGAAAGTCACTTCTGCCCTCAAGTGCCTCTCTCTAGTGATAACACAGGCCACTGTCTCCTACAGGTCATTAGACAGAAGGAGTTCCATGACCACTCCCAAATAAGAGGGAGGTTGAGAAATGTGGAGAACCGGTAGGTGCCACCCTGCTCCATGCACTGCAAAAATTTCAATTCATGTCAATGCTTATGGGATGGGACCCACTAATTTTCCTAGTTAATAGATGATGACAGAGAAATTGAGAAACTTACCTAAGGTAATAGGACAATTAAAAGGCAGAAGGGTGATAACACATTCATGTTAAGATATTTGGAAATTTTGTTGAAGGCATGGGTGAGCCATTAGGAAGGTTTAATTAAGCAAAGAGGTACCATCATTGTATTTATGACTTAAAGCTTTCCTTTGGCTATGGTTAGGAAAATGGATTCAGAAGGACAGGTGTCAGGTCAATTAGGAGACTGTGGTTAAAATCTAGGAAAGGAGACAATGAGAGACCAAAGAAAAGGTACCATATTAATCAGGAATATATTCAAGTGGCAGAAAACCTCCTTCAGACTGGTTAAATAAAGGCAATTTATTTAGCATCCAGATATGGGATTAGCTTCTGAGAAAGCACCAAATAAAGTCATAAAACATCCAATACCTCTTTTTCTCTCTACACTGCTGTTTGTACATTAGCCAGGTAGAAATATCACTCACCATTTCTAGCCATACATACTTACAGCATGTTATCAAGGACAAGAAAGAGAGAGAAGGCCCCAGAAAATATTTCCAATGGTCCTATGGACTACGATCTGACCATATCCCATTTCTAATTCAGTCAGTTTTGAGCATGAAGGTGGTACTCCCCAACTTGAGCAAATGAGGATCCATTCCTGGGATAGGTTGTAAGGGCTACTTTTACCCAACCTCATTGGTTGAAAGTGGAAGATAGATCGGTCTCCCAATTGCTCTGTCCATTAGCTGAAGTTCATGGCTCTCCCATTTTCCCATTGTGCACCTTGCTTAATACAGGATGTCAGATACAACCTTCAATGAGCTGTTGATGTTTAAAAAAATTTTTTTAATGTTTATTCATTTTTGGGAGATGTAGAGAAATAGAGCATGTGCGAGAGAGGGGCAGAGAGAGTGTGGGAGACACAGAATCTGAAGCAGGCTCCAGGCTCTGTCAGCACAGAGCCCAACACGGGGCTCGAACCCACAAACCGTGAGATCATAACCTGAGCTGAAGTCGCCTGATTAACGGACTCTGCAACCCAGGGGCCCTGAGCTGTTGATCTTAATGAAGCCCACACCGAACTTAGCTTCTGTCATCCAGTTTAATTTTGTTTAACTGTGCTTAGCATACCTAAAATAGCCTTGTTCATTGATTTGTTTGCTTATCTATGGTAGAATTTTCTTCACATACACACGCAACAGAGTAAAAAATTGATGGAGGCAGAGACCCTATATATTTGCTCATCATCACCTAGAGTGATGCCTGCAATCTAGGAGGCATGCATCAAAATATTTGTTTTGCCATAAACCATATTTAATAGTCATGTACATGATGCATTTACCTAAATGAAAATATACAAAACGAGATAAGACTGATAAATCAATTGAATGTTTACAGAGACACCACTGATTCATGAAGTAGGGCAAGTGGTGTTTGATCCTCCCACGCTCTCTTCCTAAGCAGGCTCTTTGTGTGCAGTATTCTCACTTGTAGCTACCTTTATTAATAAGTACTTAAATCTCAGTTGCAGTAGTGTCCCTGAATGAAATTGCATTTCAAGATCAGCTTCTTAAAAATGGTGCCAAACACTCATTTAAATAAGACTTTCTAGTAATAAGACTTCCTTTGAATCTCCCTCATTCACATCAATCCAAGATGGGCTCATGATGCAGATCTGAGCATCCAGAAAGCAAGACTCAAGATTTTACTTCTTGGATGTGCAGTTATTGGGGCCATATATTAATAAAAGCTGCTCAGGCGATTCCTTTTGTGCGGAGAAAGGAATTTACTATTATAAAATTTACTGTTTTATAAAAATGCACATTTTATCCGCAACATTGTCGAATCTCTTTCCAGGAGTACCATTCTCTAACTTCTCCACATTGAACAGCATTGGTGTGATGGCCGGCTTTATGCAGAATGGTAGGTCGGCCTGTCCAATCTCACACACAATGGAAAGCATCAGCGTGGAGGTAGTTCAATAACTAATTTAACCTCAATCCTAATTCTCTTAATGATGTATCAATCACAGCCCCTTAAAATGCCCATGTCAAAGGAAAACACACAGCTTTAGCTTGGATTTAATTAATTTATAGGGCATTCATTTTACCTTGATGAACACCCATATAGGTGGACTGAATACTTATAAATATACATAAATTTCAGGTTAATTTTCCCTATCAATAAAAAAGCAAGCCAAGTGAATTAAAAAGATCCATCAAAATATGTGATATTCTCTTTCAATAATGGGGTGGAGATAGGAAAGGATTGGAGAAAAGGAACAGTTAGAAAAATATAATTTAATCTTCCTAAGAATCTATATTCGTACTTGGAAAGAGAAGGGGATGCCTATTCAGATCTGCTTGGTTTTGAATGGATTCCCTTTGCTTCCCGTTATGCCAACCTCCAGAGATGGGCAGTATAAAGCAGGATAGAGAACAAGTTAATTCTCAAAGGGTAAGGCTGGTACAAAGAGTTGGCTTCTAGTTGAGTGGTGCGGGCAAAAATCCAAACTTCATGGACCCAGGGATCTGCCCTTATTTACTTAGATCTTTGGATTCCTCCCCCTCCCCCTTTTAAACTGAAATGTATTTGACATGCAAATTTAAGGTATATAACATGTTAATTTGATACATTTATATATTGCAATATCATGGCCATTGTAGTAATCATTAGCACCTCTGTCATGTTACCTATCAGTGACATCTGTGATCAGACTGGTCTCAGAGGTTAAAACTCAACTCTCATTAAGCAGATGATCTCAAAAGCTGTTGTTTTCTGGGAGTTAGGCCATAGTTCTCCATATGCAACCAAGACAATTACGATGGACTGCTTTGGTTTTTCCTTAATAAAGACAGACGTTGTCAAAATGATGGCAGGGATCCCAGAGAGAGGCAGAAGAGGAAGCAGACCTCAGTGTGACTGAGCAAACGAGGTGTGTTCAGGGCAGTAAAGCAGGTCATAAGGAGGATTTTTAAAACCAACGTTATCTCTGTTGGATGAATACATGGTATTTGGAGCTTTGGAACTCGGAGAAGCTAAGACAACAGGCATGTATTCATGTTGTTAAATTTACAGCAGCTTATCTTTTAAGATAAAAGGGCACAAGGATTCAGTTTCATGTCCTAAACATAGGACTTTACGGTCCCTGATTCTGCATGGAGAAGAGAGGGGGGAAAAAAATCCAACAGCTTCTTTCTGTCCAAGTGACGAAACAGGAGGGTCTAGGAAGGTCTGAAGAGGTGTGCGAGGACCTTAAGCAGATCTATATTCACCCTCTTCATTCTCATTAAGAAGGTATTTAGGCAGAGGTCACCCAAACTGTGAAGGTGTGGTTGGATTTGGTCTTCAATAATTACCTTTTCCCCCCTCACAAATACACTTTCCGGGTTTTCCCCCCAATAAACTATTTTAGTTAAATAATAAATTCAGATAATACAGAATCCCATAAGGAAGATTCCTCAAAAGTCACCTAAGATAAGCATAGTTTATGGTTAGTCAATATCATCCTGGGCATCTCTGAAAACATTTAAAGAAGCAAATGTATTAAGTAAATGCATAGAATTGTTTTTTAAAAACGATGTGTGCCATATTCTTAAAGATATGATTTATATCAAAAGAAAATAAATGGAATTAAGCTGAAAACATAACATATTCGGGGCACCTGGGTGGCTTAGTTGGGTGAGGGTTCGACTTCGGCTCAGGTCATGATCTCATGGTTCCTGAGTTCGAGCCCCGTGTCAGGCTCTGGGCTGATGCCTGGAGCCTGTTTCCGATTCCCTTTCTCTGCCCCTCCCCTGCCTGCACTCGGTCTCACTCTCTGAAAAATAAATAAACGTTAAAATTAGAAAAATAATGGATATTCAAGAAGATAGCTCTTCATAAAAAGTCCTCTAGTCAAAAAAGAAAAGTCTTTAAAAAATTGGAGGTCTTCTATTTTTGTTAAAATGTATATATGTTTTGCTTTAGGGGTAATCCATGGACTCTCCGATATGAAAGATGAAGGACTTGCTAGAAATACATTTCCAGCACTTTCTCTCTTCTTGGACTTTCCAGTTTTGTCAGTTCCCTTGTCATTCTGGAAATGGCAAGTTTTATAACAGTTCAACTCAGTTTTCAAAATCCCTTCTACCATTTTATCTTGGAACTATCTTGGAAGGGATTCCATGCACACCAGCCCTCCTTTTGATCAGGACTTCTCAACTTCACAATTCTTTTCACATCCTTTCAAGGGTCTCATCGTGCAGTTGAAGGTTTTCAGTGAGTCACAGTTGCTGCCACATGTCCTTACAGTCCATGGAAAATTCTGAAGAATGTATTCTGACTTTAACCATTGTTCTGTTACATTCTGACACTGAGCATCTGTATGAAGATGTTGAAAATGTCTTTCCTCCATGTTCTATTGGGTTTCTTTTTCTGATTATCTCTTTGTTTTTCCCACTTGGCAACATCAGTAGGCTAGGTTTTGATAAGACATTCATGGTACAGCAGCGTTTCCTAAAAACAAGTTTTGGACACTAGATTTCAGTGTTGCTTTATCTCAAGAAATGTCTCTTGTGTCACAGCTTTGAAATGAATCTTCCTTCTGTTCTGCTCTCAAGGAACGCCAACGATGTAAACATTTTATCCTAGCTCTCACATGGCAATCACTTTACTCATTGTAAACATGTTTACCCTTTTGTTTTATTTTTAGTGACTTCCCTAAACCTATCTCCTGTGTTTCCAGCAATATTTTAGTCTGTTTAAGGCTATTTTATGGCACTCCAAATGGCTTTTCCAAACTTTTAAATTCTTATTTTTGTCTTTCATTTCTTTCCATTAGCTTTTCCAACTTAGTTTACACATTCCTCTGTTCTCTTGTATTATTTTGAGACATTTCATTTCTCTTCACGCCCTTTGAGAGATTGTATATTAAAAGTCATTTGTAGACCATGAAGAATTATCTGAGATTGTTGTTTCCTTATGTGAAGTTTACGGTATTTTCTTTGGCTGAGGTTTCTCATTCCATGTCACCTGTGTTCGTTGCAATGTTCTGTTGGTTGTTTTCTGATTTTCGCTTATGTGAGAATAGACCATTGACAATGGGCAATAATTGAAACCCAAGGGATCTGTCTGTAGCTTTGATTCACTTTGTTACTTGAAACTCCCTCTTGTCTGTTATTCTTTGCCCCACAGAACAGGTCTTTCCTCAGGTTCAAGAGTTCAGGGAGACAGTAGAGATGACAGCAAAACCCCTTATCCCCTGGTTTCTCTGTGTATATCGTCATAATCTTGAGAGGACTCCATTCTTGACATTGTTGAACAACGTCCACAGAAGTAGGAATCAAAGTCCTAGAAAAAGCAATGCAAATGGACAGCATTAACCACAAGTTCAAATGCTTTTCTCGTTCTATTCTTGTCGCCACAATGGTATCCTGAGCCGGCCCAAAGCACCTGTGCCCTGGGAGGAGGTGGAGGAACATTTATAGGTAGAGGTCAACCTTGAAAACAGGATTCAGGAGCAAGCAATATAGTCTTTATAGACAGGCTTTGTGAAGAGGAAGGATTTACACCTGCCCATCTGCATTTCTTTCTAATGATTGGATATACCTTTGCAGATCTGACCCTGTTTATTCTGGTGGAGGATAAACTGTATTTCTCTCTTCATGGGTGGACTTTGGTGGAGTTCGTGGTTGGGAATGATCACCATGTCTCGCATTCATTGAACATGAGCTTTCTGTCCATTTACTCTTTAAGAGATTGAAAAAAAAAAAGTCTTGACGATATTTAACAAGAATACTGGATATTTACTTAAATTATTCACCTTAGAAGACATTCTGTGAAGCCTTGACTTTTTTGCCCCGAGGGATCATTTTAAAGTGATTCAAATATTTATACTAGAAATATTTACAGATGCTGAACTGTTGCAGGGATGGTCCTGAATAGGTATGGATGCGTAAAGGAGCCTGGCCACATCACCTTCTTAGAGCTTATGAACTTCATTTGAATGGCATCTTCTCCACAGATTCCAAATCCCTTGTTTCCTGCAGAATTAGCCTTATAAGCCCATTTGCCATTCTGGGCACAAAACCCCTTTCTTCATTTGAAACAGATTGATTCCTCCTTGAAGTTAAATAAGCAAATGTGTATGTGAGGAATGCCAACTCCATTCAATGTTCTCATCACTTCTTCAGGGCAAGGCAGACTCATTTCCAAGGAACTGTCCTTTCTCATTTGAGATCTGATGTATGTAATTTCCAAATCATTTCCTTACATAGTTTGTTCTACTGAATGGACTTCATTTATATTTCTCACATGTTTTTCATGAATATTTAGGATGTATGTTAGCATTAAGCATGCTTGGCATTTAGCACAGAGCTCTAAGGGTATCAGATATTGAATAAATATAGCCGGACATTATATACTTGGGCGGGGGGAGGGGGTCTTGATGTCCAATTTGGAAGGAGAGAGTCACCTTAGAGACACAGGCTTTTCTATGTAAGGTCCTAACAACTGACACTATTATAGTCTAGAATAAGGTAATTAAGATGGATTTGAGTTACCTAACCATCATGTGAGCACTATTGTTTTTTGTTAGAAAATTAAGCAATTAAGGTGAATACTGATCATTATGGATGAAAATATAAATGCTTATTTCCAAGAGGAGTTCTAAATATTTCATCCTCATGCCTAATTATTTAAGCTGGAAATCTTGTCTACTCATAAATGATGCTTAAAAAGTGCAGATAAAAACACTACAGTGTTTGGAAAGCTCAATAAATGTTGAATTTGAGTTTTTAAAATGAAAGAAAATACTCTAAAGAAAATGACTAGTTTTTCTCTCAATTCCTCAGGCATATCTAAAAATATGGAGAAAATGAAATAGCATGTTATTAGTAGGGCTGAGTTGAGTCTTGCATAGATTAAGGGGGAAATAACAGTACAATTTAAAACCTACCGCAACTCCATTATTTGGAATTTATCCTAAAGAAATGAGATTTACATAAAGATGAATGCAAAAGGATGTTCGCTACAAGGTTATTAATAGTTTTTTAAAAATCACAAAAAAGCGTAGATCCTCAAAAAAATTAAGATAGTTGAATAGATTTTCTGGTAGTATTCAGCCATTAAAATTCAGATAAAAATATATATCACATTGTAAATTTTCAAAAATACAGCATTTTTAAAACAGAATGCACAATTATATATACAAGATCCTAAATTTGTAAACATTTCATAAAATGTGTATATCACCTAATTCATGTACAATGGACACTGTATTAAATAATTTACAAATTTGCCAAAAAATGGACAGTGTTCATCTTTGGGAAGCAAGTATATCAAAGAGACTAAATTTATCCTTTTTACTCTTTATTTTCAAAAAGATTTTGCAGTGAAACTACTATTTTAAATTTTTAACATTTATTTGTGAGAGAGAGAGAGAGAGAGAGAGAGAGAGAGAGAGAGAACGAATGGGGAAGGGTCAGAGAGAGAGGGAGACACAGAATCTGAAGCAGGCTCCAGGCTCCGAGCTGTCAGCACAGAGCCCAATGCAGGGCTTGAACTCGTGAGCCACAAGATCATGACCTGACCCCAAGTCAGATGCTTAACTGACTGAGCTACCCAGGCGCCCCCGAACTATTACTTTTTAAAATGGAAAACAAGAGTGATCCATGTTACAAAACCTATGCAGAACCGTTTCATCAAGTCTGAGAGAGCAGACCCCACACACACGGTTTACCAGGTTGAGCTCGAACGTCAGGGCAGCACATCCACTGTGCATAGATCCTAGCTCACCTACCTCGTTGAGGGAGATAGACCAGAAAGGAAAAGAAAAAAGAAAAACATATGTACAACAGAGTGTACATAAAAGTCTTAAGGATAAACTGAAATAGAGCCCAGAAAGTAGGTATGATGTGTTTGGTGGGGGTAGGGGGAATGGGAGGAGGGACAGCCTTGGAAGTTTCACGGAGAAGAGGTCTTTGGAGGCAAGATCCAAAGGCAGATGGTAAAAGAGAGGAAGAGCACACTAAGAGAAAGGAATCACCTAGTGACCAAAAAAAACCATGGCGGCTACAAAGGATCGGAAAGCTTCTGCCATTGTGACCAGATGAGTAAAATTATCTCAAGTGCATCTTCCTGGGATCACTCATAATGGTCTCTGGTGACTCCATAGTGACTTCCATATAACTTTCACAGCGCCCAATACTCAGTATATGTTCTAGCCCTTTCCGAACTATTCCCGTGTCCCCCAAATCCCCCACATTATGCTGTTCACTACACTGTGCATGTGGGCATCCTGGTTCCATCGTTCACACGTTCTGTCTTCCACACTTTGATAGGCCAGCTCTGCGTCATGCACTTAAACCATGGCTGTAGTGTTCTACTTTTGGTCCTGTACTCACTGGGTTCTGTTTTAGCATGTTTTGTCCGGCTCTAGCCCCAGCAGCTGAGCATTCCAAGGTGAAGAACTCCTCATGGTCACCAATCAACTAAAAGGAAGAAGACGTGGAGAAGAATGCCCCAAACCATTAGGAAAATGGGAAACACGGTGCTCAATGGGGAAAAGGGTGAGTCAGTAGAAAATGAAACCAAAACATACGGGAGGTCATAGAGTGAAGCCCCTTCTTAGTGTCACGAGCAGAAGAGAGGTTTCTCTTTCCCCGTGTTATTCCGTTCTCAGACCACCCCATGTCTGTCCGGGCCAAACTGTCTATTGTTAGACTTAGGGATGGAAAATTTGTTGGGAAACAGGACTATGTAAGAAACCTAGAACTACTGGATTTCTTAGATGTTTTTACTGGATGAGTTTTTGAAGATTTTGAGAGGCTTTTGATCTTTATAATCTCTCAACTGGAAAGTAGTTATTATTGTCCCTTCTACTCGCATGGTTTCATGTCTTCTCCTTGGAAAGCAGCCTTACTTATGAGTATGTAACTCAGAGGAGAGAAACAGGGTCCGATTTCCTTGTTCAAGGCTCTAGTCTTAATAGGAAGTTGTCTTCTGTGTTACCGCAGTTTGATTTAGCAGAAGCACAGGCTGCCACTGGGCACATGGGAGGAGTAAAGTATTTGTATTTGGCTGGGGCATCTCTTCCGATACAGCAGTTTTAACATGACATGGTAAGACACCTCAGGATATTGGGGAATCAAAAAACAAAGGAATATCAGGCATGTTTCCCATGCAATTCTTCTACATAGACTTCAATTTGGGGATCATGGGGGCCAGCTAACCCATAAACCAAGGGATGATCCGACAACATGATGGGGTATTCTGGAGAAGTCTCTGTGTACACATGGATGTTCCTCTATTAAGCAAACATGGGTGAGGGCGCCTTGATTGTTCCAGGTGAGTGACTCTGTCTCTGTGTCTTTTTTTTAATGTTTTATTTTTGTTTTGGAGACAGAGAGAGAAAGAGTGCAACTGGGGGAGAGGCAGAGAGAGAGACACACACACAGAATCTGAAGCAGGCTCCAGGCTCTGAGCTGTCAGCATGGAGTCTGACGCAGGGCTCGAACTCACGAATCATAAGATCATGACCGGGCACCCCAAGTGTCTGATTCTCGATTTCAGCTCCTGTCATGATCCCAGGGTTGTGGGATTGAGCCCTGCATCAGGCTCCACACTGGGCATGGGGCCTCCTTGGGATTCTATCTCCCTCTGCCCCTCTCCCATGCCCTTGCATGCTCTCTCAAAAAATAAATAAAAATTTAAACATTTTGTTAAAGAAAACACCACACAGCATAGCTGAATTAAACGTAGTAAGTTCTTTTTAAGGTGTTCATTATGAATAACATTTTGATTGCTCGAGATATCAATTCATGGGGGAAGGGAGGGGAGTGTCTATTCGCGGCCATACCCATATATTTTTGTGAGTTAAGTTTGCTGCACACCCAACAGGTCTTTAGGACTTTTTAGAGGCCTGTAGAAAAATGAAGGGGGTAGGGAATTTATCCTAGTTATGGCCGCTGATAAATTATTTTTACCTAAAAATTTCCACGACATAATTCATCGTGTTTTCAAGGGTTTCATTTTACTGACAAGTAGATTCAAGTTACAAAAAAAAAAAATCAATTCCGAATTTAAATAAATTCACTCTGTGACTTGATATTCTACAGTCTACACTAGACTTCCCTGGCATTCATGAAAAACAAAAGTATTTTAGAACACATTAAAAAGACAGGTATTGAGAAGAAAGTTGTGGTTTGCTCAGTGGTCTCAAAGTATTTCATTTAATCAAATGCTTAATACTGGTAAGCTTGCTGATTCGCTCATCCCACAAGACGGCTCATTTTGCTGGTTCTGGCTCCACTATTAATCAGTTCTGGCACTCAGCATGTGTGCTTAGGGAAATAATTTCCCTACTTCTATTTTCTCCTAACGCAGCAGAAGAAGTGTTTCAATTTCTAGAAGTTATTTGGAATGATTTCTAGTAAAATGGGTTGTGGGGATGTATGGAAAACAGCATGAATGGATTTGCCAGGGCAAGATCATTCTAAATAAACACTCACGTGTTTCCTATTGTTTACAATTCTCAAAACCATTTCACATGGTTATCTCATTATGAGATGCATTCAAGTCACTGGGAAAATTAACTGGAAATACAGTTATTTCTACGATTTGAATGACTGTTATTTCTGTTTATTCCTCTATACCAGTAAACAAAAAGGGTAGAAAGGTAACAATTTATACTTTTCAATGCCTACCATTTATCAAATTTAAAAAAAATGTTAAAACTGATTCTCCATAACCCTACGTTTCAAAGCAAGATTTTCATATTCTGTTTCTGTCTTTCAAGATGTATATAAACTGTATTTCTATTATATGTACCTATATCATACCATAGATACAGATACTATAGAGATATGTAATTATAAAAATGTTACTATGTTATATAATATCTTACATAATCACCTATTTTTTTTTAATTTTTTTTTTTAACGTTTATTTATTTTTGAGACAGAGAGAGACAGAGCATGAACGGGGGAGGGTCAGAGAGAGGGAGACACAGAATCTGAAACAGGCTCCAGGCTCTGAGCTGTCAGCACAGAGCCCGACGCCGGGCTTGAACTCACGGACCGCAAGATCATGACCTGAGCTGAAGTCGGCCGCTTAACCGACTGAGCCACGCAGGCGCCCCCATAATCACCTATTATATACTATATAACATAATATACATTGTATGTTATATATAATGCATATTCTATAAATGTTATAATAATGTATATTATATAATGTACAATGTTATATTATGCTATAAGTTATTATAGGTTATAAATACAAATAAATATATTTTGTATCATGTATAAATATCATTATACTACATATTCTAACTTCATTTAAAAATATTGGGCAAAATATTTGAAACAAATCTGAATAATAAAGGGACGGACTTAACTGTGACCTAATTGTATGACTTAACTGTTGGAGAAAAATTAGAAAATTTCTGAATAACCAATTTTCAAAAACAAAATTTCAGCCATTTTTCTAGCACACTAGAGAGAAGAACTGCAAATCTTATTTATGATTCTGTTCTTTTCCAGTCCCTACAGAATATGTTTGATTATTCCTGATACAGAATCAGCTAGAGTATTCTGTTCCACGGATGTCATAATTAACCAGTATCTGTCATAGGCAAGTATGTTTGTGCCACTATTCTGGTATTGTACATTTCCTCAGGATTATATATTTCCCCCATTGTGCTGTTTTTCTTTGGGTTAAATTCCTAAAACTATGCTTGCAGAGACAAATGTAAGACATTTTAAAAGGCATCTTATATTTCCAAACGGAAATATAAAGGTTATACAACTTTATTCAAAGTGTCCCAGAGTATTCTTTGCCAGATGTCCGTGCCCATATTTTCTATTATTATTTTCACCAATATCAAGGAAAACTCCAGGCAGTATTTAAATATAAGCCATTTTTGTTTAAATGAATTTAAACTTTTCTTTCATGTTTATGGGCTCTGAAAGCTTTTGTAAATACTTTCAATCTTTGTCATGATTTTACTTTTTTCCTATCAATTTTAAGAGCTTTTGTATTATACTTGATATAGAGGCCATAGGTGTTAAAACTATTTTCTACATATTTTTCATGTACATTTCCTTTTTATATGAAAAATTTTTATTTGTATAGTAAAATCTGTAAGTATTTTTATCATTTAAAAATATTTTTGAGAGGTGCCCGGGGGCACTCAGTCAGTTGAGCATCAAACTTTTGATTTCAGCTCAGGTCATGACCCCAGGGGTCATGGGATCAAATCCCGTGTTTGGCTCTGCACTGAGCATAGATCCTGCTTGAGGTTCTCCCCCCTCTCTCTTCCCCTCTCGCTGCTGCTCCCCACCCCCCTCCATTGCACTGTCTGTAAAATTTAAAAAATAAATAAAAATATTTTTGAGTTCCATCTATAGGAAAGAGACAATAATGTTTGGGTATTAATGGTGAGTAAAATATGCCTGGTCTCTCCTGGGGGCCTTAATGTATTTGAGGAAAGAAAGATATTAATTTTAAAAGGCCACAGAAGTAAATACACAGCTATCAATTTTGGCTAGCATTATGAAGGTGTATTGGAGGTTATAAGCTCAGTGGTTCCCAGGGAGATCCAATCTGTTAAGGGGGTATAGGTAGGCAAGGGATGATATTTGAGCTACTCTATGAAGGATGACTGGTGTCCATCAGTGGGAGGAAGGAGAGGTCAGTGGCAGAACTGGACAGGTTCAGACAGGTACCAATAGGTACCTTCCTTCCTGATTTCTGTATTTAGAATTAAGCTTACGAAGTCTTTCTACGACCCAAAGTTCTACCAATATTTGTCTACGTTGTATATAACTTTTCCTGTCAAAATACATATTTCATTGATCTGAAATTTATGTGATGATGTATTCATTTAGTTTGAGGTAGGATCTAGTTATCTAGTGGCCACTGTGCTAACGTTGATATTTTACCAAATGTCTAACTTGCCTTGTGGATATTAAAACACAGCATCAGAATATATCCTGATAAATATTTTGGTCTCTTGTACCCATCAATAATTTCAAAGAAATTAGAATGGACTTACAAACAAAGGTCAGTAATTTTGATTGTAAAAAAATGCAGAGGTATAGGGGCATCTAGCCCCCTCAGTCATCTTGGGGTCATGAGTTTGAGCCCCAGATTGGGTTTAGAAATAACTTAAATAAACAGACTTGAAAAAATGCAGAGGTATAGTATAGAAGGACATCTACACTTTAACAGATGCTATGGGTATTCATGTTAAACTTGGGTTTAGAATAGAAATAAAATATTTGTACTATTATATTCTTTCTAGAACCTTATGGATTCTATTAAAGTGACCTGTTAGCAGACGTCTTTTTGGCAGAGCTCCAACTTTATCTACCTTTCTAATTCGCATGGAATACCATTCTTTTTTGTACAATACCCATTAATGTATCCACCTCAAGAAACAAACACCCACGTCCTTGAGGTAGGCAAAGCTTTTATAAACAGTGCACAAAAAGCATGAACCTGGAAGATTATAAAATTTGCTGCCTTATTAACAAACCACCTCTGTTCAACAGTGGTCACTGTTCAGTGAGTGAAAGGAAAAACCACATGTGGGAGGTGATATTTGCAACATGCACACAAAAGCTTGATAGAGGAGAAAATATAATGGACTGTTTCAACTCCATCAGGGAAAAAAAATATATATAGAAAGACAGATAACCATCTACAAAATAGAAGCCAGGGACTTTAATAGGCACTTTAGGAAAAAATGTCTAAATGGCTAGGAAATATGACAAGTTTTCCAAACATATTAGCAACCAAGTAAAGGCAAGTTAACATCACAAAGTGATCTCACTCACAGTCATCTGGATATATAAATTTAGAGAGACTAACAATACAGGATGGTAAGGATACGAAATGGTGTTTTCCAACGGAACGATTTGTGCTCATGAAAAGGTTCTACTCCGTGCTGTCCAATATGGTAGCCACTAGCTGCCATAACGCCACTGAATCCTTGAAATTTGACCACATGAGACCCAAGGAAGGAAATGTTTGCCTTTATTTAACAGTCATTAAATTTAAGGGACCACAGGTGACTGGTGGCTGCCATATTAAGTAGCCCAGATATAGAACATTAGGAGAATGCACATGCTGTGGGTAGGAATGTAAATTAATCCCAGCTCTTTGAAAAGCATACATCGCTGTGTATTATAGTTAAACATACTCAGGCCCTCAAACCCACCAATTTCACTTTGAGGTATCTAGGCAAAACTGTGCTCACCAGCATGGTTTATAAGAGCCCAAAGTGGAAAACATCAAATGCCCAGCAGTGATCAACAGATGATAGTAAGTATTTTTATACAATAGAACACCACACAGCAATAAAAGCGAATGGACCACCACTCCATAGAACAGCACTATTGAATCTCCCGAATGTAACGGTAAACACAAGATGCCAGAGGCAAAAGAATCAATATTCTAGAATTCTATTTTTATACATTCTTTTGATATTTTATTTTTAAGTAATCTCTACACCCAAGATGGGGCTCTAACGCACAACCCTGAGATCAAGAGCCAGGTGCTCTACCGACTAAGCCAGCCAAGTGCCCCTATTTTATAAACATTAAAAGGACCCTAAAGTCATCTGTGGGGTAGAAAGTCATGGTTGGGAGAATCTGCTGGTGATGGTAAACTTTTGGCTCAAGGTGATGCATATACAAGTGTATCCACTTGTGAGAATTCCAGCTGCATGTGGAAGATTTGGGATGTTTCAGTTTGTCTGTTTCCACATAAATTCTGAACGCAAAGCAGAGGATGCTATGTTAGCAATATGCTAGCGACACGGGTGATTTCTACCCATGTTGGAGGATGCCAACAGCAACATGTAAAAAGTGTACAGAGTTTTAGGGACCCCTTTCTTCATTTTGTATCTATTTTCCATTTTATGCATATGTAACGGTGGCATAATCCACTTTTTAAAAAGCTGTATCGGGGCTCCTGGGTGGCTCACTCGGTTAAGCGTCCGACTTCAGCTCAGGTCACGATCTCGCGGTCTGTGAGTTCGAGTCCCGCGTCGGGCTCTGGGCTGATGGCTCAGAGCCTGGAGCCTGCTTCCGATTCTGTGTCTCCCTTTCTCTCTTCCCCTCCCCCATTCATGCTCTGTCTCTCTCTGTCTCAAAAATAAATAAAACGTTAAAAAAAAATAAAAAATAAATAAAAAGCTGTATCGATGAGTGTAAAGTAAGTGATAAGAAAACATGCCAGTGGTTGAATTGGCAAGGTTTCCTCTCAGAGAACCATGGAATAGTGGGGTGTCACACAATCAAGCTTCTTAGATTCCAGGATAAGAAACAGGCCCTTCCTTACTGAGGCTTCCTAGAACAAGACAAGACACCTCCACAGACAGGGGACCACAATTACAGGACAGGTCATAAATCCATTGTACATGGAGGCCAGATGGGAATTGAAGAAATTGGAAGAATTGACTGAGGAGGTATCGAGAAAGCAGGGGTTTCTGGAGGGAATTTAACATGTACATAAAACAGGAACAAAAATAGAACTCTCGCCCATTCCATTAAAACTTCCAAAGAAGCTTTCCTTCCAAGTTCTGTTAATTGAATTCACTATTGAATCATGGTACTTTAATTCACTATTTTGCCAGAAGGAGGGTCTTTGTCCCTGGGTGGGTGAAATCAAAGATATTTACGAGGGGAGGGGCGCCTGGGTGGCTCAGTCAGTTGGGCATCAGACTGTTGATTTAGATTCAGGTCATGATCTCATACTGTGTGGGTCCCAGCCCCACATTGGACTCTGTGCTTATGCTGCAAGCCTGCTTGGGATTTGCTCTCTCTCTCTTGCTCACTTGCTCTCAAATAAACAAAACGTATAAAAAAAGAAAGAAAGAAAGAAAGAAAGAAAGAAAGAAAGAAAGAAAGAAATTTACTAGGGGTGGGGGAAGTTTTTGAAAACCAGATTTATGTGTGCCCTGGTGATTAATTCAGAGTGGCCCTGTAAGTTGTGACAGATTTAAAAATATCACTAAAATCTACTGGAAGAGATCACTCCCCTGTAATAACCTAAGATATTTTGTTCAGTTGGTATGTGGAACAAGCTTCTTCTTCCTAGCCCTATGATGCAAATGGATTCCAAAGTCCAAGTTTACATTTCAAACACTGGTAGGTTTGGATTGGAGAAACCAGGAATGCCCTGAGACTCTTCACTTGAATTCATAATGTCTTCTTTTATTTATCCTGAAATCAAATGGACCGTTTTTGACAAGCTCTGCATCACCAAGGATCCTGTGTGTGAAGACTTTTCAAATCTTGAGTCTGTGTCTTTTATGAGATAATTACAACGTCCGATGCATTTTCAGGATGGGAAGTCATCGGGTGTTATTTCTGCTTTGTTATTTCCATTCTTCCTCTGAGGAGGACGTTGCTGTGTGAAAAGCACCGTTGTTTTTGAATTCCATCTTGTTCGTGGAGGAAAATAGAATTCAAAGAATGCATAAGCTTTATCATGCTTTTTTCTTCCTGACCCTTTCTAACTTCTGCTCAATTTGATGTAAACAAAGGTAGGCATTCATAATCTTGTACCACCAGAAATTTTAGTCTATCAACAACAAAAGCAAAACCAAACAAACCGTTGCAGACATTTGCCTTGGAACACAGGGCAGTTGCCTCTCAGGATGAATTTATACTTCCAATTACGTGTGTGACTTTGTTCCTATGTTTATCATCAGCGCCCTCCACTGCCCTGCTGCCCAATGGCCATGGAAAGGTTGATGCTCTCCTCAGCTCATTGAGGAGTATCTGATTCAACAGTGAGGCAATCCCCTTAATCTCACTGGTGTCCGGCCCAGGACAGGCAGGTGATCTGCCCTTTCTATTAAGATGGAGGTCTTCCGCGAGGCTCTTGGGAAGAGTCCTCCTGACAGGTAGGGACGCACAAGAAGACATGGGCTCTTGGCCTCCACTCTCTATGGCTCTCGCGCTCTATTCTGATACCACACCTGGAACTGCATGGAAATCTAGCCATAGAGCTGAAGACCGAGTAATGACAAAGGTCGTATCAGAGGAAGGAGGAGGGACACCTGAGTTCTCAGTGGCCTCACAGAGTCACCAATGCTGGCACTTGAGGCTCACTTAACCTCAGGCTTCCCACAAACTAAGATCCGGACCTGGTTGACAAGTCCGCCAGCCCCAGGCTCTGACAGACTAACGGTGACTCAAACAGAGCATTCTGTCCTGGCTGACCGAGACAGAATACCTATCCCTCACCGTACTGGAACTGGTTTGGAGGGAACATTTCCTTCATAACAACATTTGATCTACTTCTCTCTTTATCAGGTTATTAAATGAGAAGAAGGAAATTGAAACAAGTAAAAAGCAAATACGGTAGGTCACGTTCACAGATGCCTCCAAAACCCACCTATGCCCATGGGATGAAGCTCTCTGGCTTTGAGGAGATGCCAAGAGACATTCCACCGCCATGTGAGAAGGGAACCAGACTGGCCGAAACAGAAGATGTGGACAGTTGGCAAAAAAGGCAGAACTAGTTTTTAAAGGATCAAGTTTAAGCATTTATTTTTGAGACGGCGCAAGCGGGAACAGAGGAGGGACAGAGAGTGAGGGGGACAGTAGATCTGAAACGGGCTCTGTGCTGACAGCAGAGAAGCTGATGCGGGGCTCAAACTCATGAACTGCAAGATCATGACCTGAGCGGAGGTAGGACGTTTAACCGACTGAGCCACCCAGGAACCCAGAACAAATTTTTTTTTAAGATGTATTGGACACAATACCTAGTTCTTGAATACCTACATTTATAACTTAACTGTTAGCTACAAGTAGTAGTCTGACCAGGTAAGAACCTTCATTTGCCCACATGAAAAGTGTGTCACTAAAAAGAAAGAAAACAAATGAGTAGGTCAAACAGTTTCTAAAGAAGAATTCATTCAATTCATTCCCATATTTGGGGGTAATTAGCATATTCAAGGTACTGAGGCCCTAGGAAATCCTATGCTGGACTTAGGTCACAGATTCTGCCAGCAGTGAAAACAGCTGGGGTTACTACCAGGAGAAAAGAGCTCACGCAAATATCAAAATCTCTTTGGGTATACGGAGTTTGATCACGTGAGATTAGGAGAGGCAAGAGGCCAATCAGTCGAGTTTGTGCAGCATAGACCTAGCTCATTTTGACTTCCTAAGCACTGTATTCATATCCTATCTGCCTGCTATGGACGGAATGTGTGTGGCCCCTGACACATCACATGCTGAAGCACCGACCACCACTGTGAACGTGTTAAAATCAAGGACAATTAATGGGGTTGAAAGGCACAGCATAGGGAATACGGTCAACGGTATTGTAAGAGCTACCCTTGCGGTGAGCATAGCGTGATGCATAGACTTCTCAAATCACGACGTTGTACATCTCAGACTAACGTGATACTGCATCAACTGTATACCGATTAAAAAAAAAAAAAAATCAGGGACAACTACCAAATAACCAAATGGACAAAAATACTATGCAAGGCTTTCAGAAGATGGAGAGATTATTTCCAGCTGGGGTAACTGGGGACTGTGACAGAAGACAAGTGTGAGCCAGGTTACTTACCAACAGACGGAAGGTAAAGAAAAGGGGGCTAGAGAATCTGGACCTTTTGCATTGTGCCTACTCCTTGCAGAAGTACGTTCACCTCATGTAGACCTCAGTGCGTCTGATGTTCAAATAATCTTGCGTAGAGTTCCATACAACATACCTCTTTGAATAATGAAAGGGCTTATTTCTTGACTTTTGAGAGAGACAGAGCTCAAGCAGGGGAGGGGCAGAGAGAGAGGAAGACGCAGTTTTCGAAGAGAGCGATATACACGGAATAGCAGCCTTTAGAGCTGTCTGCGAGCCTAATCAGGAAATCGTGCCCACACACTCCACAAATTTCTACATCACACCGATTTGTCACTCCCATCGTGAATTCTATCAAGAGGGTGTTCTTTGTTGGTTAGGTCTGAGCTCTGTTTGGTCTTGAATACATCTTTGATATGGTGAGGATCACTGATCCGTCCCTCCGAGCCAATATATTGGAGAGCAAAACTGAGGTAGGCTTACTATACCAGGCATGAAACGAGGACTCCTATAATAGATGGGATTATTGGAAATTCTGCAGAAGAAAGGAAGAAGAAGAGGAAGAGATAGAAATATTGGAAATAGGAAGGCAAAAGTGAATTTATTTCAAGAGGTTAGGATGGCCTCCCTTGCGAAAACAGAAGGATCGAGTCTCAGATGGTCGAATGCATTGATTAGTTGACAAATTATTTTAGTATCTTTCTTCTATGTCAGGTATAAGTACTAAGAAATAATTTTCAAAGCTATGGAAGTCCTAGAATACAAAGTAGACGATACCTAGACGTGTGCTTGGTGGAAAAGCATTTGCATCAACCCCCAAAATGTGTTTACTAGATCCCTGACCACGGATCACGCCAGCTGCACCTTCCAGCTCCGCAGGACAGGTGAAGACATCTTTTTTTGTCACAGCCACAGAAAACTTCTGAGGGTTTTAAGTAGGACACAGACATTATCTCATTTGTGTTTCAGAGGATTCTCTCTGACTATAAAGACGAGAATGGCTTACAGGGGAAAAGGCCGACAGCCAGAGAGGTCAGCCAGGAGGAGGTGTTTGCTCTAAAGGAGAAAAAAGATGTTTGATTGTTGAAGGGAAAACAGTTTCTCTGCTCAACACTTCTGACACCAAATGTGTGTTTTTCACATCGAGCAATTCTCTGCAGACCCCAGCGAGGTGTCCTACCATTTAATACCGTTTAATTCTGTCAGTACTGCGAGTTCGGGCAGACCCCACGGGGGAAGGGTTCAGTCCCACAAGGCTGCCCAGTCTGGACACCAATCACAAGTAGCGGGTCCCCAGGGTACCCACCGTTCTGTCCGACTTGGCTACGCATCAGGGGTTCCCATGACCTAGTCCTCAGTTTTGTTGCTATACTAGGAGCACTCAGAAAACTCAAGGAAACGCTGTACTTACTATTATCCGTTTATCGTGAAGGATACAGACGGCTGACTTCCGGTAGGGGCTCGATCACAACGGCTTCTGTCTCCAGAAGTTTGGGGTGCAGCACCCTCCAGAGATGCGGGTGCCTTCAGCAACCCGGAAGCCCCTCAACCCCTTCATGTATGGGTTTTTACAGAGGTTTCATTAGGCACAATTGATTAAATCCTTGGGCACCGGTGATTGATTCAATTTCCAACCCCTGTCTCCTTCCTGGAGGTATGGCCTGGGGCTGAAAGTCCAACCCCCAGATCTTGGGGTTGGTTTCCCTGGCAACCAGCCTCCAAGCCCCAAGGGGCACCCTATTAGCATACACTCAGGTGTGGTCAATGGGGGAGGGGCTTTTTATGAATAACAAAAGATGTTCTTCTCTCCTATTCTCCCATCCGGAAATTCCAAAGGTGTTAGGAGCTCAGCGCTAGGAACCAGGGAGATCATCCTGGACTAGGATGGCTACACCCAATAAGTGTCCTTATAAACGACAGAAGAAGAGAAACAGACACAGGAGAAGCCACAGGGAGACAGAGGCAGAGATGGGAGGGATGAGGCCACAGGCCAAGGGATCCCTGGGGCCCCAGAAGTTGGGAGAGGCAGGAAGGACCCCCGCCCCCAAACGTTGGGGGGAGCGGAGCCGCCCTGCCCAACCTGGATCTCAAACTTGGGGGCTCCAGAACTGAGAGACAGTAAGTTGTCCCCAGTTTGCAATCCTTTGCTACAGCGGTCCTAGGAAATGAATACCATCATGTAGTATGCTCAACGCTTTTTCCTCCATATGTCACCGGTTTGGGGAATACGTACACTCTGTTAGTTGTAGTTATTTAGTGAAAGAGTTGCTAATCAAAGCAAGAGTGGACATGGAGCCACCACCGGGCCTGTGGGCAAGATTTTTGCCCGGAAGTCTGAGCCCTTCTCCGCACACCTGAAATTTCACCACGGAAGAGAGGCGGGCTGCCTCCTGGCCGCCCTGCGTGACCCCGTGGCTCCTAAACACAGGTGAAAGGGGACCTACTGGCAAGCCACAGCTAGTAAGAGCCTTCTGTGAGTGATTAAGCTTCACAGGTGGCTCCAATATGCATGTGTTGATAGATCTTACCAGTTCATTTTCCAACAAGGTAAGAGGGATTTTAAAATCAATTCTAATAAAGGGAGAAATAAAGTCTAATAAGTAATGGGTGTGATGGGAACATCATCAGGCACAATGCCTGCATGGATTTTATTGTTTTCTGAAAATCACAGCTATCAGAGCCAGAGTGAAAATATTATAAAGTGCCAAGATGTGGATAATTAAGCAGTGAATTTTTTAAAAAGGAGAATGTCTTAATGGAATGAATCATTATGAATCTGGAGCCCAAAATATAGAATTATTTGGTCTGTTGAATATAATTATTTGGCTAAAATGTGAGAATTACCTTGCAGAAGAATGGTTCTCTGTGTGTGTGGTATGCGGACCATCAGCATGGGCCCCACCTGGGAATCTGTTAGAAATGCAGATTTGGGGGCCCCACCCCAGATCTACTGAACCACAAACTTGAGAGGGGCGCCCAGCCGTCCAGGTTTAACAAGCATTCCTGTCGAGGCCCATGCAAACTTGCGTTATGGCATGCTAAACTGAAAACACAAAGCAACTTTACGGAAAATGTGACCCTTGTAGAAAAGGAACATAATTTTGCTTCTTCGATGCATCAAACCTATAACCTTCAAGTGGTTGATTAAAGAGACTGGCAATTCGGAAATGTGCATTTTCCTAAGAAACATAAAGATGAAACATTGGCTTCCAAACATGCATGAGGGTCCTGTTCCCAGACAGTGACACTAATTTGCTTCCAGAGCTCCATCCTGGGAGCCACAGAGCCTAGACCGAATATCTAGGTAACCTGAGAGGGCAGAAACTTCCAGAGAATCCCTGAAAAGTTTCCTGTGTGTTCCCTCTGGGTCCGTGGTAAAGAGTGATGGCAGGACGTTCCATGTCGCCATGGCGCAATCTTATGTAGATTTCAGAAATGCTTTGCACACCCAGCTGTGTGTGTTACCTAAAACCTGTCGGGTTTCTTACGGACGACGCATGTAGCTGTAGTCAAAAACATGGACGTGAAATTTAATTCTATCTTTGATAACGACTGGTTGCAGTCAGAGAATGATATCTGTTTTCTTATCCGCTTGTGCCAAATAAAGCCACACTCAGCCATGCTGGCTTTCCCTTTGGCTCACGTGGAAATCATACAGAACATTTGCCTGGGTGTGTTTGGGGAGTGCTTTGAAACAGGATGATCATAGAGCAGCAGGCAAATGGAAGTTCGATGTACTTTTCAGAGTCTGAGAGCAAATTAAAGAGGTACCTGAAATGGTTAGGGCAATTCCAAGGTAACTGGAACTCAAAAGTGAATTCTTTTCTTTGACTTTATTATGGCATAAGATAAAATGAGGCGGGCCTTGGAAATTTTGAATATTGGCATTTAGCTTGAAAAATAACGAAATTATATTTTTCAGCAATCTATAAATAACACAAATGTACCATCCTCTCTCTTGCACGTGGGTGTGTGCACGGGCATGCACGGTTTAGCAGTATGGTGTTTATAATGTAATGTGTGTGATTTTGACCATTCTTGACATTTATATTCTGAAAAAGGTTATAAATTGGAAATAAATTACATTTACTCATCTATGTACACTCTTCAAATATGCAATCAAAATGAGAATATTTCCAGTGAGAGTAAGAAAAACAAAATTCTCTGTAATGTCAGAAGTGGAGAAGCCTTTTAAAATGTGTGTCAAAACACAGTAGAAATAAGGATAGCTTCCATTCCAGAGTGACTGGACATGATTTCTAGGCAGAGGGAGAGGAGACACATCGGAGAAAGAGACGAATACATGTACAAAAATTAAAGCACCCCAGGAGGGCAAAGACCCCAGGACATGATTTCTAGGCAGAGGGAGAGGAGACACATCGGAGAAAGAGACGAATACATGTACAAAAATTAAAGCAATCCCCAGGAGGGCAAAGAGAGAGGGAGAAAGAGAATCCCAAGCAGGCTCCACACTGTCAGTGCAGAGCCCGACACGGGACTACCTCCCCCAAACTGTGAGATGGTGACCTGAGCCAAAATCGAGACTCAGATGCTTAACCAACTGAGTCATCCAGGTGCCTTCTCTATCTGTGTTTTGTTTTGCTTTGTTTTGTTTTGTTAAGCAAAAAGAGAATGTTTTATCTACTCCAGTGATTCAGTGACCACAATAAATGTGATGATCTACGAAAAACCCACAGCAAACATCACACTCAACAATGAAAAACAAAGTGTTTCCTGTAAGATCCAGTATAAGGCAAAAATGCGCACCGTAGCCACGTCTGTTCGACATAGCTAGACTAGACTAGAAGTCTATTCGACTAGAAGTCCTAGCCAGAGCAACTATACAAGAAAAGGGAATAAAAGGCACCGAAATTGGAAAGGAGGAAGTAAAGTCATCTGTTTGCAGATGACACGGTCATATAGGGGGAAAACCCTAAAGACTCCCCAACAAAAAAACTCTTAGAACCGATAAAGCCAGTAAAGTTGCAGGACGCACAATCAGCACACAAAAATCAGTGGCATTTCGGGGCGCCTGGGTGGCGCAGTCGGTTAAGCGTCCGACTTCAGCCAGGTCACGATCTCGCGGTCCGTGAGTTCGAGCCCCGCGTCAGGCTCTGGGCTGATGGCTCAGAGCCTGGAGCCTGATTCCGATTCTGTGTCTCCCTCTCTCTCTGCCCCTCCCCCGTTCATGCTCTGTCTCTCTCTGTCCCAAAAATAAATAAAAACCGTTGAAAAAAAAAATTAAAAAAAAAAAAAAATCAGTGGCATTTCTACATACAAGTGATAAACTATCCAAAAAGGAAATTAAGAAGACCATCTCATTAGAAAAAGCAACAAAAACACTGACATCCTTAGGAATAAATTAACCAAAGAGGTGAAAGTTTGTGCGTTGGAAATTGTAAAATATTGGTGAAGGAAATGAAAGATGACAGATAAACGGAAAGATACTCTTGTTCATGAACCACAATAATTAATATGGTTACATTCTACACAGTCCACAGTGATCTACAGACTCAATCGCAATCGAAATGCCAATGGCATTCTTTACAGAAATAGGAAAAACAACCCTAAAATTTATATGTAACCACAAAGACCCTGGGTGGCTAAAGAAGTTTTCCCCTGGAGAGAACGTAAGGGGAGGACACACCCCAGTTAGGAGGCCAGTGATGAAAAGCTCTGTGTCACTCCCGATACGCGCTACAAACTGGTTCGACGTACCGTCTCCCAAGCCTGCTCCTTCATGGACTACGGTTCATAATCCATTACCGATGGCCTGAAATGATCCTTTGAAAGCCAGGACTTCCAGTGGGATGTGCCCAAGTGAAGGTAACACATAAAGGCAACCTATTCGTCATCAATGGAAATGATTTCCCTAAAGAAGAACAAAATAAAGTCAAGACTCCACTGAAAATAGAATTGTTTCTAATCCAAGAATAAAAGTAATTACTCATAGGAATATTGAATTACAACAAATTTTGGCTTGCTAGGATATGATGGCTCAGAGATAGAAATATTTCTAATGCTTTCGGTTTTTATCCCCCCTGATGTTTTCAAATGAATTGAACTGAATATTTTGTAAAGTTTCAATAAAATATCCTCACATGCCTGTCATTTCTTCAGATAAATTTGCAATATTTAACAAGGCTGGCATACAAACCTCCACTAATTCAAAACATACTCGATGAGTATAAGGGAAGGGACGGTAACATTTGGAGACAAATTTTTCTCATGCCATAAATGGGAAATAATTGGGATTTTGGAATTTTGTTAGGCAGATTTACATGAATCCTATTTTTATATTAAAATACATGTCAATTAATTGGAAGGGAATTATCACTACTGTATCGTGAGTTGATATTTTGTTTCTAGGATTCTCTCAGTAGTATATCCTGAATTGTAATCAATAATGAATACTTCTTTTTTAAAAAATCTTTATTTGTTTATTTTGAGTGAGGGGCAGAGAGTGAGGAAGAGATTCCCAAGCAGTCTCCACACTGTCAGTGCAGAGCCTGATGCTGGTTTGTTCCCACAAAGTGGGAACAATGACCTGAGTGAGTGAGATAATGACCTGAGCTGAAATCAAGAGTCACTTAACTAACTAAGCCACCCAGGTGCTCCAATAATGACTACTTCTTGATATTTAATGTATAGCACATTTATTTATAAGTTTTTTCAAAAGGAAAAAAATATACACATGTCAAATTAGAACATGGCATTTATCTTCCAGGAATTTATAATATACCCTTTTGATTTCAATTATTTTACTTTTCAGATGTGTGTGTGTGTGTGTGTGTGTGTGTGTGTGTACTTAAGCACTTTTAAAGGTGTTATTAAGTAGAAGGTAAGCGGAGAACATTGTGTAGGTGCATAAATCATATGGAAACTTCCAAAGAAGAAATCACAGGTTCTGAGATCTCCACACCCTATGTACATGAATATCTCTGTAACATGTACATATATGACTATGACATCATGTATTCCTTGACATACTATATATGTATTCTATTGCCTGTTTCTCTGTAGAACCCAGATTACTCCAATGATCTTTGCTCTTTCTCCTTGAAATAATTTGAAAAATTTGAGTGTATTCTTTTTTTTTAACATTTATTTACTTTTGAGAGAGAGACAGAGAGAGAGACAGAGAGAGAGATAGAGAGAGAGAGACAGAGCACAAGCAGGGGAGGGGCAGAGAGAGAGGGAGACACGGAATGGGAAGCAGACTCCAGGCTCTGTGCTGTCGGCACAGAGCTCGACGCTGGGCTCAAACTCAGGGACCGTGAGATCATGACCTGAGCTGAAGTCAGATGCCTAACTGACTGAGCCACCTAGGCGCCCCAGAAATGTTTAAGTATAATAAGGTAGTTTCTTAGTAGAAATGGAGACAAAACTCAACCATTTCGTTACCTTTTCCTATTGCTGACTTACTACTAACGATGCAATTACCTAAGCAGCTACAAGGAAGTAATTCATCATAAACCAGCAGGTCAAGAGTAGTAAGCATGTGTGTGATTTCGGAGAAAAAGATTTTGTGGTTGTCTGTTAGTAACAGCTTCAATTCAAGTGAGACGGAATTTGGCTTGTGAGACTGACAAGAATGCCAGCTCAGTTCATGTTCCAGTGCTGTTGTGTGTCTGGCAGTTGGATGCAGACATGGAGAAGACTGGACCCCAGCCCTCCAGCATGCATGGGGTCATCCAGAAGGAGACACGCACGCGGTGGCCAGGTTGTAAGGAAAAGAGCAAACGAATGACTGCACTTCACAGTTGTTCACCCCAAACCATGCCTCTCCTTGATGGGTGTCCGTGTTCTGAATCTGCACCCCACGTAAGGCTCCTTTGGTTGGACGTGGTTCCACTAGAACTGTCCCAGCTTCATCTTTTTCCTTTCTTTCTCCTTAGAGAGGAAAGATGAGTTTTATTTGGCTTCAACAATGTCCAAAAAGAAACTGGAGATACTTTAGTATTTCCACAATAAATGATGTTCCTCTTTCTCTTAATGACTCCCTTCTTAAGAAACAAGAAAGCTAGGGGCGCCTGGGTGGCGCAGTCGGTTGAGCATCCGACTTCAGCCAGGTCACGATCTCGCGGTCCGTGAGTTCGAGCCCCACGTCGGGCTCTGGGCTGATGGCTCGGAGCCTGGAGCCTGTTTCCGATTCTGTGTCTCCCTCTCTCTCTGACCCTCCCCCGTTCATGCTCTGTCTCTCTCTGTCCCAAAAATAAAAAAAATAAAAAAAAAAAAAAACGTGGAAAAAAAAAAAAAGAAACAAGAAAGCTAAAAAAAAAAACAAGATCCTATAGGGTAGTCTGGCAATTCTCTACCTCGGGGTGAGTTCGTCTGCCCAGAGGGCACTTGACAATGTCTGGAGACCTTTTAGGTTGTCACAACACAGGGAGGATGTTACCATTGGCACCTGGTGGGTCGAGACCAGGGATGCTGCTCAATGACCCACAATGCACAGGGCAGCTCCCACAAACAAGAATGATCCAACCTCAATGTCAATAGTGTTGAGGTTGATACACTGTGCTGGACCCCACTCTCCATCATATTGACTCCTGGGGGAGGGAGCATCACAACAGAATCCACATAGCCATGGACCAACATAACATCGTCACTTGTCATAAATCTAACATGAAGTTGGGGTTCTTGCAATTCCCAGAATGCCTAATACATTTCTGTATGCATGATTTCATTTCATTTCATTTATTTCAATATATTTCATTTATTTTTGTTTTGTTTTAATGAACCGTTAAAAAGCCTCCATCACGTGCCAGGAGCTGAGGGCACGAAGGGAAATAGCATGCTCGCGAGATGCTTGAAGTCTGGTAGAGGAAGTAAACACGTAGCCACACACACGGCCTTGATCACAGGCAGTCCAGGCTCTGTGAAGCCAGTGCCAAGTCACTAATCCTCCAGAGGAAGCTTGCACGGCTTCAGAAAGTTGGTGCATTGGTTGTAGCCTTGAGGAAGAGGTGCATGCCGGTCCACTGGATGGAAAAGGAGAAAGGAGGGGAGCGGGAAAGCAGATGGAAACCCTCTGGGTCAAGGAAGAGCCAGTGTCTTTTGAGACGAGAAAAAACCGAGTGTGGTTGAAATGAACTGGAGGTCATTCCCAGCAGGATGGGGAGATTAAACACAGGGTCTCTTGTCACGGTTTTAAATGTGATTGGCACTTTGGGAAGTTCACACCGTGACTGAAGACACCCCTTTCAAAAAGGGTGTCAGTGACAGAATGACAAGTGTCAAAGCAAACATGTTTTTTTTGTCTCTTATTATTTTGCAATAATAGAGTTGGCCTCTCTGCGTTTTTGGATACCTTGCAAATATCTCCTTAATTTACATTTGATTTTCTTTATTTTTGTGACTTCAAAAGAGTAAGATGCCAACAGCCTTCCGGTGGTGTCTCACAAGCAGAGTGATGGCTTTTGGAAATGTGTGTTGCCTTTTGGACCCCTGATGGTTTGGGGGGCAGGGTGCATGGTGGAGAGGGGCTCAAACAGGAAGCGGACGTCCACAGAGCAAGCTGGAGAAGCTGGTTGGCTCACATCTGCATATGGAGGCTCTCCGCTAAGACTCTTGCTCAGCTGTGTGTGTGGTGGGTTAGTGATCTCTAGGTTTCCTGAAACAATGCTTGGCTCCTTTGTTGAGTTTCTTGGATTTTGCACCCCCCCCCCACCATCCCTACTGCTCTGACTCAGCGGCCCGTCTTCAGCTGTTCCCGAGTTTTGCATCTGAGCGTGCTCTGTCCCTCTCTGCATTCCACGGCATGCTGCTACCCGAGTAGTTTCCAAAAAACCATCTCTAGGTGACTCTGAGAAATGCCTGAAAAATGAGTGACCGAGAAGGAGGAAACCAAGCCAAACAGAAAAAAGAAACGTCTGAACTTCCAGGCGGGCAGGGCCCTCCCGCCACAATCTGGCGCCTGCAGCCCCACTCCATCTGGCCACCATGCCTACACCTGCCACTAGCTCTGCCCAGCCAGCCACTCTGCCCCCTTGTCAAAGGTTCCCCCGCATCTGTCTCCCCAGCCTCCGTGCGCAGTCACACCTGGGAGAGCTGATGGTCCACTGTCCGTCATCTATACGTAGGGAAATACGTGACCGGATTAAGGCTCGTGACAAGTGACCTAAATCTAATGGAGCTGTCACATAGCCTAATCCAATGCTATCCCTACTCAACTGCATTCTCAGCCTTTCCATTTGTCATTTACTTAGCAGAACTGACAGATGCCACTGAGCCCTAACAGCTAATAGGAATGACTGTCGCCAGAAAGGCCACACGCGCATTTATTGCAATTGATGTTCATGCCACTGAAATGCGGGACACTTTAATTCTTTAATTTTTCATTCTCCCGTCCTGTGACGGAGCTACACGGATATTTAATGCTCTATCGTAAAACTCTGTTTTCAGAGAGCAGACAGGAAGCGGATGCTTGAAGATGACTGGGTTGTAAAGGTGAGTGTAGGAGAGGCACCTGATTGACAACGTGATGCTCTAGTAATTGTAATGGTGTTTTGTGTTTCTCCAGTATCATTCTTCACAGAACCCACAGTAGTCCAAAGTGATCTTTTCATGGCTTGGTAAATTCCTGCAAATGAGTCTAAAATTGTATCCTGAGATTTACCTAATCGTTATTACCAACAACGTGGTTTTAAAATCATGGATTATATGTGTTATATATTACATGCTCAAATATTCATGGTGTAGATATGAGTTGGATAGTGTTACATACAGATAGATATAGATAGGGAGACAGATAATAGATGGATGATGAATGGATGGATGGATAGATATTAGATAAATAGATAGATGACAGATGGATGATGGATGGATGATGGATGGATGGATGGATGGATGGATAGATAGGTAGATGGATAGATAGATAGATAGATAGATAGATAGATAGAAGATAGATAATGGATGGATTGATGAATAGGTAGAGGGACAGATGGACAGACAGATGATAGGGAGATGGAGAGATGGATGGATAGATAGATGCATAGATACATAGACACAGAGACAGATGATAGCTCAGTGGGATGGTAATGTGCTGGAGAAGGTAAAGCAAAAATATATCAATGGAAATATAAAAAGCTATAGAAATATTAGGATGTGCCACTTTCCTTAGCATTGTTTTAAATACATTCTTGGTAAATTTTTAACCTGGACGTCAGAACATCTAACGCACAACAATAACTGACAGTCACAGGAACAAGTATAAGATACTGCTAATTCCTAAGACATCCCCAGAGTTGTCACAGAAATATTAAATTATTAATTCATTCAGGACAAATGTGAGATGAATTTTCATTTCTTTTTTTTAAATTATGTTAAATGTTTATTTATTTTTGACAGTGTGAGAGAGAGACACCGTGTGAGCAGAGGAGGGGCAGGGAGAGAGAGAGACACAGAATCTAAAGCAGGCTCCAGGCTCTGAGCCATCAGCACAGAGCCCAACGTGGAGCTCAAACTCAAGAACCATGAGATCATGACCTGAGCTGAAGTCGGATGCCTAACTGACTGAGCCACCCAGGTGCCCCAAATTTTTGTCTCTAATCCAGTAATGAATTGGTATTTATTT
The DNA here is from genome assembly GCF_046562875.1 of Panthera onca. Lineage (NCBI taxonomy): Eukaryota > Metazoa > Chordata > Mammalia > Carnivora > Felidae > Panthera > Panthera onca. The sequence continues at coordinate 26,486,924 of NC_138358.1, read as the reverse complement.
GGGGGAAAAACATCCCAAAAGCTGTTAGCTTTTGTTTGGCTCTAATAAGAGGGCAGTATTGGGTAAAAATGTGGAAAAACAAGAAGAAATGAAGGAAGTTGACTTAGACGCATTTTACTTAATTTTTCCACTTTCACTCGTTTTTACTTTTTAAAGTAAAAGCAATGAACATATATTGGGGGCTGTTCTCAAAGAGAAAGAGGGATATGCGATGAAGAGGAGAAGATGGTCATAACCTAGACCGACCATATTTTACTCCCCTTTGTGTATTTGTCTTGTGCATACACATTTGTGTGTATGCCTATGTATGTATTACATATGTATGCATATAATAGCTATTACATACAGGTCACAGCTGTGTATATATGGACAGTGTATAAAGTTCACAGGGAATAAATGTGAGACATTTCAAAATTGTTCTAAGAAAGCAGGAACCCATATTGTTATATGTTCTCTATTATATAATTTAAATTATATTTACATATATATAACTACTGAATTCTCTTATTTTTAACAGCTTTTCAGATTATAGTCTTAATGTTTTCAAGATACACACTCACATCTGCAAGTGTTTGTGTTTCCTCCTTCCTAATTTTTGTTCCATAGATCTCTCTTCTGTCTAATGTAATGGACTGGTAATTTCAGGGCAACATCAAATCATAACAATGACAGTGGGCATCCTTGCCTTTCACTGACTTAAATAGGAATTTTTCTAATGTTTCCACATGAATTAAAGCTGGTTCACCGCTGAAAATACTTATTTTTTTCATTATAAAATTATCAGTCCCTATTTATTACCCATTTTAGTCAGACTTGACACGGAGTTTTACCAGATCCATTTTGGCACATACGGATCATGAGGCTTATCATGTGATTTATCCATCATGATTTATCCATGAGGCTTACCATGTGATTTATCATCATGGTGCCTGGCATTAATAGGTATTGAGCCATTCTTGTATTTTATGGGATGAACCAGTTTGGAGACTCATAATAATTTGGAAATTCAATAATATTACAAGGCATTCATCCTTTAGCGATGGGTGTCAAAGCTGGCCAGAGGCTCTGATATTACTATTATCAGATATCGATGATCACTAGACATTTATTTATCTAAAAACAGGTGCAGGGAAAGAACAGGACAGACTCTGCTCCTCACCTAACAGAGCCTAGAGACTAGCTTTTCTCTGTCACTTTGCTCATCAGCAAAGACATTTTGTTTGTTTTTATTCCTACTCTAAAATCGCTATCAATTTTTTTATTGAGGGTTTTTAATCGAATAAAATTAATTACATTTAATCTGAAAGAAAAGGGAGGGGTAGCCCCCAAACACATTTTGAGCACATTTATTTGAGAACTTTGGAAATTTATGCTTATTTGGAGACAAAAGCCTAATTTTTGGTTAATCTAAACACAACAAAATGGAATCATTGCAGTCATGAGAACAGTGATTTTATGTGCACATTCCTGCCACACAGTCCCCCAGGTTTGATCCTATTTCCCTTTAATGTGTCGGGGAACATAGTCTGAAATATCAAATTTAATCCATTTAGTTTTGAGAATTAAAAAAAAAAAGCTTTATGGACTTTTCTAATACAAACTATAAATGGATATTCCCAGTGAACTTATCATCCAGTGGAGAGAGACCAGTACTTAAAGAGAGCCATGCAGGGGCACCCGGGTGGCTCAGTAGGTTAAGCGTCTAGCTCTTCGCTTCGGCTCCGGTCATGATCTCACAGTTCATGGGTTTGAGCCCTGCGTGGGGCTCTGTGCTGATAGCATGCAGTCTTCTCTCTCTCCCTCTTTCTCTGCCTATCTCTCTTTCAGAATAAATAAAGTTAAAAAAAAAACACCATGCAAATAAATAATCAACCGTACTGTGGACAAATGTGATTCAGAAAAATATGTAGAGGTGACGCTTCAGTTTAAACCCAGAGATCAGCCTTCCTTGGCAATAGCATGAAATAATTGGACAGAGTAAAGTTTCAATTATGCTTTTAGTATATAGCCTTAGTTCAATGGCCCAGATAACAAGCAAGTGAAAATAATGTAATACAGCAGAACTGTTTATTCTTCTCCCCCAAATTGTCCTTTTCTGCCGCATATGCTTATGAAATATACAAGGCTTATTCATCCTGTTGCTCAGTCAGTCATGTAATAATTTCTCATTCAGTTCTGCATTTGTTCACCTAGCTTATCGAGGGCAAGGAAATGTATCCAATGCCGGGAATACAGGGATGAGACCAGTGTTTTCTCTGAGTGTCTATTCCAAGCACTGGATTAAAGTATTCTGATTCTATCTGATGAATGGAAAATGTGGGTGTGTGGAATATGCTTTGAGAGCAAGAGGCCCAAATACATTGTGCAAGAAATAAGGTCTTTAGAGCACGTCAGAGTCAACACAGCACATTCACACGAAGCCCTTGCTTCGTTCAGCGGTCCAGTGTTCCTAAGGACTTACCACCATTGCACAACAAGGGCAGTGGTGTCTGGACAAGCGGAAGGAGTGGACCACATTCATGCCTCTGACAAGCAGTGTGTCCTGTGCTAAAGCCCACGTTCCTTTTATTACATTACATCGCACTGATGAACATAATCAACGGTACAAGCCATTATCCAGGGTTCATAATTTATGCTCTGAGTGCATTTTGTCCTCCATCCATGATATCATGGAGGTCTCCATTTGGTCCAATATTTAACGGCTGGGCTGAGAAAGGATTTGAAAACCCACGGCAACAGCACGGAGCCAGACCTTGGTCGGTATACGGCATCATGTTGTGGAAAAAACCAAGGGCTACATGGCTGCTTTCATCACCATAAGTAACTCCTTAGTGTTGTAAATGACCTCCTTCTGAAAAGCAAAGCCCCACAAAAGGATGATACAGCGGACTCAGCATAGGGACAAGGAACATGGAGAACGTGCTCTAGTAACATGTATTTTCTGTTCGGTATTGAACAGTTCTGAGTGTGAAGGTCTAGTTTAACCCTGTGAAGTACTATTGAAAGTCCTGCAACATTAAAATGCTCTTTACATGCACGTGGAAGCCCAGCAGTGGAAGTTGGGACACATCTCTAAACGGTCCTACGATGCGTCGTTACAGTGAAAGTTGGGACACATCTCTAAAGGGTCCTACGATGCATCGTTCATGCTTACCAGGCAACTGTTGGCTTTGTACAACTTTGGCCTTCACTTTTTAGAGGTAATTTTTAAAAAGGAACGGTGGTATATTTTTACCTACAGAAAGTTCACTTTGTAAGAGTAAACTGGTTTCTAGCATAAGTATTTCATCAGAAAGTTGCTGAAAGAAGATGAAGAACATAGTAAACGAATGGTCCCCATGCTTTACGCCAGCATCTCTAGACGCTTTTTTTTTAATGCTGTTATTTGAAAAATATGTTTGAGATCAGCTGTACTTTTTTGGTGAATTCCTCCAAGGCTCCCTTACTAAGCATCACACTGACTGAGGGCACAAAGGAAGCTCATGTTCTGGGCAGAGACGCAGGATGGATGGGTCCTTGGAAAAAGTGGCTTCCACTCAGCCAACTGAGCTGTTCCTGTTCTCTATGGTTCCAACCCTGAACGGTGCCACCTGCTGTTTCTCTAGCTGGTTCATTTCCACCCCCTACCCGCCAACAAGAAACTTCACATCTAGAAATACAGAGCATCCTCTCAAATGTGACTGGGGTTATCGGTGGAATTGTGTGAAATCAGCTTGCCTTTGAAACTTAGGTGGGTACTACTAAAATATTTCCTCCTGAAATGTATCCAACCTCATTTTAATTGGATTAAGTAACAAATCAAATGAAGGGAAAAAATGTTCTGCTAATTAGCAGTCCTGTTGCCAGTATCCTTCTTAAGCCTCTAAGAGATCAGACCAAACTGTGCTTCTAATAATCATTTTCAACACATACAGGATGATTTTAGCCTATTTTCTGAGGCATTCTTTGCTTTAAGCAATTCAGAGAACACCATCAGGTTTCCAGGGGGTTATTCATTCTTTCTGTAGCTTTTCATGTCCAACGGGGTAAGCCCCGACTCAGTGTTTAAGGCAACATGACTAGCATTATTTATCTATTATAGGGGACTTTTATCCTCAAAATTTGTGAAGTCTGTGATATACAAGCATGACTTAACTATGCATTGATGGAGGTTTCCTTTATTATGTTTATTTTTAAGAGACAGAGAGAGAGAGAGAGAGCGAGCGAGCCAGTTGGGGAGGGGCAGAGAGAGAGGGAGAATCCGAAGCAGGCTCCAGGCTGCAAACTGTCAGCACAGAGCCTGACACGGGGCTCGAACTCATGAACTGTGAGATCGTGCCTGAGCCAAATTCGGATGCTTAACTGACTGAGCCACCAAGGCACCCCAAATATAAAATATTAAAAAAAGCCCTAAGATACTACAAAAACAGAAAGGATATCCAAACAGCTGAACCCACACACAGACACATATACACATACATATGCATATGCAATATTTTTATATTTTAAATATACATTTATATATTAAAAATATGTTGATTTATGTGTTTTATGCATATATTATATATCTATTAATACATAATATAGTCATTATATATCTCTGTTCAACTGTGATTTTCCTTCATGTTGGTTCTTGGATGCATATTATATATATATTATATTATATTATATTATATTATATTATATTATATTATATTATATATATTATATGATATATTATATATGTATTTTTGTATATACATGTTTGTAGATAGGTAGATATGCACAAAAGTGCTCAACTTGGTTAGTCTCAGAAAAATTAAAACTATTACATACCAGAACAACTAAATTCCTATATCCGTGGAAAATCTGGCAATATGAAATGCAGTTACAATGTAGAGTAATTGGAAATCCACAAATGTCTGCTGACCCCCAAGCATATTTTAAAGCAGAAATTCTCAAAATACAGCAAGTGTTCTCTGTCATCAAGACCTGAAAAGAATCCAACCCACCGCATCTTTATAAAACCAACCACGAGCGTGTCTCAGCACATTTGGTATTTCTTCCCATAGAGATGCTATCGCTCAGATCCAGAATTCTGTTCAGATCTAATCATCCCCACCTAAACCCAATCACTGGCTGCCATTTAAACTCATTTGCTCTGCATTAAAACTTCATAGAGAAGAGAATTTCCCTCTTGATAATCTGCATCACAAAATAGTAAATTAAGCTTCTGCAGAACAATATCTATTTCATACATTAAGTATATTTACAATATTAGTGTAGTGTAGTCTTGGATATTGTAAAAGGGAAATAGGCATCTGGGAGGGCCAAATTCAAAAGTATTGCCTATTATACATTTTACATTTTTAACAATCTCCTAGGTGAAAGCTATTTAAAATTATACTTCTAGTTTATCTGCCTTTGACTTCTAATGAGGTAAAGTACTCTGTTTCTAGTCACTTCATTTCCTTTCTGTATAGGCTTCAAATATTGTTATCGTTTTTCTTTTTTTTAAGTTTATTTACTTAAAAATCTTTTCTTACATTTATTCATTTGTGAGAGAGAGAGGGGAGGAGTGGGGCAGGGGGGACACAGAATCCGAAGAAGGCTCCAGGCTCTGAGCAGTGAGCACAGAGCCGGACGCGGGGCTTGAACTCATGACTCAAGATCATGACTGGAGCCAAAGTTGGATGCTTAACTGAGCCACCCAGGCGCCCTGTATTTATTTATTTTTGAGAGAGAAACAGCAAGTGATAGAGGGGCAGAGAGACAGAGAGAGAGAGAGAGAGAGAGAGAGAGAGAGAGAGAGAGAGAGAATCCCACAGGCTCCACACTGTCAGTGCAGAGCCCAGCGTGGGGCTTGAACTCACCCACCGTGAGATCATGACCTGAGCTGAAATCAAGAGTCAGATGCTTAACCGACTGAGCCACCCAGGTGGCTCATCATTTTTCTTATTTGAGCACTTTTGAGCTGCTGGTATTTATTGATTTACAAGAGAAAGGGATAAATGAAGTATCTTAACTGTTTTTCTCAGATATGTGTGATGATCCAGTTTGCTCCTTATGTAGTTAGTTTTATACTCAGTGTTCAAGTATACACTGACCTTAACTATTGTTAGTATAAAGACCTTCTCAACACAGGCTAAAGATGAACCTTCCTTTATATTTTCTTTTCATTGGCTTCCTACTTCTTCACTCCTTAAACAAGATTTTTATCCTCCCTGGAAACATCTGGTGTTTGGGACTGAGTGGTGATCTGTCTTTTCCCTCCTTGTTTGTCGCCCCTTGGAGTTACTGCCTTTGTATTTTAAATTGTCACAAATATAGGGCCACACGCACCCCAACAGACCCCTGGGGTTCCTTTCTGGGCCTGTGATCTTAATAACTGATGCTGTTTTCTGTTCCTGTTCAACGCTGCCTATGTTCTTTTGTCCAATTCTTGGGACATTTGCCTCGATTTGTAAACACATTAACAGCAAGCGTTTAACCGAACTCTGATTCACATATTTGGCCTGAGCCTGTTTACACCTAATTTCCTTCCTTGAGCTCCTTTTCAGGTGACGGTGTGGGTTGTTGGGACTTTGGTGTTAAATACATTGCCTTTGGGGAGGGCAGAGAGCGGGTTCTTTTTCGTGCTCGTGCTGCTGCCTCTTGAATGTCCCCCAGGCATGAGCTAGGTGCTGGCTGCTTCCCTCAGATTTTCGGAGATGCTTCTCCTCTGTTCAGCTCTGGGGTGTGCCGCACGGCTACACTTTCTTCATGTGGTGCCAGAATGTCTCCAGGAATTTTATGTGGCCCTGGGCAAGTCCTTTTCATCTGGAGCTGGAAGGCTGTCTTTAAGGAAAGTATTCTTCTCCCTTCTGCATTTCTGTGCCTTCTGGTTTGGAGTTTTGTTTTGTTTTGTTTTTTCCAGGACTTCGTTAGGAAAATTCTTTTTAGGGGCACCTGGGTGTCTCAGTTGGTTGAGCGTCCAAATCTTGGTTTTGGCTCAGGTTGGGATCTCATGGTTCATGGGTTCGAGCCTCTCATCAGGCTCTGTGGTGACAGCGTGGAGCCTGCTAGAGATTCCCTCTCTCTCTCTCTCTCTCTCTCTCTCTCTCTCTCTCTCTCTGTCCCTCTCCTGCTCATGCTCTCTCTCTAAAAATTAGTTAACCTAAAAAATAAAAACAAAATCTTTTTGTTTGAGTATACCATGTTCCCTCAGTGTCAGGTGGTCCTCCAAGTCTATGCGTCACATATGCTCCCCACAGTATGTCACCACACCGTGCGATTACAGGGCCGTTGGCTGTATTCCCTGGGCGGTACCTTTTATTTCCATGACTTGTGCATTCCGTAAGTGGAAGCCTGTATCTCCCACGCATCTTCCCCCATTCTCCCTACCCCCCACCCCCTCCCTTCTGGCAGCCAGCAGTCTGTTCTGTGTAATTACAAATGCGGTTACGATGCTTCTTGTCTGTTTATCCATTTGGCTTGTTTTTCGACTCCACATAAGTCTGAAGTCATATGGTTATCTGTCTTCCTCTGTCTGACTTCTCTCACTTAGCATTATACTCTCTAGACCCATCCACGTTGTTGCAAATGACACCACCTCCTGCTTTTTTATGGCTGCGTTGTATTCCACTGTGGTTTTTGTGTGTGTGTGTGTGTGTGTGTGTGTGTGCACCACACCTTCTTTATCCATTCATCTATGGATGGACACTTCCATACCTTGGCTATTGTAGATACTGCTCCTATAAACTATAAACACAGCAGTGCATAGATCTTTTCAATTTACTGTTTGCATTTTCTTTGGGCAAATACCCACTAGGGGAAGTGCTGGGTCACATGGTGTTTCTATTTTTAAATTTTTGAGGCACGTCTGTGATGTCTTCCACAGCGGCCGCACCAGTTTGCCTTCCCACCGGAAGCTAGAGTTCCTCTTTATATCTCAGTGGGAATTCTGAGTGTGCCATCCACCTGTATTTTCATTCATCCTCCTTTTCAGCCTGCTCATCCATTTTTCCACGTCCTTAAGTTGCTGCCATTCCTCACAATTGCTCTTTTTCTTCAACAATTCAGTTTTCTTCACTACACAGCCTGCTGTTCGTTGTCTCCATTGCTGTTTCATTTGGTTTTCCTTTTTTGTCTCTGTTCAATTTCTGACCTCAGTCTGCTTCTCCCTGGATTCCTTTCTCTAATTTATAGATGTACTTTCCTACTGAATAGTGTGCGTGTTTAGATAGGCCAAGATTCCTCAAGAGTTACTCTTGTTTCTTTCAATAAGTTTTGGTGTATAGAGACCTCCCTTTGAGTGACAGGTGTTCCACAATTTCAATTATTAGTTGGTGAATTTGAGTGGGCCTCTAGGGCTGTGATGTCTAAGTTCATACTGATATCCTAACCTGAAATCTCCAAATAAATTTTTAACACAATGGGGATCAATCACATCATATATATCCCTTTATAGTCTGCTTTCTTTTTTTTTTTCTTTTTAAGATTTTCCTTTTAAATATTACCACCCCCCAATGTGGGGCTCAAACCCACAACCCAAGATCAAGAGTCACATGCTCCACAGACTGAGCCAGCCAGGCACCCCAATATTCTGCTTTTCTTTACATAACATCATATTGTAAGCATTGGTTTTTCCTCTGACTACATTACATCCTATATGATTATGCTCCTTAGTTCATTTACATCATCTCACATATCCAGATTGCTTCTAATATTCAGGTTTTAGAAACAATATGATACTGACTGTGCATGGGCGCAAATCTCTCAGTACATTATCTGACAGCTTCTGTATTTTTTATTTATTTTATGTTTTTGACAGCTCCTTTAAAAAATATTCCTGAAATTGACATTACTTGGTTACAACTTATGAAAGCATAAAGAGTCAAAACCAATAACCAACTGCCTTGCAGGAATATTCCAACATGTTTCCAATTCTTCTAAAAGTGTATGAGAGGTCAATTTGTTAGCTAAAAATAGATATGTTTTTTTACTATTAACACAGGAAGTCGTTTCTCATGCTTAACAGCCGTCTGCTTTTTCTCTTTCTTCCTTTCTTTCTTTCTTTCTCTTTCTTTTTTTTTTATAATTTGTGTTGCTTGACGGCTGTCTTGTTCTGATATTATATGTATTCTCTACTTGTTGTCTATGTCCTCTTGTAAGATAAACTATTAAAACATCTTCATACACACACACACACGCACGCACATATCTATCTATCTGCTATAATTGTGTTTCCTTTTGTGCAACAGTTTTCTTAATAAAATTGCTTTAAAAAGTTCCGTCCTCTTGGGGCGCCTGGGTGGCTCAGTCGGTTAAGCGTCCGACTTCAGCTCAGGTCACGATCTCACGGTCCGTGAGTTCGAGCCCCGCGTCGGGCTCTGGGCTGACGGCTCAGAGCCTGGAGCCTGCTTCTGATTCTGTGTCTCCCTCTCTCTCTGCCCCTCCCCCGTTCATGCTCTGTCTCTCAAAGACAAATAAACGTCTCTCAAAAATAAATAAACGTTAAAAAAAAAAAAAAAAGTTCCGTCCTCTGGGATTAGTCAAATCAATTATGCTTGAACTATCATGACTTGTGATGATCATATTGGCCCCTATCTTCTTATGTTTTGTAGTTTGTTTTGGAAGTAACTGTTTTTTGGAAATAACTGTATGAATGTTTTCTCATAAGTGTCACTGTTGTATTTTGGCATTAAAAATTTTTCTATATTTCTACTTTGATCATTTATGGAAACTATGTTTTTAGGGTCAAAAAGAATAAAAGGGGGGCACCTGGCTGGCTCAGTATTTGGAGCACACAACTCTTTATCTCGGGGTTGTGAGTTTGAGCCCCAGAGTGGGTGTAGAGATGACTTAAAAACTAAAATCTTTGAAATAAAAAGAATAAAAAGAGGAGCATAAACGCATGTTTACTAAATATATGACTTTGTCACAGTTTTGTGTTTGGTTTTTTGTTTGTATGTTTGTTTGTTTTATTTGTTTTTAGCTAGGACTCTACAATGGTGTGAGTCTGTAGGTCAATCATGACTGACTTTTTTTATCTGTTTATAATCAACAAGAGCTATCTGCTTTGGTATTTTTTTTTCCCTCAGTCTTCAAGTTATTTGGCTTATATTGAGCTAAATTAGGTCCTTTATTCTGTGCTGTGTGTTTTGTGTTATTTTGGTTAGAAGAACTTTAATACAGACAAGAGAAATTGGAACCACCTATGGTGGAAAGCAGTGTTTCCCAAAGTACGATGTGAGGATGAATATTCTCCAGATGAAACAAGTGTGAAAAACATCCACCTTGAAGTCATCCCACAGAGAAGTTCATACCGACCATTAGCATAACCAAGACCCTGGCATCTTTTGGTGAAGAAGGCTGTTTTAATTTTTTTTTAATTTTTTTTTAAACATTTATTTATTTTTGAGACAGAGAGAGACAGAGCATGACCCGCGAGATCGTGACCTGAGCCAAAGTCAGACGCTTAACTGACTGAGCCACCTAGGCGCCCCTGTTTTAATTTTTTGACCCAAGTTTATTTGTCCACAAAGCCCTTGTGTGTGGTGTGTGTATGTGAGTGTAAGTGTGTAAAACATCTACTACTAATAACATGAGGCATTGTCAGAACCCATGCAACATTGAGAAATGCTTCTCTGCATTGTAGTCACTCAATATTTTCAAATGTTTCCTCATACTTGACTGAAATGTCTACCCCCGACAAGACATATTAAAAAATATGTATCAATAGGTTTTTGCTGCAATGTCAAAAACACATATTTGACTCAGTTCACATCCTACTGTTTTGTATCACTATGTTGTTTTTTTTTTTTTTTTTTTTTTTTTTTTAATGCACGCTGTTTCCCCAGGGCGTCTAGATCAGGCAGTGCTGACTTCTCCAGGTCTTTCTCAACTTACAAAATGCGGGCAAAGCAGGTGATTTTTCAAGGAACTCTTGGGTCATCTTCCCTAGGAACCAGCACTAAGAGGAGATAAAGAGAACATGGTCCATATGGGCTTTTTAGGGCTGGGTGGGTCCAGCCTTTCTCCCACTGCTCTAGGAGGATTTGGGGCACTTCTGGGATGAATTGACATTTTCTTCCCCATCTAGGAGCTCATGATCCCAAATCCCTCCTGCAGCAAAGTATTGTAACATTATATGGTGTTTGTTGGAACTGTCTTGTACCAAAGGTATTTATTTTTCTTTCTTTTTAATTTTTAATTTCTTATTTTTTATTCAATTTTTTTTTTAACATTTACTTATTTTTGAGAGACAGAGTGCAAGCTGGGGAGGAACAGAGAGAGAGGGAGACAGAATCTGAAGCAGGCGCCAGGCTCTGAGCCATCAGCACAAAGCTTGATGTAGGACTTGAACTCACGAACCATGAAATCATGACCTGAGCCAAAGTCAGACGCTTAACCGACTGAGCCACCCAGGCACCCTTATTTTTCCTTCTTTGATGTGCTTTCATGTTCATTCATTTTTGTCCCATGTACCCTGCTGTAATTGAACTATATTCCTCTTCCAATGTTAATACGATAATATTTTAATAAGTCACCTGGTATGGAATATCCTCACATTGCTGGAATCAACTCCATTGGGAAATTGTGTGTATTCTCTAACAAGTACATTAAATTCACTAATATTTTATTTTTATCTGTCGCTGAGGTATGCTTGATGGGTGTTGGGGTTTATTCCATATTTTATTTTCCCTGTGTTTTTAAAGAGTCAGTGTTGGGGCATCTGGCTGGCTCAGTCGGTTGAGCGTCCGACTTTGGCTCTGGTCATGATCTCACAGTTTGTGAGTTTGAGCCCCGTGTTGGGCTCTGTGCTGACAGCTCAGAGCCTGGAGCCTGCTTCAGATTTTGTGACTCCCTCTCTCTCTGTTCCTCCCCCGCTCATGGTCTCTCTCTCTCTCTCTCTCTCCTTCAAAAAAATAAATGAAAAATAAAACCATTAAAAATATTTAAAAAGTCAGTGTTATCGTAGATCAACAGAATGGTGGAGGAAACTTCCTTAAAAGATACTCATAGAGATTACAAAACATGAGAGTCACATGAAATTCTCATAGGACTTGCTCTTTAAACATATCAGGTTTCATGTAATTTGGGGGATATTCACTGACTCATAATTTGCATTGTGAAATTGATTATTTAGCTTTTCTTATTGAGGTAGTATTAGTAATTTCTTTTCAAGAGAGCAAGCAGTTTATTCTACATAAATAATTTGTGGTAATAAAGTTTATTAGTGTTTGCTTTTGTGATTTAATATCTGTTCCATTGCTTAGGTATCTGAACAAGGTATGATTTCATCAATAACTGCCCAGTTCCTAATGGAACAGAATAAGTTTAATGAGGAGGGTACCTTCATCCTTCTTGAAAAATGCCATTTTTTTAAAGATTTTATTTTGAAATAATTGGTACACCCAACACAGGGCTCAAACTCACAACGCCAAGATCAAGAGTCACACACTGCACCGACTGAGCCAGCCAGGCGCCCCAAAAGAGCCGTTTATTTGCACTGAAAAATTAACTGACAACTGAACACCGTGCATGATTGTTTTCGATACTTTTTTGTTGTTACTAAGTTGAACGGGAAGAATAAAGTGGAAGACTTTAACTCGTACAGGTGTTATCCATTCCTTATTTTTTTAACCTTAAGGCAATTTTGTTAGCAATTTCATTTCCGGGCCCTCATTAGGGAAATGATGTTATTACAGCCTCAATTCCATTAGGCATATAATTCTAGAGACAAGTTCCAGCAGGTGTGCCCAGAGAGTGGTGCTGATGAACCCAAACTATGAGACAAAAACCTACAGGAAGAGCCAACTGTTAACAACAGACTCATCACATCCTAACTCGGAGAGTTTGCCTCTTTAGAAATGCCAAGAAGGTAGTTGTTTGAGTTCAGGTTGCAGTCACTTGTGCTTTGGGGCAATCACAACCCTCTGGCGTGGCTTGGTCGGATACAAAAGTCAGGCAGAGCAGAGGTCCCCAGCTTTCACCACGACTACTTGGAGGGCCCCACCGCTAGAGGTTTTGACTCGGTAGGTCAAGGACAGGACCCTAGAATGTGCATTTATTTTTTTATTTTTATTTTTTAACATTTATTCACCTTTGAGAGAGTGCAAGCAGGGGACGGACAGAAAGAGAGGGTGACCCAGAATCTGAGGCATGGAGCTGAACTTGGGGCGCGAATTCACGAACCGAGAGATCACGAACTCACGAACCGAGCTGAAGTGGGACGCTTAACCGACTGAGCCACCCAGGTGCCCCTGGAATGTGCATTTCTAACAAGCTTACAGGTGACACCAGTGCCACTGATCCCAGGACCACAATTTCAGAACCACTCAACGAGGCTAATTCTTAAGGCTCCTCAGAAAAGGGAGGGTGTTCTCCAGGTGTGTTGAATTTCCTCTCCCCTCTGAAGTCATCACATCGTGTTAGGCTTGGACAGGAACCTCCCACAGACACGCAGAACTATGCATCAGGACCATCTCGTGGTTCTTCAGCTAATGCGTTCTTCATTATTACACCTCAAATACCCCTGCAGTCTTCATTATTGCTTTTACAATGTTGACATTTTATCTTGTGGAAGGCACATTCTACTGTGCTTTTATAGAAGTCTCGGTGTTCGAATAACCTTCTGGCATTCAGACTTGCAAGGTTAGCTTTGCTGAAAAGCTCCAGAAAATAGTCACAAGGATGGCAAAGAACTCTCTTCTCCACAGATACCTTCCTTCCCAGGGCTTTGTGAGGGCGTATAACCAAATGTCATGCTGTTTCCATTCCATTTAAAGACATGATCCATCAATTATTTTTACCAATTCCCTAATTGTGGGCTGGCCTCCCATACAAGGAACTTGTCTCTTTTCTCAGTATAGATATATTTGCAGATTTCCCTACAGAAATTCTTGTGGATGATTTACATTTTGGGGAGGCTTTGTTGTGATCTCTTCTCCATAATATATGTACACCTTCAAAGCATGGGAATGTTATAAACAGCATTGAATCTGAGGCAGTTAGGAATCTGAGGCAGGTAGAACCTCATCCACCCTCCACCAAGAGGCCACTAAAACACGCATTTCCTCCTGCCAAGTCTCTACAAACATTAACACAATGCTATAAATACTTTCATTAACGCAGAAGTTAATATTCTTAAAGTGCTATGAAGTGTTCTTATCTTAGATCAATGCCAAGAAATCTAGACTTGATTCACAATTGACCTTTCCTTGAAATGTGAAGCTGATTAAAGGGTGTTCACTTTCATCTCCATCACTGCTCTGTTGTGCTTTGTTTTCACAAGTGGGTTGAGGTCAAATCATTTTGACTCCAAAGTAGTGACTATTCAACTAGAAGATGTCTTTTCTCAAGTGATCTCCGTGGACATTTTCTTTACAAACCCCACATAAAACATTGGTTTATTAGGTTGGAATTGCTGATGCTTTTGTTTTATATCCGGATTGTTTGTTCCTTTTTCTTCACTGCTATTGCTTTTGCTTCATTTTCGTTCAGACTCCACGTTCAATAAATTCTCTTTTGCACATCACAAAGCCCTGCATGCTTGAGATTGGATACATTAATTTAAGGTTTTAATTACCTCGTATACATTTTAGTAAAGTTTCCAGCTCTCTACAATGGAGAGAAAATTTGAATGGAGAATACTTTATGAAGTCGTGAAGGGAAGAAGTCGTGGCATTGACCAGCCATGGAAATTCAGGGCAAATTACAAATTCGCCTGATTTCTAGTTTCTTCTGTTACACATGGTGGTAGTAACAATATTTTCTCTGTCTGCCTAACATTTTTTAATAAGGATAAAATGAGACCCACACCACGAGAACTCAGTATATACCAAATGGGTATTATACTGGTGTGTACATTTTCATTCTCTGTGTTCGGTCTTGTAGGTATAGGGAAATGTTTCTGCTTTTCCCCATATGTTTCCACAATGATCTTGTAAAGCTCTGCCTTGTTTTGCATTCTCTTATAAACTTCAGGCATTGGGGAAAACATTCGTCTGAACATTCACATGGATTCACTTATTTATGGTGGCAGTGATGTTCAAGGTTATTCCTACATCCTCAAGGAATGACTGTTTGGGGAAAGATAAGTAAACTTCTTAGGACAACCCAAAAATACCCATCCTCGTTTTCCTAGGGGCCAATGTGTAGACAATGGGTAAGCAGCACAACATAGTATACAATTGAGATCATGGGAGTTTGGATCACAGAGAACTTTGGGTACGACCATGTCTTAGCCTTGAATTAGACAGAGACAGTGGGGAGGAGCGCCTGGGTGGGTCAGTTGGTTCAGAATCCCACTCTTGATTTTGGCTCAAGTCATGATCTCAGATTCGTGGGATCAAGTCCGGCATCAGGCTTTGTGCTGATGTGGAGTCTGCTTGAGATTCTCTCTCTACCTCTCACTCTGCCCCCCTTTCCTCCTCGCTCACTCTCTCTCTCAAAATACATAAATAAACATTAAAAAAAAAGAAACAGATAGTGGGGATGCAGAAATCCAAATGTGCTTGTAAGTGATAGAGCTTCTGAAGCAATCAGGTGCACTGACTCAATGATTTTGAAACCTTGTGATTAATTAGAGATTCATAAGGAAAAAATGAAAAACTTTAAATCTATCTCTGCCAGTTACGTGATATATGAACATATTCATCTGCTTGGTTCTATTAAGAATTTTTGTGAAGAATCTTAAATTCTCCTTCTGCAATAAAGTAGTTTCAAAGTCTTGAATTCTCACAGTCAAACACCTCATTCCTCTTAACTGGCTCATTAAATCCCTCTAACATTTCCTTGATAAAATATGTTATTGCCTTACAGTTTTCCATCATAATTAGTCATTAGGGGTAACTTGAGTAGCTGTAAATATTCAAAGGCAACACCGCACCTATGAAATATATTTTGAAGAAAATCAGGATATATGTAGGAAATAAAAAGAATATATAAGACTCTCTAATGCAAATCACCCTGTTAGTGGTGAATTAAAGCTCAGTTTTTAATTAGATCAAAATCTGGGATTCAAAGCCAGGATTCCATGAACAATGATAACATTAGAAATATGTGCCCTGTATTGCTTTTTTTTTTTTTTTTCCTTTACACATTCTAATGAATCCATACATTTAGATTTGTTTTGTCAGTTTGGTCGCACTGTTGATTATTATTATTTTTCTAACCTGAGAATAGAGTGGGTAATGATTAACTTCAGAATGCTGGGAACCAAAGCATAATTGTCAGTTGATGTATATGAGTGCCATATGATGGATCCTAGTGGGAATAATTTTTACTCTATTGCTAAAATTACTCAAATAACTCATGCTTTTCAGTTAAATTCTGTAGAATAATAGAAAAGGCTGAATATGACTGCTGACATTGCATTAATATTATGAATATGCCCTTAAATGAAAATTGCCAATGGAAGCACAAATGGGTACATTTGGAAATCTGAGTGTATGATGCAATTTGAAAACTGTAATAAACACTCTGTAACCAACATCAGACAGCTGTTAATTCACTCACAGTTTGTGCCAGCAAGAAGTTCAGGGGAAGAAGTTCACTGTACAACCCAGCAATTCAAGTAAATAATCTATGTATTGTAGAAAGTTTAACCCTGGTCAAACTATCTTTCAATAGGGCACATGTCAAGATATTTAATAACAGGGGTGCCTGGGTGGCTCAGTCGTTGGGCGTCCAACTTCAGCTCAGGTCATGATGTCATGGTTCCTGAGTTTGAGCCCCGCGTCAGGCTCTGTGCTGACAGCTTGGAGCCTGGAGCCTGCTTCGGTTTCTGTTCTCCCTCTCTCTGCCCCTCCCCCACTTGTGTTCTGTCTCTCTCTCAAAAATAAATTAACATTTAAAAAATTTAAAAAAAAAGATATTTAAGAACAGATCAATAACAGTCCACATGTGTTCCAACAGAAAACCATATCAGTTTTTCCTTAGATGGTCTTTTGATAGAATGGATTTATGCAATGGATTATTAATAATGAACAAATTATAGTGATACATCTCAACATGAATAAACTTACCAAACATATGCTGAATTAAAAAATGAAAGGAAGTCAAAGAAGTTGTCCAGTGTGGTCATATTCATATAAATACCAAAAACATGAACAACTGAATAATATATTTATATTATTAATACATTTATCTCATGAATATATAAGCATATCTGAAGTAATATTGAATGTAGAAAAATTCATCCTATAAGACAACATGAGAAAATAGCACAATAACGCCTCCTTCAGCTTTGGGTGTTCACTGAACTTTTTCAGCAGAAATGAGAAGTTGATACACAAAGTGTCCAGAGATTTGTAGATATGTACATGGCAGAGAAGAAAACAGGCGCAAAGCTATGGGAATGTGAGAGAGGCCACTGTTTCTGGGAAATGCAAAAAAGTTTTTATTTGTGGAGGAGAGAGCATGAAAAGGGATGGTGAGAAGTGAAGAAGAAAACATGTATGTGTGCCAAGATTTCCACTCAACATTTAATGATACTCAGTATGTACCTGGCGAAATTAAGGCACAGGTCGGAGGACCCCAGATATGGAAATCCAAGTGTAACATTTAATACTTACTCAATATGTCCTAGGTGACATTTAGGCATGGGTTGGTGGATCCCAGATGTGGAGATCCAAGTATAACATTTATTACCTACTCAATATGTCCTAGGTGCATTTAGGTATGGGTTGGGGGGCTGCAGATGTGGGGATTCGCTGCAACATTTAATAACTACTCAATATGTACTGGGTCAAATGTTCGAATGGGTTGGGGGATCCCAGATGTGCAGATCCAAATGCAAAGCGAACATGGTGTGACCATATCGAGCTTGTATTCCAGAGTGGTAAGTTACATCTGAGAGTCATTTGACCTTGTTTCGTTCATATCAAACTCTCTCCATTCTTAGCCAGGCATGTTGACAATGGCCTACCGAACATTCTGAGAGTAGAGGGGTCTATGGAAGGAGCCCATCCAGAGGAGGTTGTCTGCTCTGCAGATATAACCCCCAAGTAAAAAGAGAAGGTGCCCAGTTAGAAATTAAGTAGCCAGAACTCTGATAATCAGTTAAGATGAACCCAAGGAAAATGGCTCTAGTCATCTGAATCCCTGGAGGTGGCTGTGTGTGTCACATTATTGGGTGAAGAATTTAATTCAGGACTGTATTAGTATATAATGGGGGTGAAACTTCTATTTAATTTTGGCACTTTTACTCAGCTGGGCTCAGCCAAATTTGGGATGTCTTCTTTATAATAAAGAAGCATAAGAAAGAGATGCCATCCTGACTTGGCTGAAAGATATTGTGACCATCTCAGAATCCACACAGGAGTGTACATAGGCAATGAAGACCGTGTGACATAGAACAGTGACAAGAAGGGACAGAAAATTGCCCCATGGTGAGTTGTTTCCACTTGGCATCGAGGAAAAGCTTGAGCCGGTAAGGACAGTGTCCAATTATAAATTTGGTTGAAGGTTTGACCCAACTACGAGAAATAGTCAGGAGAAAAGCAGTATGTTCTTTGTTAAAATTGGGTTGTGTATTATCTTTTAGGGGGAAAACTACATGTCTGTTCCAATGACTCCACAACATTCCTAAACAGAAGGGGTTACAATCAGAATGTGCTATCTCCAGGGACCTCGAGAGAAAGAAATGACTGGAAACAAAACCCAATAATCTGAGTTGTATGTAAGGATTATAGATAAAGACTTGTAGGACATTTTCCAAAATGGTACGCCAAACAAAGGAGAAAGAATACATTCCCTACTTCAAAAATGCCAGAGAGGTGCAGGATTTTTTTCTTGTTCACTTCAGCTTTATTGACTTTTTAACATATTATGTCAATTGTAGACTTTCCAGAAGTTGCCAAAATGGTAAACAGAGTTCTGTATGCCTTTTACAACGCTTTTTCTAATGTTAACATCTCTGTCATCACAGTACAATTATAAAACTAGGAAATTATCATTGATATAATACCATTAACTACACTAGAAATCTTAGGAAGTTTTCACGAGATTTACCTCCAGCTCTCTATTCATGGAACCTGAAGGCAAATACTGCATGGCAAAGGTATGTTCTCAGAAATTTAGCATGCTATTTCTCCTTGCTACAATCCATTCCCTGAGAATTTCCTGGCTAAATAAGTGTGTATGTAGAATGTTGAGCCGGGTCTGAAATGCTGGGAGCAGTCTCCAACCAAAGACACTGGGGGGTCTCATCGACCAACAACTCCAGTAAATACTAACGTGTCTATGGTTGGTCTGGACAAATTTTGCCAAGAGAAACCATTTCCAAGCAGTTCTCAGGGATGAAGTAAGACTCTGTGCAACAATGAGTCTTTCTGTTCCCTTACGTGATCTTTTCTTGGACTACGTTCCCACAGTCACGGGTGATAGATGCAGATACGTGGGCTAACACAAGTATACTCACTATCACCAGAGACAGAAGAACGTGCCCTTGAAAAAGATTTGTGTAGAGTGCATTTGCATAGCACTGGTTGCTCCAAAGTGTAGAGAAAAATTTCACGATATTCATAACAAGGTGTGGGATAAGGAAGAATTTACTTTCCAGATGCACTTGCATTATTTTTGAGTGTTTATCCATAAAGAAATTACCAGGCAGAGGTGGAATTCTTCTGCTCCTTCCTCCCTCACTTCTCAAATTATGGAGACATTAAAGAAGAACAATTTCAACATATAAAATACAAGCTTTCTTCTGGTCCCTTGACATCGCAAAGAGATCCTTTATATTTTCAGAAGTCTTACTGCTCAAATGAGTCTAATGGTTTAGTTGAGCAGTGCTAAGATTTTCCAACTAAGATAGCCTTTTAGCATCAGGCATCTTAAATTCAAAACGTCAATATCTCATCAATTTAAAGGGAAAGACAATCTTTGGGAGAGCATTATAATCTTCCAAAGAGTTTGTACAGAGCTAACCACTCCTTATCTCTGAAATTGCCCATCATTTCATTTACAGAAACATGGTTGAAAATGTTGGTCCAGAAATGGAATTATAAAGCATACAGCTTTGGGGAGTGGGGTGGTGATATATCTAAGAACGTTGAGGTGGGAGATAGTTTGGCTACCTCTATCAGTGCTAAAATATCACCTGTATGAAAGGAATAGAATGAGATGTGCTACTGAAAGAATATTGTTATTGCAATTTAGGTGGAAGATATTGGAAAAATGAGGGGACCAAAAATTTCTAGCTTCCTTTGCAACATATGTTTGAGACACAGCCACTGAATGGGTCTCAACTGAGTAGACCATCCAAAATGAGGCGATTCAATCGACAAATCGGAATATGCCCAATTTCTGACCCTCTTATGAACACTTTCCTATCCCCGTGTCCTGCTGAGCTTTGGAAAGGTTGACTGATTCTTGTATCTCATCACAAATTTGGGGGAAAACACTGTTACTTTAGTGTTGATATGCTATTTATCTCCTGTTGACAAAGAAGTATTTACATGTATTATGATGCTTTCAAATGATGGATTAGGACTGTTACAGAAAAATGGAGTGTGTGGGTCCCAGCCATCGGGCAGACAGATTACCATTATGCTGTGCGAGTGATACTTTATAAACCCATTTGTCACGCAGAAAAGGTGTCACATGTAATCTGATTCATTGCATGTAATGGATTAGGTGAAATTTACTTAGACTTCCAGCAATGGGCGTAAAATAACTAACTTAACCCATCAGCAAACTGTATTTTATCTTTTAAATCTTATTAGGGTTCCCTGGACCAAGAGAAAGAATAAATGGTTGTATTTCAAGTGGCATCAGGTGGGGACAGTGTCAAAATATGCTACCACAAATCATACCCGAAAGAGCTCTGTTTAGGATGTTTGCCTGACAGAGGAAGAGCTACCTGTATGGTCATGTACACACTAGAAATATTTACTCAGGTGCATGTGGTCTGGAGGCAAAGAAGCTTTTCCTTACTTGAGGCAGATATTATCGCTAGGAAAATACACACACTAATTAGTCTAAATGTATGATTAACCGATGGTTCTTAATGCCTTTTTATGAGCAAAGCAACATGCCGCAGAAAATTCCCAGATTTCGACTTCCTTTTTTTTTTTTTAATTTTTTACTGTTTATTTATTGTTGAGAGACAGATAGAACATGAATGGAGGAGGGGCATAGAAAGAGGGAGGCACAGAATCTGAAGCAGGCTCCAGGCGCTGAGCTGTCAGCACAGAGCCCGATGTGTGGCTCAAACTCATGAACCGTGAGATCATGACCTCAAAGTTGGACACTTAACTGACTGAACCACCCCGGTGCCTGCCAGATGTTGGCTTCTTAAGATCTACTAATTCTGGGTGCTGGAAGTCTGAGAGCAGGGTGACAGCATCATCAGATTCTAGGTTCTGATGACCCCTCTTCCTGGTTTATAGACAGCCACCTTCTCATTGTGTCCTCACATGGCAGAGAGAGGGAGAGAGAGGGGAATCAAGCTCTTTCATCTGGGGTGTTTCCTAATAATAAGGGCACCAATCACATTATGAGGCTTCTCCTCTCATGACCTGATTATGGGCTAAGGGCCCTGTCTCCAAATACCATCACATGGGGAATTAGAGTTTCAACATATGAATTTTGGGGGTGGGGGTCCATAGCAGCCTCTGAATTTCCTTTTGGGAGGATTGTCTCATTCCCATTGTGCTTCAGCTTAGTGCAAAGGTAGATCAAGGTCACTGGCTTCTTTTTAGGAAGCCAAGTGGGACAAATGTGCCCTTTTCCTGAGAGATGGGCATTTGACCCAAGCCCCTCCATTCAGGACATTGTCTCTTGAGCAAGGATGGAATGGTTGGTTGAAGCATAATCATTGTAGACCAGCCTGCTGGCAAGATGGCTTCCTGGGGCCTCTGGTGGTCCCTGTGAACCCCCTGATGCCAGGAGTTGACCTCCAAGCCCATAGGGATTTCGTGAACCTTCTTGATAATTGTTCTACCAAATTCCAAAGTGAGTTTCACTTGCTTTCAATCAAAACCCACATGGATACAGACCTTCCCAGCTGGAAAAGATTAAAAACCCAAAATCCTTACGTATAATTCACCTCATGGGTATACATCTCATTCATATAGAATGACCGTAAACTTTATGAGGAATGAAGTATATCACTTCCACTCTGTCATTTAAAAGAACAGCCACAGTCAGAGAACCACTGGACTAAATGCTAAAGTGTATAATTTTTTACAGGTATGCTTTCATCTTGATTCAAGTTAAATTTCAATGTGAAGACTGGTGTTGGGTGATTTGCATTAAAATTTGAAATTGTGCAGTCGACTCTCCTAGGTCAACACGAATGCTGTTTGTGCCTTTCAAGGGATGTCAGCTTTTTGTCTTGATGGGAAGGAATGATGAAGCCATGAGTAGAAAGGAACATGAGGTGCAGAATGAGAACCTCATGGTTCTCTCTGTCTGGTGAGAATGAGTATGTGTCACATAACCCCAGAGCTCTCCAATGAGTCTTTACGTGCTTTCATATGTGCTAATTTTGTAGATCTCCCATTGCCTGTACCACCTCCCAATAAATCAGGTCACCAGAGTCTTTCACTGGAATTATTCTGACAGCCTTTTACATGTTCTCCCTGCTCCCATTCTTAACCCATTTTATCTTTCAGGATGAATGCCAAAGCCCCTACCATGACCTTCAGGATCTGGTCCCTGCCTACATCCAGCCTGCTATTCCAACTGTGAATGTTTGCCCTTCACTCCAGCCGGCCACACTGCATTTATTTCTGGTTCCTTTGTAAATGCACTATGGCCTCTCACATCATTTCGTTTCCTCCAATGTGGTGTGGCCTCACATTGCCTGGAATGCCTTCAACTTCATGCCTCACCTCTGGGATCTTCCCACCCACCTCCAACACCTACGTTTTGCAAAGTGTCCATTGGTTCTTCCTGTGGTTAACATTTCCTGTCTTCTGCCGTATTTCTTCCGTGTGCTTTCCTGGCACTCATTGCCCTACTATTTCCTGGCACTCATTGCCCCTCACTCCGCTGAGCTCCCTCTGAACCGTGGAGATCACTTGATTGTATTCATTCTCGCAGTGGGAAGTAATGGCAGAGTCTCATTTGTCATAATATCCCTAGGATCTAGCATCATGTCTTACTCCTAGCAGGTATCATGACAAGCGCTTGTGGTTAGCATATTGTTGA
This sequence comes from Panthera onca, assembly GCF_046562875.1. Lineage (NCBI taxonomy): Eukaryota > Metazoa > Chordata > Mammalia > Carnivora > Felidae > Panthera > Panthera onca. The sequence continues at coordinate 26,463,824 of NC_138358.1, read as the reverse complement.
CTGAATGCCAAACCCCAATCCACCAGTGAGCTGATATACTCAGCTGGTCAACCAGCACTGTCCCTTCCTTCCATATCGTTCACCACCCAACCAACCGGCCCTGAGAATACCACCTACACCATGTGGGAAGGGAGTCTGTCTATTTGCTAGATACTGGGGATAGTTATTCAGGCAAGAGAAGCTATCTATAACCACAATGGAAATGTTAGAATCAGTCTACATCCAAAAGGCATTGACTGAGCATCCCTCACCACCACATGATGCAGAAACTCCCACCACAGAATTTTGGGAACGAAAGTGCTACCTAAATGTAAGTCAGTACAGCAGAGCATCCTGGGAATGCACACACACAAAAGCTAGATGTAGTGTGAGATGTCTCTCAAGGCAGGCACACATGAGGACCTCTTTCAGTAACGGGGAGATAGATGAATGTTCTAGAGTGATGCTGTTAATCAAAATGTTACATAGTTATATTCTGCAAAGCACCATCATCTCTGCACTATTTAGCTACAACAACATTGAAAATCTCTGCTTAAAAATGGGGCCAGACTGACATATTTTACGTGAAATAATTACACAAATTTGAGAAGTGGCAATTTTGGTAATTACCAAATAGTGTGATTCTCTCCCAATAAAGCATATGTCAGATTACACAAAAACAGCATTATGCTGTTTTCCCTTTTTAGACTTTACATACGTAGCATACAAGTTTCAATACGCTAATGCGTTTCCCCGTATCTTATTTAAGTAATTTTTTTAAACAAATGAGTTGTAGCATTTCTCGCTGTGAAATTTTAAGCCCTGAAAATTTCTTTTGATCTCTTCCTGGTGATTTTTAAAGCAGAAATAGCTTTTCTTTTCTTTTCTTTTTTTTTTTTTTTTTCTTCAGAGAAATACCATGGGAGAGCACATGGAAAGCGATAATGCTGATGAGTTTTGCTCTCCTAAAAAAGAAAATATTTCTGCACCTCTCACTCCCATAGATGATATTTTCCATTACACCTCTTCTAGGGCGAGAACTATTGTGTTCTGATAACCTATTGTTATTAGTGTGCTCTCTTATTCCCTGTGAAACACATAAAATATGTTCTCATTCTTCTGTTCATTATTATATGGCTGGTGATAGGTTATTCTCTAAATATGAAAGTAGCAATTATGAACGGATGTCGGAAAGTACATGGTTTCGTGTCCTGTTTTGTTCCATTTTTCTGAATGATGGGGATGGTTCCTGATTTGGGCCCATCTGGAAGCCATGGGTGAAAATGCAGTTTATGGCCACGGACAAAAGAAAAGAATGTGGTCAAGGCACTGATAGCACTGGGGTCAGACATCTTCGTGCACACTGCCAGTGTTTATGTCTTGAGCTAATTGGAAACGAGCTTCCTAAGATAATTCAAATAATATTATCACCATATATATACTATATATTATACTATAATAATATATAATTATAAATAATAAAAAAACACAATTATTTCCCCAGTATCCCAGAATGCAAATTCCATCGGTTCAAATTCATAAAAACAAGAAACATGACGTGGTCTCTACTATTACGGAATGCAGATGACGATGTTCTCTGCAAAGACAGCCCTCAGGGAACTGCACGTTGCGGCTACCATCGCATTGAAAACTCACTACAGCCTGACAAAGTCAATACCACCCACATTCGAGAAAAGGTTGAACAAATGAATGGGTCTGTCATGGGTGGGGGGAGCATACAGCCCTCCAGTCTGACATCATCAGACTTTGCAAGGTCTTAAAAAAATTTTTTTTAATGTTTACTTATTTATTTTTGAGAGAGAGAAAGAGTGTGAGCAGGCGAGGGGCAGAGAGAGAGAAGGAGACAGAGAATCCGAAGCAGGCTCCAAGCTCTGAGCTGTCAACACAGGGCCCCACACGGGGCTCGAACCCACAAACCACGAGCTCATGACCTGAGCCGATGCCAGGTGCTCAACGGGCTGAGCCATCCAGGCGCCCCAAGACTTTGCAAGGTCCTAAAGCCTGAACAGTGAATCTCCTATCCCTGTATCTTCCCAAATAAGCACTACGTGCATGGGATGGATGAACTCAGGGCCTCCTTCCTATCAGTTACTGCTTGAGAGAATGCTTTCCAGAATCATTGTTCAGGATATGGGGGGCAACGTGGTTTGGCAGTTAAGTCTCTGGGCTGTGATGCTGGGCCAGCGTGTGGCACAGCCCATAGCTATTTGTCGGCTTGTTGGCATCTGTCTTTGTTCACTGCTCAGGGGCAGGGCCATGTTGGGATCCACGTGCCTGGCCTTGATTTTTGTGGTGGGCAAATTCTTTCTCCCCTGCTGCTGCGTGCATCTGCTGCCAGGCAGATGCAGGGACCTCTGTGCTACTCACGAAGCCCACAGGGATGGATTCTGCCCCGTCCGCCTGCCCCCAGCCAGGATGCCGGCCTTTTGCTTAAGCGTCACGGCACGCAGACGCTCTCCCCCATTAGCCCTTCTTGGCCTTAACCACCAATCTTCCAGAAACAGTGATTCCTGCTCAGGAAACACAAAGAAGTCATTTCCAGGGACACCTCCTTGGCGACAGCATCTTATGTGTGATCTCGGGATGGAAGGAAACCTTTTCTCCTGAATCTTCAAAGGCACTGTCACTCTTCTCTAAAAGGAGGAAGACATCCCAAGTCACACAACTCAGGCTGTCCTTGGGCAGGGCAGGTCAGCGGAAGGCTTTCAGGAGCTGGCCACAACAACCTTGCAGCGTGAGCAGAAGAGATTCCTGCATGGGTTTGGTGGGAGAACCTCGAGGTCCCCTCCAGTCTGAGGCATGCTGGCTGCTGATCGCTGGGGAGGCACCGTGGCGAGCCGGACGGGCCGTTGCAGAGAAGTCAAAGCTGAAGTGGCTCCATGGGGCGAAGATGTCAAACTGTGCGTCAAGCACAGAGGCAGGGGTGGGTGGGAGGGAAGGGTCAATGCTCTGACAGTGCTCATTGCAGCACCTGGCCAACCCATACCCAGGAAGCACACGGGAGACGTGGATATCATGGTTGGGCTTTAATCCCCAGTATAAGAAGGAAGGCTGTTAATCCACTGGATGTTGGAGCATTGATGTAGTGTCAGGAAGGGTGTCGGAGGCGGGGGCAGCCTGTGAGGACAGCGAGACTTTCAAGTAGATGCTGTCAGTGTTCAAACCCCATAACCCCACCGGGAGGGGCTCATCCACAGCTTTGGATTTCCCAAAGAGAGGGAGAGGGAGAGGGAGAGGGAGAGGGAGAGGGAGAGGGAGAGGGAGAGGGAGAGGGAGAGGGAGAGGGAGAGGGAGAGGGAGAGGGAGAGGGAGAGGGAGAGAGGGACAGAAGTCACATGTACAGGGCCAGGGCGGCCAAAACACATTCCAGGCATCAGGCACAACCTCCTGTGTTCCTTACTTGCACACAGGCTGAATTATGCCTCCAAATTCAACCATCAAGGAGTGCCTGGGGGGCTCAGTCGGTTGATAGTCTGACTACGGCTCAGGTCATGAGCTCACAGGTGGTGAGTTTGAGCCCCACATCAGGTTTGCACTGACAGCACAGAGCCGGCTTCAGATTCTCTGTCCCTCTCTCTGCCCCTCCCACTGCTCATGCTCTTTCTCTCAAATTCTCAAAATTAAACAAACATTTAAAAAAAATTCAACTATCCAGCGGTGCCTGGGTGGCTCAGCCGGTTTGGCGTCCGACTCCCAATTTCAGCTCAGGTCATGATCCCGTGTGCTCTGAGCCTGCTTGGGATTCTCTCTCTCCTTCCCTCTCTGCCCTTGTCCCCCACTCACTCTCTCCAAATAAATAAATAAATATAAATAATTCAAAAACAAAAGAGTTACGCCATCAAGATCCATGGAGAGAATTTTGACTCCCTCTCCATGAGAGCTCGAAACGCAAGCTTCCCTCAACGTTCACGCTCCTCTGTGCACGTGATGAAGTCAGCCCATCTATCTTACTGGCTAGGCGAATTGCAAACCGTCAGTGAAATATCAACCCACGGGGAGACCCAGCGCGGTTTCAGACTTTAAAGTTTTGCATCATAAACCTCATGGGCACATCAGAGCCAAGAGTGGGAAACCAGCCATGCTGTTGCCCCCGGGGATGAAAATAGGGCTTTGGCAACCCAGGTGCAAATCGAGTCCTTGGGCTCAGTGCTGTGTTGATGAGGGCTGCTGAGCTCAGTCCTGGTGAGGAACGGGGGTTTGTGGAGGTGTCCTCCAGACTTCTGCTCCCCAGAGCAGGGCATGCCGAGAAGCAACCCTACTGTCTCAGGGCGTCTCCAGCGTGATTCACACCCAGTCATCCACAGCAGGGGCCCCTCGTTAACACTTCCTGGTGCTGTGATGGGTTGAATTCCAAGCTGGACACCGAGACTGTCATCCAATGCTGTACCCAAAACGCAGAGTCCCCTCTTCTACAAGAGTGGACACAACCCGTGAACATGGTTAATGCCATTCCCTCAGTTGGGTGACTCATTGGTTGACTTTGGGGTCAACCAATTATCCTGGGTGGGCCTGACCTAATTAGAAGAAGGTATCAAGTCAGAAAGATAGGAACCTGCTGGCTTGGAAGAAATCAAAGAGCCACAGTGAGAACTGCTTCGTGCAGCCATGTGGCAGGAAACCACAGGCAGCGACAAGGAGCTGGGTGTGGTGCCTGGCCAACATTGAGGACAAAAATTGGGATTTTCATCCTACAAACTAAAATGAGCTAGAAATAGGAAAGGCATTTCGAAATCCCAAACAGAACAGCCAGGTCACATGCATCTGGATTCCTGACCCTCAGAAACGATGGGATAGTGAATGTGCCACAGTTGGCCTTCCTCATTCCCTGTCACTCTCTGCACCGTGTTTCCGGAGGTCACTCCCTCAATAAACTACTTGCACCAAAGTTCTTGTCTCAGGTGCCAAGTTTTGGGAACCCAAACTTAGACTGGTATGGTTCTCAAAAAGTATAAAGTCTAGTTGGGTGAACAACAAGGCATTGACGTAAAATACATGAAAATGTTCACCTGACATTTCTTGAAGGGTAAACAAAATTGAACGTGGTCTTTTTTTTTTTTTTTAATGTTTATTCATTTTGGAAACCGAGAGAGACAGAGTGTGAGCAGGGGAAGGGAAGAGAGACAGGGAGACACAGAATCAGAAGCCAGCTCCAAGCTCTGAGCTGTCAGCACAGAGCCTGACGTGGGGCTCGAACCCACAAGCCCCGAGATCATTACCTGAGCTGAAGCCAGATCCTTAACCAACTGAGCCACCCAGGTGCCCCTGGACATGGTCTTTTTTTTTTTTTTTTTTTAATTTTTTTTTTTTCAACGTTTTTTATTTATTTTTGGGACAGAGAGAGACAGAGCATGAACGGGGGAGGGGCAGAGAGAGAGGGAGACACAGAATCGGAAACAGGCTCCAGGCTCCGAGCCATCAGCCCAGAGCCTGACGCGGGGCTCGAACTCACGGACCGCGAGATCGTGACCTGGCTGAAGTCGGACGCTTAACCGACTGCGCCACCCAGGCGCCCCTGTCTTTTTTTTTTTTTTTTTTTTTTAAACATTTTTTTTTTACTTTTTTTTTTTTTTTTTTTTTAAACATGTTCCCAACACCAGGAACTTGTGATTTTCGACAGGGAGTAGATTTCTTCACAAAGGAAACAAAGAGCCAGTATTAATTTAAATTACCATCTGAAGGGATTTGGGAAGATGTTAGAAATGATGTCATGTCTGTAAATTGACTTGCCGTATACTGGTGGGGAAATGTTTAAGGTTCTTTCTACAGGTTTTTTAAACGTTTTTTGTTTGTTTGTCTGTCGGCACAGAGCCTGACGTGGGGCTCGAACCCACCAATCATGAGATCACGCCCTGAGCCGAAGTCGGTCGCTCAACCGACTGAGCCACCCAGGCGCCTCTACTTAGAGAACTTCCTAATATGTACATATTTAAAAGTTGTTTTTTAATTTTCAATTTTTATCCCTGCTGGTGCAATTAACATTTACTCTTTGCAGCAACTCATTACCCGGAATGCTAGGGTCCTCCTATAGGTCTCCGTTTCTGCACTGCTGTGGATTGTGTGAGTGTGAATGTCCTATGGGAGACATACTCCCCTCCCCACTCCCTGCCCTCTTGCCACGCTTACCAACTCCCCCCACGGGAGGCTGGCACGGCAAAATATTGCCGAGTAGAATCAGTGTCCCCAGTCACTGAATGGACGCCCTCGGCTTCGGCTGAGCTCCAGCATGGAGAAAAGTGTCCCGTGGGAAGGAAGAAGCGAACAGAGTCTAAGTCAACTCCTTGGATGATGCCTCAATTTCCCGTCCATTCTACCCCGCTTGCCTCGGCCACATTTATAAACAGAACCGTGTTAACCTTAGGTCTGAACATTACTGGCAGTTCCCATGGGGGGGGGGGGGGGCGGGATCTTGATCTTGATGCTTTAAAAGTAGTAAGATACCTCGAGGTGCGAGGTCTGAACTCATTAAGCCTGTTTTTGTTTTTGATGTTGTTGTTCTTGTTGCAAGATGGTGCAATGCCAAAAAATAAAAAATAAAAAGGTTCTGTGAAAGACAAGCTTATTTTCGGCTTTGTGCTGTTAATCATCTGCTCTCACCCTGCGGCTCGTCTCCTACACAAACAAGGAGCAGTTCTACCGGCTCCTGATTGTATTTTCCGCTCCTTCTGCTCGTGGGGGCACAATTCGAGTGCACCTTCTGCAGTGCCCGGGCGGTGGGATCTGGGCTGTTGTCTGTTACCTTCCAAGGGAATCCAAGTTCAAGTGGAAATGAGACAGCCTCTCGGAGGCCAGGAGTCCCAGACCAAGGTGACAGCCGGGCCCTGCTCGTCTGAAGGCTGTGGGAAGAACAACTCCTCTTCCTGTTGCTAGGTGCTGTCTCCAATGCTTGCTGTTCCTTAGCTTGTGTCCACCTCCCTGCGATCTGGGCCTCTGTCCTCATTAATTGGGATGACGGCAAAATACAGGGCGTTTTCTTGCCATCAGCGGGCATGGTCCTCCCTCGCAAACTTAATGAGCTGTGCCTGGACGTTGGTCCGGCTTCCCCCTTTATTCACCCATGTGTGCTGTTCACCTCCAAGGTTGGAAGACCACTTAGCAACCTCCCTTCCCTGCTGGGCTTCTTTCTGGGAGCTGGGTCCCCGGATCAGCGGTGCCTGTCCCTTTTCTGTGCGTCTTTGTGTCCAAATCCACTCTCCTTTCTCTGATAAGGACACCAGTTAACTGGATCGGGGGCTCACCTGAAACCCATCACGATTTCCAATCAAGATCCCTAACTCATTACATTTGCAAACACTCTATCCCCCCAATAAGGTCCCCTTGTGAGATTCCTGGTGATGTAAATTTGAGGAAGGGGACCGTCATGGACACACTGAGGGACATCCCTTTGGGTCTCTCTGTCGTCCCTGTGAGGCTTTCACCTTGTAGCGACCCCCCAGGAGCCGAGAAGTGGTGTCCACAGGAGGAACCGACAAAGTGTGCTATTCTGGGCACAGCCTGGTATTTACAGAGTGGCATTGCCCATGCCCATGCCCACGGATCACCTTCCCAGAGAGCCCCCGGGACCAGCAGTCTGTGGGGGTGGGAGACAGCCGCACAGATGAGAACAAAAATGAAAAACTACAGGAATGTGTGCTGCCGTGAGGCTCGTCTGCTCCTGATTAATTGGGATGACGGCGAAATACAGGGCGTTTTCTTGCCGTCAGCGGGCATGGTCCTCCCTCGCAAACTTAATGAGATGTGCCTGGACGTTGGTCCGGCTTCCCCCTTTATTCACCCATGTGTGCTGTTCACCTCCAAGGTTGGAAGACCACTTAGCAACCTCCCTTCCCTGCTGGGCTTCTTTCTGGGAGCTGGGTCCCCGGATCAGCGGTGCCTGTCCATCAAAGGCAGGCGGACACAAAAGGCTCGCCCAGGGGGCTGCCTGCCAAGCCCAGGGAGGCCGATCCAGCACCGAGCTCACATTCAGAGTAGATTATCTCTGCTTTCGGGGACACTGTTCCCTGCCAAAGGAATGTTTCTAGGACATCGTGAGATCTCCCTGCCGGCAGGGAAAAGGTAGCGATGGAGGCAGACAGAATCTGTTCGCTGCACAGCAGCAAAGAGAGATCGGCTGGAGGAGGAGGAAGAGTTGAGCTCAGTCTTTGTAAAGGGGCGGGGGACACCACTGTCCACTTGGTCTCCACTGGGGATTCACTTGAGTCGCCCAAAACGACACCCGTACATGTGTGTTGGTATCATCCAGCTGGATGGAGTGTGAAAAGTAGGTCCCATTTGCCTCTGGAAACAGACACCCGGCCCGACGTGATAATCATAGTGATTTTGGTAAAGCGCTGTGCGTATGTAGTGATTTTCTTTATAGGATCAAAACTAATGGACGTTCTGAATTCTGTCCTCCCCTGAGCTTACGGGGAAAGCGTCTTTTTATCTCTCATTGCTCTGGTCTCCGTGTTCAGAAGGCTGTCTCTCCAGAGGTTTGTATGAATTAACTCGAGCACAAGAGTCTGTCGATGCATTGCCTCTGAGCACGGAGGGTTTTCCTACTCTCTAAGGCACGGGTTCCCAAGCTGTGGAGTGAGGCAAGTCCGGCCTGCTGCGTGTTTGTAGAGTTTTATTGACATGCAGCCCTTATGTACGGTGCTTAGGGCTCTGTTCACAGTGCAGCAGTGGATTTCACATTACGAGACATCTTTAGACCCTGAAAGCCTAAAGTATTCACCAAAGTATTTACCAGCAAAAGCTGTGTGCTGAGCCCACTATAGGGGGTCACGTGTTGCAGAGCAAAATGTATAGTGAAACAGTTCCTCATCTGTGACGTGCCTTAGATGCAGCTGTTTGATGTCTTTGTGACAAACGGGATGATGCTTAAAGATGCAAATAATAGCAAGTTTCAAGCCACTCACGGGTGCTCAGGAGTAGAAAGAAAGAAAAAGGCCATGGCAAGAGCATGCACAGAAAGAATCGGGTCTACCATAAAGAAGGACAGTAAAATACTCAAGAGGAAAACACTCACGTCCTTAAGATAAATCTCTTTCCTACCTAGAAAACACCTGCCTGGGCAGCTACGTACGAGTGTCTCCTTCTGTTCAGATATGCCCCATGTATTCAGAATTTATGCCAATATTCTGGCCCCAATTTCATTCTCCAACCTTTTTCTCTGTGATACGAAACTAATTAAGTCTAATGTCTTTGCAGTTTGTGGAAAAGATTATTGTTTGAACCATATCTAATGACACCGTATGGCTTTTAGCATTGAACAAAAGTATATTCTAGCCTGGAATCACTGATACATATTCTACTGCGATACACGTGTTAGTCCTCTGTCTATGCAGCAACAATTCAAAAATGACTTCAGTTCTTTTAAACTTTGATTACGTATCTTAACATATGTGCCATCCAGCCTTTCAATGAAAATGGCCCGCGACCCTCCAACTTATATTTCTGGGACATACACGGCGTGGAAAGTTACGCTAGGTCAGATCTGTGAATTTTGGTGATTTAATGTGCTTCTAATTAGTTCAGATCTAGTGAATACGTTTGCACACTGGTTTCTGCTGAGAGCCACTTTGAGGATGCGTTACGCCGACCGTGGGAGGTAGGTAACAGCTCAGCGGACTTTGGTTGGTATCTTTTTTTATTAGGATTTTGTGTTCTTTCAGCTGGCGCTCTGTGCATGGTAATACCCTTCAATAATGCAAAACAGCACAATAGCTATTCTTTGAGCAGTGACTCTGGCAGACCTTAAACCCATCCTCTTTAGTACGAAATTCAGGGAGAATTACCCTTTCAACATTTTACAAGGTCAGGGGCTTACACCACACATCCATTTTTCTTCACTTGTCGTGAGCGTTCTGACTGTTGTCTATTACCAGACCATCAAAAATTTCTTATTAAAATGCATATTAGAATATTTAATATTCAAAGTATAATGGAGTATGAGAAAAAACCTTTTTCTCTATTTCTGGAAAACGTACAAGTGGGATTAGTCAGTGCTAAAATAAGAAGGAAATCCCATTTAGTCTAGGCCAAGAAGATAACGGCAGTTGATAAACAGGCATGGGGCCTGCAAGGGGAGAGGAAAAGCAAACTTTAGTGTCAGCTGCCACGGGAGGTTGGAGTTAGGACACTCCAGGTAACTTAGACCAGAAACCAGAAGTCCTTCTCCTCAAGGTGGCCCCAGACATATACACCTGTCCAACTGCATCCTGATAGAATAAACTTCTCTGTTCTCCCTTGTTCTTCTTTTTTTTTTTTAAATGAATTCCTTAGGCAGAAAAATGCAAAATTTAGCGAAGGATGTAGGGGAAAAAACCTAAAATGAATGAGGACGTGTAGTATGGTTCTGGATGAGACTATTCGATATTGTTGACATATTTAAAAAAAACAAACAAAACAAATCTAGGTTTGACACGAAGTTAATGCAAATCACAATGGACGTTGTTTTTGTTGTTGTTCACAGAAGGTTTCTTGTGATCATCTGGAAGAATATACACGTACCGGAATAGTCACGGCAGTTTTATAAAGACGAGCAGGGAAGGAACAGAGAGAGGGAATGAATTATCCCAACCAAGAACCTGCAATTACTCACACAGTGTGGTATCAGAACAAGCATACAGAGACTGATGAATTAAGTGAAAGAGACACATGAAGAGACGTACACTAAGGCACACGTGTCTTAAATAATCTAACACAAGGTAATGAACATTTGGGCTAACTATTTAGGGAAAAATAAGATTCACTTCCTACCTAATTAAACCCCAGAATTAAATATAATTGTTAGAACCACCACCTATATTTCAAGAAAGAATATCACTCTCATCCTAAAAATCCAAGCAAGAACAACATGATTAAAAGATATTGTTTTAAAAAAATCACAAAATCATAGTTTTTGTTTTGAAGGTTCATTAAGAGCTCAGGACACAAAGAAACACAATAAACTACATTCTAAAAAGGAGCAAGCCTTTTAAAGGAAAGAAAAGACCCATGCCTGGTTCCATCTTTGTTGAAGTGACTGGGGCGGGAGGAATCTGTCGTAGATGACGGGAAGGAGAAACTACCTAAACCTGTAAAACGTTTCAGTGGCCACACACGGGTTGGGTCTTCAGATTAGAAATTAGTCCTGCAAGGGGCGCCTGGGTGGCTCAGTTGCTTAAGCATCTGACTTCGGTTCAGGTCATGATCTCAAGGTTCATGGGCTGGAGTCCCATGTTGGGCTCTGTGCTGACAGCTCAGAGCCTGGAGCCTGCTTTGGATTCCATGTCTCCCTCTCTGCTCCTCCCCCTCGAGCTTGTGCTCTCTCTGTCTCTCAAAAATAAGTAAACATTAAAAGAAATTAATAAATAAAAAAAAAAAAAACACTAGAAAAAAATTTCTTTAAGGAATAAGTCCTAGAACATAGATTGGGGCATATGCCCATGGTGTCCCAAAAATCTTCCCAGAGTCAAGTGACTGCATGTCCACTGTGCCATGGATGGAAGACCATTGAGCTAAACAGCCCTGGACACACATGCACATGGGTTCTCCTCCAAGTTCAAGGCAGCCTCTGGCAGAAGGTAGGTGTCAGGGCAGGAGACCCGACCAAAAGTGTACCTGGGCGTCCCAGAGAATAAGACAGCAGCCCCGCAAAGACAAGGACAGTGTCACAGGGTGGAGAGAAGGTTCCCGAGCTGCAGAAAGCTGGCACGTTGAGGGAGACAGCAAATAGGCACCCCAGCAATACCCCCAAAACATCTCAGGGGTAAGGGGACAGAGCAGTCTCATGGTCAAGAAAACGAACTTCCCTGCAGTGCACAGAGAGCACTCTGACATTGTACCAAATCCCAGATCCCAAACCCCACTGAGCATGAAGGTGTAATCCTGTCCTGAAAAAGCTGAGGTCCTTGGAAAGCTACATCATTGTGTCGCGGACCTCAGATAGTCTGTTTCCTTGTTTTTCAGTCTTTTTATCACCGTCTTTCAGTTTGGATACTTTTCCACTGGCATCCGAAGGGAAGGAACAGAGAATGGGGTGCATGCAGTATTCAAAGAGATAGTATCCAAGGACATTCTAAAATCAACCAAAGGTAGTCACACACAGATTACTGCTGTTGTGCAAACCACAGACAGGATAAACACAAAGAAAACAGCACATAATGATTTCACAAAGGGCTGAAGACCCAAGGTAAACAGTCAATGTTGAAGCTGTATTACACCCAGGCAAGTGACAGTATGCATCACAGCTGACTTTTCACAGCAAGGAAAGAGAGGCCTGAAGGCAATGGAAAGACCCACCTTTAAGGTAATGAACAAATAGTATCAACTTATAATTATATATATCCAGTGAAAACCTCCTTCAAAACCCAAAGGGAGATGAAGACATTCTCAGGTAAATAAATGAAGCCTGACATGTTCCTGTCCAGTGAGCCTACCCTACATGCTACAAAATATAAAAATAGAAGGTCTTCAGGAAGAAGGAAAAGAATACCAGATAAAACCCATTTACGCAAAAAAGAAAAGAACAGAGAGCAATTGTGTAATATCTAGATAAATAATATAGATAGATAGATAGATAGATAGATACATAATTTTGTACCTATAGGTTCACGTTTCCTTTAGCAGAAGAATGAAAATGTAATGGGCAGAAAGCAAATACATGCCGATACTCTGATGTAAAGTTTGAAGGTAATGTTATTCTAAAGGTAGACTATGATATGTTAAAGATAAATATTGCACCCTTTAGTGTGGTGCTTTTCTGCTGAACTTTCTGAGGTGATGTAACTGTTCCTCTGTGTTATCCGGGATGGTAGCCATTAGGCACACGTGGATCCTGGGCGCTTGACATGTGGCTTATAGGACTGAGGAGTGGAACTTTAAATTTTATTTTATTTTGTTTCGATAGCTACAGATGACAAATGATTACCGTATTGGGCAGTGCAGCTCTAGGGTATCCGGGGTACAGATGGGCAATCATTTTCTGTCAAAGGTCAGGTAGGATGTAGTTTCGGCTTTATTGACCAACATGTGAAACAGAAGATGTAGTGTTGGGACGCACATAACTATTTAACATGTAATCATTAAAAATATAATAACCATCTTAGCTACTAGAGCCTAGAAAAACAGGTTGTGAGCTGGACCCTCCCATAGAGCAGTCAGAAAATAGCTATCTAATCACTAGAGGAGATAGAACACAATACTAAAAAAGAGCCAACTAATCCCCAGTTAACACAAAACAGAATACATTCCTAGTGGGAGAGTAAACAGCAAAGATACTTTGGAAAACTCCCTGGGGTATTATTTATAAGTTCAAATGAACTCTGGTGCTATGATCCAGCCATTCTCTCCTGGATATTTACATACAAGACATGAAAATGCATGTCCTCAAAGAGTTGTTCAAGGATGTTCATAGCAGGTGTATTCTTCATAAAGAGAAACAAGAAATGACCCAAATATCTGTGAAGAGGATGAATAAACAAATTGCCCAAAGGATATCACACAGCAATAAAAGGCAGCGGGGGAAAAAGTGTAAGTTTTGGTAAATTTCCGTAACTTGGATATACACCTGTAGAATCCTGGTGCAAGTTAAGAGGTACATAGTGATGGGCCATCCAGAAGTTCCCCTCGTGTACTTTCCAAGAAAGGAAACTATTTTTTCCATGTTTCTGTATTTTCCGAATTTTTCACAAGACACGGAGACATTTTAAAATAAACGGTTTCCAAAGAGTTCATTGTCTTGTTGAACAGCTTTTTGGACTTGCATTTCCCACAACGGAGATCCTTTCACTAGCTTGCATATATAACGTATTTCCCGTAAAAGATTCTTTGTAATGATGATGTTAGAACTGTCCTCTAAAGAAATTCAGAATGAAATTAAAAATTTCACTCCATTTCCATAAACCCTAATTCTAATTTGGATATGTGCTGGAGCAAACACAGATGGTGAAAATTCTTCACATACATCGATACTCTTTCGTACTGCATCACTTCCTGATTATGCGGTAGATTTAACCGGTGCTACATGACATTGGACCTCTGCAAAGCATGATGATAAAAATGGATTTTCCTGATATTTCACGAAAGGCTTCCATGTGCCAGTGACACACTGGAAAATCTATTATAGTCTCAGGGACCTGGGACAATAGCTGTTACAGAAAGAAATCTCTCCATACCCCCTACCTTTGCTCCCTCAGAAACCAAAATAGAGCTCTGATTGCTATTATCTGACCTACTTAGTGTAGAGTTGTAATGACCTAATTTCCTAAAGTCGTGGTTTCCAGAAGAGCTGAGTGGGGTGTCCCACTCCACGCTCATAAACTTTGGGTAAAAGCACATTCCCACTGTGGATCCACTCAAGTCTACCCTAAGGTCAGAACACCTGCAAGGATTTTCCACCATTAACTTGGGATTGTCTATCACGTTTTGAGGAAGGTGCATGGCTTCCTATTTTCTCTTCCCCAAAGTACTATCACCATTTCATGTCATAATGCTATTAAATTGAGGAGTCATGGAGGCAAATAGGGTTACCACACACAAAGGGTGGAATTAGGATTTTCTCTGTCACACATTTGAATTCTCCTAGTACTGTGTGGTACCCATTTTTAAGAATCGTGATGACATCGAAATCTGTGCGGAAGTACAAACATCCTCAAAAGGCCACTAGGCGGACGATGCCCGGGCTGACTTTGTGAACTCACACATGAGACATCATCCACATCATTCTTCCCAGTAGCTGGCTTCATAATATGACTCCTGGCCCCTTCCTTCATTTCAGCCTATAGACTGGCAGGTTCCAAACATCTGCCTTCCACTCGCACTCCTTGTCAGAGCCGTGACAACTGGGCGTCTGCTGTGTGAAAATTTTAGTTTTCGTTTTCGTGATATCTACGGCAGCCGCCCAGCTTCAAACAACTGTCTCCTGCCTGGACTCTTGCAGCAGACCCCATGATGGGTGTCTCCTATCTCCTTGTGCCTGCCTCCAATTCATTTTCTTCAAGGAAGTCTGAGTGACCTTTCTGCAACAACAAAAAATGCCTGTGCCACTACTCTGATTAAAATCCTTCAAGAATGGTATTTTATTTTTAACATTAAGATAGTCTAAAATGTTCCAGATGACCTACATGGACCCCATTTGATCAATCTTGCCCATCCCTGTCCCTCAAAACATGGCACTATAATAATAAAATGTTCCTGGAGAGACAACAAAGCTTTTAAATGGGGTCAACTTTATATATTCTTCAGGATTTAAGCCGAGTTGAAATTTTAACATCCAGGTGGTCTTTGCTGAACCAAATGTGGGATGGCCAGCTGCCAATTTCTCAACACAAGACAGTCTGATTATGAGTTCAGATTAGAAGACTTTTAGAGAAGAAAATCTGAACATGTTAGCATGAATTCTAGAGACTCTGAAGAGTCATCATGGAATTAGAGACATTCTCTAACCTACCCACTTGCCTTACTAATCACATCGTTCCAAAATCCCTGTTGTTAACACAGGGGACATGGATGCTTTTCATCCCCTAAAATATCCACACAGGGCTGAAGAAAAGAACAGAAAATATTATAAAGGTTATTAAAAATAACATTGGTCACTGTATTAGTTTCCTAAAGCTGCCATAAGAAAGTATCACGGATGAGGGGGTCCTAAGCAGCCAATATTAATGTCTGACAGTCCTGGAGGCTGAGAGTCTGAGATCCAGGCAGGGCTGGGGCTGGTTCCTCATGAGGGCTCTCTCCTTGGCGTGTATACACCGTCTTCTCCCCTTTTGACTACGTGATTGTGGTCGTCCCTCTGTGTCTGTGTCCTAACCTCTCCTTATAAGGATCCCACTGTTATGGGATCAGGGTCCGCACTAACAACCTCATTTTACCTTCATTCCCTCTTTAAAGACCCCATCTCCGAATACAGTCCCATTCCGAGATCCTGGGGGCTAGGGCATCAGCATATGAATTTTGGAGGGGGACACAGTTCAAGTCCTAAGAATTCCTTTAAATAAAAGTGTCATTCCCGATCCCTTCTTCTATAGCCTTGTCACTTAGTGTTACTACAGTGTTTTGATAAATGACTTTGGCCACGTATCGATCTTTTGATTCATATGGCAGGCTTGGAGAAGTAATTGATTGGCCTGAATTCCTAGGGAGGTGCGGTAATGACTAATGTTGGCATCCAAGTATTCTGAAAATATTCATTTGGGTTGGATGCGTGTGTTTGTGACTAACATAGAGAATGTCAGTGACCATCGGTGATATCAGCTCACCATTTCATCTCCGAGATTCACTTTTGTAGAATATTGAGTGGGAAAAGATCTCAAAACTTTGGACATGGGGAAAACTCATTTTCCAAAACCCAGGTCTCTGGAAAACAAATTATGATAAAACCAGGGTGTAAAAATGTCCAACCATGTTTCAGAAGCAACATTTGGACAAAGGGTCGGAAGAAAAACGTTCACCTTTTGATATCTGTACTTTCTGTGGCCAATTTAATAGCTGCCATGGGGCACTGCAACGACAATTAGCACATAGAGTCACAAAATCAAAATGAAAAAGAGGGCCATGTTATTTCCAATGGGATGACTTTGGAGAAAGTGCTTACCTGTTCACTGTGATGAGAAAATGAGCTAAATATAGATTTAAATGTCCTCTAGCCCTTAGAGAAGTCTAGAGACCATCCCTTTTACAACAGCTTGCAGACAAGTGTCAGGTTTAGGAAACGTAAAGTCGCACGACCGCTACCTATGAACATTTATAGGCAACGTCTGAACAAATCGAAATGGCAGTTGGGTTACCTGTCTTATATACACTACCTGTCAGTCAGTGTAACTCCGGTTAACCCCTATCCTTGAGTCTAGTTAGGACTAAGCTTACGGTGGGAGAGAATCATGATTACAGCAGGATATCTTTATATTTTAAAACTAAGTACCGAAATATTTGCAATCTTTTTTTTTTTTTAAAGTTTATGTCATCCACCTGTACCACCTGTTTCGTTGTCCCTTGGTCCCCATCAAAATCCTCAGTTTGTTGAATCACAATCGGTTGCCATGGAGATGATTGGGATGTCACAAACAGGATTATGACTTCAAGTGGGGAAAAAACAGCAGGCACAGTGAACTCTTAACAAAATCCTGTTATTATGCAAATAACCTTCAAATAATTGAGTGTAGCCCCAAATGCCTAATTTTCTTTTGTGGGGATTTTTTCCCCCTTTGGTGTAGAAAAATGCATCACCGGCTGCTACATTCAATTCTAAAATGCAAATGTCATTGAACTCGAAAATGGCTTTTTTTTTTTAAATTTTTTTTAATGTTTTATTTATTTTTGAGACAGAGAGCATGAACGGAGGAGGGTCAGAGAGAGAGTGAGACACAGAATGTGAAGCAGGCTCCAGGCTCTGAGCTGTCAGCACAGAGCCCGACGCGGGGCTTGAACTCACGGACCGTGAGATCATGACCTGAGCCGAAGTCGGACGCTTAACCGACTGAGCCACCCAGGCGCCCCTCGAAAATGGATTTTAGAGTAAAATGCCCTGGTATACAACACACACAAAATCTTTATTGATACGATGTTAAGACAATTTTAGGAAATGTAATGATTTGTCCAAATGTAACCAGAGAAGCTTTTTCTGAATCAGAAGAATGATTGCTGACATGCTGAATAGGTACCAAATTACAGATACAAAAATGAAGAACTTGCATCAGATATTGCCTACACCTAACCGGCTGGGATCGCAAAAGCTGCTGTTCCCCGACACGGTTCGTGAATGCTGACCTTAAACAAAGTTAGATAGGATGGTTTCTAGGACACCATGAAAAAACTTCCCTGACCAGAAATACGACTCTAATGAATGTAGAACACCACCTAAATTTGCCATGTGACTCAATCTTTATCATAGAGAGAGAAATAATGGAATATTCACAAGCAGATACGATGCCAGTTTATTGTATGTAAGTTCACTGAGTTCCTACCCTCATCTTGTGATGCACATGCCATCTCGTTATCCCCCCTATTATGTGCTTGTGAGCTTTAGACAGATTAAGGACTGCATATGTCTGTGGGTAATGAATTTTGGAGGCAGTATTTAAACCCCACTCAGCAACTGCACTGCTGACTCAAGGTTGCTCAACATCTTTGTTAAAACACAATTAAATGAAGCCAGAAGGAACAGTCATTACGACCTTGCCTCCAGGGGTTATAATTGTTGGGTCTTTGTCTGAGAGCCTCTCGCCCCTGGCCGTAAGTAAACTCATTTGGACTCTCAGCTCCTTGGATGGACATTCCACAGTCTGGCCCACCCACACTGGGTTTTCACATATTGGTCCAGTCCTGTCTTCAACTCTCTTCTTCTTCCTTTTCCATTGTATGGAGTGCTGAAGGCTCTTGTCTGTGAAATGGTAGCCAATTATGAACTGACAGTTATGGGTTAATAAACAAAGACATCTTAGTGGTTTTTCAACAGCCTTACTGAGTATTACCTCCATGCCCTACAATTCACCTGTTTCATGCATACATTTCCATGACTTTTAAAAAATATTTATTTTTGAGAGAGAGACAGAGTGTGAGTGGGGGAGGGGCAGAGAGAGAGAGAGAGAGAGAGAGCAAGATAGAGAGACAGAATCCGAAGCAGGCTCCAGGCTGCGAGGTGTCAGCACAGAGCCTGATGAGGGACTCAAACTCACGGACCAGACCGCAAGATCGTGACCTGAGCCACAGTCGGATGCTTAACCAACTGAGCCACCCAGACGTCCCTCCATAAACTTTTAATATATTATAGAATTGTACAACCATCCCCTCCATGTCATTTTATTTTTTATTTTATTTTATTTTATTTTATTTTATTTTATTTTATTTTATTTTATTTTGGGAAACAGAGAGGAAGAGAGAACAGGGGAAGGGCAGAGAGAGAGAGACAAAGAATTTCGAGCAGGCTCCACATTGCCAGTGCAGAGCCCAGAGCAGGACTCAATTTCAGAAACCGTGAAATCATGACCTGAGCTGAAATCAAGAGTCACAACTTTAACTGATTAGTCACCCATGAGCCTTCCCCCCCGACCAATGTCATTTTAGAACATTTCCATCACTGCAAAAAGAAAATTTGTGCTCATTACATCATTCTCCATTATCCTGCCCCCAGTGCCAGACAATCACCCAACAATTTTGTGTCTCTATAGGTTTTCCTTTTCTGAGCATTTCATATAAGCACATATATTTTAATTTTAATAGTGATAAAATATAGATAGTATAAAATTTACCAACACATCCACAGAACTATTCTCATCTCACAAAACAGGCAGTCTCTACCTACCAAACATGACTTCTCTCTCATTCCCCCTACAATGCTTACTTTCTAATAACTGGCTTTTTTTCTCAAAATTCACCCATCTTGCGGCATATCCGCACACTTCATCCCTTTTGATGGCTGAGTAATATTTTATTGTACAGACAGACCACTTCTGTCTGCATTCATACATTGATGGGCATTTGGATTGTTTCCACCTTTCGGCTCTTGTGAATTATCACTGTTACGAACAGTCATCGTTGATGACAAGTTTTCAGGTGGACACATGTTTCTGTTTCTTCTGGCTAGATACCTAGCAGTCAAATTGTTGAGTCAGATAGTAATTCTAGGTTTAACATTTTGCACAACTGTCAGCCTGTTTTATCAGAGCAGCTGCACCGTTTTATCTTCCTCAGCAATATATGAAGGTTTCGGGGTCTCCCCACCCTATTATTGCCTATGGTGTTTATTTTAGCCACCTTAGTGGATGTCACATGTTATCTTGCTGTGGTTTTGATTTGCCATCTCTCTGATGGCTAGTAATATTGAGCATCTTTTCATGTAACTATTAGCCATTCATACATCTGTTTTTGGAGAAATTTCTGTTCAGTTCCATTGGTTATTTATTCTTTTGTTATTGAGTTATTCACATAGTCTGAATAAAGTCCCTTAGCGGATACATGACTTTCCATTATTTTCTCTCAAGTCCGTGAGTTGTCCTTTCCTTTTCTTGATGGTGTCTCTTGAAGACCAAATATTTTTAATTTTGATGAAGTCCAGCTTTCTCTGTTTTCTTTGGTCACCATGCTTCATGCATCATATCTAAGACATCATTGCCTAAGCCAAGGTCATGAAGAAAGATTCATGTGTCCTCCTAAGAGTTTTATAAAGTAGCTCTTACATTTAGGCTGATGGTCCATTTTGAGTTCAGTTTGTAGAAAGTGCTCAATAAGGTCGAGCTTCATTGTTTACATGTAGACATCCAAGGGAGGGGCTATGTGCGTCTTGTATGAGAAATATACTCCCAGCACCTGGCTCATTGCCAACTAAATAGTAAACACAAAATACATATTTTGGGATACACACATAATGTATAGTTGTAGACTCCCTGGCTACAGTCTCAAGCAAGTCAAGAGAAAGGTAGAAAGAGGTAAAGAAGAGAACTGAAAATTGTATCTGTATTATCTGTTTTACTTATCAGGCTATATGAACTGCAATTCATCTTTCTTTATTAAACCTTTTCCATGGAGGTGCCTGGATGGCTCAGTTGGTTGACCATCTGACTCTTGATTTTGGTTCTGCTCATGATCCCAGGGTCACAGGATCAAGCCCTGTGTCCACACTCAGCATGGAGCCTGCTTGGGATTCTCTCTCTCTCTTTCTCTTTCCATCTCCCTCTGCCCCTGTCCCCAGCTCTCTCTCCCCCCCCCCCCCATCTCTCTGTATCACAAACAAAAACCAACAAAAACCTTTTCCATCAATTGAGAAGGCATATATTAAAATAACAAACTCTCAAGGATGCAAAGATATCTACTCAAATACTTGGTTTGAATGGAATCAAGACAAGAGCCAGCTGTTCAAACAACCGGGAACATCTGGTGGATTGTAACACTGGTCCTAAGATGAATTCTTACCTTAGCCAAGTGTGGAAGTCTACCATGGTTTAGATGGCACCAAGAAGGAGACACAAGGAAGCTGCCTAAGCCACTTAGACAATCATAAATGATGGAAAATTGATGTCTACTTCAGAAAGGCAATGACTGGACTGGTCACGCAGAAAAGGCATGCCCGTGAATCTCACACCATCAGACCCCTCTGCTATGCCATACATCACTTGACTACACACATAAATTCTACGGTAAATTGCTAACGCATTACCTGACCTTATATCCCCAAGTGGAATTCTCACTTAGTCGCATCACTGCAGAGAGCTTATAAATAGTTTTATAATTATGATCTTGAGTTGAAAAATACAAATAGGAAGGGAATGTGA
Source organism: Panthera onca (assembly GCF_046562875.1). Classification (NCBI taxonomy): domain Eukaryota; kingdom Metazoa; phylum Chordata; class Mammalia; order Carnivora; family Felidae; genus Panthera; species Panthera onca. Next base: position 26,442,594 of record NC_138358.1, on the reverse strand, counting down.
GAGAAGCTGTCATTAATCATTATCACTATTCCATCTTTCAAATGAGAACACATGTTTTATTCCAGCCTTCTGACCTGATGAGAATGCCTTTTACACACCAGATTCAACAACACTCTGGAAGGTCCTTCTCCACCCACTACTGCATAATCATAACAGGAAGAGAGAGAGAGAGAGAGAGAGAGAGAGAGAGAGAGAGAATCCCAAGAAGGCTCCACACTGTCAGCACAGAGCTTGATGCAGGGCTTGGACCCATGAACCGTGAGATCATGACCTGAGCTGAAATCAAGAGTCAGACACCCAACCAACTAAGCCATTCGGTGCCCCTTCATTCATCTTCTTAATTGGAAAACGCTCAATTCTCACTCTCTCAAGGGTAATTGACTGGATATGTTTTATAAAGTTCTGCAAAGAATTAACTGATCTACAAAGAATTAACAGATGTACTGGTCAGCATGCAGTCGTGCGGAGGATTGTGGAATCCTTGGCTGTTTTTTGTTCCTCTCCAGTATTACATTCAGAGTAGATTTAACGAGACTGCAATTTAACAAGATTTGTGATGGTGTAGTGTTTCTCAACACCACTTCTGACACTAAATACGCATTCCTTCCGTACGCTAATTTTCTAGTTTTCTCATACCATCTGGGTGTTCAACAGTCCAATTGAATTGAGACACGATTTAGCTACAGTCAGAGCAGACCCTACAGGTTAAGGGCTGCGTCCCTCAAGACTGTCCCCCATGTCAGATATCAGTCACAAATGTCACCCATACTTCTGCCTGGCCAACTATAAATGTGGGGGGGTTCCTACATTCTCCCTGTGAGGATCAATAACTTGTTAGGACAGCTCACAGAACTCAGGAAACCCATGTACTTACTGTTACTGGTGTAGCATCACAGATACAACTCAGGAACAGCCAAATGGAAGAAGTGTGTAGGGCAGGGCATGGGAGTGGGGAGGACCACTTTCGTGCTCTCTCTGCATATGCCATGCTTCTCAGTCCTTCGAGTGGTCAGCAACCTGGGAGCTCTTGGAAGGTCATTGTTTAAGAATGTTTATAGACCTCAGCCTCTAGCCTCCCTCCCCTCTCCAGAGGGGATGTGTCATGATAGGGCTGAAAATGGCAACCTACTAACCATGTGGTCTTTCTTCTGACCGGCCCCCATTCTGAAGCCACCAGGGGGACCCACCTTGAGTCACCTCATGAGCATACACTCTGGTGTGGTTCAAAAAGGTGTCATTATAAATAATAAAAGACCGTCGTCTCGTTCAGGAAATTCAAGGGTTTGGGGGGTGGGGGGGGGGCGCTCTGTGCCAGTAGGCAGAGAGCAAATATATTTTATTATTATACCACAGTGACAGGAACACGAGTCAAAGGCAGTCACGGTTTGTGGACCCTGGCTGAAAAAATCAACCAAAAGGGGAAGGACATCTCCGTCTGTTAATCCCAGCACATCGTACTGAGCTAGAGGCAGCCAGATTCTGCTGGCGTGTTAGTCCTAGCACCTCCAACAAATGGCTTCTCCCCCTTCCGTGGGCATCATGGTATAAATTTATCACCCTGTTCCTTTTCAAATAGGAATAAATCCTAGCCTTTGGAAGAGAACTACGGGTCCTCAGACAATTATATCCAGGCTCACAGGCTTTAATTAAAGAACACACTGAGTCATGTAGCTATGCCTCCTTCCTTATCATAATGGCTGGTTTGAAAGGATTATTATGAGATTCCTCCTTGGGCACAACTTTATAACAACAAAACATATACCTGACACACCCTTTTCCATGGAAAATAACGGAACTACGAACCAACCGACCAAGAAACCCCGATTCCGTGGAAATGCTGTTCAAATGAAAAATGTGTGCAAAGGAGGTTAACGTCAAGTTACAGGCATATAGACCTACAGACTCGTTTTCCTGCACTCTGCACACAGTGTGTTTCCCACAAAGTTTCATGGAAACCCTGCGTCGAGCAAGTTTATCGGCATCATTTTTTCCCAACAGCATTGGCTCACTTTGGGCCTCTGTGTCACATTTCAATAATGGCGGCAATGTTTCAAGCTTTTTCATGATTGTACTTGTCATGATGCTCTGTGACCCAAGATTGTAACTCACGAAAAGCCCAGATGATGGTTAGTTAGCATTTTTGGCAATAAAGTATTTTTATTTATTTATTTTTTTAATGTTTATTTATTTTTGAGAGAGAGAGAGAGAGAGAGAGAGAGAGAGAGACAGAACACGAGCAGCGGAGGGGCAGAGAGAGAGTGGGGGACAGAGGATCTGAAGCAGGCTCTGTGCTGACAACAGACAGCCCAATGCAGGGCTTGAACTCACAATCCGTGAGATAATGGCCTGAGCCAAAGTCAGATGTTTAACCGAGTGAGCCACCCATGTGTCCCCAGCAATAAAGTATTTTTAAATTAAGGGAGGTACGCCTTCTTACATATAATGCTATCGCACATGTAACAGACTATACATTACAGGGTAAACATACCTTTTCCATGGGCTGGGAAACCAAAAACTTCATTTGACTTGCTTTTTGTTTTGTGATATTTCAGTGGTGTGGCATGGGACGAGCGTTACCTATGAGGCATGGCTGCACTGACTATACTGAATCTGCATGGCTTTCAGGGGCTCTGTCTACTCAAATAACTGTAATCAATCCTCAGATTTCTTTCCATTTACAAAGCTCTGGGGGAATAAATGTAGGAGAAGCACTTTTTTCCCAGGGATCATTATCTTCTCTTTATCCAAATGTATCTAAGTGTCAGCAGTTCTGTTTCTTGAAGCTGATTTTAACTATGTGCTGCCCATTTTCCTTAAAAAAAGAAAATAAAAGAAAATACCCAACAATACCACGTCTGGGTAGATATTTGCAAGAACCCAGAGCTGGATCTCAAATAGGTATTAGTGCTCCTGTGTTGGCTGCAGCACTATCTACAGTAACTGAGTGGGAGAATCTACCCAAATGTCCAGCGATGGATGAATGGATAAGCAAAATGTGTATATACATAAAACAGAATATTATTCATCCTGGAAAGGAAGAAAATCCTCTCACGTGCTACATGGCTCATGAACCTTGAGGACATTTGCTGACTGACATAAGCCAGTCACAGAAGGACAAACACGGGACGATTCCATTCATGTGAGGCATTTAGAGTAGCCAAGCTCATCATGGTGGTTACCAGGGGATGAGGGCAGAGGAAAATGGGGCCATGGTGTTCAATGCGTGTTAGATTAAGAGATCTGCGAGATGCAAACATTCCAGAGGCACGTGGCTGGTGGGAATGCAAAAATGGTACCACCACTTTGGAAGACAGATTGACGGTTTCTTACAAAACGTAGCATACTCTTACCATACAAGCCGGAAGTCATGCTCCCCTTGGTATTTACCAAAAAGAACTGGAAACTTATGTCCACACAAAAACCTGCACACGGCTGTTTGTAGCAGGTTTACTCGTAATTGACAAAATTTGCAAGTCACCAAGACATGCTTCGGTAGACGAAAGGAGACAGTGCCCTCCAAACAAGACAATGAAGTATCATTCAGGATGAAGAATAATAACTAAGTCATTGCGCCATGAAACGTTTGGACTTTGGATGATCACGATGTATCAGTATGGCTTCATCCCCGATAAAAGTGTGTACCACTCTGGTGGGGATGCGGATATTGGGGTGAATGTGCTGCGTATGTGGGGACAGGGAGGCTTTTGGGAAGTCTCTGTACTTTCCTCTCAATTTTACGGGAAATGTAAAACTGCTCTCAAAACGTGACTCCTTAAAAATAAGTATATATTTAGTAGATTCACTATTTAAAGAAAGAATGTTCCGGAGATCTGTTGCACAACAACGTGAATATAGTTGACGCTACTGAACTGTACATTTAAAAATGGTTTCCGATGGCAAAGTTTATGTTTTGCGTTTTAGCACAGTTAAAAAGAAGAAAGGAACAGGAATACATTGAATTGCTGTGTTGATTTAGAAAAAAAAAATGTAGCCATGACCTGTCATATGGCTACATCGAAAAGGAAAAACTTTTCCTGTACCCTCTTAAGTTCTTGTTTGGGTGCTTGTGAATTAAACTGAGAAAAGACAGATTGACAAGAGAAAAGATACGTTTTTACATGCGGGAGTTCACGAAAAAAGTGTGACTTAAGGAGTCAGAACTGGGGGCTTATGTGCTATCTTAGTAAGGGAAGGAGAGGCAGAGATTGGCTCTTAAGGACACACGAATGACTTTTAGGGAAGATAAGCAGGCCCTTACAAGAACAGATGGGAGGTCTGGTGGCATACTGACAATGTCTGTTTTAGTATGGTGCTGCCTTCGAGTCTCCAGTGATGAGTCCATGTTCCTGGGTTGTCCCCCGGGAGGTGATTTATGACAGTGAAGGTCTTTTGAGTTCTTTTTGGAGGTTCTGTTTTTAGGCAGATAAAACACTTCGGGGGGGGGGGAGGGAGAAACTCTCATTCTCACATGCCTTCAACTCAAAATATTTTTTAGGCCACAGTGCTGTATTCTGGACCCTTTCCTTTACAACGGCTCCCTAGTGGGAACCCAAACTCCTTGGTTCGGCAATGAAATCTTTGCTGGTGGTCTCTGTGCCAGTGTGACTTTGTCATAGCCATGATGGGCAGATGCTGTGGCTCTCTTACGGAAAGGCACACAGCGAAAGACACGGTCACGGATTTGGACTCTCTGTCCACTATGGACTGCATGCAGATGGGGTGTCCTGAGAAGGGTTTGAAGCAGAGGGAAGCTTGCATGCAGAGGCATGGCTCTTTCTACAAATTGTCAGCATTTGGCTGGGTCTCTGGATATGGGTACAGATGATGCTGAATCTGCAGTGATTTATGGAATTTGGATTTCCAGCTCAGAGCCGTAAGAAGCCCAGAAGGCATCTGAGCGTTGTCAGGGTGATGTCAGTGTATTTGAATGTTAGAAATGCCAGGCGGGCGTGCATTCTCCTGCAGCCTAACTGCTCCAAACAGTCCACATGTGCTTTCCATCCCTTACACCCTTACACTTGATTTGGGCTATTGCAGTGGGTGGGGGGGGGGGGGGGAAAGCTCATTCATGGGGAACGGCTGGAAGAAGAGGACTGGAGGGTGGGGTTTCATAGAGGCAGATAGACAAGGGAATCATCCTTGTCTTGTAGCAGTGGTCAGCAAGGAAGGTGGTGGGTCTTCCCTGGGAATATTCGAGAGGACGGTGGTGCCTTACAGGTAGCCATTTCTTGGAATATAAAAGGGTAGGGAGATTTAATAACGTTTCGGAGAGACAGAGAGAGAGAGAGAGAGAGAGAGAGAGAGAGAGACAGAATCACCAGTCACTGTGGGAGAAGCCTGTGCTGTTCACACAGCTATACAATCTCTTCGTTTTAGGTTTGGGGATTGACTGAATTTTTAAATTAATTATCATTAGAAAAACATCTCCTGACCTCACAGCTCCCAACTGATATTCTTGAGACCCCATCAAGATTTTCAAGACAGGACTGAACGTGAAAGTTGTATCCAGTTTCTTGTATATATGACCCGTGACTGATGTGTTTGCCATTTGCTGGCTTTACTACGGTGTGCTTTTGATTTACAAACACAGGTATTCACTCCATTTTGTTTTTTAGGAACAAAAGTAAGAAAACAAGCATTCTGTGTTTCTATTTTAATATCCTACATGATGTGGCCTATTCCTGACAGAATACAGCTTCCCTTTTTCCCAGGCAATGATGACAATTGAATGCTTTCTTACAATATCACACGTCTGATATTTAGGGTGAAAATCCATAAAAGAGCTTCTATTTCTGTACATTTGAAGGCTGATTTGTTCCTCCCCCACTCATCCACTTCCAGGGCTGGGCACTGAGGATATTTTCATATCGAGACAGGACCTGTGGTCCAGCCCCTTTCTGTTGCAGTGTCAGGTGAATTAGGACCCAACTTGGCAGGAGTATTTCTGCAATTCAAACCATGATGCACCAGGAGAGCTAGCCAAATCTGACATTACACGGAGGTGACAGTGGACACCCACATCCAAACCGAATGTATTCCCATCCCTTCCCCTCACATCGGTCTATCCAGCCCAACATCACCTGACACACGGTCCACCAGGAAGGAGGGAAAGTCAGAGTGGAAAGCGATAGCTGACTTACCCAATGTGGATAACGTGTGTCACTAAGGTAAATGATTCCGTGATTTGTAAGAAGAAATATGGATTTGGTCTTTGTCCCCGTTTCTGGCACAGAGCTCCTAGGTTGACTTTGGGGAAGCCCCTAAGGATGGGAGCTGGGTGCCAGCAGAGACAACTTTATGACTGGAAGGTCGGGAATTTCAGTCCCTTCTCCATCTGCCCATCAGTGGGGACGAGAGTGGAGGCTGAATTCAAATGCCAGTGGCCAATGATTTAGTCAATCGTGCCCATGCCATAAAGCCTCCCTAAAACCCCAGAGGACAAGGTTCAGAGACCTTCTGGGTCAGTGAACACGAGGAGGTGTGGGCACAGTGAGGTCCCTGCAGACGGCATGTAGGCTCTGTGCCCCTTGTCACATACTTGGCCCTGTTCATCTCTTTGTGTGGCTGATCCTGACTTACCGCCTTTTGTAATAAACTGCTGATCTAAGGAGTAACACGTTTCTCTGAATTCTGTGAGCCCCTCTAGCAGATTAATGAAACCCGGGGGGGGTGGGGTGGTGGTGGGGGAACTGTTGACCCACAGCAGGTGGGTCAGAAGCACAGGTGACAATGAGGCAGGGTGGTAGGACTGAACCCTTCATCTATGGCATCGAACGCTATCTCCGGGTAGATGTGTCAGAATTGAGTAGAACTGTAGGACACACAGCTGGTGTCTGAGAGTGGCATGGGAATTGGGTCCCACAACCCTTAAGAATCTTAGGCATATTGTCTTGCCAGTTATTAACTTGGATCACCTCCCCCCACCCCACCCCCGACCACCATAAACTAATAGGGAGAATGTGCACTTCCTCCCGAGAGGACACACTGAGCTTATCTGAAAACATCCACCATGGTAGAGATAAATTTTAAGCAGGCAAATTAATTGGAAGAGAAATGTGATCTGAGGGAGAAGCAGTTTGAAGAGGAACCAAAAGTTCACACAAGGCAGAAAGGGGGAGATTGCTCTGGAAGATTCAGTTTCAGCCCACAGAAGGTATGCCTGCATTTGTGTCCTTAGCACATTATAGAACTCCTTGAGGTGGGGCAGTGCTGTGTGTGGGTGTTTGGCTGGGTTAGGGCAATGGAGGGATGGTGCTCGAAAAATGCCCTGTATATGCCGTGCAGGCAACAGCTCCAAATCCATCCCACGGCCAACAACAAACTTGACCATAATAGGCATTTACGCTGCATCTGTGTCTATGACTAATAATGCAACTGCACTTGAAATGGTCAAGCTCACAAAAGGGTAAAGTGATTACACTCATAATAAGATATAAAAATGAACACATTTTCACAATCTTATTCGTCAATGGAGAAACAACCCGATGTTATGATTGGCTCCGAGGGGATTTTTTTTTTTTAAATCATAAAATTATATGGGGCTCCTGGTTGGCTCTGTCGGTTGTGTCCGACTTTGGCTCAGGTCACGATCTCGTGGTCTGTGGGTTCGAGCCCTGCATGGGGCTCTGTGCTGACAGCCCAGAGCTGGGAGCCTGCTTCAGATTCTGTGTCTCCCTCTCTCTCTGCCCCTTCCCCACGCTCACTCTCTCTCTCTCAAAAATAAATAAACATTAAAAAATCATAAAATATAAACTAAGAATATTGAACTGTCGTAATGGAAGGCCAACTGGTTTCTCTATGGGGCAACACGAAAAGGGGGGATTAAACCTAATTCATAAGTCATAATGGGACAGAAAAGACTGTGCATCTCTAAGAATGACTTTGCATTTCTACGTGTTACCTACAGTTTACAGAGTTGATGGATAGTTGCAATAATTGAGGGAAGTGTGCTCTATGTGGACAATGCATACTTTTCTTTGAAGCACATTTTCTTCCCACAATTCCATACCCTTAAACCCAGCTTGGAGGGGGCGCCTGGGTGGCTGAGTCGGTTAAGCATCTGACTTTTGATTTCAGCTCAGATCATGATCTCGTGGTTTATGGGACTGAGCCCCATGTTGGGCTCTGCACCGACAGCTCAGAACCTGCTTAGGATTCTCTCTCTCCCTCTATCTCTGCCTCTCTGTGTTTGTCTCTCTCTCAAATAAACTTAAAAAAAATATTCTCTCTCCCTCTCTCTGCCTCTCCCCTGCTCTCTCTCTCGCTCTCTCTCTGTCAAAGTAAATAAATAAACATTGAAAATAAAAAAAAAAAAAACCAGCTCAGGGAGAAAATTGTTTCTGATTGGATTTATGTTCCATCCACTGTTTTCATTCCGAATGACATGTGACTCTAAAGTTAAACTTGCTTTATTTTTAAGAAACAACACAGAACATAAACACACAAATTTGCATTATCCCCTTCAGAAAATGATCATCCTTTGAAGTTCTTATCATAAATGCTCAAGATACGTTTTGAAGTCTTCACTCGGGATTACTCTTAAAGCCGGCCACAAATTACTTTGAAGATTCTCATCAGTGGCAAATTCTTCTCTTCGTGTTCTAGGTCATTTTTTTGGAATAATCAAAACCCACTTATGGGCAAGTTTAGAAAATAGGGGAACCACCTCTGAAGAATAACACTCTGAATTTAAAAGCAAAGAGAACCATTGGTGTGGACCAGCCTGGGTCGTCTACTCTTGCCTCACATCGACCAGGAACATTTCTTCAAAAAATTGGAAGCTTGCACAGAGTTGCCAGTAAAATAAACAACAACAACAACAACAACAACAACAACAACAAGTGAATACTATCAGGTATGATCACTGTAATTCATAAAATAAAGTACGTGTAGGGCAATATTTGAGCTTCCACAGGAAAGTATGCATTGTTTTCATCACAGCCTTCCTGCTCATTTGCTTGAATCTACAGGGCTCTGTGCACCTTGCGTTGCCGTTGAGTGATTTTACGATTCAAAGTAGCAAATGACCAAGAATAACACAAAATAATTATTGTCTATGGGCATGCAAATTTGTCTCTTGAAAATTCAGTTGGCTCCCCTCCCCCACAAAAGTAGAAGTCTGTTTTGCCTCCATTTGCTTACACATTTCCATATTTTTAACCTAGAAATAGGATTTATTCGGGGGGGGGGGGATTGTTGTTTGATAGTTCTGTAACACCTTACCAGTGGTTCATTCACCAATAACGAGTCAAATGCCATTCTCAAACACTTGTTCCTTTGTATCGGTCTGAGAGTCATGATCTTAGCATTTCTTTGAAATCATCCTTTAAAGGATGCTTTTCATAGAATGGACTCATTTTTAGGTGAAACAAAAGAGATCTTCCCAAGGAAGATTTATTGACAAACTTATACCTACCTAGTGCCCTCTCAAGATGTATTTCAAATTTTCAGGGAGAGAACAATTACAAGATAACACTCTATTTTACGATGTTGCACTGTTGTCTTGTGAGAAGTTTGCTGCTTTTCTGACCTTTTCCCTCTCCTTCCAGTGCAGACTCAAAATGGAACTTGAATGTCAAGCTTGTTCTAAATCTTTTTAAAAAATTGATAATGCTTGTCAACAAAGTCATTTTTGTTTTGTTTCCAGCTCTTCGTCGTGACTCACTGTTGATGGGGTTCAAGACCCACTAGCCCAGAAATGGCACCTTGGCATCTTAAGTATTTTGAGCTTAAGGAGTTTGAGAAAATGGCAGAGGCAGGAAGGTTACTTTGATCTCCTCCCCCATCTCATCTTTGTTCCCAGAAATAGGTCATAAAACCCTCCTGAGAAAGGTCCCCTCCCCATCCCAGGAGAAAGGAAGCCTGTCTTATCACTGGAGAGGGGGAATTTGGGGCCAAGAAATAGATATAAACAAATGTTGTTAAACCAACCCATGACTCCCTGGTTACTTCTTGACCATTTTGAACCCTAAGTCCCCATCTTGTCTTGTCAATTCTTTACGAATGTATTGCTTCCTTATTCCAAAGGCATTAAAAACTGTGTGTGGGGGGGCACCTGGGTGGCTTGGTCGGTTAAGCATCCGACTTCGGCTCAGGTCATGATCTCACGGTCCGTGAGTTCGAGCCCCGCGTCAGGCTCTGTGCTGACAGCTCAGAGCCTGGAGCCTGTTTCAGATTCTGTGTCTCCCTCTCGCTGACCCTCCCCTGTTCATGCTCTGTCTCTCTCTGTCTCAAAAATAAAGAAACGTTAAAAAAAAATTTAAAAAAAAAAACAAAAAACTGTGTGTGGGTATTCTGTCTCTTGTGAAGGTGCCCATGCACATGTAAAAATTCCATGAAATGTGTATGCTTTTCTCCTGTCAATCTGTCTTCTGTCAGTTTACTTCAGACCCAGACAGAGACCCAAAGAGGACAGAGGGGGATTTCTTCCTCCTTTATGCCGTCATAAGAATATTTTGAGACACCAGACCCCTGGTCATTGTGGTCCTCTTGTCTTTCCCTTCCAGGACTCAGTAAGAAATGTGGCAATGGCTGGCCCAGGACAACAGGGAAGAGTTTCTGGAAGAGAGCTAGATCATAGGGTCCAGCTGGACATTGATCTGAAGGAAGTACCAAACCCTAGAAAAAACATCTCTGCCAGCTGACATCAGCCTGTTTCCTGCCGTTTGGGAGCCAATGGCTTGGGTTCCTAAAATTTACCGGCGAAAAGGCTAGTAACGGATGACTCTCTTTTTCTATTTCCTTCCTTTCTGCTTTTTGTGATCCCTACTCCAGATGATTCTTCTAATTTAGTGGAACTGCTCCTTACATGCTACCTTTGAATATCTGTCCGTTAACAATGACTGTTATTAAGATTCACAGGAGAATACTAAACACATTATTTTCTTCATCATGGAAGGCATGGAAAGCAACTTTCCTAAGACTGAAAAAATGGCATTCTTCTCTACACTTCTTCTAAGTACTCGGAATTGTCTTTTCTCCCAGTGTATAATCCCAAGCTACCGGTATTAGCGTTCCCATTCTTTGTGACAAGGCGCTACAAATTTAGGAACTTAAAACAACATATGACTGTGATCTCATAGATTCTGCAGGCTAGAGGTCCAGGAGTTGGCTTAGGTGAGTCCTCCGTGGGTTTTGCAAGTCTGCAGTGAAGGTGACAGTCAGAGCCGTGTTCTTATCTGGAGCACTGGATCCTTTTGCAAGCTCTCTGATTGTTGGGAGAGCCCATGATGTCTGAAACAGACACTCTGCTGTCTCCAGCCTCTTGCCTCACTGAATTTGCTTACGTCCATCTGGGATAATGCCTCTTGATTAACTCAAAGTGTATGGGTGAGGAACCTTAACTGCATCTACCCAAAAACCCCTTCACCTCTTCAAGGTAACATAACTTCATCACTGGATGAATCTACCACATTCAAAGACAGTGCTCACACTCAAAGGCAAGGATTACACAGGATGTGCAGACCAGGGAGGGGGTGGGAATCTTGGGGGCTTGTAATTCTGACTCACACACACTTACTATAAAATGAGATATTCTCTTACAGATTCTGTGCCATGTTATAATGTGACTGGGAAAATCAGTTTTGTCTGACTTGAGCAATGCCAATTTGATTTTAAAGGTCATCTTTCTTTTTTACCTTCACCCAGAAGACTTAATTAAGCTGCAGATACCTCTAATGAGAGAGTTTGCTGGTGATTGAGAAATGAGCTCATAGAAGGAACATTTTTACTCTGTCCATTTTTTTAAACTTCTGCTAGCAGCTGATTTCCCTTATTCTCAGTAGAGTCATCTCATTAAGTGAAATAGACTCAATGTTTGTGTCCCCACCTCCCAAATTCATATATTGAATCCTGACCCCTCCCCACCCCCACAGGTGATGATATTAGGAGGTAAGGTCTCTCAAAGGTGCTCAAGTCATGAGGGTGGCGTCTCATGAGTGTGAGTAGTGCCTTATGAAAGAGACCCCAGAGAGCTCTCCCGCCCCTCCCACCATGTGAGGACACAGTGAGAAGATGGCTGTCTAGGAACCAGTGAGCAGGTGAATCTGCAGGTGTCTTCCAGCCTCCAGAACTGTGAGAAGTAACTTTCCGTTGTGTATAAGTCACCCAGGCTATCGTATTTGGGGTATAGCAGTCTAAACTAAGACATTCAAATTCAGGAGAGAGCTACCTCCTAAGCCTTGGGAGATAGGTATCTGTTCAAAATAGAAAAATAGAACATCATGCACTGTTTATGTTCATTGTTCACTGAGCCTTTTTAAAAAGATTTTTATTTCTACTTTTTAAATGTTTATTTATTTTGAGAGAGGGGGGTGCTGGGGAGCCACAGAGAGAGAGGAAGAGAGAATCTCAAGCAGGTTCTGTGCTGTCAGTGAAGAGCCAGACGGGGGGCTTGAACTCACGAACCATGAGGTCATGACCTGAGTGGAAACCAAGAGTCGGGACGCTTAACTAAGTGAGTCACTCAGATGTCCCAAAGATTTTGTTTTTAAGTAATCGACATAGGCAACATGGGGCTTGAATTCACAACCACGAGATCAAGAGTCACATGCTCTACTGACTGAGGCAGCCAGGCACCTCAAGATTTTAAGTTTATTTATTTATTTTGAGACAGGCACAGAGTGCATGAGTATGTGTGATTTGGAGAGGGGCAGAGAGACAGACAGAGAGAGAGAGAGAGAGCGAGAGAATCCCAAGTAGGCTCTGCTCTGTCAGCACAGAGCCCAATGCAAGGCTCAAACCCATGAACTGTGAGATCATGACCTGAGCTGCAACCAAGAGTCAAACACTTAACTAGGTGAGCCACCCAGATGCCCCAAAGATTTTATTTTTAAGCAATCTCCACAGCCAACTTGGGGCTCAAACTCACAACCCAGAGATCAAGAGTTGCTTGCTCTACCAACTGAGCCAGCCATGTGCCCCATTGCACACCATGCGTTTAGGATGTTGGGTGAAGCTCTCACATACTAGGTTTGGCTCAACGATGGGAACCAGTACTATAGATTGTGGACCTGAGACTTAAAAGGACTGTAGACATGTCTACTCAAATAGCTTCACTCTAATGAAATACTCAAAGCCTAGACATCATGGATCTTCCCACATGCCACAGAGGCACTGGGTTCAGGGACAGAATAAGACCCCGGGCCTCAGAGACTCAGCCCCTGCGTATTCCTCCCTGCTTCTTTGCAGTGTTGCTTTTGGATGTTGACCCGGTGCAGTGTGAGGTCTAGATAGCCAGGAAGCGCTAAGCATCAACGTTGGATGCCCAAGAGAAAATATAATGCAATCATTCCATGGATCTAGAGCATACCTACACTTGGAATTCTCTGAACACAACTGTAGCCTTGGAACCTGAAGAGAGACAGGCAATCTAATGAAAATCAGCCCTAAGTCAACCATACAGACAACAGGAACAAGTTCATGAAGGGATGCAGGGAAAGTGGTCAACAACAGTTGGGTTGAAGCAGAAGGAAGCACATACTTAAGAAAGTAAGGTCTCTGTGGTCAGGATGGGGGGGGGGGGGGCGGGAATGAAGAGAATACTTCCCAGTGGTCTTCCCAGCAAGTAGGACCACGTGGTTCCCGCTATGAATTCCGTATCACCCTGGCCACGGTTCTAGATTCATCTAGACGTAGCTGCAGGTCATTCTTCCACGTGATTCTGCCAGATTTCCGTTTCACAGCCAGTGGCAGGAATTCTGCCCCGCTGGTGAACCCAGTCCCTGTTTCTGCCACACACCGTCTCACACAGGTGTGCGGCGAAAAGCCCTGTCCCGCTCCTCACACCTCAAATCTTTTCTTGCATCCTGGCCAAGTGCCCCCGTTTCTGCAAGACTGGGGCTTCGCTGCCTTCTTGTTTTATTTTGTTTTTGGTTCGTCTGTTTGTTTTCACCACCAAAGTTGTCCTTGTGCAGTGATAGTGATCACACCTGAATGTGCACGGCAGTCCCCTGGAGTGCTTGTTAAGACCCCTGGTGCCGAATGCACTCGCTCGGCCCCACCTGCCCCAGCCCCACAGTACCTGACTGAGGCGGTCTGGCTTGGGGCTGAGGATTTGCCTTTCTCCGAGGCTCCCAGGAGAGGCTGATGCAGGTGCTTCTGGACCACACGTTGAGAGCCGCCGGGCTGACACACGACACGGTTCCACAGGACGTGATTTCTGCTGCCTGTTCTCCCTGTCTGACTTTTTCAGCATCCCCTGTGTCAACATCGACCCACGGAGGTAACTTCTCCAGGCCGCCCTAGCTGGTAACCACGCGCCTTCCCTCCCAGAGCTGTAATACAGACATCATTATCTCCCTTTTCTCAGCGAGGAAACTGGGCTTGGATCTACAGAAGAACATGCTCTTTGCACAGAGCTTAGGAAAGGCCAAATCAGTGACCACTTCTGCGCCTCCTGGCTTCTGCCGCTTCTTATTTCCCACCCTAGTGCTGTGCCAGAGGTTAACTCTTGTTTCAGAAACTGGCTTCTGAGGAACATCAGTTCCTTTTCTTCCTTCTGTCTCTCTCCGACGTGGTTAAGAGCACTGGCACACAGACGGTCCACCATGAGTGAGGAGCAGGGACGGTGATCCGGAAAGTACAAAGTTCAGATGCTCCGTGTCCAGCAAAGCCACAGCTGCGTCTTTCTGGCCACGTGTTCATCACTTCCTGTCCCGTGTGGCTCAAAGGCTGTCCTTCCGGACGTTGGCCAGTGTCTGCCCTTGTGAGGTGGGGAAGCACAGTTTAGAGAAGAATCCCATTTTGCAGCTTTTCTTCACTGGCCAGTGGAGTTAGCCGGAGGTTAATTAGCTCTCCGAAAATCTCGGCTGGCCTCGGTATGGAAATTCGCAACTCGGGGTGAGTTATTGGCAGTCTCGCGCTGTGATGGCGGGCCAGTTGTCCTCTGTTGAAGCCATAATTGACATTTTCTGGGTTACTCTTAGACTCATTGCCATCATACATGAAAGCAGACCTTATGCACTTACTGTAGACTCTGATACATATATTTACTTACAAAAATGCAACAGGTGACCAATCTCAAGTTAAATTAGGTCAATGACAGTTCAGGCTTTGGATTCACGGCAGGGTTGTTGGTAGGCACGCAAAGACGTTCCACCTTTAAAACGAGGGTACTGCAGGAAGGAATAACATGTCCCTCATGGGAAAGTCACTCTGTGGCTCTGTGAATGAGGGAACGCATGGGGTAGTGTGGTGGCTAGAATCCAACTCCTGTCCACCCAAAAAAGACAGGCATTCAGACTGCCTGGCTCTTCACAGGTTATAACAGGAGTGACTAAAGAGAGATTGAGAACGCTCTTTTTTAACCTAATTTTATCCCTCCAGAAACTGGACCTGGCAGTTAAAAGCCACACAAACTGCCTCCCGCATTCAGCAAAGTGTAGTACTTTGCCATTTCCTGATGTCCTGCTGTGGGTTTTTTTTCCCCCTGAACGAACCCAATAAGTTGTCAGGGCAAAATGTCCTATTTAAGTATGGGAGCGCATCTGTTTCAATTTCCTACTTTTGATCTATTTTAGTAGTTCCCTCATTGTGTCACAAGAGACCACTGAGGTATCCAAGACAAATAAAAATGTTACCCAATGAGCTTGCATTTAAAAAAAAAAACAAAAAAAATAAAACTTCACAGTTCTGGTTTTTGAGGTTTATCATACGTGCTCTGTCTCAATATAGATATTATAGCATATATATATTTCCAATGGATAACATATTGCTTGAGGGTAGTCTATATCACAATTTTTACCCTAATTACTTTGATTAAACATAATATTTATTGATTAAACATAATATCACAAATATTTAACGTAATTAGTTGAGCAAATGGATTATTCAATTGCCTTACTGGGTTGTTAATGTCAGTCCTTTCCCCCTCTTCCATGGACACATGTATCTTTATTCAGAAATAGGGTGACCAAAGCATCTCGGTTTGCCGAGGACTTTTGGGGTTTAGTGTGGAAAGTCCGATGTCCAAGGAACTGTTTTGGTTGCTCAAACTTCACATTCCTAGTGCTCAAGAACCAGATGGTTGCTCAAACTTCACATTCCTTTTCCAAAATTCTTGCTGGCTTGTTAGTCTGCCTGTAACCGTCTCTGTTCATATTTACGTGTGTCCGAGTTGTCCTAGCTGCAGAAATGAGCCCTGTGTTTTCTCTCACTGAACGAGAGCACCCAGCAGTGGTCTAGATGTCTACCTCAAGTTATCATGTCCTGTACAGAAAAGTGTGTCAGTTAGAGGGACAGAGGAAGAAAATGGATGGCCTCAGTCTTAACACACAGATAAAAGGTATTAAACAGATGCATATTTATTGGGTTTGCTTTTGACAAATATGGTAGGGGTCAACATCCTCCTAGGTGTCTATCAATGTTCAACATTCTCCCCAAAGACGTCTGTGCCTAGTGATGGAAGCCCTGAGGAATATTCTGTATTATTTTCCTAATGCTGCTGTAACACATTGGCACAGTCTCAGTGGCCCAACACAACACACATTTCTTATTATACATTCCTTGAAGTCAGAGGTCAGAAATGGGTCTCACTAGGGTGCCCTTCCTACTGGAGGCTGTAGGGTATTATTTGTTCCTTTGCTTTTTTCCAGCTTCTAGAAGCTTCTGAGTTCTTTGGTTCAGGGCCCCTTCAAAGCCAGCTGTGTGGCATCTTGACATTTCCACTGTCATGTCTCCTCCTCTGAGCCTAGAGCTTTCTGTTAGAAGGACCCCCGGAGGGACATGAGCACCACCCAGATAATCTAGGATCTCTCCCCATCTCAGGATTTGTGACGTCATCATGCCTACAAACTTCGTTTTGCCTTCAAAGGTAATGCAGTCACTGGTTCGGGGACTAGGATGTGGACGTCTTGGTGTCTGGTCAGTGTTTTGTGTACCAGAGGAGCCAAGATCACATCAGGTCTGAAAGCATCATTGAAACCAGCACAACAGGGCTAATCCTTGCTCTCGGCTTAGCTCCTACACTTCCTACAGACTCCTTTTTCCTCCAGCTCTCTGCCAAAGCTGACACCCGTTTTTTTTTAATTGAGATATAATTGACATCTTACAGTGTATTGGTTTCACGTGTACCATATAATGATTCGACACATGTATACATTGCAAACTGATTTCTATGATAAATTTAGTTAACATCCCTCACCACACAGTTACGATTTTTTTAATGGATGAGAACGTTTCAGTTCTACTCTTCTAGTGACTTTCAAATATACAACACAGCTTTGCTAACTATAGTCACATCCTATACATTCATCCTATGTCACGGCTATGCATTCATCTCCGGGACTTATTTATCTTATAACTGAAAGTCTCAACCCTTTGACTACCTTCATCCATTTTACCGCTCCCTGTTCACACCTCTGGCAACCACCAATCTTTTCTCCGTTGCTATGAGTTTGGCTTTTCTGGATTCCACATGTAAGTGAGATCATATAGTATTTGTCTTTGTCTGTCTGCCTTATTTCTCTGAGCCTAATGACCTCAAGGTCCATCCATGTTGTCACTAATGGTGGGATTTCCTTCTTTTTTACGGTTGAATAATATTTCTAGATATACGTATATATTTTCTGTTTCCATGGCTTGGCTATTACAAATAATGCTGCACTGAGCAGGGGTGTACCGATATCTGGTCAGGATAGTGTTTCCATTTCTTTTGAATAAATACTCAGAAGTGTAGTCACTAGATTCTATGGTAATTCTATTTTTTTATTTTTCGAGGGACCTCCATACTGTCTTCCAGAGAGGCTGCACCAGTTTGCATTCCCCCCAATAGTGCACAAGCGTTCTTTATTCTCTACGTCCTCACCAACACTGATTATTTCTTGTCATCTTGATTTAGCCATTCTGACAGGTGTGAGGTGATATTTCATTGTGGTTTTGATTTGCATTTCCCTGATATGAGTGATGTTGAGCATCTTTTCATGGCTATCTGTATGTCTTATTTGGGGAAAAAAAAGTCTATTCAGATCCTTTGACACTCATTTTTTTTTTTTTTTTGGATAACTAGAGCATGAGTAGTGGAAGGGAAGAGAGAGAGGGAAACAGAAGATCTGAAGCAGGCTCCATGCTGACAGCAGAGAGCCGATGTGGGGCTCGAACTCATGAACTGCAAGATCATGACCTGAGCAGAAGTCGGACCCTCAACCAACTGAGCCACCCAGGGGGCCCTGACACTCATTCTTAATTCACTCATTAGCTCTTCAGGCTAAGTCAACAGAAGATGAAACCGTTGCTTTATTGGGCTAAGTGCCTCACCTTGCTAAAGGAAGCATCTACCAGTGACCAAAGGTTTTCCTCTAGTTGAAAGAGTACATTCCCAAACTGAATATTTTAGCTTTCCATCTGATGTTCACGTAGTTATTTTCCTGAGGTGAGATGCTATTTATATATCCCCCACTCATCTTAAATTACTTTTCCTGATGTTGCTAAAGAAAAGGAAAAAGTCTCCAATATCAGCAGAAGAATCCAAATATTAGCATGCTGCTGATGGGCAACCATTTTCTGACCTAAAAAAAAATAGCAATTTCATATAGTTCAACCTAGAAATAATTCATTTTCTGAGAACTTGGTGTTTATGCGAGAATGTGAGGTTCTGAACTGAGGGAGATGAATGATGGATATTTTGGTTTCATTGTCTGAAGTGGTTTGTACTGAATTCAGGAAGTACTGATTCATTGATTTACTCATTCTTTCAATGAAGATTTATGAATATTCATTGTGTGTCCATAAATGTGCTGTATTGTGTGAGTACAGAACAAAAATGAAACAGTGTGGCCTGATTCTGGCATGCACTAGAAGAGGTCATTATCTCAGGAAAATGGGCACCATTCTGGACCTCTTTGGCACTGGTGTTGTGAAGTTTTGATTATGGTCTCCTGGTATTTAAAGAGCTCATAGAAGCTATTACCCGGTTTGTTTTTAATTTTCACTAGGGATTCAAAGGTTACTACAGCATGTAAGAAGTCAGGAGAGAAATAAGGAAATTCCTGCCAAAAAAGCATGTTTTTCTCTGAAAGTACATAAGACGTCCATGTTCCAGGAGAGGGTTAATTTCAGTGTGGATCTTTTCCAAGCAAAGAGAGAGACAATAACATCCCAAGGTTTTTTGTGGAGTTCCGTGATTCTCCAACACATCGCATTTTCGCTCCCCCATCCCCGTGGGGGAAAATAAAGATATGGGATAAAGCACTTTTACAACTTTGATTAACTTTACACAGAAGGACGAGATCATGTATTTGGAAGGTGAACTTGGGATTTGTAAAATGATGAGTATATTTAGCAACGCCATAAAGAATAATGACCCTGCTATGGAAAATGGTTAAGGGACGGCATAATGTCTCCAACTCTTCATTTTCTGGGAAAAAAAGGCTTAATAATGATTATTATATTTTATAATGGGATTTAGTGGCTGCCTAACTGTGTTTTGATTTTCCAGGATTAGTGCTCAGCGCCATAATTGTAATTCCTTCTGATTGCAGACGGCACTGCGGTTACACAGCCACTTGATTCCTCCTGAGTGCCAGCCTCTGCATTCTTTTCGGGCTGATTTGAAGGTAATGAAGCAATCTATATTTAGGTATTTTGCAGAGGTTTTTATTTTTGGCTAAATGTTAAGTATACATTTTCCCGCAGTAAATGCTGCTAACAGCAAAGGAGTCTAATGGATTTTCTGGAGAAAATATTGGAAACCTGACTTGATTTTGACCAGTGTCATCTCATCTCCATTGCCTGACTCACTTGGGACGGACTGTATTTGTTACAACTATTCAAATGCCATCAAGTATTTGACATGGAGTACGGTAAATACCTTAGGGGATCCCCTACTTAGACTTTAGGCAGGAGAAAGTTCTGTACAAATAGATGCCACATTGGAAGCACAGGCAATTCAACATCGTAACATAGCAAATGGATGACCCCCATATGGCTGGTATATCGGCCGATAGAGAACGCATACTTGTACAAATCAGACCCCTGGTTCTAATCTATGTCCCTACTGGAGTTCTCTCCTTTACATGCTCACCTAATTTCTGTGTTTGATTTGTTCTTCGTTCTGCTGGTTTATTGATTTATTGTCTGTATATATTTTATGTGTCTTTCTAGGCCATCTTAAAAACTTTGGAAAAAGACAGAAGATGTCTGGCTGGGATGGATGGATGGATGGATGGAGGGAGAGATATAAGTAAATAGATAGACGGAGGTATGGATCAATGTATGAATAGATGGCCAAGTGGCTGGGTAAACATATGAATGAATGAATGAATGAATGAGTGGAAAAAAACTGAAAGAATAAATATGCCAGCAAACCTTTTGATTAAATGCTGTGTTGTACCATATAATCATCTGCCCAGTCCTTTTCTTCCTCTCCCTTACCATTAACCCTACATTGCTTTGGTTCCTTCTCCCTCAGCTCTTAAATCAATTTTCATTCTTCAATTGTCCTTTCTCTGAGAAACTCTTCTTTCTCATGCCCTCCTCTCTCTTTCCGGAATTTAGACACCCCTCTTTCCTATGCCTCAGTCATCATGAATATAACTGTCTTATATAGTACATACCATACCCTTTGTGATCTGTTTCCTTTAACAAACAGCACAGTCTCCAGAGCTCTTGGTGCTGTCTTGTTCTGGAATTTCCAGTGCCAGACATGGTGTTCTGCACATTGCAATAATAGAATATTGGCATTTACTGAGTTCCTGCTGTTTCCTAAATCATATATAGTTCATGTGTATTGTGTTGTTCAATTTCCATAACACTTAGAAGTCATAGGTCTTGTTGTGGTTCTCATTTTACAGTTAAGAAAGCTAAGGTTCAGAGGGATTTGGCAACTTGTCTAAGATCACAGCGCTGGACAGTGGTAGGATAGATACAGAAACCTGGGCAGTCTGACTCTACAGGATGCATTCTTCCTGGGGTCAATACCATCCCAAGCGGAGTGAAAATTGGTTCTTGGGAGATGACAAAAGTCATACTCGTTTTATGAATAGAGTCCAGAAATACAGTACAGATAAGCCATATATTTGTTAAACTTTCATAGGGGGATAGATTAAGAAAAAAATGTGTGAAAAACCTCCTTGGTGAGCAATAATGAAAAAAATATTGAGAAACACTGAGTTACTTACAATGGTGGTAGCTCATGACCTCTTATTACAGAATGAGGAAATGGGTAAGTGGATGCACAGAGGAATAGAACATCAAATATTTGTTCCTCTTCTTAAGGAGCATGGTGAGCAAATTCAGGTGGTCCCAAAGGACCCCCACCTCCTGGTTTATGCCCCTATTTAGTCCTTTCATTTGAGTGTGGACTGTCCTAGTGACTTGATTCTAACCAATGGAATACAGCAAAGATGAAGGGAGGTCACATCTACGTTAGGTTACCTAAGACCCTGATTTCTGTCTTTCTAGCAGACTCTCTCTTGTTGACTTTCGATGAAATAAACTGCCATATAGAACATCTGTATGGAACCACAAAACACCCCGAATAGCCAAATCAATCTTGAGAAAGAAGAACGAAACTGGAGGTTATCACAATCCCAGATTTCAAGATATAGTGCAAAGGTGTACTAATCAAAACAGTATGGTATGGGCACAAAAATAGACACAAAGATCAGTGGAACAGAAGAGGGAGCCCAGAAGTAAACCCACAATTATATGGTCAATTAATCTTTGACAAAGAAGGCAAGGATACATAATGGGGGAAAGACAGTCTGTTCAACAAATGGCATTAGGAAAAGTGGACAACCGCATGCAAAAAAATGAAATTGGATCACTTTCCCACACCATACACAAAAATTAAGTCAAAATGGATTAAAGACCTAATGTAAGATCTGAAACCATAAAAATCCTACAAGAGAGCACAGGCAGTAACTTTTCTGACATCAGTCCTAGCAACATTTTTCTAGGTGTGTCTTCTGAGGTGAGGGAAACAAAAGGAAAAGTAAACTATTGGGAGCAATCAAAATAAAAAGGTTTTGCACAGTTAACGAAACCATCAACAAAACAAAAAGACAACCTAATGAGTGAGAGGAGATATTTGCAAGTGACATATCAATAAAGGGTTAATATCCAAAACACGTAAAGAACTTATACAACTCAACACTAGAAACACAAACAACTCAATTTAAAAATGGGCAGAGGACCTGAAGAGACATTTTTCCAAAGATAACATCCAGCTGGCCAACAGACACATGAAAAGATGATCAATATCTCTAATCATCAGGGAAATGCAAATGAAAACCACAAGGAGATATATCACCTTATACCTGTCAGAATGGCTAATTTGAAAAGAGAGAGAGAGAGAGAGAGAGAGAGAGAGAGAAAGAAAAAGAAAAAAATAAATAACAAGTGTAGGGGAGGATGTGGAGAAAAAGGAACTGTTGTGTACTGTTGGTGGGAATGCAAACTGGTGCAGCCACTCTGGAAAACAGTAGAGAGGGTTCCTCAAAAAAGTTAAAAAAAGAAATACCATATGATCCAGCAATTTCACCACTGGGTATTTACCAAGAGAAAGCAAAAACATTAATTTGAAAAGACATCTGCACCCTCATGTTTATTTATGAAAAACATTAATTTGAAAAGACATATGCACCCATTATTTACAACTCAACAGTGTTTGTTTTTTAAATTTTTAACGTTTATTTATTATTGAGAGACAGAGAGAGACAGAGCATGAGCATGGGAGGGAGAGACAGAGAGACGAGGAGACACAGAATCTGAAGCAGGCTCCAGGCTCTGAGCTGTCAGCACAGAGCCCTACGTGGGGCTCGAACTCACAAACTGCGAGTACATGACCTGAGCCGAAGTTAGACGCTCAGCCCCCTGAGCCACCCAGGCACCCCTACAACTCAACAGTTTTTTAAGAGCTTATTTTTAAGTAATCTGTACACCCAATGCGGGGCTTGAACTTATAACCCAGAAATCAAGAGCTACATGCTCTACTGAGATACATCTATGTCCATGTCTATGTCTATGTCTATCTAGATAGATCGGAGTATTATGCAGCTATAAAAAAGGATGAGATTTTTGCCATCTGTGACAACATGGATGGACCTAGAGAGTATCATGCTAAAAGAAATAAGTCAGACTGGGAAAGATAAATGCCATGTGATTTCACTCCTATCTGGAATCTAAAAAATGAGTAAACAAACAAAAAGCAGATGTAGACCCATAAACACAGAGAACAAACTGATGGTTGCCAGAGGGGAAGAAGGCAACGTGATGGGCAAAATGAGCGAAGGGGGGAGGGAGATACGGGCTTCCAGTTCTGGAATGAATTAAATGGACTGATCGAAGGCACAGCACAGGGAGTATAGTCAACAGAATTATAATAGTGGTAGATGGTGACAGATAGTAACCACACTTAGGGTGAGCAAAGCATAATGTATCTAGAAGTGAAATCACCATGCTGTATACCTGAAACCAATGTAACATTCTGTGTCACTATACTCAAATTAAAATAAAAATTTTAATGGAGTCATATATCTTATCCTAGAAAACTCTTCCCCTTGAAGATCCAGTTAAAATGTCCCTTCTCTGGTGCACCCAGGTGGAAAGTGAGCTCACAGGGGTCATTCTTTCCCCCTGCCATCCCTGTGGCCTTAATCAAAGTACTTAACCTTGTTGTACTTTTAAAAATGAAAAAGATTTGGGGTGTCTGGGTGGCTCAGTTGGGTGAGCATCAGAGCCTTGATTTCAGCTCAGCTCTGTGTTGGGTTCCTTGCTGAGCATGGAAGCTGCCTAAGACTCTCTCTCTCTCTGTCTCTCTCTCTGTCTCTCTCTCTCCCCCTCTCCTCTCCTCTGCCTGTGTGTTCTGGTCTGTCCCTATCTCTAAAAATAAAAAAAAAAAATTTAATTAAGAAAAAAAAGATTCAGACCCATGAGGCGCCTGGGTGGCTCAGTCAGTTGGGTGTCTGAATTTAGCTCAGGTCACAATCTCATGGTTTGTGGGTTTCAGCCCTGCGTTGGGCTCACTGCTGTCAGTGCAGAGCCCACTTGGGATCCTCTGTCTCCCTTTCTCTCTGCCCTTCCCCCCTAAAAAAATAAATCAACATTAAAAATAAGTAAATAAAAAAGATTCAGACCATTGATTACAGTGGCCCCCTAGGGACTGGATATGTTAAAAGGGCAAGTGTATGAAACAGTATGATGGTTGAGGAAGGAGTGAGGTGATCATGTGTTGATGTAGAGTCAATGGCAGGAGGAGGGCTTCACCCCACACAGGCACTCATGCGGTCCCTGGCAAGAGGAGAAGACAAGGCTAGACATGTGAGTGAGGGTGTCGAATGCTCCAGTCTAGATGTCCTGTCCTTACAGATAAGGTGGCCACACGTCCTGGTGTGTCTAGGAGAGTCTTGAATTAGACCGGTTTTCCCCGCGGAATTATTGACGGTGCTTCTTTTCACTCTGCAAAGTGTCTCTGTTTGGTGGACAGATTGTATGCCTTTTCCACCCTCACCTCCACCTCCACAGAAACCTTGTAAGAAACACTGAGTTTGTAAATACTTGAAAGCAGTGGGTTTCTTCCCACTGTTATGGAACTTAGCATCTCCAGCAAAGCAGTCTAGCGTGCACTGTAATTAATATCAGAGGATGGTTTAAATGCCAAGCATGAAAAGCTGTTTCGTTCATGAAAAGTCACTTGGGCACAAAGATCTGAGGGTCTTCAAATGAGAAGGGCTTATGGTTGCGCAGTGCTCTGTGGTTCATAAAGGGCATTTATCTACTTTTCTCCATTCATACAGAAAAAAAAAAACATGGTCTCTGAGGTAGAGTAGGTATTATGATACTCAACTGAGAGGCAAAGCCGTTGAGGTACAGAAGGGCAGGCCATGCAATTCATCACATTTGAATAAGAGACGAGGCGGTTGGGATTCTTATCAAGTGGGCTCTCCATTCTCAGATGTGCTTACTCTTCTATCTGAAGAGTCTGATGGAATTCTACCAGAAGGATGGATACTTAACCCTGGATGCAGGATACCAGTGCCAACTTTGGTTGAAAAAATCCTATGAATCCCTTAGACGGCTCATATGAGGATTCGTTACATGAAGTTCTGAGAACACAGACCATTTGCAAATGTGACTTCCCTCTTCCATTACATAGATCCTCAAGGAAGAAGAGTGAATGCTCTTACCTTTGGCTGTCCTCAATGGCCCCAAACAATTGCCCTTGAATGTCATTATTATTTCCCCAATGTCCACAAGGGTGGCAAGGTCTGATGAGAGGCGTAGTGTGCTTTCACCTTGCTTTCCAAATCTCAACGATCAACTATTAGAAATGCTGAAACCATTGCTCTCTTCAAAGAGATAGGCCTGACTGGGATAAGATGAGACATTTCTCTTGTTCCAGTTATACGGCTTAGCATTGGGAAGCGTACTGTGGAGGGAGGTAAAAGCAGAAAGTGGAGGTGTTACTTGTGATACTTGTGCATACTTTGGTCTAGGTAAGATATCCAAATGTTCCCTCTCTTGTTGTACCTCAAAATGGACAGTGCCCGTTTCCCATGGCATACTGGACCCTGTGGGTGGAACAAAGTCACCTACGATTTTGCCACCCAAATAGTCTTTCTTAACATACTTTATTGTACTGTTGTTATTGTGATGTGCAGGATCCTGGAGAGTCCCTTGAGTACAGAAATAGGGAAAAGAGGCACAGATTTCTGGTAGCCATAAAGTACTCAGAGATTCTCCAAGTGTTCTTGAATCACCTAACCATGACCTCATTCATCCTGATCTCTCAGACATGGAATGTGTATAAATAACTGCTCGCACCAAATATAATAACGGTTGTCCCACAAACACAAACTCCCAGGAAAACCCAGTAGACAGCAGAAAAGGGAAAGGGGGTTTAATACGTTTATTTGCAGCTAATTGCTTGAGTTACTCGAGGGCTGGCCAGCTGCAAAAATCTGCAGAGCAGTTTTGAAAGCATTTGCTGAACTTTTAATCTTTACTTAGGGAAACCCCATGATTCCCTGGGAATTTTGCCTGTGTAAAGACCATAACATATGGACCATTTGTGGAGACATATGTTTGAGTACTGAGCCCTCAAGCAAAACTTTCACAAACTCTTCTCTTGGTCCTCTTTAAATTTCCAGAGAACAGATATGTAGTGGAAAGCCACACGCCCCCTTCTCTCCCTGGCACCTCATGGGAGGATCTCAAGGGTATTATCAAGACCTTTGTCTCTGATGATCTGTTTGCGTCAGAAAGAGGAAGGAAAGATACTTAATCAAGGGACGTGATTCTTACTGCGGAGAATGCTTTCTCCTTTAATCTATAAAATGCATGAACAACTTCCTGTCTTGCCTTTGGCTCTAGAAGATCAACCATCTGTCCTGCGAGGTCCCAGGTGTCAATGGTCCTCAGGCAGAATGGTGAGTCTGGATGGGCTTAGGCGAGAAACGGACATCGCCTCAAATAGGCAAGTAAAACATCTGGACCCAAACCGGCTTCTTGCCTCTCTTCTCTCAAAGTGGGGAGTGATGAATGAACATGCCATTTCCTACTGGCGACGAGAGCCCTTCCAGCTCTCTATTAGTGTGCTGTCACAGCATTGGTTAACTCCGTTCACCCCAAACCCACTAGGAGCTTAAGCCTCCTGGGGCGTCACTAATTGAGCATGGGGAAGACAGGGGTCTCCCAAGCTTGTAGCCTGTCTGTAGGGTTTATGAACCAAGCAGGTGAGGTGGCACTGGGAGAGAAGGCGCCAGTATGCATGGAAGCCACGTGCACACCCCACTCGGCCCAGGATGCTCCCACACTTAGAGCAACTGAACTGCCTCTCTCGCATTAGCGGGGAGTCCTGTTTCTTGTCTCCACACAATGTGACAATGTGGCCCCCAAAGGAGCCATTGATATAATTAAAACACAGTACTTCTCTTAGCATTGATTTCTCCTTTAAAACAGAAAATATCTATATAGTATCTACCACATGTGTGAGACACTGAAGAAATCAGAGCCGGCAGGACAGATAACGTCCCTGCCATCCGGGAGTGGAAATGCAAATGCGGGAGACTCGAGGAAGGAGACTGAGAGGCACCACAGGACAACGAGACTGTGCCTCACTGTGCTGCGTATGACTGGGGCATGGCTTCTGCATTATTGCACACACGCCTTCTGGAGAAATCCCCAGTGGGGCGTTGAGCAAACCATTCTGCCCTCTTTATTCTCTCCGTTGAATCACAGCTTCTACTCTCTAACAGAGTCAACAGCATCTTATGAAGACATCTGTCTAACGTCAACAATCCAGCCGCCCAGAAACGCAACTGCAAATCCTTCCACCAACAAAATGAATGCGTACGAAGAGCAGGCAGACAGCCTGGCAAAAAGAAATAAAATAAAATAAAAATAAAAAGAAGCGGGTCACACACAACAACACCGAGGGATTGAAAGTAATTTCTGAGTTAGTCCCAGGAGGGTCTACATTCACACGAGCGTCTGAATCTGGTAAATGGGTCGTGGTCTGTCAACGCACATATGCATTTATTAACGGAAGGAAATAAAGAGGTGTTAGTGATGGAGGCATGCTGTGGCGTGGCACACACACACATTTTCATCCTCACACTTGGCATTTTTGTGGTCAGGAAGCCTTGTTTTCTGGAGCAAGATTCCTTTCCTCGACTGCAATGCCCTACGTTCTGCACCTCATTTATTTCACTTCTGAAATGCTCTCTCTTGGCACTTAACTTCCTTCCTTTAGCCCTGTGATGCCAATGCCAACAGCAGCCGCCTACGCCTCTTACAAATCCCTTGATAAGACTCACATATTACACGGAGCCTGGCAGGACTGTTAGCACTGCTCATATCTGCTCCCTTCAGCATTTCCCCAAACTGTCATGCAGTGCAGGAAAAGTGTTTGCTGCTGGCAGTGAGGATGTTGCCTTGTTATGTCGGGTAAAGGACTCACGCAGCTACACTAGGTGACACACAGCGATCATTTTTGGCAGCTCACCTGCTCAGAGTGCACGGGGAAAGGTGTGGTTGCTCTGGAAGCAAAACTCAACTGGCGGATGGCAAGACCCATCATCTCCAAGCTACTGGCTACAAGGGGGTGTTAAGAAAATTCTCCCCCCCACTCAGTGAATTCAGAATGAACCATTTGTGAGGTTCCATAGCCACACACTGAATGACCCAGAAAGATGAGAAAGCCACACTGTGCGTTGCAATGGTGCATAACTAGAGAGACTCACAGTGAGTTGTAACTGAGGGTAAGGAAAGCCAACTCGGACCCTCTCACCAAATCCCCTCTTCCTCCATGGCCTCTGGACACTGGGCAAGGGAAGAGAAGACAGAGGGGTGACCCTAGAACCAGACCCACCATTTGGAGGGTTTTTTTCCCTTAAAAAAGGTGGGAATTTTCCATCTTTCTATATTTCATATAAAAGAAAGAGGAAATGCTCTTTCAAGAGACCAGCATCTGGAGATTGGATAAACAGTAAGGACCGGTGTTTCCCTTGGAACTTAAGGGCAATAATAGAAACCTTATGGTTTTAAAATATTTTCCTCTCCTTGTGATGTTTCCCTCTAGTGACGAAGCACCCGATGCATGTAGCAGTCTACAAATTATTGACAAGAACCAATGCAAAAATACACAGAACAGCAATTTAACACATACTGTTAATTTTTAAATGGTGACCGGTCAGTAAACTTCTTACACAGCTCGTCTGTGCTACACACAGTTATAATTCTTTGTGTGCATGGGTTCAGCCTCTGCAGCAGAGGGTAGGAAATGTTGGCATGTAGGATCGGCAGTGGCCTTTCAAACCCCACTCATTTCTGTTGATCATGTGCAAGGATAACATTTCTCCAGGGGTCCTAGGGGCTTTGCAACAAGGAAAGCAATCAAATGACACACATCACAGCAGAAGCAGCATGACAAGGTCCATATTTAGGAGGCAATGGTAGGGTGGCCAAGATAGTGGTAGGCACAAGAGAAGTCCCGTCTTTCTCTAGCAATTGCAGACAGATAAGCCATTGGAGTAGAGGATGTTTCATTTCAATTAATTCGCATCACAGTCCATGCCTGTGAGTCTGGTACCTCTATTCTACAGACAAGCACACGGAGCTTCACAGGATACGTGACTCTCCAGGATGAACAGGTGCCAATGCTTTTATGTGCAACTTAATCCAGAAGAGAGATGCTCTTTCCTACAGACGATTGAGTTTTGCTGGTTAAAAATGTTGACCCATTGTTTCCCTTATCAAATGATTCTTAGCATGTGGATTTCACAATGCCTTAACGAGTGAGACAGCCATCAAAGCTTTTTTAAAAATATCTGTTTTTTTAAACTTAGTCATACTGACAGTTTTTCAAAGTCTTTCATGTTACGTGGGTTCTAATCCATTGTGAAAATATGGGTTAATTCTAAGCTCTGTCTGGGAAGAAACAGAAAATGAGACAATGGGCTTTTGCATGAACAACCATTTCAATAACAAATAATCCAGTGAGGCAGGAGGGAGAACTTTTGGAAGGTGGCCTCACAGAGTCCTGTAATCAGTCCATTTAGTGATAAACGTCAACATCAGGTCTTTTTTTAAAAATTTTTTTTAACGTTTTATTTATTTTTGAGACAGGGAGAGACAGAGCATGAACAGGGGAGGGTCAGAGAGAGGGAGACATAGAATCTGAAACAGGCTCCAGGCTCTGAGCTGTCAGCACAGAGCCCGACGCGGGGCTTGAACTCACAGACCGCGAGATAATGACCTGAGCCGAAGTCGGCAGCTTAACCGACTGAGCCACCCAGGCGCCCCAACATCAGCTCTTATATTGACACTGCAGAGGGAAATTATTGAATGAGTCACTTGAATAGACATTAAATACCAGCCTTTCTTGGATTTTTTTTTCTTCAGTGGTCATACTAAGACAAGGTTAGTGAGTTTCAGCGATTCCATTCAATTAAGAGTCCAAAAAAAATGTATCAAATCATAAACGAATGTCTTCATTACTGCAACCCGCCTGGGAAAAACAGGGGAGTCTGAGTTCCCCTTCAGACTCACCCCACTAGTCAGAAATCACCTGGCATGCCAAGTTTCACAAATATTTTTTTAATGATTACTTTTGAGAGAGAGAGAGAGAGAGAGAGAGAGAGAGAGAGAATCCCATGTAGGCTCTGCACCCCCGCACAGAACCCAACACGGGGCTCAAACTCAATAACCATGAGATTATGAGCTGAGCCGAAATCAAGAGCAGGATGCTTAACGGACGGAGCCACCCAGGTGCCCCCAAGTTTCACAAATCTTGATGGGGATTGCAGTGAGTTGAAACTCAGGCCACATGCAAAATAGTCTTGGAAAACCATAACCTGCATTTGTGTAACTTTAGCCAAAGCCAAAAGGGGAAGAGGAAACCCCAGTTGGGCACGGAGGTAAGAGACAGTGGAATTTAAGTTAATAGAAATCTCCTAAAAATTTCCATTTGCATTTGGTTTGAGATCAAAGAGAGTTCATAGGTAATTGGCTCAATTAAGTAACATTAAAAAGTTAACAAATGTTGTGCATGTATACCATGCTGAAAGAAAGGTACGTGGGTCATTCCTGCAGTAAAATGAATTGTCATAAAGGGAATGTATGTAACCAGCATCCAGGTTAAAAAAAAAAAAAATCAATGATTACCTGCATCTAAGGAGAATCTTCCAGACCTCTCCTGAAAACTACCATTCTGATGTCAAAAATAACTACTTTTCTAAATTCTAACGCCATAGATTAGATTTGCCTATTTTTAAACTCTCTATAAGTGGGATGATTTATTAAGTATTATTATTCTGGCCACCTTATTTCACTTCACATTATAAGATTTGCCCAGGCTGTTGCATGCGGTAGCGTTTTATTCATTTTCATTTCTATAGAGGATGCTGTTGTAGACATAGGGTTGCGCCCATTTCTACCCCCACCAGCAATATGAGGAGTCACGGTTACAACTATCTTGTCTGCACCTTTGCTAACCCGTAGCGATGTCAGTCCATCCTTGTAGCCATTCTGGTGGTTGGGTAGAGGGCGCCCACTGTGGTTTCCACGTGCATTTGGAAGTCCAAAGTCTGAAGTGCTAATTTAAAATGCTGTAAATATCTCCTAATCTCCTACTTTGTGCCTTCCCCCTTTTTCCTGTCTTACTGGTGCCTTTTGCAATGAGAACATCTTACCCATTTATCAATATTTTCTTTTACAACTCATGGTTTTGTGTATGTGCGTCCAGTCAAATATATCTGGGAAAATTCTGACTTTCTTGATGGCTCTCTGACGTCTGCAATCTTTCTGTTTATTTCTCTCTGTTGTCAGCAGGACGCATTGTCTGAAACAACTAGGCCAACGTTGGAGGCAGAAGTTTAGTCAGATAGTACTTTGATTATACTGCAGTGGTTCTTTTTTTGTGATGATTGATTATTAAATGAATCTTGTTTTCCTTTTGTATTTAGGTAAACCAGCTAAACGTAACTCCTTTCTTTTAAGCCTTCACCCTCAAATACACCAGGAGGAACCAATTATCAGTCATCTACAATTTGGTACAACTGAAATAGGAAATTCATCTCAATTTTCAGAGTATTAGGAACACAAATGCAAGGCAATAGATAGTGTTCATTGTTAAATACTGGCCGGTGAGTTTACCCCTGCCCTTCAGAATCGCCTCTCTATGGCTTAGTAACGTTCTTTCCGCAGATGAACCAACCCTGCTGAAGTCTGACGGGAACACACATGGTTCTTTTATAAAATCAGAGTGGCGTTCTAAAGTGATGTGTATAAAGGTAACTGGTCGGATTTATTTTAAACTGTAAAATCGCCCTCACTGGTTTACAGCAGCCTTACAGAAAATGAATCATGATTCTATATAAATCTACTGGTTGTACTGAGTTTGAGCCTCTATTCCCACCATTATCACTTTTTTCTTAGGCCTATTATTCTCACAGATTTATATTCAAATAAAATATGATTCTGTAATGAAGGAAATAGGAGGGGAAGTATTACCGCCTTCATTTAACCAAAATGAATAAAGTGAAATTTATAAATTCTTTTCAACAGCAGTCCTGAGCTCCATTCATGGAAGCAGGAAGTCTTTCAAAATGTGTTTTTTTAATTATTTTTTTTTATGATGCTGCAAACAAACAAACAAACAAAACCCTTGGGGTTTGAAATAATTTGTAGGTCAGGTCAAAGCTGTAGCAAGTCTAAAAAAATTGATTTGTAGTGATTATTAGATAAAATGAACATAGAGATGGGGTAAAAGATTTTTCTTCCTTCATTTCTATTCAAAGATACCCTTTACGTGAAAGTTTAATAAGGTCCATTAGTATGTTTGTAGACGCCAGGCCATGTATGAATTATACATGCCTGACAAGAATTTCCCACTTCAGGCTTGCATTTATACTGGCAGACTTCATCCTCTGTGCCCAAAATGGACTTTAATAAAGTGGACCTCACCAGTGAATGTTATTAAAAGACAGAGGGAGGGAGAGAGAGAGAGAGAGGTGGGGGTGGGGGAAGGGAGATATCAGCAGAATAGCCAGAAATCCCAGTGAGGGAGTGGAATAAATAAAGAAATAGACAGAAAATAGTAATGTGAGAGAAATACAGGTACATATCTTACCCACTGCATCCTACTCTGGAGAAATTCCTTTGCTATCAATAATGTTTAGCTTCAAAAGAATCTTACAGACTTAAATTTCAAAGGGTTTTTGTGCAACCACCAATGTGAAATCTCTTTCAAGGGAGCTGGCAGACAGAGGCAATTTTCCAGGCAATCAGTTGGAATTTCCCACTTTCATCTGAAGGAGAGAATAAAAATACTTGGAATCCATTATGTCATGCTCAAGTGGGTGATCAAAGGCCTCTCCCTGGAAATTCTAGTTCATCTCGTTCATTTCTTCTCGCTTTGGGAATTTCAGCCCCAATGGATACATTAAGCCACATTATTGGAAATAAATAGATTAAGAAGCATGCACGTTTGGGGAAGGAATCAGGAATGAGGCAGGTCACGAACGAGAGACTTTGCGGGTTCGCCTTGGAGACTGGGAACAGGATGCCACGAAGCCCTGTTCTCTGGAGGGAACGTGCAGCCACGTGTGGACACGCACGGGCTGTCGTGTGTGGGGCTGGCTGGTGTGCCCTACTGAAGAAGGTGTCCCGTGATCTGGCTATCACAGACGGGCAGCCAATAATAGCACTCTTTTTTTAATGAGCTGGGTAGAGCCAGTAAAGAGAAGGTAAACCCAATTGTGTCTTTTAGAGTAGGGCGGAGGGGTGGGGGGCATGCTTAGTCCTGGGAGATGAGGGCAATAATTCCTAGTCATAAAATAAGACGCCAAAAAAATAAATTAATTAAAATGAATAAAATAAAATAGAACAATAAAATAAAATAAAAGGACACTGAACAAGAAGTTGGAAGACTGGATTAAGAAAACGATGGATCTTGCAACACAGAGGCAACGGTTAATGATAGGCATATGGTTCACTCAACAGAGCATGACTGAAAACCTGGGGGACACCTGTGCCTTCTTTGATGGAACTACCAATGAGGGCTTTCGTACGGTCTGTCACAACCCAGGTCTCTAAAACTTAATTTTCCTCCAGTCCTGCATAGGAGTTTTGAAGGAAAGTAATGATGGCGGCCGAAAAGGAATGCAGACTTTTTCTCCATGTGCTGGTCCTCTTCTAAATGTATAACACTGTGGGAATATTGTTTTTCAGGCCTAGACACAGTCTTGATGGATCAGGTCCTCGTATTTCCCTTCCCCTCTCCTAGTACCTCTGCCTCGTGAAGACAGTCTTAAAACTCAAATGATAATTCTGGTTCTGATACACCTGCTATGCGCCCGAAAGTTTGTCATGCACGTCATATGCAATCTCATGTATTTCTTCCACCTGCAGAATGATCCTGCCTGGTGTGGATTGTTTGTTCTCTTTACAGGAACAGGAATCCAAATGATTTCAAGTGTCTAAACTTCCAGGAAACGGATTGAGAATCTCAACTCCATCTACATTATTGAAAACCCAAAGCTCTTTCTACTTATCTGGCTGAAATGGATTCAGAAAGACGTGCTCGGTGAGCGCACAGATTATCTTCTCCAGGGGCTTCCTCCCTTCTCCTTGTCCACGTAAGCACGGGATTAGGTTTCCGTGATGGTGGCCGAAAAGCTCAATCTGCAGTCAGATATCTGTGTTCTCAAACTTGGAACACACAACCGCACTGGGCCCACACAGCATTGGTAGGAAGAGCCAGAGAGTGAACATTTCCGATCTTGCGGTCCGCACAGCCTCCTCATGGCTGGTGAACCGTGCTGTTGTAACACGAAAGCAGCCACAAATAACATGACCCAGAGGGGCATGGCTGTGTCCCAATAAAACCATATTCACGGACACTGAATCTCAGTTCCCAGGTGTTTGTGGCAAATCTGATTCTCCTTTTGCGGTTTCTTTCTTTGCTGCCATTTAAACATGTAAAGAGCGCTATGGTGGCTATGAAAAGGCAGATGGTGGGTCACATCTGGCAGCCTGGGCTTAGTTTTGCAAGCCCACCTCCAGAGAGTCTGTTAAGACACAGATGCTGGCTGCCCCTCTCTAGTTTCCCATTCTGTTGGGTGCAGGGGCGACTGGAGAATTGCATTTCTAGTAAGTCCGGTTGTGGGTTCCACGCCTTGAGGAAAACATGAAGTCAAATCGAGGAGCTTGTCCTGAAACCCTGGTTCAAAGGACTGCTGTTGTTTCTGTTGTCAATTTCCCCTGTGCCTGTCTGAGCGAATCACCACTTGCCAACATTTGAAAATGTGGATACTTTGCAGAAAAATTCTACAGCATTTGATTGTCCTAGAACACTGCAGAAAACAGGCAACAGAGAGCCTGCATTTCTGCATGGCCATGCTTACAGTCAGGGGACTGAGGCCGCCATGGAAACACCCCTTGCTGTCTCCCCAAGGCAGGGATATGAGCAGACACACATATTCTCTGTTCACCTGCCCCTGACAGCATGTGCCTTCACAATTCCTAAACTACACGGAGAGACAATATTCTACCTTATGTCAGAAACTGTAGAGTTTCAAAATTCCTGGGGCGCCAGGGTGGCCCAGTCAGTTGAGCGTCTAACTCGCGATTTTCGCTCAAGTCATGATCCCAGGGTCATGGGATGGAACCCCACGTGGGGCTCTGTGCCTCCTTAAGATTCTCTCCTTCTTGGGGCGCCTGGGTGGCTCAGTTGGTTGAACGTCCGACTTCAGCTCAGGTCATGATCTCACAGTTTGTGAGTTCAAGCCCCGTGTTGGGCTTTGTGCTGACAGCTCAGAGCCTTGAGCCTACTTCGGATTCTGTGTTTCTCTCTCTGTCTGCCCCTCCTCTGCTCACACTCTGTCTCTCTCTCTCTGTCTCTCTCTCTCTCTAATAAAATTTAAAAAGTCAACACCTAACTTGTGTGGTGCATACTGTTTATATATTTATGATAAACCACATATATATGAGCACACACATATCTATGATTAATATATATAAAATACTATATATAAAAATTTACAGGATTTCCTTAGTTTACACATTAACCATTGAGGTAGGCATTGCTGCCTGATTTCTATGCACAAAAAGGTCCCATAAATTGCGTAAGATTGCACGACAAACAAGTGAGGAAGACAGTTGAATACCAGACCTCTCTGACCCTAAATTACATGGCCTCTTGTCTATATATTAAACCTCTCTCCCCTCAAGCACAAACCAAAAGAAAAATTTTCAGTAACAACTGCTATATGAACATAAAAACCTTCTCTCCCCCCTCTTCCGTGTGTTCAATAAAATATACAGCAGCAGATTATTTACCAGGAAGAAGTATCAAATTTTATAAATTTTGTATCACTGATAGGCTCATGGTTTTTTTAAAAAATGCAGCAATGGCTTTTGTAAAAAATGCTTTCCTTTGCAAATCTACCATAATGTTTTATTCTCCAACGCATAATTGCATACCAATCAATTTTGATTCTCTGTTCTTCAACAAGCAATATTTGTTTAAAACATCTCTGATTTGGTTCTTCAAGGAACAAGCGATGTGTTGAATAGGAGAATAAAAATTGCCGTTTTTAATGAAGATCGGTCATGCTATTTTGGATTGCCACTGGAGACAGGTTCAAATGTTAGGTGTCAAAGTCATTCCAGAAACTCATTTGCTTCAGCAGTGGTAGGAAAAAAGAACTTGCAGAAATCAGGGGTTTAAAAGGGTATATTAAGCTTATAGAAAATCAGCATGATGCACAATTATTTTAATCTATATGATGTTATAAAAGTGCACCTAACATACACTGCTTTATGATAGAAAGAAATTACAAAGCAGATATATTAGGTGCAGTGTGTTTGTGTACATGTATACAAACATATGTCCCTATATATATTCACATATAGCAGTTATAGTCTGTTAGTCCATATATATAACATGTCTATTAAAGTAATTGTGATATCTATCAATGCATATATTATACGATATGTAATATAATATATATCACAATTATCTTACTGTGCATGTTATAAAAGTGCACTAAAATATCCTCTTTGTAATATATATAAATATAGTATTTTGTCACAGATATAAATATATATTACAAAGACTACATATTATATAATTTAGATAAGAAAGACTGTAACTTAGGTATATATATTCTTATTCATATATAATAGTTAAACTGTTTGTTTTATATGTATGTTTGTTACAAAAAGCATATTTTAAATGTACTTACATAACTAAGATTAAAACAATGTGATACATATTGTTATATATTATATGCTAACATTTTATATATAAATATCAATTTTTTAAATCCATGTAATGTTATAAAAGTGCATGTAAAATATATTCTTTGTAGTATATATAAATATACAACAGGCTACAGCTGTTATATATGAATACATACTTATGTATACATATATGTATATATACACATATACACAAAAGCACTAATATATACTGTTCTGATATATTACAGTGTAATATGCATTAGTAATATGTGTTAATATATACTCTTCTGATATATTACAAAGTAATATGTGTTTTATAACATCATATTGGGGCACCTGAGTGGCTCAGTCGGTAGAGCATCCGACTTTGGCTCAGGTCATGATCTCACAGTTTGTGAGTTCAAGCCCCATGTCGGGCTCATACTCTGTCTCTGTGTCTCTCTCTCTCAAAAACAAATAAACTTTAAAAAAATGATAACATAATATGAATTAAAACAATGGCTAATCGTGCTGAGATTTCTATATATATATATATATTTACACATATATACACACATATATATACACACCTATATAATATGTATACATATACACACGTATAGAATATATACCTATACACACGTACATATATATATATATACATATACACAAACACAGAGACACATACACATGTCTATATAAAACATTCCTATCAAGATTTATATAGATTTAAAAAAACTTAATTCCAAGAAGTTACTCTATATTTAGAGGTATTGCATAAGTTATGTAGATTTGTATTTCTTCTCTTCATGATCTCACTGTGTGTCTGTGTGTGTGTGAGAGAGTGTGTGTGCACATATGCACTGTTTCCTCGCAACCCTCAGCGCTGGTTTTGCAAACCTGCGGTGGATGTCGTGCTCTCTGCCCCTCGGTATTTCACAGCCCCCAGCAGTCGTGAGACGCCGAGCTCCCCGAACGCATCAACACTGAGGTTGCACAGAGGAGGCCAAGTAGAAGTTAATGCAGCTACAACAGGCAACGAGCTGAAATTTGCAACAAAGCCTCTTAATCCTGACAATCTGTCACTCCGATTAGAAACAAAAAAGAAAAAAAATCATCTACCTAAATATCTTGATTCTTTAAAGTGAAGTTCATCATCTGGAGGAAAACTGGAGATGTGAATCACAATGTAACAAAATTCTCCAGCATAATTTACTTGTCTATTTAATATGAACATTTCAATTTGTACCAAACTTTTACGTTTTATCAGCTTTTCCCCATTTCAAGCAGAGTGCTTATTAGGACCACATTCTCGGAGGTGGATTTCTTTATGGAGTTGACAGATCAAAAGACATAGGAATTTTCTCCAAGAAACCTAGGGGCTGCCTCACGTCTTGTTAACTATACTCCGGCTTGTCATGCTGGTCCTTAAGAGATCAGGAGAGGGCTTTCACAAGATACAAAAGAAGGTCAATGTGATAGCGTTAACACTTAAAGGGAATGAAAGAAAATAAATAAAATAAAATAAAATAGAATAAAATAAAATAACATAAAATAGGGAATGGAAAGCAGACAGTGAATCATGGAGATGATTAC
The DNA here is from genome assembly GCF_046562875.1 of Panthera onca. NCBI lineage: Eukaryota > Metazoa > Chordata > Mammalia > Carnivora > Felidae > Panthera > Panthera onca. The sequence continues at coordinate 26,404,338 of NC_138358.1, read as the reverse complement.
TTTCTTTGCGGGTTCAGTTAAGGACACCGCCCACAGCATTTCCGCGATTTGATGTAATTTCTCATTTATCTCATCTTTGGAGGGATATCTGTTTGTCTATGTGTGCAGAGTACAAATTCTCCCTTTAGTTTTCAGGGCAGTAGATGTTCTGAGGACACAGCAACAAATGATTGCCAATAGATTCTTTGTAGGTACCATATTATTATACTGATGCTCCAGAAGTGGTGAAAACAAATAATTTTTTTTAAATTCAAATAGGCTGAGGTGGAGAAAAATCACACTTAACTCACACTAAGTAATATAGAACAATGCCATATTTGTCGGGGACAAAAGCACTGTCTTGAAAAGGTGATTTTAAATTTTGCGTGAAACACGTAAATCCCAAAAATAACCACGTTTTGCTTTCATGCAAAGCTCAGTAAGCACGGGCCAGATATCTAAGTTCATGAGAAGCCCAAGTCCTCTACTGGAAATGCTGTGGTATTTTTTTTCCCTCTTGGTGCATTTAAACCTGCTTGACAATGTTTACTTCAGTCGCGGACCTCCCCTCTAGAGTTCCAACAGCTCACTTCATGTTGCCAGTTTGGATGGTATTACACGACACTAACAAAATGTCCAATTCCCCATGCAAATCATCACCTTGCTTCCTTGACCCTGAGACAGCCAGAACAAAGCCGCTTGTTTGGTGGAATTTATTACGTTGAAACTCATTATATTGGGTTAACGTTTAATATTCTTTTGCCAAGAACAGAGAGCAGAGAGATAGACCAGAGTATGACGCTGAACCTTTGGAAAATATCGACACTTCTTTTATAGTCTAGGGCATTGGTAATTTCTGCCAATGTATCCTGTGTTCCTAAAAAAACCCCCAAACAAACAGATTCTTTGTGGCTAGAAAATTCAGTGTACCCCTCATGACACATCCTTGTTGTTTCATTTTCTTAACATTCTTTCCAAGAAATATTTTCTCTGGAATAGCAATTTTATTGTCTGGATAAAACTGTCCAAACAACATTTAGGTTGCATAATCTATTATAATAAAGACAACACTTCTTTGTTATAATATGTTATATATTACAATGCAATATAACAAAATAAAGACAACACTTCCCAGGAGAAATGTTTCCTTTTAGTCCATAAAAAGATTTGGACAAGAATATTCATACAAACTGTATTTATAATAAGCAAAGTCGATAAATAATCCAAATGTCCATCCACAGAAAGAGTGAATTGTGGTATATTCATAGAACAGACTATTAGTCAGCATTGAAAAATAGCAAACCACAGACACATGAAATAATATGGAACACTAGAAATCATACCATTGGATGCATGTGAAGTTCAAGAAAATGGAAAAACTAATCTGTGATGGAAATGAGAAAACTGGCTGTCTGTAACACATGGCGGAGACTGGCAGAAAGAGAGCTTTTTAGGGTATTGAAAACCTCCTACATCTTATTTAGGAAGTTGGTTCATGAGTCTATATATTATCAAAGCATATCACATTGCTTATCACACACTTAAGATGGGTGCATTTCATAGTATGTAAATTTAAATATATTTAGACATTTAAAAATATGTCAAAGGTAGGGAAAGCATAGGCCACTTGCACAAAAAAATGATTTCTCAAATGCATGAAAGCTAATCACCTCAATCAAGTTATTAGAGATTTATTATAAGAATAAAGAATAAGATCTAATTGTATTCCATTTCAAAATCTCTTAGGTAATTAAAAGTCTGGAAAGATAAGAACGAGACAAGATCTTCATTATCACCATTATTATTTGATATCACTTTGGACATGTTTTCATAAAACAATGAAACAAGAAAAGGAAGTAATACATATTATGATCAGATATGAGATTAATTGATGTTACATGTAAATAAAATTAGTATCCACTTACAAGAACCAAGACAAAAAAATGTGAGCAGCAGTGTTTAATGGTCACTTAGAAGAAAAATAATTTTTAAAAGCTTTCTATAAATAAGTAATTTAAAATACTTTTAAAATATGATGAAAACAATATTTTGTCTATAGCAACAAAACCATACAATAGTTTAAAATAAACTCACCAGGCTGTAATTACATATGCAAAAGAAAAAAAATAGAAAATCTCTCTTAATATTAAAGAAGGAAAGGGATACCTTGGTGGCTCAATCAGTTAAGCATCTGATTTTGATTTCGGCTCAGGTCATGATCTCACTGTCATGAGATTGAGCCCTGCATGGGGCTCTGTACTGAGCATAGAGCCTCCTTGGGATTCTCTCTCCCTCTTTCTCTGCCCCTTCCTGGCTCATGTATGCTCTCTCTCTCTCTCTCTCTCTCTCAAAATAAATAAATAAATAAACTTAAAAAAAAGGAAGGAAAGCAGATGACAAATATATCACAATCTCTCAAAAAATGCATTAATTTAATTTAGTTCTAATCAACCATCTCATTTTCTAGAAATCTGACAAAACTATATTACGTGTATAGGAAAAACTAATTTGACAAACATTTTCTTTGTTAGAAGATAATTGTGATAAAATCACCACAGCAGAATTTAAATCTTCTTGTTAAGCTACAGTTACATTAAGATGAATGTAACCAGCTCAGGAATAGATATGTCGACAATGATGGATAAGACTATACAGACAGACTCGAGTGTTCAGTACCTAATGTTTCTGATGTGGCATGTGAGCCATTTAAATTCATAGAAACTGAATAGCAAATTTCACTACGCTGAAATAATAGCTTAGCAATTCCAAAATAATTAAAATTAGTTCTCTTCTCATGCTGCAATGAAGCCAACTGCACAATATATCTTGTTTTACCAGAACACAGGACATTACAAAATTTCATATATATCATGCAATATATATGCAATATATATGTTTTGTATATATAAATATACTTTGCCTGCTAGCACACAAATTACCATTTTTAAGGAAAATTACAGAATCCAAACTCTATCACCTATGTTCCATAATGTCCAGTATAAAATTAAAACAAAAAACAAAAAACTTAATGGTTGAAGAAACAGGAAAATAAATTTCATAACCAGAAGAACAAACAGTCAACACAAACAGACACTGAGTGAAATTGCCAGGCAAGGAGTTTAAATCAGCTTATATAATTACGTTCAAGGAATTAAAAGAAAAGGGTGGTTGTGAAGGGTGAGCAGCTGTGAATTCCCACCAGAGAAATGGTAATTATAAAGAAGAACCTAACAGAAATTCAAGGCATACAGTGCATCATATGTGAAAATAAATTTCCCTTGATGGTTTAAGGAAAGACTGACAATGGCAGATGAACGTAACAGAGATATTAGAAATTAAATAATCAGAAGAAGTGAGAGGGAAAAAGAATGAAGGTAATGAATAGAATCTCAGTGACCTTAGAGAAAGTTCCACATATCCAGACTTGGAATCACAGAAACAGAGGCAAAAATAGTGCTGCAGGAAAAGGAAATTATTTGAAGAATCAATGGTAAAAAAAAAATCATAAAATTATTTAAGAATATCAAATGTATGATATGTTTGAATATGGTTTTCTTTGTATTTATCCTGTTTAGGGTTAACAAACTTAGCCTAAGTGGGATATTCACAAAGAAAAATTATGCTTAGGCACATAGAATCAAAATACCGAAAACAAAACAAAACACAAAATGGAAAGAAAAGAAAAAAAGACAAGGAAAGGAAAGAAAAGAAAAAATCTTGAGATCAGACAAATTAGAAAGGCCTTATATCTACAAAGACAAGTATGTTGACTGAATTTTCAGCATGCCAGCCAACAATTATGTAGCTTTATAGGGGCTGAAAGAAAAGAAATGGTCTCCCCTAATTATATATCTAGTGAGAATATCCTTCAAAAATGAAAGGGTTTTTAAATAAAAGAAAGCTGAGAAAATTTCTACCAGCACTCTTTCTTGTATGAAAAGACATGGTGGTGGATGGGGCGCCTGGGTGGCTCAGTCGGTTGAGCGTCCGACTTTGGCTCAGGTCATGATCTCACGATCCATGAGTTTGAGCCCCGTGAGTTTGAGCCCCGCATCAGGCTCTCTGCTGACAGCTCAGAGCCTGGAGCCTGCTTCAGATTCTGTGTCGCCTTCTCTCTCTGCACCTGCCCTGCTTACACTCTGTCTCTCTCTCTCAAAAATAAAAATTAATATTAAAAAAAAAAAAACACATCGTAGTGGATATCCATCAGGCTGAAGAAAATGACACCAGATAGAAACTTGGATTTTTTTTTTAAACAGTATTGGTTTTAAACAGTATTGCTATGGGATCAATTGTGTCCCTCCGACCCCCAAATTTGTGCAGTGAAGTACAAAGGACCTCAGAGTAGGACTGTATTAGGAAATACGGTTTTTAAAGATATAAATAAGGCAAAATGAGATCACTAGAGTGAGCTGTAAGCCAAAAGGCTTGGTATCCTTGGAAGAAGAGGAGATCAGGACACAGACACACACAGAGGGACGACCACATGAGGACACAGAGAGAACACGGTGTCTATCCTCCAAGGAGAGAGGCCTCAGGAGTAACCAGCCTTGGCCCTGCCTGGATCTCAGACTCCCAGCCTCCAGGAATATGGGGAACAGATGTCTGCTAAGCGCCCCAGATTGTGGTCCTTTGTTACGGCAGCTCGAGAGCATCAGACAACTGTTGATACATTAAACAACATGTCTGAATCTCAAAATCATTACATTAAGTAAACAAAAATCCACAAACAAACACACCTTAGGTTTCCACTTATGTGAATTTCAAGAACAGGCAACATTAGTCAATGGTGAAGATGTGAACTCTGCAGATAGGGCATGAGGATGAGCTAAAAATGGGGTAACAGAAACTTGCTATACCTTGATTTCACTTGTGGTTTTATAACTTCCAAAACTCATGGAGCTGAAAACGTATGATCTCTTATATAGCTTGATAAAAAAGAAATCAAGTAGAGAACACAAGATAAACTCTTCTCTCTAAATGCTAATAATGTTAACAGTCTTTTTCGGGCAGACGGATGACAGCCATTGGGACACTAGCAGCATGCAACATAAGGACATTTGGTCAACCCACCTTCCATCAAATCTTCACCTCCAGGATCTTATAAGGTCCCTTACAGCAGACCGTCTCCTTACTAATCGTGAAAGCATACGTTTGGCTCCAACAAATAACAACGACAACAAGAAAACAAAAACAAAAAACAAAAAGCAAAACAAAACCCCAAGAAAGAAGAATAACAACAAATGAAATCCACTAACTCACAGAACAATCTCAAATTTTAACCCTGAAGAATAACTTCCAAATCCTATTTGCATAGCACATTCCTATAACTATTATAAAGAAAATTCTTCGGAATTAATAGCACTTGTAAAACATCATCACCATAATTCACTTGACTCTACCCATGGGAAATCATGTGTCTGCATCTCAACAGGCTACTTGCTGGGATGAACACTGGGCGATGTACGTGAGTGATGAATCACTGAATTCTATTCTGAAACCAATACATTAACTAAAATTTAAATAAAAACAAAACAACAAGACAAAACAAAATAAGAAACAGGCTACAGAAGATAGGCTTTCTCCCTAACTTCTCTTGCACTGCTAACTTTTCTCAACGCTTTGACCCAAAACGGTAAAAGTGTCTCTTCATCATCTAAGAGATAAACTGTGTCCCAGTTGGTGAGACAAGGCTCAGATTTAGCAGTAGAACATTTTGCATCCATTTACTTATTCATGTACGCATACAATTACTCATTCTCTCCTCTGAGTGACCATTCAGAGGCCAGTAATTTAACAAATTGAGTGCCATTTTGTGTCAATCACTGTGTTAGGGGGTAAGGCATACAGCTGGGGGAAAATGCAAAATTCCTTTCCCTAAATGAGCTTGAATTTTAGTTAGAGAGAAGACAAGGAGGGGGAGGGGGAGGAGGAGGGGGAGGAGGGGGGAGGAGGGAGGAGGAGAAGGAGAAGGAGAAAAAGAAGGCAAGTTTCTAAAGTCACTAGGCAAAATATATTGCATATCGCGTAGTGATATATGGGAAATACTGAATGGGGTGGGAAGGCATTGCAGTTTTGGATGTGATTATAAGGAAAGCACTACACTTATACCCATTTATAGTTGGTAAACACTATGGTAAGCACCTTGAAAAACATCAATGTATTGGGGCGCCTGGGTGGCGCAGTCGGTTAAGCGTCCGACTTCAGCCAGGTCACGATCTCGCGGTCCGTGAGTTCGAGCCCCGCGTCAGGCTCTGGGCTGATGGCTCGGAGCCTGGAGCCTGTTTCCGATTCTGTGTCTCCCTCTCTCTCTGCCCCTCCCCCGTTCATGCTCTGTCTCTCTCTGTCCCAAAAATAAATAAAAAACGTTGAAAAAAAAATTAAAAAAAAAAAATCAATGTATTTGCTCCTCATAGAACCATATGAGATAGACACTGTGCTATGATTATCCTATGACCTTAATGATATAACATTGCTGTGTTCATGAGCATAACTATGGGGGTTCCCCTGACGTGCAACATTCAGCCATAGTTGGATTCAGGGCATCTGGCATGGCAAACGGGGACTTAAGACTACTGATCAAAACTGCAGGGGCCGCTTTTGGAGGACACGCAGTCAGCCCAGTCACAAGGGCAAGCCGAGTGGTGCACGCGCCCGGCCGCCAGCGGTATATATACCCCGTGCATTGTTTGTGAGGACCTGCCTGCCTCCGATCATCTCATTCTGTCTGGTAAGTACACAGAGCTTACTTTCTTCAACACCACCGGTCAGGTGTCCTGGCCTTTATTTTAAGGTATAAAGTGCTCTTAATATTACCATACAAAGCTTTTTTCTATATTCTGTATCCCATTTCCATATTCCTTATTTTGTTTATAAGGTCACTTGTAACCAGTAAAAACCATCCTGATTTTACTGCTGGTAAAACAGAGAACTACAGAAGTCTAAGGGCCTATACCTTGTCAGACAGCTGCAGAGTGTGGACGTGGGACACAGTCCCATGTCTTCAGATCCCACATTCCAGCCTTGCTCTCCTGCACACCACACCTCTGACACAGTTAAGAAGCATATGTCTCGTGGTGCCTGGGGGGCTCAGTCAGTTAAGCGTCCGACTTTGGCTCAGGTCATGATCTGATGGTTCATGGGTTTGAGCCCCATACCAGGCTGTAGGCTGACAGCTCAGAGCCTGGAGCCTGCCTCGGATTTTGTGTCTCCCTCTCTCTCTGCCTCTCCCCTCCCCTGCTCATGCTCTGTCTGTCAAAAATAAATACACATAAAATTAAAAAAAAAACATGATGTAGTGGGGCTCCTGGGTGGCTCAGTTGGTTGAGCGCCCAACTTCGGCTCAGGTCATGATCTCATGGTTCATGGATTCAAGCCCTGAGTCAGGGTCTGTGCTGACAGCTCAGATCCTGGAGCCTGCTTCAGATTCTATGTCTCCTTTTCTCTGCTCCTCCCACACTCATGCTGTCTGTCTCTCTCAAAAATAAATTAAAAAAAAAAAAAACATTTAAAACTAAAACAAAAACAAAAAACATGATGTATCAATTTCACTGCCCAGTAGATGTCTTTGTGTTGCTCCTTCCTTACATCAAACTGTGCCAATTTGGGGTTGAACCTCAGGCTCTATTCCTCATGAGCTGATTTAACAGTCACCAGAAGAAAGTTCACCTAACAGAAGAGACAAACCTACAGTTTCCAGATGTCCACTTACTTTACTGTGATCGTTTGCACAGTGCGCAACAGATTGCCGCGGACAAACTTCCATTTTTTCTTACTTTTAATGCTGCACTTTTTTTTTAAGTTCCTAATAACTTTTTTTAGTTTATTTATTTATTTATTCTGAGAGAGAGAGAGAGAGAGAGAGAGAGAGAGAGAGCAAGAGCAGGGAAAGGGCAGAGAGAGACAGGGAGAGACAGAATCCCAAGCAGGCTCCACACTGTCAGCGTAGAGCCCGACACGGGGCTTGAACTCATGAACTGTGAAGTCATGACCTGAGCCCAAGTTGGACGCTTAAACGACTGAGCCACCCAGGCACCCCAATGCTGCACATTTTAATGCTACGTGCCCTGCTCTGATATCCTCAGGGGACTGGGCAATCTTGGAAGTCCCCACATGGGTACCATGAGGCCCTAGCAAGGCGAGGTGGGAATCTGCCGAGATCTCTCCAGAACAGCTAATGGGGGCGGGGTGGGAAGATCACGAAAGGATGAAACACACATTGAATCCTACAAACACCCAGGCTCAACACATCTTTGGAGGAATATTTCTCCAGTTCATCGTAGTGCACAAGAAGTTGAAGAATTCATTACGTGGAGATGTTGACATCAGTGGCTCTCACGCTTCCGTGCGCATCGAATGTCTTGGAGATCTTGGCACAAGGAAGTCAGGTTCAGTAGGTCTTGGGCGGTCCGAGCCTGAGGTTCTGCATTTCCAGTGAGCTCTCTGGTGACTCCAGTACTGTTGATCTCTGGGGCACAGTTTGTGTAGCCCGACGGTCCTAAGTGACCCACAGTTGTGAAGTCTGGACGGATATGCACATCGAGTGAAATCCAAATGCTGAAACGCCTGAAGGCTTTCAAAGCATCCAGAATCATGTGTTAAGAATATGATTGAATGTGGCTGAGAATTATTGCAAAACGCTTTCATATTCAACGTTTATGTCAATCTCAAAATGTCTTTGTGAAATTAATAAGACAGACATTATTTCCTCCTATATTTATTTACAAAAATACCTACAGACAGGTCGAGTAAATAGAGAAAAAGAATAGTGTCTCCTGCCCTTTAAGCTTTAATTTTAGAATTTTTAATAACATCTAGATGCCTGGGATGGCTTTCTGTCCCCATAAGTGAGTCAAAAATTTCCTCTAACTTTAAATCTATTGTCATCAAAATAAACATAATGGACACTGATGAGGCACATTGACTGTTAATGCAAACCTGAGAATATGGCCTTGACTAAAAACTTTCCCTGGGTGGGGGGAGGGGGAAGCAGTTTTCCCAATGAAGAGTGACGACTCTTTTAGTTTGAGGACGTCAGCAAGTCACATCACAGAGGAAACCTCAGCGTCCCATCACAGAGCAGTTACATGCTATAGATGTGACACATGAAGCCGTTACTGTGCTCTCGTCACTGGAGGACTGGCGGAGAAAGAACTCGAAAATTCCCTTTACTGCCAAGCCTGTTCCTCTTCAGGACTAGCGACAACTTCTTTCTTCTGCATCAAAGAGGCACGGCTATTTTCAACTTCAGTAGGAAGGAATGGCTCACGAGGAGCAAAGCTAAGAAGAAAAAGCTGGAATAATGATCCACGGTGCCCTCCCGACTTACATAATCTGCCAAAAGGGAACTCAGCAGGAGCAGAGACAGCGAGTGCAAGCAAAGTTGGTAAAAGTAGGTTTCCAAGAATCAGGACTTTCAAACGTATAGGCCCTCGTAGGTCTTCCCCGAGCTACTTCTAAAGTGCATGCTTTACAAGTTCGCTGATTTCCATGGTCTACAAAGTTGTAGTAAGGAGTATGTGTTCCATATCACATACATATGAGTCTCCTCTCTCTCCACACATATATACATATATATAAATATGAATATATATATAAAATTTTATATATATATATATAATTTATATATATATATATAAAAATTATATATATATATAATCTTTCTCTCACTCTCTCTCCGTTCTTCTCTTTGAGAAAGGGGAGATTCTGGCCTAGGACAAAATTAAACATGAAAAATCTAAATTGATTCCTTACCATTAATGGGAGCCTGACAAAGCAAGTCATTATTTTTTAAACTCTAAAAATATAATGTAGTAAAGAAAATGTATATAATGAAAACAAAAGTTCTTCATTTGGTTTTTGTACTTATTTGCTATGGGGTAAGGTCTTAACGTTGTACACACTCATGCTAGTAATAAGTTTTACCACATGCATTGAGGGTAATGCCTAAAGCATTCCCATAATAATTTTACATATTGATTATTGTGGGGACCCTGTATTGTGGGGACCCTGAGTTTTGGAATGATAGATAGATAGATAGATAGATAGATAATACACAAATACATTATAGATAGATAGATAGATAGATAGATAGATAGATAGATAGATAGATAATACATAGATAGATAATAATGGATAGATGATAGATAGATACATAGATACATAGATAGATGGATAGATGATGGATCAGATTATGCCACCTCAATATATGACACTTTGCCATTAAGGATTATTCTGAGTTGAAAGCAATAGAGAAGCAGCAGATTCTGGAAGGACTCTGCCCTCCCCCTTCCTGGCCAAAAGTAGGACATAAATTTACCTTTGTGAAGATGCTCCTAGAGGCCAAACAATTTTTCCTTTGTGTGGTCACTTCTCCATAATTTATTGCCTTTTGTTAAAATGGTATATAAAGCACCCGGGTCTAACTCCTTTCTGGGTTTTTACTTCTTTTTTGTGAAGCTCCCATGGACAAAGATATTAGCATCAAGAAAGAAACATCTGCCTTTTATTCTGTTGATCTGTGTTTTGTCAGTTTAATTCAAACACCCCAGATACAGGTCCTAAAAAGGTAGAGGGAAAAAGGTTCCCTCCCATATAGTTCAGAAAGAGAGATAAACATGGATGGATGGATGGATGGACGGATGGACAGATGGATGGATTCAGCAAAGTTGTTATTTTAATGACTAAATAAGATAGTCTATATCATCATGTAGTATTATCTACCATATAAATTTTGTTACTATTTTTAAAAAGTTTTTAAATGTTTATTTTTTGAGAGAGAGACAGAGTGTGAGTGGAAGAGGGGAAGACAGAGAGGGAGACACAGAATCAGAAGCAGGCTCTGGGCTCTGAGCTGTCAGCACAGAGCCCGACGTGGGGCTTGAACCCATGAACCTCTACATCATGACTTGAGTCAGACACTTAACCAACTCAGCCACCCAGACACCCCTTAAAACAAAATCTTTATTTTTATTATTTATTTTAAATCTTTTTTTAACATTTATTTATTTTTGAGAGAGACAGAGACAGGGTGTGAGCAGGGTAGGGACAGAGACAGAGAGAGACACAAAATCTGAAGCAGGCTCTAGGCTCTGAGCTGTCCACACAGAGCCCGATGTGAGGCTCTAACTCACGAACTGTGAGATCATCACCTGAGCTGAACTCGGATGCTTAACCAACTGAGCCCCCAGGCACCCTTGTTACTATTTTTAATGTTGCATACATGATTATTTCTGAATGAAGATCTTTACTTAATTAAACTTATTCTTTTAGGGAAAATGTTTTGTGTAGTGAATACAGTAAAAAAGGCACTGGGAAGTGAAGGTGTTTTTCTATGGTTTTTAACACTCAGCTAGAAATGTAACTTTGAATTCCTGTTAACTGTTATAAATGAAAGTTCCCTTTGGGGGCTTTGGTCCAAAATTCTGCTTCCTATATAGTTTAGATGCAAATGCCTATTACCTTTAAGAATACTCTCAGTTCAACCAACTCCAAGAATCCTGAATCCAGCACTGCAGAGGTAACACAAACACAACTGGCTCTAACGATGCTCATGGATTAGTAGATCCAATATTGCTAAAATGTCCATACTACCCAAAGCCATCGACAGATTCAATGCAATCCCCATCAAAATACCAACAGCATTGTTCACAGAACTAGAAAAACAATCCTAAAATGTATGTGGAACCAAGAAAGGCCCTGAATAGCCAAAGCAATCTTGAAAAAGAAGTACGGTACTGACACAAAAATAGACACACAGGTCATTGGAACAGAATAGGAGACCTAGAAATAAACCTGTGACTAGATGGTCAATTAATCTTCGACAACGGAGGCAAGGATATACAATGGGGAAAAGACAGTCTCTGCAATGAAGGGTGCTGGGAGAAATGGACAGCAACATGCAAAAGAATGAAATGGGATCACTTTCTTACACCATACACAAAAGTAAACCCAAAAAAGGATCGGACACCATTAAAACTCCTAGAAGAAAACATAGGCAGTAGTTTGTCGCACATCAGCCATAGAAACATCTTTCTAGATACGTCTCCCAAGGCAAGGGAAACAAAAGCAGAATTCAGCTGTTTGGACTACACCAAAATAAAAGGCTTGTGCACAGTGAAGGAAACAAAACTAAAGGACAGTGTTCAGAATGGGAGATGTGTGCAAATGACATATCTGATAAAGGGTTAGTATCCAAAATATGTAAAAAACTTACAACTCAACACCAAGAAAAAAACCACACAAATTAGCCAATTAAAAAGTGGGCATAGGACATGAATAGACATTTTTCCAAAGAATATATATTGATGGCCAACAGACACGTGAAAAGATGCTCAACATCACTCATCATCGCAGAAATATAAATCAAAACTACAATGAGATACCACCTCACACCAGTGACAAGGGCTAAAATCAACAACAGAAGAAACAACTCGTGTTGAGGGGGCTGTGGAGAAAAAGGAACCCTCTTACGCTGTTGGTGGGAATGCAAACTGGTGCAGCCACTGTGGAAAACAGTATGAGCTTTCTCAAAAAGTTAAAAATAGAATTACCATATGATCCAATAATTCCACTACTGGGTATTTATCCAAAGAATAGGAAAACGGAAAACATTAATTCAAAACTATATATATATATATATATATATGCACTCGATGTTTATAGCAGCATTATTATGGAAGCAGGCAAACTGTCCAACAATAAATGAATGGATAAGGAAGATGTGGTGTGTATATATATGTGTATATATACACATATATATACATATGTATACATATATATACATATGTATATATATGTGTATATATACATATATATACACACCACATATATATATGGCATATACATATGTAATATTCTATATATATATATATATATATATATATATATATGAGCCAAGAAAAAAAGAGACATATAAAAAACCAGACTCGAATATACAGAATAAACTGTGGTTGCCAGAGGGGAGGTGAGTAGGGGGATGAATGAAACAGATAAACAAGATGGAGACTACACGTACCATGATGAGCACTGAACAATGTATAGACTTGATGAATCATACTGTATACCTGAAACTAATATAACAATGTATGTTAATTATACTTGAATTTAAAAAAATACTATCTGGGGCACCTGCCTGGCTCAGTCAGTTAAGCATCCAAGTTCGGCTCAAGTCACAATCTCACAATTTGTGAGTTTGAGCCCCGTGTTGGGCTCTGTGCTGACAGCTCAGAGCCTGGAGCCTACTTGGGATTCTGTGTCTCCTCCTCTCTCTCTGCCCCTTCCCTGCTTGTGGTCTGTCTCTCTTTCTCTCTCAAAAATAAACAAATATTTTAAAAATTAAAAAAAAAAACTATCTGGCAATCCCAGACCCACCATGGATGATAATCACTTTGGGAACTCTATACATTCTTTGTACCTCACACTTTGCTACGCCAAATCTTGCTACACTGCTACCACCCCAGACTGAGATATTATGACTGCAAGGAGATTCTATTATAGCATGTTATGTTCTAAAAGAAAAAGAGGGAAGAGTCAGCCTGGGGGTTATATAGCAGCACCTCCCAGAGTATCATCATGGACCACCACTGGTCATTCCCAATCCCTTGCGCCAAGAATGGGTCCACATTGAACGGATGAGTTACAGAAAGAGATCTGCCGGATGGGGTTGCTGGGAAACAGAGGCCAGTCACTGTCCCTCCATCAGGATGTGGATGAAGATGCTCTGATTGCTACTGGCAACCACCTGCAGGCAATGATGACGCTGTTGCCTTAGAAGGACCAGGGAGGTGGAAGGATCTTGATGGTGCAGTTGAGCTGGTGAAGCCATCAATCTCTTCGGAGGCTGGGTCTCCCCGCTGCACTTGCATCAATGAAATAATGGCCCTCAGTGTTTCAACTAGTTTGAGTGAGGTCGGCCTGCTCTTTGCAGCCTGTCTTCCTCCCCCGTGGATGTTTCTTACGAAAGCATCTTCGTTTACTGAACTAACACCTCCCGACCATCTACTATATGGCTGGAGCCGTGGGTCAGAAGGTGTACTACATGCACCGTCTCCTTTCTAAGACCTTTCGATATTCTACATCCAAAGCTCATCTATTGGAACTGCACACGGTTCATTAAAAAAGTGGATCCTTTACAATTTAAACTTCTTCCCGAAGAGGCAGAATATGTTTCTTCTTCACTAAAATGAAAAGGCCCATGCCATTTTACATCCAAAGGAGCTAACTTGCAATTATCCAAGGTAGTTTCCCAAGTTTCTTTTTAAAAGGTTCTCATTTGTATGCTTTTTCCCCCTTTCATCTCAAGATGAACCCAGAAAGGATAAGATCTAAGTGTCAATATGTATAAATATCTATGTTGTATTCCTAATGAAACCAGGAAATTGTAATACACACAGAAGGAACCTATCTGTTTTTTAATGTTTATTTATTTTTGAAAGAGAGAGAGAGAGACAGAGCGTGAGTGGGGGAGGAGCAGAGAGAGAGGGAGACACAGAATGTGAAGCAGGCTCCAGGCTCTGAGCTGTCAGCAAAGAGCCCCATGCTGGGCTCAAACCCAGGAACCTTGAGATCATGACCTGAACCAAAGTGCGATGCTTAGCCGACTGGGCCACCGAGGCGCCCCACAATGTATCTATTTTTTTTAACTTTATTTATTTATTTTGAGAGAGAGAGAGACAGTGAGCAGGGGAGGGGCAGACAGAGAGAGAGAAAGAGAGAATCCTAAGCAGGCTCCACACTGTCAGCACAGAGCCCAAGGCGGGGCTCAAACCCAGGAGCAGAGAGCAGCGAGATCATGACCCGAGCCAAAGTCAGAACGCATAACCGACTAAGCCTCCCAGGAGCCCCTGGAACCTATCTTTTTAATATATGTATCACATATGGAAACATCCATTGTTATGTGCATGTATATAAATATATAGTTGTACATGTTTCCATTTGCCGTAGTCTACACAAAAACAGACTGTTTACAGGTTTGTTTAGGTTGCAGAATTATCTGGCAATTAAATTGGGAGCTTTAAGCTTTAAGCAAACCTGTATCATTTGATTTGGTTTTTCACAGAAGCATATTTAACGTTTTAAATCACTTTTGATTGCTTAGGTCTGATTACCATGCCTCCAACTCCACAGATTTACCAAGTTCCATATAGCCAATATTACAGATTAGAGAGGAGAGGTAGGTCATTTTGATAGATAAATATACTTTTAGCACTAATCTCACTTGAGAACGTTTCTGGAGCAAGCGGGCCAAAATGAAGCCAATTCCATAATTGATTGATTTGGGTCAAGGAGTGGGAGCGATTGTTCCCACCACGATTTTCCCCTTAAGAAATACTTTATAAAGCTGATTGATCCTTTAAAACATCACGAAAGACATTTCTATAATTGCTTTAGAATCGGTCACCTATGCAAACACACTCTTTATTTCATTTGGATTTACAGCTTTTCCTTTGTTTTCCCTAGCATTAGTCTATCTCTTGGTGGTACTGAGACTAATAAATGGTTTTTCATTTTTCTACAAGGAGATGAGAACACCTTTGTTTATATCCTTTGTTTAATGACATATTCTCAACCGAGAGCACAACAGAATCACCTGGGAACTTATGAAACCGAGGCCTGGGTCATGCCCGCCATTTTATGCCATCAGTGATCTTACCACAGGGTATGTTTGTTTTCAGGTATAAATTCCCCCCTCAGCTCAACAACCTAGATGTTCAACCCCAAAAATGCATGACGTAGGCTGTGTCTGCTTGGGCATTCAGCATGGATAACCTTGTCCTAAGTGTTGTCAGTGTTCTTATCCCTAATCACAAAGAGACGGCTCTTGTAATCATCCAATAATTTCGTTTTCTGCTTCAGTTTTCTGAAGGATACTTCATTAAGCAATGTGTACTGAACTATTGGAAAATTATTGACAAAGACAGCATGGGGAGGAGAAGAAACTCTCACTGGGTCTTTGAAAGGAGAAAGGATGTCAGCATGTGGAGAGGGGTTCACTCAATACCACACTGCCCTACGTTAGCACCTGCAGATGTGAGGCTCTTACAGATCAGACACATGTGCAACAACTGAGTTATAAGACTGTAGTTATATGACGGTAAGATATAGTTACATGGGTGCCTGGGTGGCTCAGTCGTTTAGGTGTCTGACCCTTGCTCTCGGCTCAGGTCATGATCTCACAGTTTCATGAGTTCAAGCCCTACATTGGGCTCTGTGCTGGAGGGCCATAGACTGCTTGAGATTCTCTCTCTCTCTCTCTCTCTCTCTCTCTCTGTCCCTCCCCCACTCACACTGTCTCCCTCAAAAATAAATAAAATTCAAAAAATTTAATAAAGATACAGGTATAAAATTCTAAGTTATAAGATTCTGAAGGTAAAAATGGATGGACTTTGTCTTTTTCTGTAATTCCCTTAAATTCAGTGAAACAGATGTCTGCCTCTGCAGAAGAATAAAACAACGTAAACTAGAAATCACCGAGTATATAGGATTTCCAAGCAATCTGCCTGTCCACATATAAAATATTGGTTAAAAAAGGATGTGTGCCTTCATAACCTCATCTCTTTAATTGCCAGAGGACTAACATATTGACACAGAAACTTGAGAATCAAAAAATAATTCAAGATGACTTCAATAAGCAACAGAATGTGGCTTATGTAAACAATGGAATATTATTCAATCTTGAAAAGGGATGAAATTCTGACACATGATACAACATGGATGTATCGTGAGGACACTGTAGGGAGGCAGAAAAAGGGTCCCTCTCCCCCTCTGAGTTGTTGGTGGGGATCTCTGTAATGAAAGACAGATGAGGGCCACCTGGGGGCTCAGTTGGTTAAGCGTCCGACTTCGGCTCAGGTCATGATCTCACAGTTCATGGGTTTGAGCCCCGCATCGGGCTCTGTGCCGACAGCTCAGAGCCTGGAGCCTGCTTCCGATTCTGGGTTTCCCTCTCTCTCTGCCTCTTCCCCTGCTTGTGTTTTCTCTCTCTCTCTCTCAAATCCATAAAAGTTAAAAATTTCTTTAATTAAAAAAAAAGATGAACGAGAGAAAAGCAAACAGAAGTTTGTTAACATGTTTATCTCTTGTCTATATTGGAGATACTCAGGTAAACTCGGAACTCTGGCTTTTATGGCAACTTCAGCAAAGAACAATAAACTCATTGAGAAATAATAGGAAATAAGGATGTGGTTTGGGGCTTCCAACCCCAATCTATGGGAAGATAGACTAATGGGAGATGAAGTCTAGTTAGTAAGGTTTTTGATGTAGATTCCTCCAGTGTGTCCTCCAAGATGATGGTGTCTAAAGTTGTGTCTTGGGGTGACCATTTGTCCTTCTAGATGGGGGGGGAGGGACACCTTTGTTAATTTATGTCCTGCTTTTAGGCAAACGGGGGGAGCTCAGGGAGCTTGCCTTCTTCTCAATTGCTGTCAACTCCAAATAATCCCTGTGCCAAAGTAGCTTATTTTGGGGTAGCGTATTCTGCTGTCCTGCAACATTACGGAAGTTAAATGAGACAGATACAAAAGGAGAACTACTACTTGACTCTACTTACATGTGGTACCCAGAACACAGCCAAAATCATAGAGACAAAGTAGATTAGTGGTTTCCAGGAGCTGCAGGGCAGTGGGAGGAAGGAAGGGGGAATTGCTGTGTAGTAAATACCGAGTTCTAGTTTGGAAAGAGGAGAACAGTTCTAGATATGGATGGTGGTGATTGTTGGGCAACAATGTGGACATACTTAATGGCATTTGATCTAGACACTTTCACAAAAGGTTAAAATGTAACATTTATGGTACATGTATTGTGCCACGCATTTTATAAGATTAGGTAAGTAAACATCAGTAATAGCATATAAATTGCACTGCTGGTGGGAATGCAAACTGGTGCAGCCATTCTGGAAAACAGTATGGAGGTTCCTCCAAAAGTTAAAAATCAAACTATCCTATGATCCAGCAGTCTCACTAGAGGGTATTTATCCGAAGGATACAAAAATGCTGATTTGAAGGGGTATATGCACCCCAATGTTTATAGCCCTGTTATCAACAATAGCCAAACTACGGAAAGAGCCTAAACGTCCACTGACTGGTGAATGGATAAATATGACATAGTATATATACACAATAGAATACTACTCAGCCATCAAAAAGAATAAAATCTTGCCATTTGCAATGATATGGATGGAGCTAGAGTGT
This sequence comes from Panthera onca, assembly GCF_046562875.1. Classification (NCBI taxonomy): domain Eukaryota; kingdom Metazoa; phylum Chordata; class Mammalia; order Carnivora; family Felidae; genus Panthera; species Panthera onca. Next base: position 26,386,171 of record NC_138358.1, on the reverse strand, counting down.
ATGACACTAAGCAAAATAAGTCAGAGAAAGAGAAATACCACATGATTTCAATCACATGGAATTTAAGAAACAAAACAGATGAACATAAGGGAAGGGTGGAAAAAGAGAAAAAGAGACAGGGAAAGAAACCATAAGAGACTCAAATACAGAGAACAAACTGAGGGTTTATGAAAGGGAGGTGGGTGGGGGGATGGGATAGATGGGGGTGGGCATTAAGGAGAACACTAGTTGGTATGAGAACTTCGGGTTATATGTGAGATGAATCACTGAATTCTACTCCTAAAACCAATACTACACTGTATGTTAGCTAACTTGAACTTAGACAAAATTTTGTAAAAAAAAAAAAAAACCCCAAAAAAGTAATAGCATACAATGAATTCTTTAAAAAGGGTTGGAGTTCACTAAGAAAGGAACAATTAAGTTTTATGAATGCTTAGAGGGCTCCATGAAATGCATCTTCTAGAACCAGGACAGGGTCAGTCTTTCTCAACCACTGGATGGTTTGCCAGAGTAACAAGAAACACGGTTTCTTGTAAAAAAAAAAAAAACAAAAAACAAAAAACAAAAAACAACAACATCGTGTTTTTACACAATCTGATACCCACCAATGGCATCGGCACTTTATTTTACAACTGTGTACGGACTCCGGAGAAACACCTACCCCCATCTAACAATCTATCGTATCTTCTCTGTTTAAGTAGAACTTCAATACATCACTGTTAATTTTTGTTAATTTTTGACAATGTCTCCTCTAAAGCAAAAACAAACAAAAAGTCTCCAATGGGATTTCCTTCGATCATAGCTGCATTCCCCCGAAAACACAGTTCCCACCCTCCAAAACAAGTTGAATTCCTAAAATAGTTGAGTCGATCAAACCATGGCCAAACATGGACAGATGCCCTATGGAAAGAATGGCCTATCTGTTTCTACATTCCTGAATGGAGAGTCAACAAGTTTTGGTCAGTCTCTTGGAAAGAATTCATGTGAAATGCCAACTGCCCATGGTAGCATTCCGGAAGCCTCTATCCCCCCACACAGTGTGACAACGATGGCTTGTGGGCAGAACCCTCCAGAATAAGAGTTGTCTCTGCCAGGATAGAAATAGACCCTGTAGCCGGAAGTAAGACACTCCCTGTCTCCCTCTGGTTTCCCTAATGTAACCCATGGCCCCAGGGCTGTCTTGCGGCTCCTAAAAGTGCCAGGGAGATTAATGAGATGACATCTGTGGGGCCCTCGGGGGCTTTAAGAGAATGGGATGCATATATAAATGAACTGCACTGGGGTATTAACCTGTATGGTGTTAGTGCACATAAACGACTAGATTCTTTAATAGGGGAGGAGACACTAAGTTCTTTTCATGAGTCTTTACCATTGCATCAAACGGCCTTTGCAAGTCAACAGTCATCATTCTGGTCATGGTCAGTTTATGGCCAATGTCTCCATGATCAGGATTCCCATAGAAGGCTTGGAGGATGAAGAGGAGTATCAAGGAGCAAGTCAGGGCCAGGGTCCCATGGGTCCCTCGTCTGTATAACAGCATTACCTGTCGATGCTGGCTTCCTGCTACATCCTCAAAAGTGTGCAGGAGTGAGTGAGCAGGGGCCAGTTAACTCAGTTTAAAATCCAACAGAGATCCAGAGGCAAATGCTGTCCCTAAGGCAGCCAACCCTTTGCCCTCGGTCCTACGCATAGGTATCTACATGGTATGTATGTATACTCTTAGCACCTTAGTCTGTAGGTGTCTATACTCTTGTACATAATCCCTGGATGTAGAGTCATTCTCAAGATGACTGTAGCCCAAGGGACCTGAATCTCTGAAAAGGAGCACATCATCCCCAAGCCCTTTGGCAAGCCCACTGGACTCACCCCCTTGAAAGATTAGGATTAGGGAAAGCCAACTCCCTACTCAAGTCCCCAGGTGACACTGCACAGACTGACATAAAACCACATTGCTCAACACAGCACACAGCATCTTCCGGGGTCTGTCTCTACTTGCCCCCCAATCTCACCTGCCACCATATTGCCTGATTGTGCCTTATGCGCCTACCCGACCTCTCACCCATTCGTGATGCCCTGGGGACACCACACAATCGTGCAGGCCCCTCTGCCTGGGTTCCAGTTTCAAATGGACCTTCCTCCCCTTCTCTCTGTCTCTGCAAGTGCTACTAACCCATCAAGACCCAGTTTATGGGCCATTTGGAAACTCCTTCCTGATTCCCCAGGCAAAAGGAATCTGTGCTTGAGTCACCGAAAGCATCGTGGGTGGCTTTTATCTGTGGCTCAGTAGAAGGGCTATTCACAGACCCCCAACCCTAAATGACATTAGCCACAGGTGTTTTGCTCCCCAGGCACAGCTCAACAAATGCTGCTTGAGTGGAGCTGGGCAGCCCTGTGCAGTCCTTAAAATGATGGGACCCTCAGCTCAGAGCATGAGCCGACATATGTCTATCATCTTTTGGACAATTGGCTTTTATGGCAGGCTCTTAGATACATTTCACTCATAAAGTTCTCTGATTTTGTCAAACCCAAGGCACAAAGAAACTAAACTTGTTGTTTTCTTTTCTTTTCTTTTCTTTTCTTTTCTTTTCTTTTCTTTTCTTTCCTTCCTCCCTCCCTCCCTCCCTCCCTCCCTCCTTCCCTCCATCCCTCCCTTCTTTCTTTCTTCCTTCCTTCCTTCCTTCCTTCCTTCCTTCCTTGAAAGAAAGGAGTTGGGATCCAGGCAAACAGGATACACAGAATCTGGCTAAGCAACTTCACCCTTTGTCCACACTGATGATGGAATCATCACCACCACTCAAGCTAACTGTGCTCCATCTGGAGGCACTAAACCCTCGGAACCAGAGCCACTGACGTTGACATGCACAGGACACCACTGCTCACACGTGTGCTGGAAATGACAGAAGAGTCAAGCTGGTTGAGGACCCCTGGTGCGCCCAGGATTGAGTCAGTGGGTCTTTACAGCGAGCCTCATGCAGCCTTCTTTTCGGGCACTGCTGTTGTTACCCCCTCGGTCTCTCATGCCCTAAAGTGGCCTCCGTTCCCCTTTGTCTGGACCCAGTAGCAACTCTTGGTGTTAAGTGTTCCACAGGCACCCCCTTGCCATTGTCCTTACTCTTAAGCGCGGCAAAATGAAGTGTCAGCACCATCTGTTCGTTGGGCTGGATGTGCGGTTTGCACTTCCAAGCAATGCAGGAGGTGGCTGCTGCTGTGCGTGGCCGCCAGAAGCCCCCCTTCGGCCCACCCCATCCAGGAGCAGGTGCTCACGCCGCTGGACAAAAGGTCTTGCTTTCTTTGTCTGGTTTATAGTCATTTTTAGTGACCTGATTTCCTGTGGAGCCAATAAGAGGGAGTGTGTGTGTGTTCCAGTGTCTCCCCGTGGCCAGGGGTCATCGCTGTGCCTTGCTCGTCTGCCCCAAAGTGCATGCTGTCAACCTCTCCCGAGCACCTGGCTTGTCCATCATAGCCCGAGTTTCCCGTTAAGGCAAATAAAAGGATGCCATGTGTGGGGTTGAACGTAGCACCTTTTGGTGCAGCGTCCCTGGAGGGAGAAAGGTCACCCGGAGGACTAAGGGAGGGTCCAAGGTTGCTGTGCATGTTAAGCTCGAGGTCCATTTGGGATGGCACAAAGCCGTTCATCTGCCCAGTTCACCACAGCTTATCAGTGCTTCCCCGGCTGTGCTCTGAGGCCGTGAAGAGGTTTCTTCTCTGGGTGCCCTGCTCTTGGGGCCCAGCTGACTCACACAGAGCAAATATCCTGTTTGTCCGTCTGATCCCCCAGACTATGAACCCACAGCATTACCAGCACTGAATGCTTTCCCGGAGTCAGCACCCTGCCTGGCGGGCTGGCCGTGCCTCCCGTCTACAGCGCCTTCCAGACTCGGAAAGTAAGTATTCGCTGCCGATTGCGGCAGTGGGCAGCCCGACTCGGGAGGCCAGGGAATTGGTGCACCAAGCTCTAGTGATCATAATGGAAACCATTCTTTAGAATATATAAATCGTTCTAGTTTACATCTGAGCAAGGATATGGAGTTCACATCTCTGCAACAGGCAGTGACAGGGAGACACTGAATGGTTTTTGCTAGAGGAACAGGACCTGGGCCCCCATCATGCCATCAACGATATCTCAGGAGCTCTGAGAAATGGATGAGTTCCAGAGGGTTGGGAACCCCCCAAGAGCCTTTTCAGAGGCAGTGGCCCCAAAGTGGTGACTCTTCACTGGGTCTTTGCAATCCTGTGAAAGAAACACCGAGGAAAGGTGGGTCTCTGCAAGAATGCAAGCTCGTCTAAGCCAGGAATAGTGTCTGTCCATCTCTGCATCTGTCCATCTTTATGTCCCTGAAGTGAGCACCATGGCGGGCCCTTTGAGATTCACAACTTAGTGGAAATATTGTTACTTATTTGGCTTTGTCTTTTCCACGGGAAGCCGAGCATCTGCAATCAAGACGCTGTTTCAAAAAGCTTACATTTAATGTTATCTCCCAGGAAAGATCAAAAGGAATCTGTCTCCCATCAGGTTATACACACACACACACACACACACATCTCCCCTTCTCCCCGTGCCTGCACAGCCAGCTGGGCGTGGGGGGGTGGCCAGGCGTGAACTAACAGCTAGATGGGGGTGCATTGTCTGCTGGGCACTCTAGGTCCAGGGAAATATGCAGCAAATGAGTCTTCAGAAGAGAAAGGGACGAAGAAGGGCTCAACAGGGAACAAGTCATGACTTCAAACTAATAATGCTGCTACCAGAGTCTCAAAGAGCTGATGATTGTAGACGAAGCTTATTCTATATAAATTATACAAAATGCAAAAATCTGCATTGTCAACAGTTCAACCATTCAGTGCTACCCATGGAAAATGTATACATACAGGCATATGGACAGTAGATAGATAGATAGATAGATAGATAGATAGATAGATAGATAGATATGATGGGTGGGTGGATAGATAGATAGATATGATGGATGGATGGATGGATGGATGGATGGATGGATGGATGGATGGATGTTTGAGTAGATAAGTCTGTGGGTGGGTAGACGGGTAGATGGATGGATGTTTGAGTTGCTACATGTTTGAGTGGATGGATGGATGGATGGATGGATGGATGGATGGATGTTTGAGTAGATAAGTCTGTGGGTGGGTAGACGGGTAGATGGATGGATGTTTGAGTTGCTACATGTTTGAGTGGATGGATGGATGGATGGATGGATGGATGTTTGAGACTGGCTGGAGAGCTGGATGGGTTGGTGAATACATGGAGAGATGGATGGATGGATAGATAGATAGATAGATAGATAGACATGATGGATGGATGGGTAGATGGATGGATGGATAGATAGATAGATAGATAGATAGATAGATAGATATGATGGATGGATGGATGGATAGATAGATAGATAGATGATAGATAAATAGATAGATAGATAGATAGATAGATAGATAGATAGATAGATAGATGTGATGGATGGGTGGATGGATGGATGGATGGATGGATGGATACATACATACATACATACATACATACATCGAGATACACAGAGATAGGTAGGGAGGTAGATAAGGAGACAGATATGGAAGGAGATATAAACAGAAGTTATCTTTGGCCGATATGTTGCTGACCATGCATTGCAAACCATATAAAAGTAAAGCTAAAATAGAGACATCGAAGAATAAAATTTAGGTGAGACTTCAAAGCAAGCTTCATTCATTCTTCTTTCAACATACCACTGTTACGACAGATCTTAGATGTTCTAAATTGGCTGCCTGCCTGTTGCAGTCATACACATACTCAACAGGAGTGTATATGTCTGACTGTGCATATAGATATCCTTACAGAAATATGCTTATGTATTATAGTTATACATGCATTCTATATACATTATAATATGACATTACATTAGACATGCATATATATATTTATTTATGGAAAATGACTTCATGCTGACTATTAAAAAGGTTTTTTTAATGTTTATTTATTTTTGAGAGAGAGCGAGCATAAGCAAGGGAGGGGCACAGAGAGGGGGACAGAGGACCCAAAGTGGGCTCTGTGCTGACAGCAGAGAGCTGGATACGGGGCTTGAACTCCTGAACTGTGAGGTCATGACCCGAGCCAAAGTCAAACACTCAGCTGACTGAGCCAACCAGGCGCCCCAATGATGATCATATTTTAAATTTAACAACAGGTCATAATCACCTTCCATCTCTATAAATGCTTGCACATCATTTCTATGGACCACACGGCATTCAATGGTCTGGCTGTTCTAAGGGAGGAAAACCACTCCCATAGTACCCTCAGGGTCTGGGATAGGGCCTAAACTCTAGGCTGACATAAGAGCCATGAACAGGACAGAAGCATCCACATTTTACCTACTATTTCTGCATGCACGCAGGTGATTTCAAAAGCAAAAGTGACCCAAACCACACTGAGATATCACCTCACGCTGGTCAGAGTGGCTAAAATGAACAAATCAGGAGACTATAGATGCTGGCGAGGATGTGGAGAAACGGGAACCCTCTTGCACTGTTGGTGGGAATGCAAACTGGTGCAGCCGCTCTGGAAAACTGTGCAGGTTCCTCAAAAAATTAAAAATAGATCTACCCTATGACCCAGCAACAGCACTGTTAGGAAGTTACCCAAGGGATACAGGAGTGCTGATGCATAGGGACACTTGTACCCCAATGTTTAGAGCAGCACTTTCAACAATAGCCAAATCATGGAAACAGCATAAATGTTCATCAACTAACGAATGGATAAAGAAGATGTGGTTTATATATATACAATGGAATACGACTTGGCATTGAGAAAGAATGAAATCTGGCCATTTGTAGCAACATGGACTGAACTGGAGGGTATTATGCTGAGTGAAATAAGTCAGTCAGAGAAAGACAGATACCATATGTTTTCACTCATATGTGGATCCTGAGAAACCGAACAGAAGCCATGGGGGAGGGGAAGGGGGAAAAAGTTACAGAGAGAGAGGGAGGTAAACCATAAGAGAATCTTAAGGACTGAGAACAAATTGAGGGTTGATAGGGAGTGGGGGAGAGAGGAAAGTGGGTGATGGGCATTGAGGGGGGCACCTGTTGGGATGAGCACTGGGTGTTGTATGGAAACCAATTTGACAATAAATTATATTTAATATTTAAAAAAGCAAAAATGAAGACCCAAACAAGTGGTTTGTACAGAGAGCTTATATACATCTTTTTTTTAAATGTTTTATTTATTTTTGAGAGAGAGACAGAGTGTGAGTCGGGGGGGGGGGGGGGGTGGGTAGAGAGAGAGAAGGAGACACAGAATCCCAAGCAGGCTCCAGGCTCCAAGCTGTCAGCACAGAGCCCGACGTGGGACTCGAACCCACTAACTGTGAGATCATGACCTGAGCTGAAGTTGGCCACTTAACCCACTGAGCCACCCAGGCGCCCTTATATACCATCTTTCTTAACAAAAGATGATAAATTTGGGAAGAACTGACGAGAGCAGGAAAAGGGTTTGTGCTCTCAGGACAATAAACTGTATGAACTTAGCGGGAAATACCGGAGGAAAACTAATGGAAGATAAACATGGGTTTTTGTTGGGTTCTTTCTACAGGTCCATTTTGGACCAACTCCCAGGCTCTGGTGATAAGAACATTCTTTTCTTCGTGGTGCAGAGGACACCTTGCTCGTGGGAAGCCTGTGCCCTGGTTTTCCCTGGAAACGGGGGGTCTTGGTGCTTCTGCTGTTTCTCAAGTAGCTTCAGCTCAAAACAACCAACACGTCAGAGCGGTGTAGACAGGGTAGCATGTTCTGAGCCCCTTTAGTACCCTTTCACTTACTTGGACGTATTCTACACGTTTCTCAGTTGTGCTAGGTGGCCTTAATTTGGTACAATGTTGCCACTGGTTCCTCCCCCACAATGATTTCGAGGGACATGGCAAGATTTTCTGCATACTGGAGTAAGAGGGAAATACGAGATTCGTAATACTCCTCAGTCAGACTCTGCTCAGACATGGTTGAGTAATGGCTGATGATAGATTCCTGTCAACTGTCTCGCTCATGGAATGCCTTCGATAAATGGCTGCTTGATCAATGACCTGATGTCCTGCAGAAAGCTAGAGTTCCCTGGACTGGACGACAGAGGCAGGCTGGCTTGCCCGTGCAGCTGTGGGACTCCCAGAGCACCTGGCATTCCTCTCCGTGTGGCCAAGAGCGCATTGCAAAGTAGAATGTGGGACAAGCCGGGCTGGGCCACCTGTGACAGAGGACCCTGGGGAGAGAGAGGCCCGAAGTGCCAGTGTCCACAGACGTGTATCCCTACGAAACCCAAGGAAGGAAGCAAGGCTCACACTAAAAGCGATCAAGGTCCGGGGTCTCTCTGCTATTCGCTTATTGCCGCAAAAATAAAGACTCACATGCTCCTACAAAGCAATGAGTCTAGTACTCAGCCTTAATCGTTATGGGTGGGTCCAAAGTGCTTAACAGAAAGCTGCTAGCCTGCTTCTGGAGCAGTCCTCACCACGTCTGAGCACAGGTGCATTATTTTACTGGGAAGAGTGACCTATCCGCCGCATCGGTGGCATGGCTCCCTACCGCACTTATTCAGACTGGGAATTAGCTCACTCATAGAGACAAGGTGTCAGCAGCACCCATATCTGTTCCTGTTATTTACTTTAATGCTGAGGACAAGGGAAATGCGCTGTTTGAGAGAACACACATGGAAGACAAGCGCGGTGACGGCGGACGGCTCGTGTGCCCAGAGAGGAAATGCAGCGACTCACGGACTGTCTAATTAGGCGGGAGGGTAAGGATGTGCACCCGTAGGAAAGTCCAGACACGGGTACCCCTGGGATGGTACTGCCTGTGACCTTGGTTTCCTTCTTTCCACCTTCCTGAATCCGTTTATACTCGGAGAAGGCGTGGGTTGTTTCCAGAACAGGAGCGAGTGGTCTACCCTCACCTTCTGTAGGAGAAAAAGTCGGCGCTGTGTCCTTGGGTCACTTTGCACCATTCCTGGGACCAGGAAGAAGCCCCCAGGTGAGAGCCAACAAGGAAACAGGGGCTCCAGTCCTGTGACTGCAGGCGAGGAAGTCTGCCGACAGCCTGAGGGAGAAAGGAAGCGGACCTTCCCCTGGTTAAGCTTCTGATAGGAACCTAGCCTTGTGGACACCTGGCTTGCAGCGTCCAGGAGACACTGGGCTACGTCCAGCTATGTTAGTCTGCTAGGGCCACCATATAAAGAAGCACTGCCCAGGTGGCTAAAACAGCAGGAATTCTGGTCTCCCAGCTCTGCAGGCTGGAAGTCCAAGGCTGCCGTCCCCCGAGGTCACTCTCCTTGGCACAAGGATGGCCGTCTTCCCCTGAATATTCTACTTTAAATTGTCACATGGTTAATCGTGTAACCGGGAACATTCAGACGGTCAGGAAGACTCAAAAGGAGAAACTCTCACAGGAGCTGAGGACAGAAGACCATGTTGGTAATAATGTCTGAATGTCACAGGATATGATTCTCAATTGCTAATAAAGAGCGGAACGATGAGGCCGCGTTGAAGGTTCTTGTGGGCAAAAACATCCACCTAAATGCTCATCTTAAAAAAAGTGACCATTGGGGGTGCCTGGGTGGCACAGTCGGTTGAGCATCCGACTTCGACTCAGGTCATGATCTCACAGTCTGTGAGTCTGAGCCCCCCGTCGGGTTCTATTCTGATGGTGTGGAGCCTGCTTGGGATTCTGTCTTTTCTTCTCTCTGCTCCTCCCCCACTTATGTTCTCTCTCTCTCTCTCTCTCTCTCTCTCAAAATAAATCAAAAATTAAAAAAAAAAAAAGAAAACTAAAGAAAAGATTCAATCCTGGCTCTGGCAGGCGCCTAACACAGGTTAACGCATGTTGTTTAGGAAACAACACTCCTTCAAGCGTCAGCTGTGTGTGGGGACAGGGGGAGGGCACGGTTCTTGGTACAGCACATACCAGAAAAGGATGGCCCCTCCTTTCATGGAACGTGAATTCTGGGGGAGAAAGCAGACCATAATCGAACAGTCCCATCAACAAAGGAGCGAGGCAGTAACAGAAGGGGATCCGTGCCATGAGGAAAACGTAACAGAGGCTGGACAGGGCCGGCCGGGCCTGAGAGCAGGTGAGACCTGTCAGGTGGCCACTGGGCTCCCTGAGGCAGAAGCCAGTGGAAAAAACCCATCTTGAGAATAACATGCTTAGAATAGACTGAAGAGCTTTCTCTCCGAGGGCAGATGGGAACTCGGGGGCATATGCGTTCTTTACATAAAAATACAGTGTGTAGTTAAATTTATTAATGTGGTTGAAGGGATTCAGGATATCCTGCCGTGACACAGAAGTTATTTTGAGCTGAAGACATTTGAGAATCAACGAATGTGGGAAAAGGCATTGTCTGAACTATCCTTTTCTGCCTAAGACCAGGGCCTTCCCAAACATTTCGACTGCCATAAACTGCCCTTCCCAAGAGGCATCTTGGATCTGGGAAAATGGGCTCCTAATAGTGAGGTACCACGATGAGAAATCATGGAAGCAAACATTGTCCCAAATCTATACAACCTACGATATATTCTCCTAAAGACTCACTTGTATTTCCTAAGTTATTTGCGTTTCCATGACTGCCTTTCTCCACCACCTCCACGAAGACAGTATATAACATAAACTGTAAACCCCAGAGCCACTTTCTCTGCGAGCTCCTACACCTGTATGCCTGTGAATAAACTTTGTCTTTTCTCCCATTGCTCCATCTTTTGTCTGCTAAATTGGTACCACCTCCGTACGGAACCTAAGTGGGTAGTGGAGACGTCTTCTCCTCCCTGACACGATTAACCATGTAACAATTTAAAGTAGAATACTCAATAAATTACTGAATCCCACCATAAACTACATTCAGCAATGTCAATATTGTTTGATAAAAGTCAAGACACACTGAAACCAACATGGCAAGGCCAAGCCAGGCAATTAGAGAAAAATGTTTCAAAGGTGTGAAAAGAGTAGGGGACAGAAGAAAAGTTATCATTATGCACAAAGAGTATGATTATCTACAAAGAAAATCCAAGAGAATCTTCAGGGAATCTATTAAGCAAAGAGTTCCTCCAATCTGCTGAATACAAGAGCAATATGCAAAAAGGAATTTGCATTCCTTTATACCAGCAACAAATAATTTAAAAACACCACTTGACAAGCTCTGTATTAAAAATACACAAAAATTCAACTCTAAACTGCCTGAAATATACGAATACATGAAAGCCCATGATAGAAACAAACAGGTTTATGAACAGCATGAAAGAGGATGTAACAAATGAGTAGATTTATTTTGTCCACTAAAGGGAAGATTCAGTATCTTTAAAGATGTTTATTATCCTCCAACAGAGGATTTCTTTACCTTGGAGAAGCTGGAATCACGGAAGGTAAGTGTCCAAGAATTACCAATAATATCTGGAAGAAGGATAATAAAGATGAAGAAATTCTCATTCTAAATAGCTAGAGGAGAGTCATGTTAGAATATATGACATTAGAGGGGCGCCTGGGTGGCTCAGTCGGTTGAGCGTCCGACTTCGGCTCAGGTCATGATCTCGCGGTTGAGGAGTTCGAACCCCACATCGGGCTCTGTGCTGACAGCTCGGAGCCTGGAGCCTGCTTCAGGTCCTGTGCCTTCCTCTCTCTGCCCCTCCCCACTCATGCTCTCTCTCTTTCTCAAAAATAAAATAAACATTAAAAAATTTTTAAATAAAGAATATATGACATTAGAAAGTTTGTAGTGATTAAAAGAGGGTGACACCAGTTGGTCAAACTGACTAAAGGAACAAAGTGGAGGGATAGGCAATAGATAAAGCATACAAAGAATCTTACACTATGGCAACCATTCATTGCAGAATGATGGGCGTGGTGGGGCAGAAATGGACAGCCTATTCGGTGCATGGTGCCAGCATGCAGATGGGTGGAGAAAAATAACAGATTCCCTCCATTACACTACTTTTTAAAAAATCAGGTGCAGGAACGGACGCCTGGGTGTCACAGCTGGTTAAGCATCGCACTTTGGCTCAGGTCATGATATCGCGGTTCGTGCATTCAAGCCCTGTGTCGGGCTCTGTGCTGACTGACAGATGGGAGCCTGGAGCCTGCTTCAGATTCTGTGTCTCTCTTTCTCTGTGCTCCTCCCCTGCTCACGCTCTGTCTCTCTCTGTTTCTCAAAAATAAATAAATGTTATTTAAAAAATTAAAAACATAAATCAGGTGAAGGAAAAGTTTCCAAATGTCCAACAACTGGACGAAAGCGTACTAAAATATGTTTCAGAGGTCAGATGATGAAAAGTTTTCTGAGGACCCCAAACACACAAACCGCCCTTGAGAAAAATATCAACATGCCAAGTCACTTAATAAAGCCAAAAGTTTTGGTAGGTTAGGCAAGACACTGTAAGCCACTTTAAAACATAAGCCATAGACAGAGAGGGGATTTACAAGGGATCAAACCCAAAATGGATTAGTTCCCGCCTGGGTTCAGAAGTGCTCCACATCAGGAAGAAAAAGAACCCTCAAGAGCACCGTGATGAAATCATATGAAAAGCTAATTCATAGCAAAAGAGACTGAATAACTGAAAACATTAGGAAAATCTGCTCCAACCCTAAAAATTACGAAAGCAGGCCTTTAGGCAACAGGCAGCTACCACTTAATAGCAATTAGATTGGCTTAAAAAACGTCAAGATAAGGCAGCACCCAGTGGAAAACGGAATTTTTCATAGTCTCCTGATAAGTCTGCAAAACTTCCTATTTTTTCGTAATTGAAGAAGCTATGTGGATTGGGTTTAACAAAACATGCTGATGGCAGATTTAATTGAAAACTGAAAGAAATCTGTTGCTTTCTTCCCTCCCAGAGCAGCCTTGTTTTTTTTCTTGTATTTTAATCTCTTCCCATATACTTCGTACTTCCATTAAGTCACACTATCTAAACATAACAACCTCAAATAAAAGCAACTTCACATGTAATGTAATTTAATGTGCAAAAATGTCAGAAGCTACTCCCCGTGGTGAAGACTAAAAAAGGCACCGTTTTAGCATTTTCTCCAAAAAGACATTTCCTGAGTTACAATATCTCAGAGAACAAAGTGGATACATTCAAGCCTTGAAAGGTCAAGGAATAATAAAACCATCTCATTAATGCATTTACGAAAATGAATAAACTTATCCTGCACAAAACTTACGAATATCTGCTGTTTGCAAATGTGTGCTCTATCGGCTTCATTTCCCTTTTCGATTTTTCATGACATTTTCATGATATTTGAGGGGGATAAAAAAGAATAAAAACATGCATAAGAAACCATCCGTCTGCCAAACACACACACACACACACACACACGCACACGCACACGCACATACACACGAAATAACTAAAGTTGTAGATATGGAAATCCTGCCAGGCTGAGGTAAATATGTGACTTCAGGACTTATCTTTAATAAACTCGATTTGATCTTGTACTTGCTATATTATAATGATTGATTCATTAAACAATGTTCTAAACGAAAGTAAGAATCAGTGTTTTATGCAGAATTGCCTAAGCAGGTGACTTCTAGATCTCACTCGGTGAAATCTTGGGGGAGCGTCTGTAACATTAAAGATCTCCTACCATCCACGACCACAAACACCTCTCATCTACATGGATCACAGCTGTGAAAGGGACTTCAAAAAGTCTATGTTAATTGACACAATTCTGTGATCTGATAAAGTGGGGAATTCTCAACAGTAGGCACTTGAAAAGGGGGAAAGTCTTATTTTATTTTTAAAAATTTTAAATGTTTTTCATTTATTTTTGAGAGAGAGACAGAGAGAGAGAGAGAGAGAGAGAGAGCAAGCAGGGGAGGGGCAGAGAAAGACAGAGACACAGAATCTGAAGCAGGCTCCAGGCTCTGAGTTGTCAGCACAGAGCCTGACGCGGCACTAGAACTCATGACCTGTGAGATCATGACCTGAGCCAAAGCCAGACACTTGCCCTACTGAGCCACTCAGGTGCCCCAGGGAAAGTTTTATTTTTAAATGAGTAAATGGATGGTAAAAGAAATGGGACAAGCTGTCCTTGTCCCTAATTTTCATGCCATGCCCATGATCTGCAGGTGCTTCTTGCTGGGTTCGCTGTGGTCGGTCCCCAGTGACGTGGTCATGGATGGCGATGGACCACAGCACCAGTGTGTTCTCCCACCGAGGATGCCATCCAGTGATAGCTGAGAAAATGGGGACATGGCACCCTAAGGAGTGATGAAGCCCAGACACTTCCAAATCCTGCTTCTGGCATCTGAACAAAAAAAGCAGAGGACTGTCTTCCTTTCCCCTTCTGCCCACCACAGATGAGGGTTCATCTCTCACTGGCTCATTTTCCCCCTTTCTTCCTTCTGAGAAGGAAGGAAGGATTCTTGAGCATTGTGCTCAATGAGACAGATTTCAACAACACTTAGGAATTTAGATATGGATGGCCACGTGTCACAACATTAACTCAGGTACCTATGTTAACACACATATTCTAGAGTAGATCTTAGCCTGATTTACACTTCCTTCTACTCACATGGAGATGGTCATAAAACACCTTAGGAAATGTCACCCCCATACAAAACCTGCTGAGAGAGATTTTCCTTGATGTGCAAGAACATCAGAAAGATATCACTCATAAGTTTTCCTGGAAATAAATAAGCATTTGGGCATGTATTCCAACAAAATGATAAATTAATAAAAATAAAATACCATTGGAGGCAGTAAGCCATGAAAGAAGCAAATGGGGGATCGTTTTAACTACAGAACTAAGTCTAAGTGATAGTGACAAATACCAATGTAAGAGTGAATGTAAATGTTAAAAGTTTTGGAAGAACTTATACTTGTGTGATAAAGGATGAGGACCAAATTTTTTTAAAGGTAGGGGAATAATCCTTTTGAAAGCAAAAGAAATAATGCTAACACATTCAGGAAGTGGATTACAAAATGAAAAACTAGCTGAACTGATAAATAAGTTCAAAATATAAATTTCTGATTCCCCTTAAGAGAAGGTCAAGGAGAGAAAGAGAAGATGGAAGGGAGGAAGGAAGAAAGGAAGGGAAGGACGGAGGGAAGGAAGCAAGGAAGGGAAGAAGGAAGGAAGGAAGGAAGGAAGGAAGGAAGGAAGGAAGGAAAGAAGGAAGAAGGGGAAGGAAAGGAAGGAGGGAAGGAAGGAAGGAAGGAAGGAAGGAAGGAAGGAAGGAGGGAGGGAAGGAAGGAGGGAAGGAAGGAAAGAAAGAAGGAAGGAAGGAAAGAAAGAAGGAAGGAAGGAAAGAAAGAAGGAAGAAGGGGAAGAAAAGGAAGGAAGGGAAGGAAGGGAAGAAAGGGAATGAAGGGAAGGAAGGGAAGGAAGGGAAAGAGGGAAGGAAGGAGGGAAGGGAAGAAGGAAGGAAGGAAGAGAAGTGAGAGGAAGGAAGGAGGGGAGGAAGGGAAGGAAGGAAGGGAAGAAGGAAGGAAGGAAGGGAAAAAGGAAGAAAGGGAAGCAAGGGGGGAAAGAAGGAAGGAAGGAAAGAAGGAAGGAAGGAGGGAAAGAAAGAAGGAAGAAGGGGAACAAAAGGAAGGAAGGAAGAAAGGAAGGAAGAAAGGAAGGAAGGAAGGAAGGAAGGAAGGAAGGGAAGGAAGGGAAGGAAGGGAAGGAAGGAAGGGAAGAAGGAAGGAAGGAAGAGAAGTGAGAGGAAGGAAGGAGGGGAGGAAGGAGGGAAGGAATGAAGGGAAGGAGGGAAGGAGGGGAGGAGGGAAGGGGAGAAGGAGAGAAGGGGGAGGAAGGAAGGAGGGAGAGAGAAAGGAAGGAAGGAGGGAAGGAAGGAAGGAAGGAAGGAAGAAAGGACGGAAAGAAAGAAGGAAGGAAGGGGGAAGGAAGGAGGAAGAGAAGGGTGAGGATGGAAGGAGGGAAGGAAGGAAGGAAAGAAGGAAGGAAGGGAGGAAGAAAGAGGAAGGAAGGAATGAACAAATGAAGGAAGGAAGGAAGGAAGAGAAGGGAGAGGAAAGCAGGAAGGAAGGCAGGAAGGAAGGAATGAAGGAAGGGAAGGAAGAGGAGGGGAGCAAGGAAGGTGGAAGGAGGGAGGGAGGGAGGAGAAAAGGAAGGAAGGAGGAAAGGAGGAAGGAGCAAATGAATAACCGAACAAAGGAACTAAGGAAGGAAGAGAAGGGAGAGGAAAGGCGGAAGGGAGGGAGGGAGGGGTGGGGAGGGAGGGAGAAAAGCTTCTACATAAGATGTCTGAGAATGTAACTGAACAAATGAATTAATAAAGCTGTAATATGAGCACTCTGGCAAATGTTTGTTGCCCACGCCGCAGGCTGCTTTCACAGATGCATTAGCGGCCCACAGCCAGGACAGGGTGCTATCGACAGCCGGCACTGACCGTAACGAGTCACTTTCCAGGACAGCGATGGCATCAGCATCGGGTCGGGCGGCATCCCTGATGGTGAGTGAAGAGCAAACTCCAGGGGACGGGTAGCAGGCTAATGACAAGTGCTACGGACTGAACCACATGTCCAGCGTTACAGCTTTGCGATCGAAGCCTCTCATCCCACCTCTGTACGGGGCTGATGCCCTCACGCATGGGGGTTCCTAGCAGCAGGGAGAGGAGGGAAAGAGGGCTGGGAATGCCGGGTGTGGGGAAGCAGGCACCAGGAGGCAGGATTGAGTGGGGCTGCTGGAGGAGAACAGGCAGATTTGAGACCAGAGGGGTGGAGGTGCACAGCCTGGGGAGGCCACGGGGACTGGTTTTGGCTCGAGAGACATGGTGGCCACTCGGGACTTGGAGCAGAAGGTGGGGACGGGCTCCCGTGGCTGCTGTGTGGACCCTGCTGAGTCTGGGTGAGGCGGATCAGGTGGCTTCCGCTGTCTTCAGAGGAAAGACGGTCCCGAGCGCTGCACACCAGGCGCCCGATGGAGACGGCCGGATTCTGGATCTGTTTTGAAGCCTCTGGCCATCGGAGAGACGATCTGTCTCACCAAATATATGTAGCAAGTGGGGAAGCCACAGTTTAAAATGGGATCTGACCTGCAGCGAAGCCCTGGGGCCATTTGTCAACAAGGAGAAAATGTTCCCGGTGTTGGGAACAGGCTTTCAGAGCGCAGGTGAGTTCTCCTGTCCCCCCCGGCCGTTGCTCCTATCACTGAAATTGGATCGGTTTCCGTCCTTGCAAAGCTGAGCTTAGAAACGCCGCCTGAAGAATGTTGCCCGCGATGTCGCCGCAGCCAGGTGCCCGCCAACACCACGTGCTTGGGGGCCACTCCAGAGCTACCCTGAGCTCACCCGCATCGATGACACTCAAGTGCACGAACAAGAAACAAAAATAGGAAACTCAGTGCTTGGGGTTTATAAATACAGAGCTGAAATGTGCAATCGCAAAGTTCATTCCAGAGGAATTAATCATATTAATACGGGACACCTGGGGGGCCAGATTTGCCGTGTAACGTTCAAGGGCCAGGACGGCCCTCGTTCTACATCAAGACGTGGATGTAGGCTCTCAGTTCGGATCCTCTTTGCCCTGGGAGCCACTGATGTCCAGGGATGGCCTGCGTTTTGTGAACTCCCCCTGCCTCTTCACAGCATCTGAGGTTTCTCAGAGTGCCAACCACACTCAGAGCCGGCTGGCTTCTTTCCAACTAAGTTCAAGTTGCAATCGGCTAAGAAATAGTATCTTGACGGTTCAGGCAGCCTTCACGGAGAACCATCCATACGTGGACACGAGTTCTAACCACGCTGGTCTGCTGTGCGGACGATTTCTGTCATCCATGACCCCAGACGTTGCAAAGTGAGGGGAACTAGTTTGTTTAAGATTAAAAAAAATAGCAATAACACGGGCTCATTTAAAAATGTTGAAAGGAGAAAAGGTAAAAACTCCATAAAAGTAAAAAATATTTTTGCATGTTTTCTCCTGTTCTTTGTATATTTACTTATTTTGGCACAGATCCTGCATATAAATAAGTTCAGACATAAAAACCACACTGTTCAATGTAGTGATCAACCTACCATACAAAGAGACAAAATACAACAAATACAAGGGAAGGGCCCTGTGCCTGCTTCTGCGGTCCATCTCTGTGCTCTCCTGGGCGTCATTAACCTCTCTCTGGGTTTTGGTTTTTCATCTGTTCCCGGCATTGTTCTACAGTTTTAGGGTACCGGGTTGTTCACACTGCCCTTACCCATCTGAGGCGTACCACCGGTATATCCTGTATATGGAATCCTTTCTTCTCCAGCTGTGTCCTGTTTGCATTCCATCCCACGGTTTCCAGAATGCTTCAATCAGCACAGTATCTGTGAAGGTCATCATGCTGATAGGTGAGTTCCTCTTAATGCACTTTCCACTGCTGTGTGATAATTCATGCATGACTCTAGCACAATTAATTTCCACACTTCAGGTTGAGTATTTAACTTGATTTGCAATAAACATCCTTGTACACATATCCCAGTGCAAATAGGCAAGGAGCAAAATGCTGAGTGAGCTCTCCTGGATGTCCCCCCCCCCCCCTGCTCTCCAGCAGCAATTAAAGTTCCAGCCACAGCCTCTGAGTTGTTGCTTGCTTCAAACTGTCCCCAACACTCGATCTTCTTTTTATAAGAAATGGCCGTTTCTACCGCTTTCTGGCTTGCTCTTTGGATGGACTGAAATTCCTCCCTTTGAATGCCTGCCTTCAGTGGTTGGGAATGATACCCTCTTTTTTTTCTCCAAATACTTGTTCCTTCATCTGTTGTCTTTAAAGTCCTGGTCGTCAAGAGGGTTTTACAATAAAATGTTGAGTCAGTCTCAATATTCCAAGACAGCTGGAACTTGGGCTAGAATTGATTACCTAGCCATCTCTGAGAAGGATTTTCACCTTCTCAGTAGTATGGAGCACCCAATATCTTCTTTTTGGCCTTTTCTTCCTCTTTGTCATCGGTGTGTTCAAGTTTGAATGCATAGGTCTGGCGTAGATTTCTTTGTATCGATCCACATGGGAGTTGTATTCTTTTCTCAAGTCTATAAAATTCTCAGCTGCTATTTGTTCCTTTCTCGTATTCTGATTTCTCCTTCGACCAGCCCAGTGAGTCCTACAGCAGGCATTATTTATTGACTGTTTGTGATAGTCTAGATGGGCAATACAGCAATGGAGTAAGACATCTAAAAATAAAAACCTTTTGACCCCAGTGCATTTTATATCTCAGTGGTGGAAGCTATAATAAACACATAGTATGAAAAATAAATAAGGGGTAGAGTGGTCTGAATAATACCCATCCCCTCAAGAAACCAGGTCCTAATTCTAGGAATATGTAAACATCACTTTCTATGGATATAGGGTCTCTCAAAATGTGATGAAATTAAGGGCTAAATTGAGACGGAGAGATTGTCCTGGATGATAATGTCCAGGTGTGCCCCAAATATATCACATGTATCCTTAAAAGAGGGAGGCAGAAGGCGATTTACAACACATAGGAAAAAAGATAAGGTGAATACACAGGAAAGAGAGATTTGGAGACACTGATCTTGAAAATTAGGGTGATGTGGCCACAAGCCCAGGGATGTCTGGAGCTCCAGAAGCTAGCAGAGGCAGCAAGCACCCTCTGGAGGGAATTCGGCCCTGCCCCTCCTGGATCTCAAACTCCTAGTCTTCTCGAGCGGGAGAGAATAAATTTCTGCTGCTCATAACACATTCCTATCACTGCCCCAGTTTGTAGTGAATTGTTACTGAGGTCCTAAGAAACAAATAGACGTGGCAAGAAATACAATGAAGAAAATTAAAGGGGACGTAAGGAATGCTTGTGGGTGGCAACTTCACTTAAAATGGTGAGGGAAGGTAACATCTACTTAAAATGGGAAAGTAGCATTTAAGCAAAGACCTGCGGAAGGAGAGGAGAGCCTTACAAAGAACTTTCCAGGGAGAGCAAGCACCAGGTGAGGGAGGAACTTGCCTGGAATGCTCCAGAAATATCTAGAAGCCCAGGGTGTAGAAGAACATGGGACCATGGAGGTGGTGATGGGGACCCATCAGACGGGACCTTGCACATCACTGTGAGGTTCTCAGATTTTATGAGAAGAATCTGTTGGGGGGGTGGTGTGACACAATTTATCCTCTGTTTTAGAAAGATGATTCTTCCACCTACATGTAGCCTCCAAGAATAGGGAACTGGGGTAGTGACATTATATTATTATTATTTTATTATTATTACTATCCTGAGAGAGACAATGGTACAAGCTTCTAGAAGGGCATTAGTGGGGATCATGAGACAGGGTTATACTCCGGACATATTTTGAAGGTTCACTAGATAGGACGTCAGGTGGGACAGACACCTAGAAAATCTTGGAAAATTCTAGAAACTGAAGGTGCAGAGAATGGCTGATGAGTCTCGCTTTCTGACTGTCCAGCACACATCCTACCCTTTAGCCGGTGCACAAAACAGTTCTTAGACATTCAGAAACGTGCACAATTTCTAGAACTGATATCTGCCCAATGGGACATGCTTGTGCCCTGTGTATTGATTTCTGAGAAGTTTTGTGAAGCCTCATTTGAACACCAGTCATGACTGTCTTTTTCTGGACGGGTAGTGCTCAACCTTGTCTGCACATCAGAAATACCTGGGATACTTTTTTACAAAAAAATTCCTGCGTTCAAGCTGAACCCCACACCAATGACTTCCAAACCTCCAAGGATAGAGCCTGGCACATATACTTTTAACGTTCTCTTTAGAGTCTCTCCTAAACATCTCACATCACTGCCCTTCATTTTCTGTTCATCTTTATCCCCTAAACCAGGGGTAGTCTACTGTTCCTGGTGTCCCAGGGACATTTAGTAATGTCAGGAGACACTTGGGGTTCTAGCAACACAATTATCATCTACTGGGATGCTCTAAATATCCTACAACACACGGGAGAGTCCCCACAACAGGGAATTATCCAACCGCAAATATGAGATTGATAAACCTCGTCCCAAACCCAGGGAATCTTATTATTGCATTAATGAGTCCAGGAATAATTGCCAAATTTTTAAATGTGTGTGTGTGTGTGTGTGTGTGTGTGTGTGTGTGTGTATACCACTTTGGGTTTTAATCAACAAACTGAAAATCGTGAGCGGGCAAAATGGAAGCAGGGGACGAGAAGGATAAAGTGTGGGAACACCTGGTTTGAACATCATCTCTCACACACCTAAGTGCCTCTAGGAGCTAGTCTGGGGGACAATTAGCAGCTTTTGAGAGCAAACGGAACAACGATTTGCATGTTCTTTTCCTTCCTGAACTGCGTCTGTGAGAGCTGAGTTAATTATCTGATAGAGTCCTATCAACACGGCAGGTGTTGGGTCGAGCACCGATGTCTGTTCCTTCAAGGTTCTGAACACAGCGCATCAGCCAGAGGGCCTGCTCTTCACTGAAATGGTGTGCATGGACGATGGGAGGGCCCCCACTTTCAAAGATTGCATTGCATCCTTCAGGAAGCTGTCAATGACTGAGTGGGGACCAAGCAAACCCTAGAGTTTGCTTTCCTGTGCACTTCCTGACTGCGTTAATGTTTCTGGACAGTATTTTACTATTTTTTAGAGGGGCCCAAATAGATGATCAATTATAATTGATGGTGAGTGTGCGACTTTGGGGGCATTTGGCTAAGCCTGAGGACATTTTTGGTTGTCACAAACAAGGTGGGGGTGCAACTGACATCTAGTCAAGAATGGCCAGGAATACTGTTCAATATCCCCTAATGCATAGGACAACCCTCCCCGCGATCAACAGTGACTCAGCCCAAGTCTCTCTTGGAAAGAGAACAGCAGAATAAAGAAAAAGATGCATGCCTTTACAAATAATCTTAGCATGTGGTTTCATTAGATGTATTGATATACCCTCTTTTTTTTCTCCAAATACTTGTTCCTTCATCTGTTGTCTTTAAAGTCCTGGTCGTCAAGAGGGTTTTACAATAAAATGTTGAGTCAGTCTCAATATTCCAAGACAGCCGGAACTTGCACTAGAATTGACTACCTAGCCATCTCTGAGAAGGATTTTCGCCTTCTCAGTAGTATTGAGCACCCAATAAACATCTTGTTTCTTACTGAGCCTGCTGTGACTTTGCGAGTGCTTAAGTGGAAAACAAAGATTGGACTGCATCTATGCCACAATTTCTCTGAAGTGTCTATTTTTTTTTATTTAAAAAAAAATTTTTTTTCTTAATGTTTTTATTTATTTTTGAGACAGAGAGAGACAGAGCATGAGCAGGGAAGGGGCAGAGAGAGAGGGAGACACAGAATCGGAAGCAGGCTCCAGGCTCTGAGCCATCAGCACAGAGCCCGATGTGGGGCTCGAACTCACAGACTGTGAGATCATGACCTGAGCTGAAGTCGGACGCTCAACCGACTGAGCCACCCAGGCGCTCCTGAAGTGTCTGACTATTAAAACCTACATAGAGTAATTCTCCTCTTCCCGATTCCATTATTGTGGTCAACTTATCCCGGTTTGTGAAGTCCTGCCCCAATGTTAGAAATAAAAGTCCCATGTCCTGGGAACTTCCTCATCCTGGGATCGCTGGTGATCCACATTCCATGGAAATGATTTTAAGTCTGCTTGGTGAAATGTTGCATTGGTACAGCCTCCCAAAGCATAACTCGCTATTTAGCATTCCCCCAACTGGGAAAGAAATGATTAAGTCTCTCTTGTCATGCGATGGACACTTCTTATACACACAGTAGATCTTTTTCACTAGGGAGAGAAAGGATCCTATCCCTAACAGTTAATTCACTTGTTTTGGAGAGTTGTTTCTAAAATATTCCAGCTTCCTCATTCCATGATTAAGTTTTATTTGTATCCAGTTTGATAAAACTCAAGGACCACTGAATATGTCACTAAGGGTAAGATTTTTAACACTTTAAAGAATTGTGTATGCACGCCTATTAGTATTGTAATTCACTCTTTTCCTCACAAATGTAAAGTCATGCACCACATTTAAATAATAGCCCTGTTAATAACAGGGACCCACTTTAGAGAGCCCTGAGAAGTCTTCCGGTCCCCACAGTGGCCCCAAATGAGTTCATTCAGTTAGGCGTCACCTCAGCAATACCAAGGGGGCTGATAAAGATCAGGCTGGAGTGCCCATTAACTCACACTTAAAAAACATCTTCTCAGAGTGTTCTAATAAAATATCCTTGTGCACTTGGTAGAGGGGTTGACGTTTTAATTTAGAAAACTCATCAGTGCCTTTTTTCCAGAAACCTAAGTCATTTGTACTTCCTACTATGTTTGCCTCTGCAGCTCTGAGACAATAAAAAAGCTGAGAAATCCCAACATACTTCTTGATAATTATCTCTGTGATGTCAAATGTGTCCTACTATACACCCAAAACATAGTCATATGTGAATATATAGGAACATGGTTACAAATTCAATAAAGATTCCATATATGTGCATATGGATATGTATATATGTATGTGTACACACAGACACACAGCCATGAAAAGATTAGATATACATATATATGAAAACAGATGATAAATTAATAAAGTAGATGTCAATATATAGAGACAGAGATAAGATTCCATGATCCATCCTGGAATTTTTATATACAAGTAAATTTCTGATATCATCTTGTTTCATGCTATTTAAAACAAAATTGCATGCTGATAGAAAGACTTCGTGTTTTTTTTCTCCCAATGTTTGTGTTTGGAAGATTCTGTATAAATGATAGGGAAGCAATATAACTGGATTTACTGAATTAAGTCAAAATTCTTGTCTGGATTCAGATATTAGGTTAATTTAGGGCAGGGTCAGCAAACTGCAGCCCCAGGCCAAATCTGGCCCTCTGCTTGTTTTTATAAATAAAGTTTTATTAGTATACAGTCACATCCATTATTTAGGTACTGCATGAGGCTGCATTTTGTTCTGCAGTGGAAGGGTAGTGTGTCTGTGCAGAGACTGTGTGGCCTCTAATGCCAAAATATTTACTACTCACCCCTTCACAGAAAACTTCTGCCTACCCTGAAGTGAGACTAAAGAGAATCAAGTTCTATTATTTTTAGGAATACCAAATCGCTGGTGAAATATTTTAAAGCCCAGGTAGATTGAAACAATAATAACAATAAAAACAATCTGAGTAGCAACAAAATAAAACAAAACAAAACAACTAAATAACAATATTAGCAAACCAATAGTAAAAAGACAACACATTAGCTGAGCTGATTTGCCAAAACACTCCAGAAAATAATAATGATAACAATAATAGTATTTATCATATGTAATTGTTATATTTTACAATATAATTATATATTATAACATTACGTATTATATAATAATACAATCATTATTATATTATATAATAATATATGTAATAATAATCAGAATAATAATGATTATTATCATTATTATGACGTTCTGCTACCAGGGAGCAAGCAGGTACCATGTTACCCGTTGGCCCACTTACTCATCCTTCATTACACAGGCCTCAGTTACAGGCTAAAGGTTTGTGTCTCCCCCAAAATTCATATGTTGAAATCTTCACCCCCAGGGTGATGGTATTTGGAGATTATGACTTTGCGAGGGGATTAGGTACCGAAGGTGTAAACCCTTCATGATGGGATCAGCGTCTTTATAAAAGAGACCCAAGAGAGCTCCCTTGGCCCCTTCTGCCATTTGAGGACACGGTGAGAAGACATCAGATGTTCTGC
The DNA here is from genome assembly GCF_046562875.1 of Panthera onca. Taxonomy (NCBI): domain Eukaryota; kingdom Metazoa; phylum Chordata; class Mammalia; order Carnivora; family Felidae; genus Panthera; species Panthera onca. The sequence goes on along the minus strand of NC_138358.1, from coordinate 26,361,551 downwards.
CAGCATCTTGACCTAGGACTTACAGCCTCCCGAACTGTGAGAGACAAAGTCTGTGAGACATAAACGTCTGTTGTTTTAGCCACCCAGTCTGTAGGATGTTTGTTACGGTGGCCCAAATGGGCAAAGGCACTCTCCCTTCTCCTTTTCCTTTGTTGGGACAGTTCTGAAAAACAAACAGTGTGACTCCCATTGAAGACTGTTTCCAACTTCAGTAAAGAAGATGAGTTGAACGAAGCGAGAAGGAAAATGTGACTGTGGTTGGGTGAAATTAAAGCTCTACCATGCGCCTGAGCACTGAGTTCTGTCTGGTATTTACCTCCCTTCTCCTTGTTGCTGATCCAGAGATTTCCATGAACAAACAAACTCTTTATCTTCACATTCAGCGTCCTTTGTCTGCTGAATGCATGCGGGAAACCCTCAATCCATTTGAAGATGGTGCCTCCCCAACACCTTCTTGTTTGAGGTAAACTGGGTAGGAATCTCAGTGTCGGCCACCATCCGTCCAGATGGCAGTGAATCTCGGTGCAAAGAGCAGGTTATGAGGGGGACACTGATGAAAGTCTCATTGCGGCAATTTTCAGGACTGGTACTACATCTCCCTGGAAGCCAGTTAGAGGGTTTTCTGTCCACAAATGGCCAGTGGGTTTTTTTTTTTCTAGATATGTGGCATATAGCTTCTGGGGTGCCTCCCTCAAACTAAGGTTGAATAATGACATTTTAGCCATTATCACTGACAGGAAAAAAAAAAAAAAAAACAACAACCGATGGTTACTCTGATGGTTTCGTTTTCATGTGACCATTTCCCCGCATGTGGCGTGTCTGTGTTCTATTTGCTCAGCAGTATTCAGACACTTCCTTTCTACGACATGGAAATATGACTCTCATTGCTTAGACTTTCGACACCTTAGGGATGTATTGATACTTGGTGATAAAAAGTCACTCAATGTTAATGAGCCCACCTCTTTCAGTGAACCAGGAGAGAGTGTGAAGAGCTGCAGCGTCTACGGCTGGTTACCTTTGCTCCATAGTGTCTCTAGACCCACAGCTTATGTCTCTAGATTCTACCGCTTATGCCACTGGGCATAGCTGGTGTTCCACTGGATTACCTACCACGTCTTGTCACCCTAACATCCACTGCTCACCATCACTTACGCCTCTAGGCTCCATTGCTCACCTGTCCCGGCTCCCCTGCTCACCACTCTAGCCTCCACAGTCCAGGTTCTAGTCTCCACTGCTCACCGCTCTAGTCTCCACTGCTCACCATTCTAGTCTCCACTGCTCACCTGGCTCTAGGCTCCACAGCTCAGGTTCTAGTCTCCACTGCTCACCATTCTAGGCTCCACTGCTCATCGCTCTAGGCTCCGCAGGTCAGGTTCTAGTCTCCACTGCTCACCTGGCTCTAGGCTCTACTGCTCACCATTCTAGGCTGCACTGCTCACCTGTCCAGGCTCCACTGCTCACCACTCTAGTCTCCACTGTTCACAGCCTAGTCTCCGCTGCTCACCATTCTAGTTTCCACTGCTCACCACTCTACGATCCATTGTTTACCACTCTAGGCTCCACTTGTTAGCCAGTAGTCTCCACTGCTCACCGCTCTAGCCTCCACAGCTCAGGTTCTAGTCTCCACTGCTCACCATTCTAGTCTCCACTGCTCACCGCTCTAGGCTCCACTGCTCACCTGTCCAGGCACCACTGCTCACCACTCTAGTCTCCACTGTTCACCGCCTAGTCTCCACTGCTCACCATTCTAGTCTCCACTGCTCCCCGCTCTAGGCTCCACAGCTCCCCACTCTAGGCTCCACAGCTCACTGCTCTAGCCTCCACTGCTCAACACTCTGGGCTCCACTGCTCACTGCCTAGTCTCCACTGCTCAACACTCTAGTCTCCACTGCTCACTGCTCTAGCCTCCAGAGTGCACCGCTCTAGGCTCCACTGCTCACCGCTCTAGGCTCAACTGCTCCCTGCTCTAGGCTCCATTGGTTACCACTCTAGGCTCCACTGCTCACTGCTCTAGACTCCTCTGCTCAACACTCTAGGATCCATTGTTTACCACTCTAGGCTCCACTTGTTAGCCTGTAGTCTCCACTGCTCACCGCTCTAGCCTCCACAGCTCAGCCTCTAGCCTCCACTGCTCACCGCTCTAGGCTCCACAGCTCACCGCTCTAGCCTCCACAGCTCAGGTTCTAGTCTCCACTGCTCACCGCTCTAGGCTCCACAGCTCACCTCTCTAGGCTCCACAGCTCACCTCTCTAGGCTCCACAGCTCACCGCTCTGGCCTCCACTGCTCACCGCTCTAGGCTCCACTGCTCTACACTCTAGCCTCCACTGCTCAGGTTTTAGTCTCCACTGCTCACCGCTCTAGCCTCCACTGCTCACCATTCTAGGCTCCACAGCTCACCTCTCTAGGCTCCACTGCTCACCATTCTAGGCTCTACTGCTCACCTGTCCAGGCTCCACTGCTCACCACTCTAGCCTACACAGCTCAGGTTCTAGGCTCCACTGCTCACCTCTCTAGTCTCCAGTGCTCAACACTCTAGGCTGCTTTGGTTACCACTCTAGGCTCCACTGCTTAGGCTCTGGTCTCCATTATTCAGTACTCTAGGTTCCAGTGTTTACTGGAAGGTACAACTGTAGACCTTTAGTATGTAGTACTCTAGGTTCCATTGTTTCCTGGAATGGACAACTGTAGACACCCTATAGATATGAGTATCTTTTTCCTTAGGATGGAGTGAGAAACATAACAAGAGAAGATTTAGATTGAATCCGTTTGTTACTAATTAATAGGTGTATCTTTTACACGTAGATCTTCACACACCAAGCTACCTCCTTGCATAAAATCTTGGAATTTCTCACACCTGTCAGTGCCCTTTGGCCAACGACCACCAAGGACAGACCAGCAGTTGGACAATTTTAACTTATTACTTGTTGCAAAAACAACAAAACTGCACTCTCTGGGGTACCTCAAGAAGAAAAAGAAAATTATATGGTAGTGTTTGGACTTTGGTTGGACGATTTGGGTAGGAATCAAGGCACAACTAGTTAGGGTTTCATTCTGCATTGGGTTTTCCCAGGAAGATGAGAAACTGTATGACTGAATATCTCAGTAAGTCCTACCAATGGAGAAGGTAAGGTAAAGCTGTAATTGGCAAACATACAGCAGTCATTTCTGGATCCTAAGCGTGTTTCATATTTTCTGATTTGGACACGGTTCCTGTTTTATCTGGACACAGATATGATTACAGAAGTTGTGTTTTTTTTGCTTTCAGTCCACCAAGTACAGAATTGATGCTGATGTTGTGTGAAATTGTCATGATTAGCAGGAGATAGCACAGCCAGCTGTGTGTGGCAGGCCAGCTCCTGATTCTGTGTCGGAGGCTGTTTTGCTGTTCCATGACCCTGTAGCTGGTGGATACAATTATCTCATGCCTGGAAAGCAGGGTTAAATTTACTTGGACCAAACTTCTTAAGCAATTTTTTTTTTACAGAATAAAACACCATGGATAGCTTTCCTTAGAAAGGAGGAGTCAGGTAGAACAGATACTTTGGAGTTGGATGGGGAGTGCAGAATACCAGCTCTGGTGGATGGAGCTGGTAAGTGTTAGAATGACCCTTGGATCTTTGTTAGTATCTTTGTCAGATATCTCCATTCCTTCACGTTGATCGTGTCTCTTTGCTCCTGGGTCCTTCAGAGTAGGAAATATGAGGACTTCCAGTCCATCTCTGAAACTGCAATCTTTTTTTTTTTTTTTTTTTTTTTTTTTTTTGCTCCAGGTACTTACTGCCAACTAGCTAGCGGACATGTTATCTCATGGGCTACATAATGGACAAGTGTCTTTCTGGCACATCAGACTCCACCTGCTGAAATGTAACGAACCATCTGCCTTTTACTCAGTGTCCCTCTGCCATATCTGGACATTCCAGAATGCCTTAGGGATGGTCTATTTGAAAACTGAGTATCCACCCACATGAGACAAGTGAATTAAGCAAGCAACATGAAGCAGCTAAAATGAATGAATGAATGAATGAATGAATGAATGGTGGCCTTTTATTCAATGTAGTTGACCTGATAAAGAAGAAAGAATGTGAGACAAATGGTCTGTCCCATCATTTGCCCCACATCTGGTACCAGGAGCCATATCTCTGTGGTATGGGCATCTTTGCAATGATGATACTTCATGACAGGGAGCTGCTCTGGCCAATACGTGAGATGAGATAATCCCTGCTCAAATTTTGGTGCTGGGAGGATGGAGATCACGCCACCATCTGAACACAAATGTTGGCCAACCACAGCCAGTGACCTCTTATCCCTGGCAGAACTCAATTCTTTGATAGCACCCTGAGCCTTATTCCTAACTGTCTTTACTGACCCCGTGTGTGAGATAATCCTAAGCCCTCCACTGACACATTTCCTTTAAGGCTGTTATTTTGCAAGTGAGGATCAATTTCTAATATGACTCTTTCCTCTTAAGACCAGGCCAGAGAAGTTGACTTGGTAGGCTGGGTTAAGTGGTGGGGAGGGTATGGAAACAGAGAATCTTAATTCATCATTAACTTCATCATGCTATCTTGCTGAAGTTGGTAAAATAATTCATAGGCATGAAAAGACTTTTGTAGGCAGGTCATGCTGAGCACATTGAAATTATTTCCAGTGTTAATATACATCATGAATAAAGAGATACACTTACAATATGTCTTATGTTGGGTTCTAGTATGAGATATAGTTTCTGAGATAAGAATTTGAGTGCAAATAGTTTATTGTGCTCAAGAGGACCAGAGGAAGAGTGGGATGTGAGACACAGCAGGAAAGGAAAGCAGTAAGTGGTGAGTTATCCTCGTGGGCAAAAAGGCCAAGTTCTATTTAGGGACTTTGAGAGCCACAATACAGAATTATCCCACCTGATGGGTGAGGAAGCTAGAGTAGATCCACCTACTGACCATCTGTCATTGCTTTAGGGGTGCTTACAAGGTCAACAACTCCTTAGAACTTTTTGTCTTCTCCCATATTTGGTCCATTGTGTGTTTCCATAGCAAGAAAACCACCCCAAGCAGGGCATCAGGGGCGTGAGTAATGAGAACCTTTGGCAGGTAGAGGTGACTGTCAAGGCAACACGGGTGGGTCAGGGACTGAATCCACCACAATCTTAGAAGGGATTCAAATTATGATTCTCAAAGCTGCAGCAGTCAGACAGTATTCAAGACAATCCAGGTAACTGGAAGATGATGATGCCGTTTGCCAATACACGAGATTATTCTGGGACTATTCTAGACCCTTTTTTTTTTCTCTCACTTGTTGCCTCCTTCCATGCTGTCACTGCCCACACTCTAAGTCTCCTTTTCTCTAACTGGGATGACTGCAACAGCTCCCTAATTCCATCTGGTTTTTCTCCTCAGTGCTTTGTTCACACAGCCACCCAGGTGAGCCTCCCAATATGCACACTTTCTCAAATGCACGCATTTCCCTGCTGAGAATTTTTCAATGACTTCCAACTGGCACAGAATAAAATCCAAATTCTTGATATGGCACGTAAGCCTCTCTGTCACCTGCAATCCGCCTTTCTCGCTCAGCATGCCCACCTTCTCAGATGTAGCTCAGGGGTCAGCAAACATTTTCTCTCAGACATTTTAGGTTTTGTGAGCCTTGTGGTTACTATCCCAACAACTCTGAATGAATGTAGCCATAGACGTTAAGAAATAGTGCCTAGGGGCGCCTGGGTGGCGCAGTCGGTTAAGCGTCCGACTTCAGCCAGGTCACGATCTCGCGGTCTGTGAGTTCGAGCCCCGCGTCAGGCTCTGGGCTGATGGCTCGGAGCCTGGAGCCTGTTTCCGATTCTGTGTCTCCCTCTCTCTCTGCCCCTCCCCCGTTCATGCTCTGTCTCTCTCTGTCCCAAAAATAAATAAAAAAAAAAAAAAAAAAAAAAAAAAAAGAAATAGTGCCTAAGTGGTGGGCGGGGCTGTGTTCGAATAAAACCTCATTTATGGAGACTGAAATTTGAATTTGATGTAATTTTCATGTGTCACAAAACATTACCCTCCTTTTGATTTTTTTTTCAATCATTTAGAAATGTGAGAACTATTCTAAGCTCAGTGGCCCCTAATTTGATGACTCCTATCTAGCCCAACAAATGACATTAGGCTGCTCCCTCAGGATTCCATGCCTTGACATGGCTGTTGGGTCCCCTGCCAGGCACAACTCTCTCAAGCCTTGCTCATCAGGTGGCTTCCTACTCATTGTTTAAGAATCATCTCACCCTCCCACCACATTGGATCTAAATAGCTCTCAAGTATCTCCAAGAAACAGGGTTATGCTATAATTGTTTAAGCTGCACCATAAATGGTATCACCAATGGACAAGAGATTCCATACTGAACTCCAACACTTGAAAGAAGAGGGTGGGGGTGGACACTCATGTCCTCATGTCCTTGAATCCTGTGCACATTTCCACAGAGAGGGGCAGGGCACTTGCTCATGACAAACCGCTGGGACTGTGGCATCAGAAGTTACATGGCCAACAAGATGTACTATATCCTGTTAGACTTACCAGTGCCTACACTTTCTTCCAATCCAACTCAAAAGGCACTGTTTGAAGTCACCTCCAAATCTGACCTCCCTCAGCCCTCCCCAATCATAGTCTATCATTACACTAGGGAACAGGAGGACCTCTCTTGTTCCTGCCTCTCTAAAATAACGTATCTGATTTTGCTTCATGCCAAACCTTTATTTCTCTGTTTCTCCTTTGAGGTGATAAGTGGCTTGGGATGGGGAACTGTGTATTTCATGTGTCATTCTTTAGCACAGTGCCTTCATCTTCATACTTTTTTTGTAATGCATGCATGAAGAAATAAATGAATTAATGACATCCAAGGTAGGGTAGAACGTTTCCTCTTGGGTCCAGTATGTACGTTGAATCTTGCTTGAGTTTATCTGCTAGGCTTTGGGCTGGAGAAGGGCATTACACGTATTTCTTCAAGCTTATTCTCAAGAAGTACAGTGCTACACCATGACTCATCTTGACCTTTTCAGGTGCATACATATGCATGAGGCCCTTGTCAATATTTAAATACTCTTTAGAGATGAATAGATATGACTCTGTTGTTGCCCAATTATCTGCATGCATTATTTCAGAAAATTTTCCAAATTAATGATGAGCATATTGATCATTGGCTAATGTTAATTAGACAACCATAATCGTCTTTGAACATATAGGAAATAATATCTGCTTTAGAAAGGTATATTTAAATATCAATTTAATCTCTGAGGTACTTCGGAAAATGCCCTGATGGGAATAATTTTACAGGATCATAATACTCAGTAAAAATCCTAACTATTCTCTGACTCATTATTAAAATTCAAGATCACAAAACGCCATACACCAAATGATGTATTGTACATAATGACTTTCTTATTCGATTTTTCTAATCTCTATTTTTCATCCCCTGGGGTTTTTTTCTCAGTAATTGTCCAGAGCTTTAAATAAAAGAATAGTAGTGATTGAATCTTCGTGCGTCTTTATTTTTAGACTCACGTCTTGAAGTCTGCAGAGCGTGCAGCAGAGAATATAAGAGAAAAATGTGTGTGTGTAGATGGTCTATGAAAATCATTTCAAGTTGTTATGTGTCCTTCAGTTCACCATCCTAAGAAAGATGGGGAAAAAAAACCTTGTAGGGTGAAATAACTCTCTCCCCTTTTTGTGAAAGTTTATGTTTAAGATTTTAGTATTTATCTATTTGACCCCTTGAGGGCCTCATCAATAACAGCTTCCATCTTAATGTGTCCGCAGTTCAAGGGTCATGACCCAGTAGGAACTCTGTGAATGTGTGAATCACTCCGCCTTTACTTTGCCACATTAATTTTCATTTGTCTCCATGAACACCTTCAGGCCCTGGATCTGAGTAATTCTTGGGTTTCCTGCAAGCTTCTTTTATGTTCAAGCATAAAGGTTTGACACAGAGCCTTATTATACAACTATATTGTTGCTGACAAAATAATTTCTCTGACCACAATCAGTCATATCCTATGCACCTACTCCTTAAATACAGTGTAAGATGAGATTGTGGTAAACACCCTGAATAGACTCACTGTTCAGTCTCTCTCAGAGGCATGAATTACCAGAGGTTCAAGAAATACAGAAGTCCTAAAGCATGCTGTTTGAACAACTGAGGTTTAGTTTAAAACTCTTACCTCCTTTAAAAAAGGGAAGGCAAGATTTTTTTTAAAGGTGCCCATTCTGCGATAATACATGCACTGAGACCAAGTAGAAATATGACCGCAGAGATGTTATTAAAGTGTGTTTAGAAGGTCAGTGAGGACTGACCTTGAAAGTACCCAGAACTGAAGAGTAGCGAATTCTGAAAGCAGGTGGCAGTGGCTTTAAGGAATAAGTAGGAGGCAACATCGTAAATACGGAGCAAAGACAATTTTGTGAGTGTTTGCCCAGCAATGGATGTGCTAAAATTGGAACCATACTGATTGATGATATTTGGCAAGTATGTTGAAAAGCATAGAGCACTCATTCGGTATAGGTGGTCTATTCTTGGAAAGGTTGGTGATAAGGGAGGGAAAGAGGATGAAGGCTGGAGATCATCCTGAGATGTGATGGAGTTTCAAGAGCAGATGGGGGAGATTCTTCTCTCTGTTCCTGTGCTCCCCATAGACTGGAGGTAAGAAAGCATGCAAGTATAGATCATTTTGCAGGAGATGTGCGGAAACAAGGGAGATTATTCTGGAAAATGACTACTTTCTCTTTGCATTAGAGAGGGAGGTAGATCCAGGCATAAGGATTGGTGGGGCAGAGCTGATGTGAGGCAAGGACAGGGAGATGGGTGTGGTGGTGGAAATAGCGATGCTCTAGCTAGGAGAGGACGGCAAGTGAAGTTGCACAAGGGGCTGGCACAAGCTAGGTGCACATTAAATATTTTTGCTTCTATGATGCCTTTGCTCATGATACGGGAAGTGGTCGTTTTTGTAAGATATTTCTGCAGCCACGTCTCATGTGTGTAACAAGCCCCTGCAAAGTCCGTTTCCTGTGTGCTAGAAGGAAATGAACTCGCTGAGTTGCTAGCATCATCTCTTGCATGGGTATCCGCTCACAACACGGTGAAAATTGCCCTTAATATCTGGCCACGGGACACAGAGATGTAGTGCGTTAATTTTTTTCTTCCCTGCCAGCAATGATTTTTGCCCCAAGGCATGACAGTTGATTATGAAATGGCTATTGGCTGTGTGGACAGGTGACAGCAAGTTGAGTCTAGCATAAAAGAAGTAAAGTTAAGTGGGATGTACTCCCCACGGTGAGGATATGCAAAGGCAATGGCCAGAGTCTTTGCTGGATGTTCTCTACATACAGGAAATTGTGGCAGGTGTTGGGCCACTCATGTGCACAAGGCTCGGTCTGTGCTTCCCAAATGTTAAGCATGTCAAGGAGCCATGCTGCAGAGAACGGTTTCATCGGCCTGAAGACTCTGTTTCAGAGATTCAGTCTCACAGGGGGCATGGGCCAGTCCCTGCCACTATGCACCCTTAGCACACAGGCATTTTGTTTTTACTATAAGATGTTTGCTTATTGAGTTGTGCCTTTGGAAACAGTGCTTTGGGTAGAAGGTGTGTGTATGTGTGTATGCGTGTGTGTGTGTGTGTGTTGCTCCCAAAGACGGCCAACATCTGAGGTCCCCATTCACCGTTTCCCTTAAAGAGCCCAACACACAGGCGTGCTATTTTCCACACAGTGAGTGCCCCATCCCATGACTGTTGCTGCCTGGCTGTCTTCAGGCAGATGGAATTGTCTGTTGGAATCATTGACTACCAGTCCCTTTGCTGAATATGGTGAGGTTTTGTGTTTCCCTCAAAGAAACAATTAAATTAAAAATGTCAAGGGAATCATTGGAGGTTTCCATCCCAATCATACGATGTGCTGTAGGCATCACATGGGTACTTGTTTAAATCAATTGTGGTTTGGTAATTAACTCAGTAACTACTTCAGCTGAGAGACCCAAAGGGGACTTGGTGTCTGAACAGTCGCCAGAGTCAACAACACCCTGGGAATTTTTTGGTGTAGTGCCCACATTGCCGTGGTGCCATGACTGCTGAAAACCCTCAAGAAAGAATACGATGTCCTTCACAGACTGAGAGAAAAGGGGAAAAAGAGAAGCCACTTCTGGCTTTCTTCATCATTTCTGTCTGTGGATTCCCTTATGCAAGTCACTTGGCAAATCCCTAGGCAACGTCTCTGGCTTCCAATAAAGAAATCACAGCTAGCGATACAGGAATATTTTGGTCCCCGATCTGTTTTCATAATTACCTCCTCCAGCCCCACATTCTATGAGTTTATTTAGTAAACAGCCCGCTCACCAATACTTCAGCAATGAAAACATCGAATGCTTTCTTTTTGGAGAAGGGATGGAAAGAAAATAGCATTGAGCCCAAATCCTTATTAGCTAAGGAGAATCTCTTTGCGGGCCTTGTGATCATTTTTCAAGATAGAAATACAACCTTTCATCACACTTTGAGAGATGTCAGAAATATAAAACTCATTATCAACCATGCTTAGGTGAGTATTTCTTCTTGCGTCTCACCTCACAAATCTCCATGTTTGTATGAATTATATTTTAAGTGTGAAAACCTATAAATTATGCAAGATAGTTTTTTTACAGCAGGAGGAATTTAGCTGAGCAGTTAAGCCGAATGACTGGTGCTTTCGCAGCCTCACTAGAAGTGTGGAAAATAAGAATTACAGTGCAGGATCATCTGTGCACCTTGCACAGTCTCCCCGTCCTACATCCTCTCTAGCTGGTTCAGTCTTTCTCGCCCATCGACATTCCCAGGATGGTAATCAGTACTTTGTCTTGGAGTTTCCTCCCCACCCCTCCTTCAGACCTGCCATTCAGGTTTTCTTCTCTCTCTACTCAAGCCATTTCACCAAAAGACAGATCATACATCCATGGGATCAGAAGGAAGACGGAAAGTGAGAACAGTAGGTCATAGAACAAGGACAATGCATAGTAGCAGAGCGCTAAGCAGCTTATCCCTATAGAGTCTCTAAGGACAGGTGTAGTGGTCAAGCACTCACTGGATCATCCCAATACATTTCCTATTCCCTCTGAAGTAGGGATACATTCTACTGGGGTAAAGGAAGGGACACAAAGAAGGCCTTGAGTGCCCTGAACAATGTGATAAGGATTTGGAACCACTCCTTGGAGGAACACAGAAGGGCCCCCCATCTGTCAGGATTGCTGATGGCATTGGGGTACATGTAAGTTAGAGGCATATAAGGTGGTATGATACCAATCCCCCCAAATACTCAGCAGTTAGTACTGGAGAAACAAACTGGGTTTTCAGCCCAGGTTCAAGAAGTGATGCAGCAGAGGAAACAGAAACATGAGAGTTATAGGAGTCCATGCATCAAGGAGAAATCTGCTGAAATGAAAATCTTGGAGTCCGGCCTCAATGGCCAGGAAGGGACTTCTGAATGAACAGGAATGGACAGGAAGTGAGAAATGGGAGGTAGGGATGCACAGTGGGGCCAGCCTGGATGAAGGGACTAGTCAGAGAGTAGATATACTGAGGAAGCCAACACTCATCAACAACAGAGATGAACCATTTTTACCAGAACAACGCTCAAGGAGAAATGATGAGACATAAGTATCTTTGCAAGAGATGCAAGGGGTTATAACTTCTGCTTTGATTTACAAATTATAAAACCTTTGAACAAGGCTACACAGGCGATGACAGCTCCTCAAAGTCAGACACATACATCAGAACATGAACGACAGGCACCTGTGTGAATCCTCAGGAAAAGAACGGCAGGTGATTCGTCCCCAAATTCTAAATTTTAGCTTGTAATAAGCAGTAACTTCTTTTTTTTTTAATTTTTTACTTAAAAATATTTTTTTAATGTTTATTTATTTTTGAGACAGAGAGAGACAGAGCATGAACGGGGGAGGGTCAGAGAGAGAGGGAGACACAGAATCTGAAACAGGCTCCAGGCTCTGAGCGATCAGCACAGGAGCCCGATGCGGGGCTCGAACTCACAGACTGTGAGATCATGACCCGAGCTGAAGTCGGACGCTCAACCGACGGAGCCACCCAGGCGCAAGCAGTAACTTCTAAAACGATGCTAGGCAGGGCCTGTTTTGAACGAGTAAGGTTGTACTACCACCTTTCTGCATTCCATGGAGGAGCACTCGACTCAGTGAAATTGCTCTCCAATGACAACCAATGCTTACAACATTGAGTCATCTCCCTTGGATAAGACGCTGTCAAACTCCCGAGACGGACACCACTTTTATGTTCTACGACAGTCAAGTTGTGGATAATCAAGAGCTATTTCCTCTGTTCCCGAGAGGGATTTATGGAAAGGCACATTTTCACATCAACTGGTTTGGTAAATAAGTGTGTCACCTTAAAGATGGTGGAGGCCATACACTGACTCCTCAGAGAAATATCTGTCTTTAAAACACACACACACACACACACACACACACACACACACACACACACAGAGTCAAGCAGCCTTGGTTAAATAGTAATAAGATGAGAGCAAACACCAAAAACAAGCTCATCCTTTGTTTGGCCAGCAGCCAAAGCAGAGATTCAGCACAGCATTCTTCATCCAACCAAGGTGATATGCAATGATGTGCCGTGTGATAGTAAGAGAAAACCTGCCATGGACTTTCTAGCACGCTTCTCCTCAGTGCTCACAGAGGAAAGGACAGTCGCACATGACGTTGTAGAGTAGTGTTCATGTACCTTTATGAAAGACAAGCCCTTGGGAACCAACAGTTTCTCGCTCAAAGGATAGTTGGGAAGGCACCCAAATGATGACATTGGGTCTCTGCAAAGTCAAAGACAAGCTGCCCCATCAAAGCGAGCATGGAGATCGTGACACGGGCATCTGGCCGTGTGACATAGACACTGGCCATCATGAAGACATAGCTACGGATGAGTCATGCTGCAGGTTTCTGATTCCCAGGCCAAGTGGCTGGTTTGCAACAGAAGCATCACACAGTGATGGTGAGTGCACACATCAGCCCTGCAGAAGGTGTGGACAGCTGCTAACCAGAGAGCAGATTACCTGCACTGTCAGCCTGGCTCTTGTCTGCGAGCGTCCCTACTCGGACACAAGCTTGACACACACGTGTTCCTTCCCAGACTCTGCAGGGGGACTTCAGAGATTCACATATCTTATCAATTGATTGGAGCCCACAGATATGCCTGTTTTCTTCTGAGCTGGGTCATTAAGTGGATTCCATAGTTTGGGGCTTTGTATGTCTTCTGTCTAACAGAACCCTTCAAGAGCATTATATACTATACTGGGAGTTCATGTCAGTGCAACATTTTCTTTAATTTTTTATCTGTTTTCTTCACTTCCCGCCCCCCCCCCCCCACAAAAAGTCTGTTGTTTTGGCCATTGTGGCATGGATTGGTAGGGAACAGATTTTTAACAGATCAGGCTTCCTACGGACGGTCTTATGAAAAGCTCTTCCTTGAAGAGAGCAGGGTTTTTCAACCTTAGCATTAGTGACATACAGGGCTGGATAGTCGGGGTTTTTGTTTTTTGTTTCTTTGTACGCAGCTGTCTCGTGCATTATACTGTTACCCTTTAGGACCAGATGGTAGTACCATCATCACCCTCTCTCCAGCTATGACAACCAAAAATGACTCCCAGCATTGCCAAATGTCCACTGAGGGTAAAATCGCACCCCGGTTAAGAACCAAAGGCATGGACTACGTTGACACTTAAATCCATAAGTAGTGTTCTCATTGGTTTTTATCCTTTTTATTTTCCGGTCAATTTCTTTCATATGCTTCAGGACACAGCCCTCGGCTTTAAGACGTCTGACTCCACAACACGCACACATGACTACTGTTGCCAAAAACACTGGCCTTAACTGCTTTGTTTACCACAGTGCTGCCAATGAGCTCTGTGACGTTGCGGACGCTTCCCGTTTTGCCATGGCAACGCAGGGCAGTTCTTGTTGAACAGTTTGCGTGCCCTTGATGTCCACAAAACAGCCTGGGCATCGGTTCAGAAGGAAGTGGCCAAAAGCACAATGCGAGGTTGACCGAAAGTTCCCTCTCCTTGTCCCTCTTGTGTTGTTGGGTTTTCTTTATCGATCTAGGTTTCATTTAGGTTTTTCAGGTGAATTACTGGAGACTGGCAGATCCAACTGCAAAGCCGTGTGACAGTTCTGCAAAGTGTTTATGGAGCACAGTCAAGAAGGGCTTCACATCACGCAACGTATTACATAAGGGGAGAGAATGCTCACACTTTCAGAGCTGTCCTTCTGGTCACCCAGTGGGAGTGAACACATTCCACACCCAGCTGTCCCCCAGCTTCTGTGGTGGGCACAGAGATTTGATTTTCTTTCTTCAGAGTCTTGGAGCTTTTGTGCAATGCCAGCCCACTAAGGTTTTTTATTGTCTTGAAAGCTCATAAGCACGAAGGCTGAAGGGAAGAAAGATGCCTTTCATGGGTTTATTGTGCCGTGATGGGCAAGCCTCAGCTCTTGAACATGGAAAATTCAGCCATGGCCAGTTTGCTAAGACTCCAGGGAAACAAATCCCTCCTGTTTAATGAGAGACCATGCAAACGTTCCTCAGGACAGGAGTCATGAGAAGCGACACTGGCAGATAAGGAATCCATCCCAATTGTGGTCTGCTGGGAATTTAACATTCATGACTGCGGGTTCATGTCAATTCTGATATCAACTTAAACTTCTATCAAGGCAAAATCGCCAAGGTCAGGGAAGACCCATTCTCCAAAGCTGTATGTTGGGAATCAGTGCTCATTTAAAAAGTCCAGGAAGGGAGCGCTGGGTGGCTCAGTCGGTTGAGCGTCCAACTTCAGCTCAGGTCATGATCTCATGGTTCACAATTTCAAGCCTGATGTGAAGGTCTGCTCTGACATCTCAGAACCTGTAGCCTGCTTCGGATTCTGTGTCTCCCTCTCTCTGTACCCTTTCCCCGCTTGCGCTCTCTCTTGCTCTCTGAAAAATGAATAAGGGGCACCTGGGTGGCTCAGTTGGTTGTGCATCTGACTTTAGCTCAGGTCATGACCTGACAGTTGGTAAATTCGAGCCCCATGTCAGGCTCTGTGCTGACAGCTTGGGACCTGGAGCCTGGTTTGGATTTTGTGTTTCCCTCTCTCTCTGCTCCTCCTCCCTCCCCCGCTGCTCACACTGTCTCTCTCTCCTTCAAAAATAAA